>NW_025999998.1:6795455-6955827 GCF_001458135.2 Marmota marmota marmota | reverse complement strand
GGGAGGGAGGGAGGGAAAGGGCTTCAGGGAAGATGGACCCTTCCAGGGCATATTCCCAGTGACCCACCTCCTCCAGTCACAGCCCACCTGTTTACAATTACCCAATCAGTTCATTCTAACCAAGAGGGTCTGATGATGTTACAGTGCTCATAATCTGATCATTTTACCTCTGAATATTCCTGAATTAACAGGAGATTAAGGGGACACCTCATTATTCAAACCATAACACCTGCTAAATACAAGTCAGCAAGGCAATTGAGTAAATGCATTCCAGAACAGAAGACACTAATAGAGTGATTTATTAAAAGGCACATCTTGCAATCTCACTTTTTGAGAGGTAGAAAAGCACTACTTATTTTTGTTTGAATCCCCTAAAAATATAGTAACCTATGGAGCTATCCAGCCTGTTCCTGAACCCCTGTCACCCTAAAGATAGGGTGACTTGGTACTGTTTCTCAGAGTGTCTGCCTAGGCACTGTTAAGTTTTGTAGGAATCGAAATATATGAATTCTGTTGTTAATGCCCTTTGATTTCAAGACCTTAAGACTCTGTTGATAGCAAACAATTTATTCCTGGAGCACATTCCCCTTATTTTATGCCTGCCTATCTTCTGGTGTAGAAGCATAAGTGAAGGCATTTCCATGGCAGGCTAACTTGGAACAACCTCTTCAACCTGTATTTCCCCTTAAATGGCCCCTATACATTAGAGGTGGAGTCAGGGCAACACAACAAAGCCAAAGGAGATGCAAAAAGTTTGGTAAAGAGGAATTTCCTCCTGCTATTAATTATTTTTCCTTTCATGCACCTGCCATGGGATTTGGAGTACAGACACCAACTCTGTCATCCTTTTGCTTCTCATTTCCTTTTAAATTAGGTCAGCCATTCTCATAACTTTAGGTACCATCTATACTCGGGTGACTCCCAAAATCATATCAGTTAAGACGTCTGAGCCTCAGAATCACTATTTGAATGTCTAACAAGCTCCTCATACTTAGCAAATCCAAAGCCAAACTCTCTGCTTCCTTCCCTAGTTTCCTACAATTACAGCATCTCATTAAAACTTAGCTTCAGTCGTTCCCAATACACAAGTCAAACACTGGAGCCATCCCTGACACTTCCATCTCCCATATTCCATATCTAATCCATTGGGAAATCCTGTAAGTCCGTCCCATATGTTGATATGACCAGAATCTGTTTAACTCAATTTTTACTGCTGAGCATAAGTAGGAAGATGAGCTAAAAGGCTACTGCAGTGATCCCTGTCCACCTCTATTCCTTGTTCCCTTTCAATCTACTCTCCACACATTCCCAAATGATTCCATTAAAACACAAGTCAGAGCCGACCACCCTCCATTCAAAACCATGCTTTCAGTGACCTAATGAGGACTTAAATAACCCAACCCCAACTTTTTCTCTCACTTTACCTTTTCTCTTGTTTGCTCACTACACTCCAGCCACTATGGACTCCTTGATGTTTCTAGAATACACCAGGCTAACACCCTTCCTTATGGTCTTTTCATAGCTGTTCTCTCTGCCTGGCACTTTCTTCCCTTACCTATCTACTTTATTTGCTATCTTCCTCCTGTGAATTACGCTCCCAGAGAACAGAATGGTTTTGGTCTGATCTGTTCTGTCCACTGCTCTATCTCCAGTGGCTAGAAGACTGGCTGGCATGAAACAGTTGTTCAATAGTCAAATACATGAAGTAGAGATTTCTGTTTTGAATAAGGGGGTCACTCAGAGATCACAGAGAGCATACATATTAACAATTAAAAGGAAAACTCTACATTAAAAGGTAAATAAATACCAAGTATTTAAATATCTAAAATATTTTAAGTGAAGCAATTATATAAATAATCTTAGAACTTTTTCATGTTATAACAATTTTCTTGTATTTCCTTTTCTCTTTTCACTTTTATACTATCATACCTATTTGAGTGAAAATGAGGAGACAAAGCAAAGTGATGTAGAGATGGTCAGTAGATTGTTTTTTAGAGAAGCATAAATTCTGTATTTGTTTGAACTCCCCCCCCCAACACACACACATTGCAGACACCTTCAATTAAGCCTATTCTAATCTCAGCTAAGTGAGAATCCAACTTCAAAATTTCACTCCCAAGCACAGCTGTTTGACAAGTGCAGCAGGGGCCTGTCAAGACACTTGGCAGCATCATTCCTTTGGAACACAATGAAATTTTTTTTTTTGGCAACTCCTATTACTCACTGATGGTAATTAGCAAGCCAATCTTTGGAGAAAACATACAATCAAGCAACTAAAAATGCCTTTTATGGAACTCCTCCTTCAAAATACATCATTGACCACAAATGGTCAATATGCACTCTTTATTTTGAACTAAATTGCCCATTGATTCACCAAGATCTATGTTCCTAACCCTGTGGTCTAGTGAAATTCATTTTTTCTGAAGTTCTAAATTCAAGAAAAGTGACGGTGACACAGTTGCTGATTTTGATTTACTACCTCGATAGAGTATGCAATTAGAGTGATTTCTCCATTATTTTCTCAGATTATACAACTCCTTCCTTGACTGGTTCCATCATAAAGGACCTGTTCCACGGCCACAGAACAAAATCAGGGTCACAATCTAAATACGGCTTTCCAGAAGCACACAATGGAACAGGATCGGGGTGACCCAGACAACTTGAGAAGCTGGAGTCCTCACTCCACAGTGGGTCAATGCACTGGGCTGTTGAGGGGAATACTTGTTTCAGGGAGGGACAATTAGAGGCACTTATAATAAACTCAGCCCCTGCCTCGAGAACCTGAGTACTTCCCACCTCAATTTATGATGCAGCTTGGGAACTTTTCAAAAACAAACAGTGCCTATCCCACTGTCACATCTTTACAATGACTTGTATCCCAGCACACCTCCACCAACACCTTGGACAAGTTTCGACAAGCGCAGCTGAATCACTTGAGATGGACCAAAAGGTCAGGGCCCTGAAACTTTGTCAGCATGATTATCTAAAACCACTGGAAAACACTCCATGCATTTCAGAGAGCAGGTAGACTTTCCACTACACAAAAGCAGCTTTTGTTTCTGTATATGTGACGCCTCTTAATTAGAATCAATGATTTTTTTTTATTGTAGCTCCTGATAAGCTTGTTTGCCTAGCTTCATTTTCCTAAAACACTTTAAACGTTTCTAGGAAGGGTGAATGTCGGCAGAACACTGAGATAGGCCTTGAACCAGGGCTGTGGTATTGCATGGTGTTTACAATTTGTCATCCTTGGGGGTAATTTTGCAAGCTTAAACACACTAAAGAACATATTATAAAGAGCCAGGCAATTTCATTTTGTTTGAATATATTTATGGAAATGGACCAAAAGTGTCCATAGAGGCACATTGTCATTTTTTCCTTGAGTATGTGCCAGTTCATGACCAAAAGCAAGCATTCAGAGAATAGAAGAGCATTTATGACCACACTGTGTGTATCAAATAAGCTCCTTTATGAACAGATGGGGAATATTGTGTTTCAGGGTCTCAGTAAAATAGCCCTTCACACCAAATTTCTGTGCATAATAGTGGATCTCTTAGTGATTCATTTATGACCTTGCCCTTGATAATGAGCAGATCTCCCTGATGGGTGAATGCCTGTGGGACATGAAGACATTGCACATCCTCATAGCTTGGAAAGATGATGAGCAATGGGGAAATATACACCAAGAACATGTAATTTGGACAAGGTGGGAAAAACTGAGTAATCCACTTGAGATAAGGAGAGTTTCCCCAGCAGTGGTGACTATACGGCAATGGAATCCTTGGAGAGTAAATAAGAAAGGAACAGTTGGGCTGGGGAAGATTTAGTAAGTTGAATAGCAAGTTATAGGAGCCAGCACTGATAAGAAAAAAAGAAATGGTCTTTAACAAAACCAGTTTGATGAGACAGGGTCACCACTCATGGAAAGCTCAAAAATCAAGACTGAAATATTTCCTCTTTTCAAGGGACATAGAAAACCTAGATTAGTCAGGGGTGAAGCAGGGGGCACTTCCAGTTCCCTAGGCAGATATCATACTTTGCTTAAGTTTCCTCCTCGGCACTCAGACCAGACTTCCCAGCCTCCCTTGCAGTTACTTGGGGCCATGTGATTTAGTTCTGCCCAAGCGAAGCATGTCACTTCTAGACCTGACTCCTCCAAACTTCTCAACAGCTTCTCTTTCACCCTAGACTCAGACTGCTGAGCCATGAGACTGAAGGATCCTGAGTTACTATATGATTACAAAGAGTCAGCTGTACTAGAACATGAGCAATAATAAGTCTTTATTATACCAAGCCACAGATTTGAAGTTGTCAGTTATGGAGACTAGATTATCTTAGTGTATTCCAATTATGTTCCCTTCTTGTAATATGCCTTTTCAAAATCATATTACTGCCTAAAAGTATGGTTCATCTCATTTTTAAAAAATATTTTTAGTTGTCCATGGACCTTTAATTAATTAATTTATTTATATGTGGTGCTGAGAATTGAACCCAGCATCTCACACATGCTAGGTGAGTGTTCTACCACTGAGCCACAACCCCAGCCTTCATCTCATTCTTAATCAGAAGTTCAGAGAGCTTCAAGAGCAATGGAAAAATTAATTTGCTTTTAGATCAACAGAACACAGGTTACCTAAGAAAACAATAGGTGGCATTCTTTTTGAGAGGAGTTGAAGGAAACAAACTGTTCTTTCCTATTTATAAAAAGTCAAAAGTAGTTACTTTTGTTTTGTTTTGTTTTGTTTTGTACTGGGGATTGAACCAGAGGCACTTGATAACTGAGTCACATTCCCAGCCCTATTTCGTATTTTATTTAGAGACAGGATCTCACTGAGTTGCTTGGTGCCTCTCTTTTGCTAAGGTGGCTTTGAACTCACAATCCTCCTGCCTCAGGCTCCTGAACCACTGGGATTACAGGCATGCACCACCACTCCTGGCCTACTTATTGTAAATACTTTATTATAAAAAATTTCAAATATCCAGGCAAGAATAGAATAACTAACCTCTATCTACCACCTAAGCTTCAAGAATGTGTGGTGTGGGCTGGGATTGTGGCTCAGCAGTAGAGCGCTCGCTTAGCACGGGCAGACCCGGGTTGGATTTTCAGCACCACATTAAAAAAATTAAGGTGGGCTGGGGATGTGGCTCAAGCGGTAGCGCGCTCGCCTGGCATGCCTGGGGCACTGGGTTCGATCCTCAGCACAACATAAAAATAAAATAAAGATGTTGTGTCCACCGAAAACTGAAAAATAAATATTAAAAAATTCTCTCTCTCTCTTTAAAAATAAATAAAGGCATTGTGTTGTGTCCATCTACAACTCTCTCTCTTTAAAAAAAAAAAGAATGTGTGTGTGTGTGTGTGTGTGTGTGTATACAAGCATGCGCACATGTTTGAGGTCTACTGTATGTTAATCATTGAGCCAGGTGCTGTCAGTAGAACTCAAAGGTGGATATTAAATGATCCTTGAGTATGTAGTAGAAAGAACAGACTGAATCTCAAACCCCACAAATTACTTGGTTCTGAGGGCTACAGTGAGGGTTAAAGTAATCTAGTAGCTCAGAAATTATATCATAATCATTTTCTTTCCCCTCTAACTCCCCGAAGGAGTTTTGGGGAAAGGTTTAATACTTCCTTTCTAGTTAAAATGTAGCTCCCGTTGGGATGGCCAGCACACTGAAACTTTTCTTAACCTTTCACCATTATGTATATAAATTACTCTTTCCCAAAGATACTTCACAAAAGAAAGCTTCAACTCTGTGAAGTTGGGGAAAAATTAAGGAGTAAGGACAAGGGCCCTCATAGCAGCATGGAGACACTCAGGGAAGTCACCGCAGATGAGATGGACAACAAACTTGTTTTTATTTCAGAATGTTTTATAAGGCTAGGTTCCTCCATTTTCCCTTCGTTATAACTGTTCCCTCAATTCCAGATCCATTCTCTTGACTTACTTATCCTTTGAGCTTTTCTGGATAAGGTTCACACTAGAAATTATGACTGGGAATGGAGAAACCAAGTATCAAAAGACAGAGGTTAGCAGTAGCAGTTATTTCTCATCAAAGGACATGCTCAACAGGTCCAATAGTGCTGAGAAATGAAAGCACTGTCAAAAAAAAAAAGTTCAGAAACACAGAAATTATTCTGGAAAACAATCTGAGAAACTGTCTCATAAATGTGAGCAGCAAGGACCCAGGACCAATCAGATGACCTATTGGGCACTCTAAATGCTTTCATCCAGAGCAGGAATCTCAGAAAAACAGGTAGATGACTTGACCCTGGGCAGCCTAAATCCAGTGAGGCTAGTGCTGCTAGAGCAGGAAGCTCAAATAATTAAAAACATATCTTCTTTTTTTTGGATTAAATGATTTTTAATTTGTTCTAATTATTTATACATGAGAGTAGAATGCATTTTGACACATCATACATATGGTATATAATTTATCATTCTTCTTTTTTTTATTAGTTGTTCAAAACATTACAAAGCTCTTGACATATCATATTTCATACATTTGATTCAAGCAGATTATGAACTCCCATTTTTACCCTATATACATAATGCAGATTCACATCAGTTACACATCCACTTTTTTACCTACTGCCATACTAGTGTATGTTGTATTCTGCTGCCTTTCCTAACCTCTACTATCCCCCCTCCCCTACCCTTCCCTCCCCTGCCATCCCCTCCCTTCCCGTCTTCTCTCCCTATCCCATCTACTGTAATTCATTTCTCTCTCTTGTTTTCCCCCCTTTCCCCTCACTTCCTCTTATATGTAATTTTGTGTAACAATGAGGGTCTCCTTCCTTTACCATGCAATTACCCTTCTCTCTCTCTTTCCCTCCCCCCTCTCATTCCTGTTTAGTGGTGATCTTCTCATGCTCTTCCTCTCTATTCTGTTCTTAGTTGCTCTCCTTATATCAAAGAAGACATTTGGCATTTATTTTTTAGGGATGGGCTAGCTTCACTTAGCATAATCTGCTCTAGTGCCATCCATTTCCCTGCAAATTCCATGATTTTGTCATTTTTTAGTGCAGAGTAATACTCCATTATGTATAAATGCCACATTTTTTTTATCCATTCATCTATTGAAGGGCATCTAGGTTGGTTCCACAGTCTTGCTATTGTGAATTGTGCTGCTTCTATGAACATTGTTGTAGCAGTGTCTCTATAGCACGCTCTTTTAAGGTCTTTAGGGAATAGTCTAAGAAGGGGAATAGCTGGGTCAAATGGTGGTTCCATTCCCAGCCTTCCAAGGAATCTCCATACTGCTTTCCAAATTGGCCGCACCAATTTGCAGTCCCACCAGCAATGTACAAGTGTACCCTTTTCCCCACATCCTCGCCAGCACTTGTTGTTGTTTGACTTCATAATGGCTGCCAATCTCACTGGAGTGAGATGGTATCTTAATGTGGTTTTTATTTGCATTTCTCTGAATGCTAGAGATGGTGAGCATTTTTTCATGTACTTGTTGATTGATTGTATGTCCTCCTCTGAGAAGTGTCTGTTCAGGTCTTTGGCCCATTCGTTGATTGGATTATTTGTTATCTTATTGTTTAATTTTTTGAGTTCTTTGTATACTCTGGATATTAGGGCTCTATCTGCACCTGGCCTTCCCCAGTCTAGAGAGGATGGGGCCTTACAGAGTGATAGATGGTCACTAGAATTGGGCACTATTTTTATGAAAATTTCTTTGATTTTCTTTCCTTTAAACATCTTAGGCATTTAGCTCTGCTCTCTATTAATTAGTCTGAGCAGGGAAAAAAAATCCTAAGTAAATTTCAACAGTAGAAGGTCTGACAAGCTCAGCATAAAGCGCACCAATCTAAACCTTTGTTTAACAGTACTTCTGTCTCTTTACAGATTAAAAAAGGAAATGTTTAACTAATGGAAGAGAATGTATGTAGCCTCTGTCCACATCTTAATCATTCTACATAACTGATCAAATGTCTTAGGTCTCCAGTCCTCCCTAGGTTTTTAATTTTTGTCTTTAAAATTCACAACAGAAAATGCTTTTACGCTTGTCTCCATTCATGTGTTTCCCTGGCTGATCTCTTGACAAAAGAAGAAATTCATGTTTCATATGATAGCTGCTAACAGGTATATTTTAATTAAAAAATTAAAGTGTAAACTTGCAGAGATAATGGACTTGGTTGGAGGGAGTCAAAGTTTCATTTTGCATATACTAAAATACAGTGTTTGCTACCTCAATGAAACCACTTCCTCAGTTTTATTTTTTTTATTAACTAGATTTGCACTTATATTAACTAGGCTTGTAGTTCTTCCAAGTTTTAGTAACATTATCCCTATAATAAGGCCTTCACAAGTCCTTGCAGTCTTACTTCCTACCTAGTTGTGGTCTATCAAACTTCTTGGGAACTGTTTTTTCCTCTGGGATCTTTCATACCTCTGTGCCTCAGCTTGAATGGCCTCCTTCCCTTCTCTGTAAGAATTAACTACTCTCTTCTTTCAAGACAAAGTCACCTCCTCTGAGAAGCCTGCCCAATCTCTATTGGCATATTTGAAAACTTCTTCCCCTATTTTCCCATTAAAACAATTTGCATAGGTCTATATCACAGCCCTTGTTTTACTATTTACACCGTTACCCTCAGAAGACTGTGAGCTCCTCAAAAGAATGTCCAACCTAGCTCTGTACTCCTTGGGTTGCAGGACAGGGTGTGATACTTGGTTTATGTTCAGTGACCAAAAGAATAAATGAACTTGCTTTGGGTGGGCCCATTAGTACATATGCTATTTGGGTAGGTTAAGGACACAACCCTGTTTTCCCATGATGATGCTGGCTTAGACTAATATTCCAGTGAAATAGGAATCCTTTCATTCTCAACAGTGTTCTGACTTGAACAAGAAATTATATAGTCAGCTTCGGTTTGGAGAACTGGGTATAACTGGGTATAACTCAGGCATATTGCCCTTGACCACACAAAACCTGGTCATCTCATTTTCCAACTTCTCAACAACCTCTCAAATTAATCATTTTAAATTCTTTTAAAAAATTCTTCTCCTAAAGAATTTATCCCCCGCCACTCAAGTCCATACCTATGGCCCAGGAAAATAACAACAAATACTGTGCTGGAAAAATAAGAATATACAATCTTCATTCTATTTTCCTCACTAAATTCCATAGGACAATGGCACCTATTCAGACTAACCAATCTCTCTGCTAGATGAAGAATATGTGGCTGCCTAGAGTTGGAGCAGATGTGAGATCAAGCTCTGGTCTGGGTTTGCCAACCACACATCCATTGCCCCAGGTTAAAATAACCATTGTCTTATGGATAGTCTAGAAGTTTCAGCTCAGTAATTATAGCAGAAACTAATAAATCTGCCTACAAAAAAAAAATAAGCATCTCTTTCCAAATCATTCTGCCCCAAACTTGAAGAAGACGTTTCTGAAAGATCAAAGAGAATCAGACTACCTCTTTTTTAAAAAGCATAAATGTGTTTGGTTTTTTACTCCACACAAATTCTATCTGGACTCAAAGATATCAACACAACCACTTAAAGAAGATATAATTAAGAAATATTCCAAAGGTCACAAAAGACATTTCTAATAAATTGCCAAACTAATTTTCCACACTGGTGCAGTCTGAATGAACTAAGAAAAACAGACTTTTAAAACTATATATGAATAAACCTCAAAAGGTTTGCCATATACCCCCTTAACCTAATCATTTATGAGAAGATTTACATAGTGCTTTCTAATTTTAAAAACATTATTTCAGGGCATAAAATTAGAGAAGAACCACAAAATAAATATGAACTAAAAGGAACATTAACCATCATGTAGTTAATGATTTTGTTTAATGAGAATAAAGCCTCAAATATTTAACCTCTTAGAGTTGTTCTCATTATCTATTATTTTTCATTAATCCTAGAATCACAGGGCAAAGAAACATAAACCACAATTTACTTTGAAACATTTGCCCAAATCTGCTATACATTTATTTTTAGGACAAAGTTCATAAAAGGCCACTTCTCCAGGTAAACTGGATTAAATGCCTTCTAAAGGGAAATCAAATTAAACCACCACCAAATGGCAGGTTTCTAAACAGTGCTTTGGGATGTGAAATCCGATTTGACAGACGCCTTATAGACTGTGGTCAATTCCCCCATCTGATGAGAATTTCTGTGGTTTTGCTTTTACCCATACTAAGAGGTTCTTAATTTACAATGACATATATATGTCCACAGTATACTCGACATGTATATACATAGAGAAATATGTTTGTATCTCTTTCTTATATAAAATCACTGGGGGAAAAAAATCTCGAGATTTGGTTTTACTTTTTAAATCATTGAGTTTGCATCTAATATTTGACAGACTGATGCCTTGTGGGATACGATTTGGAAGCTACACTCTCTCTGATCTTTACCAGATGTTTCACTGGTGCTGTTTCAGCCTCAAGAGACAAAGAGGATATCAATGTTAATTTATTTATTTAATCACATCAGGCAGATTTGATAAAAGAGAAAATCCAATATTTTGGTAATTTACCAACTCTTCAGAAATGTCCATAGTAGCAAAAAAAAAAAAATGTTTTGAAGATCACTTTATATTAAAAGCAGAGAGGCTACATTATGGTTGTGAGGAAGAATTCTCTTACCTTTAAAAATGGGAAAGATGTGACAGATCTGTCAGTGCCACTTTTAACTCAGGGAGGCAAGAAGTAGCAATGACAGATATATACATCAACACAAGGCCCATCCCGACCTTTAATTTACTATTAACTGCAGAGAAAGAATACTCTGACCATGAGACGGACGCTGTCAAAAGCCTCCTGCCACCACCAGAGCTTCTGTAGTATCTTCTTATCTCTCACCTCTGTTTTTTATTCCAAGGGGAAAATGAACTACCCTGATCATTGCCAGGACATTGATGATAATGAAGACATATTCTCTACTAAGTGCTGCCTCCCCACACTTTAACCTAGACAGGGGAGGCTTTTATTTATCTAGAATTTGTAGAGTACTTGTTTTCAGTCTTGGCTGCTCATTAGCATCACCTTTACAGAGTACCAGTATCAGGGGAGAGACCCAGGTACTGGTACTCTGTAAAGGTCTCCAGATGAGTCAAATGTCAGCCAAGCGAAGAATAGTGCTTTAGTGGAGAATAGCTAAACTGGAAAAATCAATTCTTCTGGGCTTTATGCTCACCTGAAAATGGCATGTATGTAAGGAAGCTGAAGTGTTATCTTAATTTTCTTTTTTAAATAGAACACATACTTCTGAAACATTTCACACAGAGAAGTTTATGAAACATAACAGATACCCGTGGCACCTGTATTGCCACCATTGAGTTTAAGAGAAACTAATATTTTTCCATGTTTATGTCAGTTCTCCCTCTTTGGAAAGAAGATGAAGCAAAATCCCTACATCCTATTTCTTTCCTCTCTAGAAACATCCCTTATCCTAAGGTTACTAGTTACTCTACCCACAGGATTTCATTCCTTAACCACACAATTATTGATCTAAAACAACTCTATACTTTGCTGTGTTTAAATGTACATAAATTGTATTACACTGCATTAACCCTTTTGCATACAAATTTTCACTCAACAATTTTTGAGAGTTGCTCATGTTGATACATTCATGGGTATATTCCAATAATTTTAAACTTCTTTATATTATTTCATTAGGAATAAATCATAGTTTATTGATTCATCTTATGTATGGAGAGTTATTTACACTTTTTTAAAAAACACAAATGCAATAAACATCTTGTCTTGGGTTTCTGTGCCACCACATGCAAGAGTCTGTAGGTTACACACTTAGACATGATTCTAGTGGACATGCTTAGCTCCAACCTTACTAGGTATTCCAAAATCACTCTCTAAAGTGGTTACACAATTTACTCTCTCCAGAAAAGTTAGCATACTCCCCATTCCACATACCCTTATCAATATTTGGTAGTATGAAAATTTACTCATTTTGGCCTATATAAAGATTTTGAAGTGTTAGCTTCAAAAATAGTTATAGTTAGATAGCATTTTCCTAAGATCCCTTCTGGTCATGTTATTGTGGTCATCATATCAATGCCAAATCTTACCAAATAACAAACTAAAAGACATAAAAAATCCTTCTACAGCTTACAATAAATTTACTTTTCCTCAAAAAATATGCTACAGAGGTGAGATTGTAGCTCAGCGGTAGAGCACTTGCTTAGCATGTGTGAGGCACTGAGTTTGATCCTCAGCACCACATAAAAATAAAAAAAGAAAATAAAGGTATTGTGTCCATATATAACTAAGAAAAATATTTTTTAAAATATGCTACATAGTCAATACTGGCCCATGAACCCATACATCAGGCCATAAAAGAAGAATGGGGACATGGCCCCAGCGCTATATTTATTTTCTTATGTTCATGAACCAATGTTACTTAAAAAGCAAACTACCCAATATTCAAGCCAAAGAAAATACTCTAGGTTTGGCCAGGCAAAATGCCTGAGGAGAAATGAGTCAATTCATACAAAATTCAAAACTGTCTATGGTCAGTGACATTTTCATGAAAATCTGTGGGTGGGTAAAAGTTTTACAAAATTCCTTTTTTCTATTGGATAAAAATCATCCAGGAAAAATAAGCAAAATTTAAGTGGCAGCCTACATTCCCCCTAATTCCCTTATTAACACTCCCTAACCTCCCAGCACAACTGCTTGCAATTGTGCACAAAGGCAAGTACTGGCCTTTCCCACCCTGGCAACAGAATCCCATGCCCCTGATCACTCTGTCCTGATCAGATAAATTTTCCCAGCAGAGGCACTAACTGAGCATGCCTGGCCTCATTCAAAACATACCTTCCTGGGAACACTATCCGGCCAGGCACTGCACACCCTTAAACTTAATGGCAGAAAGACCTATGTATGGCAAAAACATTCTCAGTGTTCGCTCTGTTGGAACCATTACTATGGATACAGTTAGAGACAGTTAACATAAAATGTGGCTCTGGGTTAGACTTTATGTTGTCCTCCTACACAAATCAACAGTTTGAAAAAGAGACAAATTCTGGGTCTCCATGACTTGTTCTAACTTGGAAATCTAGAACCTTACCATTTCAGGAAAACTTATCAGAATTCCACATAGTTACACTGGGAATGCCCCCACAGTTTTTATAACTCCAAGATTTACCAAGGTTGGGAGTGGGTAAACATAGGAAGGTCAAAATAGAATGATTCAGCACATAGAAATTGCTTTACTTAATAGACAGCAGTGAATGGACTTGAGTCCTTTTAGATATAATACTGCCATATCCCAGTTTCTGAGTTAGCTGAGGTCTGTCTGTCTGCCATTGCCTTTACTTCTCAAGGCCTTTTTGTCCATGGCTGGGAATATCTCTGCCATTGAGCCAGGCCTGCAAAGAGAGCTTTGCCCAGAAGCAGTAAGAATGAGATCTACAGAACGGTGGGATTATTTGGGTGGGGAAAGGAAAAGAACCCATCCTCTTCTTACAGTAATTGAACCAAATAAATAATTCATAACCCTCCCCTGGTTTTGCCATCTACAGTCCTGAGTGATCAGAACCCCAGAGTTCTGGGTAAAGCTGGAGAGTCATAATCAGAAATTCTGAAAATGCATTCTCCCATGCAGGAAAGGGAATTTGGCACTGAGGGAGGACACCAGTGGCAGCCTCTTCCTGTAAGCAGACGGTAGCCCTCTGACACACCCTCCATTTACCATAACTTCCACAAGCTCTTTGTGCTTCTTGTAGTCATGGTCACCAAACACAAAGGGGTCATCTGCCCTTTCCTGGGTCAATAAGCAATTGAGTGAAAATGATGAGTAACTCTATCATGGAAAATTAAAAGCAGTTAAGCATACGTAAAATAGACTGGACATTTTCATTGAAACTGCTCCTAGCCTTTGCAGCATGTGACACAGCCACAAAAAGCCAAAGATCACTTCTCCAAAAGAAGAATGTGGTGATTTTACTTGGCAGGATCTTTAGCTTTGATTCAACTACCTTCTGATTTTAAAGCAATGAAACATCCCAGTGTTAAAAGTTCTTTGTGTCTGGATTCCAAATGTGTAAACATTCATTTTTCAAAAGCAGAAGAATACATTATTTCAGGTGGGCATCCACTTTAAGCACAATGTCTTCTATCCATGGACTACACCTTGAGAGGAATGCTAAATTTTCATGCAAAACATTCACTGCCAGTTGGCTACAGTCCTACAAATCAAGCAGATGACGAGTAAGTCAAGGGTCTTCAGAAGAAATGAAGTCCATAATATGTATGTTTATGTGAAAATGGATGTCTTCTTGCTATAAATATATATTCCCAAGACTGGAATTGCAGCATTAGTCAGGTCCTAAGAAACCCTGCCTTGGATAAACATATTTGCACTATGATACGTGTAAGTAAATGGTTTGTGGTTCTAGATTTAATATGCTATTAAATTAGCAACCTGCATTTTGCAAAGATTCCATCTAGAAGTGGGGAGTGGGCAGATTAAGAGAAAAATTACCTCCCATACCCATCCTGAACAGTACAATAAAGAGCTATGCAGAGGTCTGCAAACATTTACCTTTCAGCTTATTCTTTCACTCAACTATTTCTATTTTTACTATTCAGCATGCACTTCAGCAAAAGTCAACCTTATAAAGTTACACATCTTTAAAAAGTCTGGGAACAGTGGGAAAATGGGGAAATCCTGTTGCATAAAAATTAATTTTGCAATGCAGAAAAAAAGTTTTTTGGATAATTCAAGGCTTTATGTTTATTTCAGTAAAGCCAAATCCAGTAAACTATTTTCAGCCAGGATTAGTCAGAACTGAAAGGTTGGACTGTTTTCCTTCAGAAACTGAATGTCTTTCCTGCCTGCAATAGGATGGTGTGTTCCAAACAGAGTAAATGGAATTGCCTACAATTGCCTGTCTCTTTCTGGCATTTTTAATACAGAACCCTACTGAAAGAGTGAGGTTTTGCCTCCTGGAATGTAATTATTCCTTTTACTCATAGAACCTGACATTCTCATAATATATCACCTTCAGGTTTTCCTTAAGAAAAATCACAACATGGGGCATAATGTAACCATGAGAAATGCAATTTCATTCCACCAAAAATTCTTAAAAACTCTTTCAAAAATACCTACTGGATGGTGAAAAGGTGCTTCTAATACTTACATTACAGATGTCACCTGTTTGGTTTGCTTTTACATGAATCAGAGAACCTGGCTAATCTACAATGAGACATAAACATGGTCCAGATTCTCTATATCACGACATGCTATAGAAAGAAGGGACTGGGGTTGGGGAATCACAGTCCAGATAAGTTCCTTTTTAAAATAATTTGTATATTTCACATATTTAGGGACCTCCACCATACTCATTATCCAGGGAGCACACAGAATTCTCAGATTTTAACTCTAAAGAAATATTCCTGCCCATCTAAATTAATATAAACCATATGTTCTTCTTCCAAGAGTTAAGTAAGCTGTCAGATTGTGCAAAGCCATCCCTGTGATCCCAAGGGTGATGTCCCACTTGTAAACCCTGAGGGCTTCTCTGAGGTGTGAAATTATTATGAAATAGTTTACGAATCATATTATTCAAATATAGTAAATTTTGCCCAGAAACAGAGTTCCAGGATTGATGCCAGGAAAGGGGAAGGCAGGGGAAAGTGACACCAGGCCCACTTCTTTCAATGCCAAAGGTACATCAGGCACATTCCCTAATCCACTCCCTCCTTATATCTTTCCACAAACTCTTTCCTTAAAATTAGGTGAGATCCCTCCAGGTTCTGCTTTGTGGTATCCTCTGGTGTTTTTATGCTGGCTGTAAATCATTAACTAGTCCCACAACCCTGGAAGGTACAGTGTGCAGGCGTGTGGGTACATGTAGCAATAATTTTACTAGCCAATTTGCTAAGTAGTAAGTTCCTTTCTTAAATATCAGAACACCCCTTTCCCCCACTCCAATTCTCACCCAGTTATTGGAGGGAAAGAAAAATCTGAGTATTTGCTTTGGAAGAGAGCTAAAGCTCGCTGGTGGTGTGATGTGTGTTCCTTTGCTCTTGCATGTCCACGCACATTAAGGAAGCTCCAGTTTGTGCCTGGCCAGCATTTTTTCAAGATTACGGACAGTGGGGCAGACTGGCCTTCCCTGCTGATCATGTACCCTTTCAGAAGAGAATCTAGAAATGGAGAGAAACCAGCAGCCACTAGCCACCAGAAGAACCTTTCCCTTCCTCAAGCTGAAGGCAATCCAATCTCATGGACATCCCCAGCACCACACATCCAAACCCACAAATGAAGAAACTGTACTCAGACCCGTGGGCCAAGTTTAGAAAAATACATACATGAAATACAAATGCTAGGCCTTGGAGAAAGGTCACTCCTGGGCTTCAGAAACTCACCGTACACTTGTTGGGCTTCTCCCCCGAGTGGACCCTCATGTGGATCAGCAGTTTATAGCGGGCGTTGAAAGGCTTGTACCTTCTAGGGCAGCCAGCCCAGAAGCAAGTGAAGTCTTCCCCCTTTCGCTGATCAATGTGGACCTTCTCGATGTGCCGCACAAGTTCCTCCTGCTGGTCATACAAGGCGCTGCAATCTATCCAGCGACAACAGTGCTTGCCCCCACCATCATCCATCTCTCCATCATCGTCCAGGGTGGCTTGAGGCAGTGCCAGTGGCTGGCTGTGGGCCACTAGCTCTGGGTGATGAAGGTGCGGGTGGGCATGGTAGGGTGGTGGGGGACCTTGAGGCGGTGGCAAGGGAGGGAGCGGGGGCGCAGGCGGCAGATCCAGGGTACCACCTGGGAAGTCCTCCAGTCGCTCAGTCTTGAGCATGCCAGAGGGTTGGCCTTCAGGGCCCGGCAGGCCATGCTGCACCACCATATTGTTGACCTGCCCGGGCTGAAGGCCACCGTGCTCCAGCTGTTGCATGCGCTCATACTCCAGTACCCCATCATCACCATAGGCCGGTAGCGCCAGGCCACCACTGGTCACCAGCACGCCCTTCTGGCTGCCAGGTACTGCACATGGCTGGGGGATACAGCTGCCGCGTACCCCCAGGAAATGCCCGTAGACCTCTGGCTGCGGGGACATGTTGGCTGGGGATGCCCTCGGCCCATTGATGTAGGCAACCAAGGACGTGGGTGAGGTGCGGATGATGGTATTGAAGTCTATCCCGATGCCATCTGATAAGGGTGACAAGGACAGTGCTCTCTTCTTCGAGCGGGCCGAGTGGGATCTGGTGGATGAATGCCGGGGACTAGGGTAAGGAGAGTGGGTATTTTCCATGCCAAAAAGATAGGATGGCAATGAGTTAGAGACACTATTGCTGGACATGGATGTCCCGGGAGGAAGGCCAAGGAAGTCCCCTAGATCCACACCATTCTGAGAGCTATGGTTGGAGGAAAGCGAAGGCAGAGCTCTGTAGCCCTGAGACCACTCTTGTTTCACACTCAAGGCCGATTGACTTTCCGTGAGACTCAAAGTCGTGGATGCCAGAGACTCCCGTGAAATAAGGGACCTGGAACAGCAGCCAGAAGAGAAGAAAAAAAAATAACATTTTAACAGGATATGGATTGCTTAAGAGCTAAAAGAACATTGCACTTACAATCCCTTATGTATTTCCCCTAATTACATTCTCCACTAAACACACATTCTTGGGTTCAGATAAAATCCAAGGCTTTTCGTTCCAGGTAAATAATATTTTCCCAAGAAGCACAATAAAAGCTAATGCTTACTGAAATAATAAAACAAAAGATATATTGTTATAATCTCAGAACTTTAATTATAATAAATAGTGCTTGCTTTATTTTCAAATATCCTTTTTAATGTAGGGGGAAAATTAAAGACCTGGGATAAATTATTAATGTCTGTCACAGCAAACCAAATAATCAAGTATTTGTTAAGTACCTACTGTGTGCAGTATGGTATGATAGACTTTGCAGCGCATACAAATCTAAACAGAGTACCAGCCTTTAAGTAACATCTATTTGGGGAGGTAACATTAAACTTAACTTCATTAAAAAAAAAAAAAGAGTAAATCCTTAAAGTCAAAGCGTAGTCCAGGGGATTCAGAAGCTTTACAATTTAGTTTCACTGATATTAACAAATTAGTAAAATAATAATAATAATAATAATAATAATAATAATAATAATAAAAGAGCAATTTATACTGTCAGTACTCAGTTACAATATCAAATCATCCCAGTAGGTGAAAAATATATATAAAATACACAGACTGGTTTCAATTCTTAATTTTTTAAATAAAACATAGCTATAATATATAAGGAGTACAAACTAAAATCAAGTCATTTTTAGAATTACATTACATGCTGGGGCTATGTAAGGTTTAACCATACTTGCTTGCTTGGGTTTTTGATGAGTTCTTGTTCTTAAATCAGAGCAGCTTTGGGCTGAGAGTAGATCATTCACTTTCAATTGCTTGTTTCACAAGATTTCCCTATCTGTTCTTACCCTTTACTAAATAAGCTTCATGTCTCACAATATATTGTATACATAACAAAATGGTCCATAATGTAGCTCAGGCCCCTTTAAAATTCTTTTGCTTTATTACGGCATGTTTTCCTTAAAAAGAACTGAAGAAAATAAAAGCTATGTACCTTAGACAGAAAATCTGTCACAAAGAGGCTACTCATGTAGACATTTAGAACAGGCACTAAGTATTCCCTGACTTAGACTCAGTGTACAGCAGAAAAGCTGGCTTATTTATGTGTATCTGCACTTGCTTTCTACAGAGATCTATTTTTGGGATAATAAAATTAACCACAACAAAATGTTATAGAAAATGTTTGCCTTCCCCAAAATGAATACTTTTACTATCTTTAGCTGTTAAATATCAACCTGTTGCAAAGGAACAAGTGAAAAAGAGAAACACTTTTATCCCACCTGTTCCTCTTACTCCATTTCACAAAATGGACGCCAGGAATGTGGTTTCCTATGAGTGTGAGATATTAGCAAGAAAACAGCTCTGAAATGCACACCATGGGGTGATAACACTGTGATCAACATGATGTTACCATCAGGCGAAGTAATGTTTACCAATGACAAACACAGCCGGAATGTATGTCCAGCTGCCCTTGACATAGATTTTTTTCTTAGTCCACATCCTTACATTTGGGTTGAAGTCCTTTTCAAGCCCCAAAGTGTTTCCTGAACCATCTGTTTTTTTAATTCCCCGTGGACACTTTTCAATTATTTTCTTAGCACACTTGCAGCTTGTGGCTCTTCCTGCAGAGCTCAGCAGAAGGCTCCTGGTGATTGGATGTCAAGGGCCCTTTGGTCCCTTCCCCAGTGAGATTCAGGAATTACTTTCAGACCCAAGCTAAATCAGTAGATATGTCATATTTGAAGCAGAGACAACTGACTTTGCTTTACACCCTGAGAAAGTTTATAGAACATCAAGAATAAGAGCTTCACTACAGCCATGTGGCTGAGTGGATATCCATTCTCAGGTGGCACATTTGCCTGTCAGTGTCATTTTAGAACATTTCAGATTTTTAAGCAGTGACCAACAGAGAATTTTATCTATCTCTATAAACTTTGCTTATAAAATTATATTATTTGGTTTAAGGGCAGCCTATAGTGAGACTTGTTCATTGTTCCATTGTTGAAAGACGATTCTCATTTTTCTCAAATTACACCTGACTATGGCTTAAATTAAATCTGAATATAACCCTGTGTAGATGCTTTGCTTAATACCTTGGACATCTCAGTTTCCTAAGATAGTTATCATATATTTTTCAAAAAGCAAATTCTATATTCTATCATTAAAGCAATTAGTATGAATAGGGCTGTGTCTGTCTCTCTCCCTCCCTCCCTCTCTCTCTCTTTCTCTCTCTCTCAGCAGCCAGTCTCCCTCCTATCTCCTATGCAGTAATCCAGACCTTTTACAGTTCTAATGCATGGAATCTCTCCCCAATACACCAGTTCTCAGTAAGAGTCCTCTTTCCATATATACAGATATGTGCACCTGGAAGCATATGTGGGTATTTTCCTCAACAGAAGTCAAAGTCTCTCAACAGAAGAGGCATTTTTTAATCTCCCTAGTACCTACCAGAGTGTTAGATAAATATAAAGTATTCAAAAACTTGTTAATTAGCAAAGTAAATAAATAAACATCATGATGGTAACTATCCAATATTTTTAACTTAGAAAGCATTTTTCTTATGTTATCTTCTTATTTGACACAATATGTGAGGCAAGTAAACTGGATTTTTAATCAATTCTATTATACAAAGAATAAAACTAAGGTTCTGTAAAAATTTTTCCTAGTGACACACACACCAAAAAAAAAAAATGGGGGGAGGGGATAAAGCCCTCAGTGAATAATAAATGAAGCAGCATGTGACAGACAGAGCCTTAGCTGGATCATACACATTCTCTGCTGCTTTTCTCACACTGTAGCTCACATGTGGTCCATAATGCTCTGCTTGACTACAAGACCTGGTAAACCCGGCTTCAAGTCACACAAGCTACAAATGGAACACAAATTTTCTGTTCTTTCTGCAACAATATGTTGAATGAGTGTGAGGGCTGCCAAGAATTCTTGCCTGTAACCCCTGCTGCTACAACACCAGACCTGTGGGAAGGAAAGTGACAGAGTTCAGAGCGCTGTGTCACCATACTGAGAACAATCTCCATATCCATATGTTCATCTGTTCCTAAGGATACTATTTCTGGTAACTGGTTTATTTGGAGCTATATGTGAAAAGAAGGTAGATATATTTCAAACAAAATAAGAGCAATACGAACACCCGGGAACCATCCGCAAAAAGGATTACGATGACTGATAAAGTAAGAGCTAAGTAACTCTCAGTCGTAAGAGGTAGGATGACCCAAATTGAATTATTTGGTTCAATGCCAAACTTAAAAGAAGTTCTAATTTAAAAATAATGCAGAAAACTCTCAAACTGACACTCATAAGAATACATATATTTCATATATACACAGATATGGAAAGGAAGACCAGACCTGGTCTATCTGGAACTTCTTATTTATGTGTCCTGGTAAATCGCTCAGAAGAATTAGCAGGGCATCTGATTACGGAAGGGTTTTATAAAACGTTAGGACTCATTGAGAGTCCAGAGTCCATTCCTAGCCTGTGCTCTTCCTCTGAGCTTTGTGGGCATATTCCAAACAAAAAGACAATCACCCCTAAGAATTTCTAATAGAAGAGAAAGAGAAATGTGGTGCCTTTCTGGATGTAGAATGATATTATCAGGCAATGGGTGAGTTTTGTGACTGACAAGCAAGTGACACTGGAGAAAGCATTTAGGTTTTCTGTGTCTTGGGGTCCATGATGTCTTCAACAGGGATAATACTAAAAGGTAGTACAAATATTCAATCATAAAGTGCAGAATCACAATGCATGTGCAAACACCAGAAAAGCTAAATATATTCCAAACTCGTGCAAATTTCTTCCATTGCCCAACTTTTGCTAGATGGGGATATGACTCCACTGGATGAGGCTACTATACCAGAATGTTGGCCTTGTCATTTTAGGAGAAATATGCACAACAGGCTCTGTAGTATAAACTTTTGGCAATGCCTAAATTGAGAATAGTTTCTTGATCTTCTTGATCTTCAAAACACTAAGGGGTAATTTTGCATTTATCATTAAGTCAGAAATGGTTGGGAAATTAATGAAAGCAAATACTCAGTACTAGGGCAAAATTCTCATCAATTAATTAGACAGAACCCAACAAAGCTAAGAAAAAAGTGACTTTTTCAAGATGAGCACCCAAGAGAAAACTGTATACAAATGAATTTAAAAAAACACAGCCAATGCATCCATGAAAACTGGTCAATGATATCAATAATTAAGAAATGCAAATTAAGACAAAATATCATTTTGTACCTCAGATGGAAAAACTTATACTAAGAAAAACTTATAAAAATAATAACTAATATTTGATAAGGTCAGAGAAAACAGGCACTCTCTTAGCCTGTTAGTGAATTTATAAATGGGTAGGTCTTTTCTACAGTGCAATTTGAGAATACATATTAAGAGCTAAAAATTGTACATTTCCTTTAACCCAGCAAATTGTACTTAAAGAATTTATTCTAATAATCAGAGAGGTGCAATAAAAGAGTTACAGGGTTAATGCAATAAAGCATTATTTATAATACTAAAATAAGGGGAAAGAACTAAATCCTTAGTAATAAAAGACTGATAAGAATTACTTTTTATTTATATACTTTCTTTAGAAAATGGAATTTGGAGCAGAAAGAAACCATTATGTGAGGCTGAAGAAACCTTTATTACAAAAGAGTTTATAATATATGAACTGAAAAAAGTAATTATAAAACTATGTCAGTTATTAGGTCAATTTAGTGGAAAGAAAAGCCAATACTTATGATGCATGCATTTGCATACACCTGGAAGGATGTCTATCCAAATTCTACCCACGATTGTCCTTGAGTGATATAATTTCTACTTTAGGAATTACGGGAATTATATGGGTAATTAGGCGGAGCACCTCTCCAGTCCCTATTTGCCTCCAGCAGACTCCTGGTGGATAAGGCTCTAAGATGATGACCTCACCATCTTCTCTGTGACACTGACATGCCTTCCAGTTTGAACTGCTGCCTCTTACTCTTTCTCCCCTCTGATGGAACACACAAACCAATTTAAAGATCACAAATATGTGACCTTTCCAAATTGCTAAAAGTAGGTTCCATCCTTCACTAAGCCACTCCTCAACTCGCGTTTCTTTGTTCATCCTGCAAAAAAAATTTTTTTCTCATAGAAGAGCTCACGGAATACATAGTCAAAAACACTTGTCAGTGTTTCTTTAAGGTGTTGCCTTTTAAGGATATAAAATTATGCTAAGGAATCAAATGTGCCAGAACACACTGAGATAATGACCCTCTCTGGCCGACCCATGAAAAGGACTGCATAAGGTATGTGGCTTGAGCAGCCTGTGCTCTGCCTACCATCAGCTCCTCCATTAATTATGACTCTGCCTTCAAGGCATGGGCTGGACTTGCAACAGGAAGCTGAAGGCTTCCCAGTGACACCCACCCATGAGCACAGTTAATTTTACATGCAGCACTCAGCAAGTCTGAGGAGTCCCTCAAGGCATAATCATCAATGGGAAAATGACAGCAGCTTCCCATCACAAAAAGTCTCAGCTGAAAAACAACTTTCCACCCCATGAAAAAATTGGCATAAATAAATGATCCAGGAACTGTTTTCAGAGTCTCAAATGGAAGCTAGGAGGATTATGCAGGAAGACAAGAGCAGAAAAGATGGGTAGTAGGAAGGAAAGGAAGAAGAAATAGAGTCTCAGAACCACAGGTATCTTAGTGGGTTACAGCCCCACAAGAAGAAGAGGCAGAGGCCCAGAGAGTGAGAGTCCTTTGCAGGATCAGTTACAGCAGAACCAAGACTCATAGGCAAAAACTTTGGATTGTGCTTTTCAAAGAAGATAACTTCTATGACAAAATATTAACTTAAAAAAGAAATGACCTTAAACTATACAGTATTTTGGTTTTATGATCTCCCTAATATAAACCTTGACAGAGATGAAAATTTGTCTGAGGGGTGATTTCTCTTTTCTAATTAATTCTCCACTATGAAGATAGATATGTGGTACTTATTGTACCTACTTATTCTGCCACCTAATCAGACATCATGTTGAAATGTTATGCAACTCATACATGAAAATATGTCTTCCCGACATATCATAAAGCCTTAAAATGTGTGATTTCTGTCTTCATTCTCTCTGCTATCACCCTAAACTTTGACTATTACATTACACAGATAGTAGATGCTTGATACTGATACATATTTGGGTAGATAGGTCGATGGGTGGGTAGACAGATGGATGGATTGAGACAACAGCTTGATAAGCAGTGTTGAGACTGAAATATATACACCAAAACCTGTCAGGTAAAAAAGATGTGCATGGAACACCTATTAGACCATGACATGACTTGCTTCAACAGGAACTGACAAATGTACATATTGGCCTTCAGTCACTGAGGCTCAAAATCTCAAAATGGGCATTCATTTTAATTATACCACAAGATAGTAGATATTAAACCATTCCTCCCAGTTAAGAGGATACAATGGCACATACTTAGTTTTTAGGAGCATTCCCCTACAACACTCACATCAGAAGAGTTGCTTGGGAGCATGTGTGTTTGTGTGCATGTGTGTGTGCATGTGTGTGTGCGGGTGTGCGCGCCCATGCATTCAGGGATACAAGGGAAAACACATGTGGGGTGTGATTATACCATAAAGAAGGGGGAAAAAAAAGTAACTTGAGACCTGGTATCTGAAGGAGGTATATTCAGGTTGGCTGCATTCACTGCCCTCTGTAAGCTAGGACTGATCTGCTTGCATGCTGTGGAGACCTGGCTTGCTGGAGGTGAAATGGGTCCCAGTCGCTGAACCATCATGGGACTGCTGGTGACCACTAGATTGTTGCAGCTGCCTTTTCCAATGGACTTGCACTGAGGCCCAAAGCCAAGAGCCCCTAAAAACAAATGAATCAGGTTAGCTTTTATGTCCCTTAAATCAGAGACCAGTAAATACACACATGTGCACACTTATATCAGGACCCATCTCAAAAGACAGTCCTCGGATCTTCCTTTTTTAGTACGGGCAATATTACTAAAAATCTTTTTCTAATTCCAACTGGAAAGTCATAAAGCTACAACAGACACTCTTCCATAATCACCACTTTTATAAAATGTGGTTAAATTTCACTTCTATATAGAAGTGAGAATCTTGTTTTGAGAATGATATTGAGAGGTATATCTTATATCTTTACCTAAAGGGTTAAGGTGGTAGGGAGATAGAATTACCTTCATCAAACCAAAGTGTTTTCTGGTGGGTTTTTTTTTTTTTGTCTCCTCCCCCTCCACTTGAATCACCCAGCAAGGAAAGTTGACACTACTAAAAAAAATTAAAAAAAAAAAAAACCCGTTTAACTGGTTTACTTCATTCCAAATCTGAACTTCCAAAAAGCCTGTTTAAAAGGATATAGTATGACTGTGTACCTCCAATCTTGATTTTTTCTCTTTATCCCAATATGTTGTCATTGAACATATACCCAATTTTTTAAACAATCAGGATGAGAGTCTTAACACACTCATTTGAAAAGCAACATGATAACTAAATTTGACATAGGTTTTTCATTTGCATTAGTTTACAACCTTCCAATGTAGAAAAGTTTGGTACATACCCAAAGGAGAAAGAAAAAAGAAGAAACCCACAAGAATCTGTGTCATTATGGGAAAGTGAAAAGCAAGGGAAAAAAAAGGCAAACACTGCCATGATTCATTTATAAAAACTAATAATAATATTTGAATCATTCTAGACATTCTTTTTACATGGATGTACTTGTTCAAACTTTTTTTTTTTGCCAACTACCTGGCCAAGTGTCAGTAACTAAACACTATGTTCTCACTTACAACAAATGAAAATAAATATGACCTCAGTTTTTAACAAATCAGGATCTAAAATTTTCTCACTTAAGTTCACTTTTTTTTTCATTGATATAATTGGGATCGTAATAGGTGAAAAGTGTCACTGTATCTTTCCTTAGCCCTGGGGACATGCTTTCCTATTTTGTTTTCCCCAAAATTAAATCAATAGCCAAAAAGTATTTTTACTTATCATCTTTTGAAACATTTTCTTCCAGAAGTCCCTGAAGCCAAAGGACAAACAAGACAATTGGCACAATAGCTATGGCCCCATCGATGTAGCCACATCTCAAAAACGCTGGTAGAGTGACAGCATCCTTAGCTGGCAGCAGCCTTGCTCCAGTCCAGCCTTTAAGGAAACTAAAATTCAGATGAAATCCAAGCAGAAACTGATACTGCGAGGAGTGTATCTTTGTGACACCTGTGTGCTTAAGTTTGGGCTCCAGGATGCTTGGCTTCTTCCTGTACACTTTCCAAGATCATTAATTGCAACAGAAATTTCTTGGATTTCTGTTTTTCAAATACACCCACCAGAACATCTCATCTACCCTTCCCACTGCAGCTTAAGTTTGATCCATCTTCTTGGCCCTTGGACAATCAATCATAGATACTCTGTTTTCATAACTCATAAAACATCGTACTATCAGGGCTTCATATTGACACCTAGATTGGTGTGAACAGTTTTATGGAGTGCATCAGAACTTGAACATTTTTAAAAATTCTAAATGCCACTTCCTTCTGTCCTTGGAAAAGGTAATGTTGTGGTTCATAGCTTAGCCCAGTATGTAAAACACCTGAATTGCCTCCCCAGGTTCCATTGTTATCAGCCCTTGTTATCAAAACAACATCAGATGTTAAGTATTCTGTCAAATACCATATAGTCCTATAAAGAATTCAATCATTTCATGTCTTTTTCCTTTTTAATAAACAAATATTAATATCCATCCACCTCTAAAACAAAGATACACAGAAGCTGGAACAGCACACTTAAAAAATAACACTTGATGGCAAAGCAGATTAATATTTCATCAAATCTAAAATGCCAGTACATTGTAAGGCACAGCATTATTTTGGTTACCAGTGAGAAACACGAACAGCCAATTAAATTTGGAGCCTGGTGTTCAAATTTCAGAGATGTTGTGACATTAAAATACACATACCTTGAATCAATAAATACCAACATGATCAGTGAAAATTTTATTTTAACCCATGTCTTGTTCAAGTTCTTCTCTCTACCTGGAATGCCCTTACTCTAACTAACCTACCTAGTGAGAACCCTCTGCATCTTAAGATCTCAATTCAAAGGTTCCCTCCTCTATGAACTCCCTTCTCCACCTCCAAATGAGCAGATCTGCCCAACTCTTCCCTTTGTTCCCCTTTGGTCTCCAGTAATATACCTACCTCAGTTCCTGAAACATTTCAGGAAATGAACTTTTGCCTGCCTTTCATCCTCTCAGTTTTTATATTTTACAGCTTTTGAAAGGCAGAGCCCTATGTTTGGGGCATCTCTGCTCCCTTAGCACCTAGCCTGGGGTCTATTAGTACACATTGAAGAAGGCTTAGAGGAGATGAAAGAATGAAAATAGAAGATAGTTATAGTGAGCATTAAACACTGACAAATTATTTCCACTGAAGCCCACCTGATTGTCTTTTTTGAAACAGTGCCATTTGGAGAAAAAAATAAAAGCAATTTCAAAAAGTCAATCCTTTTGATGCTTCTCCATAGGGCTGCTAACTGGAAGATGGAGTCAGTGGGGATAGTAACTATAAATCCATTTTCCCGGGCCAGAATTTTACACAGGTCATGGCTGCCTGTGTAACCTTCTACCCTGGATGCATATATCCACATTATTTTCTTGTTCTGTAATAAAGAAATTAACAAATTAGCCCTTCTCTCTCCAATATGTCCATCAATTTTTTACTGTCCCACCCCCTACTCCAAAATTCACTGGTAAGCTTTAATGTCCTTCAAAAAAAAAAGAGAGAGAGAGAGAAATGACAGCTTCTGACAGAATCACAGATGATAGCCTCAAACCATGAGAATGAGTGGTGGACTTCTTGGGAACAGGGAATGTTTGTGTATAGCTATAAGAATGTTCTGGAAAACAGCATCATTTGCCTCACAAGTGGAGTGAAACAATAATTTGACCAAGAGCCACTGCAGGTCAATGTGACCATCTAATTCTTTTTCTAATGCCAGACATAATGACCACCTCCAGGCTATTCAGAATCGGGCAGTGCTCTGGAGTTCGAACATTGGGGACAGCCTGCCTCGGATCAGCTAGGTGCATAACCTGGGCAGATTACTGAGCATTTGTATGTCTTATTTCTATGCCTTATCATCTACAAAACAGGAAGAAAATTAAGACCACCCACAAGGTTGTTGTGCATCTAGTATTAACATCACATATAAAGGACTCAGTACATTATCCAGCACATAATAGGTGCTCAATGGCTATCCACTGCTATTGTTTTTGTTTTGTTATTGTTGTTTCATATTTGTCCTTGCTTTTTTGCTCCATTCTTTCTTGAAGTAAGAAAAAAAAACAGTTCTTTATAATTCCTTGCACAAAACAAGATAGTAAATGGTGCTGTTTAATTCTCTGACCATTTCCAATGTTCTTTCTTCATCGAGCCTGGAGCCAATTTTTTTTTTTTAAATCAGGTGTCATCACAGATAGAAGAAAAGTTTGCAATTGGCCAAGTTTGAATGTTCCTTGGCTTGTCATTCCCTAAAAACAAACCATACAACTTCTCTGACTACCAGATGTGCCAACTACTTGTGCACTGGTTTTCGTTTTGAAAGATCGCTTATTTTTAGAGACAACATGATATGTTTTAAAAATGTGTTTACTGTTCAAACAAGGATCTGAGAGGATGGCATTCGGAGCACCACATACATTCTAGCCAAAATTGCTGTGTGTTGGTAGTGAGCCCAAACATTTTACATTTTCAAGTTTCTGAACTGAGAGGTCATCTTAGAGGGGCATGTTTTAATCAATGTCTTCATCAGTTAAAAGGGTTCTCCTGAAGTTGAATAGTTGATTATGTTGCAATTATCACTGGCAAGGCTGCATCTTTTCTAACTAGTTATGACTATTCACAGGTTCTCCTAAAAGTGACACAGATACAGGGACTGCAAAAATGAGATACACCTGAGGAAAAAGGGAGAAGGAGTCAAAATTTTTTGGATGTTGTTCATTCAACCGACACTTATCAAATGTCAATCATGAATCAGGCGGTCTGTGGAGACAGTGGTAAGCAAGGTGGACATGATCCCTGATGGAACCCACTCTCTGGTCATGAAGAAACACAACAGACCAACCATTCATTAGGAAAGAAGTGATCCCTACTCCTAGGGTGAGTCAAATGCAATGGCTTTTAGAAATTAGAAATTATCATAGAAAAGCAATTTCTATGTGGTTCAACCTATCAATTTCTATATGTTCAACACACAGAAGTAGGGTGCTTTTGCAGAAATATAATAGCAGTATTCAAATCCCACCTTCACTGGCTGAGTGACACTGGGCAAGGTCTTTAAGCTCTCTATGGTCTCAGCATCCTATTCTAAAATGGGGACATAACATATCTAACTCACAGCGTTGTTCTGAGTACAAAACGGATTAGTATATATTAATATATGCCTCAGCATCTCTAAGCATCAGGGTTTTCTTCCCCAATATTTTATTCTAGAAATTTTTAAAACCTTAAGAAAAGTTGCAGGAATAGTAAAATAATCTCCAACTCTTATCTAAAGGTCTGTGTATCCATTCATCTCCTATAAATAAGCTTACTATTTTTATTGTTATTAATATTAATTTTTAACCATTTAAGTTACAGATTTCATGCCCATCATTCCTACATATATCACCATAATACAGCCATCAATTCAAGACATTTAGTAATGATATAGTATTAGTGTTATAATATAATGTCTATATTCAAATGTTACCAATGACTCATTTAAAGCAATTGTTTTCTAATCCAGGATCAAAATCAGGCTTTGCCACATGCTCAAGTGGGTCTTCAAGAATGCATTAACAAACCACTGGACATTAGGGCACTGAAGGCAGATGGAAACACTGAGGAAGAAGTGAGAGGTTAACAACAGAGAAAACAGGAGTCAAAAACATGGGGTTGTATCCTAACTCCATCATGGATTGGCTGTATGTCCCTGGTCAAGTTACCTGAGCTCTCTGTGCCTCAGTGTCCTAATCTCAAAAGTGGGGTTAATATCAGCAGTTATTTCATTCTGTTGTAATTTATATTTAGGATTTGGCACTTAATAAGTGCATTGCAAGGATTAGATAAACATTATTAAAAAACTTATCCCTGGTACCTTTCTGGTATTGTTCCTAGGGCCTCTTTTCTCTTGAGTATACAGGAACAATACATTAAGGCCTCGCTGCCCAAGACACACTCACTCTCTCTCTCTCTTTCTCTCTCTCTCTCTCTCTCTCTCTCTCTCACACACACACACACACACACACACACACATATCCTAATTCTCCATCCCCGCAACCTGCAGATTTTACGCTACTCTTTTTCTTCACCTCCATATCATCTTTCTTTCAGCTAAATGTTTTAAGACTCTGATTAGCTTAGACTAAGATCAATCACTAGCCAAATACCTCAAGAGGATTTTACTATAAAACAACAATATAATAGAAAAAAATTTCAAGACTTTCCTAGCATTTAAAAAAATAATTTTTAAAACTTGGCAAGAAAAACCAGAAGAAGTATTTGTGTAAACCTCCCAGTAAACCTTTCATTCGTTTTATGCAAGTTCTTTTCCCAGGCATACACAAAATCAAGGTAGTCTTGAAGCGCAATGTAAGTCATGCACCAATGAAGTTTCTGCAACTTTGAGGCTCAAATTTTCCCCTTATTTTCAGTTGTAAATATTTAAACATCTGTATCTGGCAAGATTTCCTTTAATAAATCCAAATAAATGCCTAATGTAAAATAGGAGTCTAATACTCCCATCAAAAGTAAACAAATTCCAAATGCCACTAGAGAATACTTTGATTTTGCCTGGGAAAATGCAGCTCATGTACGTAACTCTGGCTGTTTAGAGGTTGACTTTACCTCCTGGTTTCTTCATCTCTAGGAATGAGACAACACTGCACACCCTATATGGCTGCTTCAAGGATTAGTAAGGGCCAACACACAGGATGTGCTTGCTCAGTAGAAAGTAGTTATAATTTTTGTTTTTGTTTTTGTTATTATCGTCACTACGTTACTGAACAATTTTCTGAGTTATCCAATTGGGCCATTGTGGGGGAAATGATTATCAAATTCATGTACGTAAAATGGTTGGAACACACACCTCTTCTTGGTTCATCATTTTCTAAGGAGAAGTGAGTCTCAGTACATACCTGGGCTTTCTCTGCCAAAATAAGGAAGAACAAATGGGGACAAATGTCTCAATAAACCCTTCTTTTATTTCCCTCTTGGGAAATAAGTTTACCCACAGAGAGACCGAGTTCTCTTCCACATGGAATAATCCTACCTGGCAGGTTTATTCTGACAGGGCCACCCTGGATGGGGTAGGTAAAATGATCTAACACTAGGGTCCAGTTAGCAGGCCTCATGGGCTCATTCACAGAACTATGCCCCTCCAAACTATCCTCTATCAGGAAAAAACAGATATTCTGATAAGGAAGAAATAGTCTATATATTGTGAGTCCCCTCACAGACTCAAAACTATGTTCAAAATCATGGCATATACATTGTATCCATAAGTTTTATTAATTTAGTATATGTAAAAGCATTTTCTAGAATGTATTGGTGATCTTTTATTTGGGAATACTTTTATTGGTGTCTAAATAACTAATATGCATCTGTGTGTACATGCTTTAAAAAGACACAAATGCAAAACTATGTAAAGAAAAAGTTCATATTCTTATACCTCTCCATTATCATTCCTTTAAGATACTCAACTAAAACAGTTAAATATGTATTCTTCCACAGCTTTCTCTAAGCTCATACAAACATGAATATGTATGCTATAATTCTAAAAGCAACATGAGTTAGACACACATTGTCCCCTCTATTCTTAAAAAAAAAACATCAGAATGTGCCTATTTTGATGAAGAATCAGATCTCAAAACTAATGCTTAAATAACACATCTAATTGCATAGCACAAATATTCTATTCTTATAATGAAACATAGGTACCTATCAATAACAAGGTATATAATCTTGGGCAAGGCATTTTATCAATCTGAGTCTGCCCTTGTTCTTCTCCCAAATGTGATGACCACCAGGTATATGGGAAAACTTTGAAAAGTATATATTTTTCACCACAGGAAGACACAGGTAGGCTTTTCCCCAAATACTATACGAATACAAGTCAAAGAGGCTGCTGAAGTAGGGTTATCAGACTCTGTTCTCACTCACATTTCTCCCTAGAACCAGGAATAATAAACTCCTGCATGTCAAATATATGAGACTTGTTATGTAGTGTTTTGCCAATTTGTAATGTTTCACAGCTAAGATACAGCAGTGACAATGTCACAAACATATCTGGGTAGTGTGCCACTTGAAATACAGTAAGGCCTGGGTAAGTGGCTAAGAACACCAAAGGATGAGAATCAGAATGAAATAACTGCTTCTACAGGCAAGGGCAAAGTACTTCAACCTGGGCAAATATTACAAATGCTCCAAATGGTACCAAGCCTATGGGAGGAGTTCAGGAACACTAGAAGAGCATCCTGTCTCTATGGGACTTAACAATCTCCAAGAGCTAAAACAGACTCACCTTGGAACAACCATATAGTGTGACTGGTTTAAACATGAAGCTAAATCATAGAGACAGGAGCTCATAGAAGAGGAAGGGAACTAACTATATAACAAAAAATTCACTGAAGAAGAATAACCACAAAGCCATTTCCCAAAGTTCTTCAGTGTGTCCAAAAGTGTTACATGATAAATAAGTGAAGCTCAGGGAGATGTCCATGGTCAAACAATTCTGAAAAACTCTCATAAACATCTTTTTATCAGATCCTTTAAAATGCAAATGCATATAATCACTCTTTGGGAGAAGCAAATGATATGCAAAATGCATTTGTTTGGGGAGGGTTTCCCCTTAAGGACTCACCCAAGACTGGCATTCTAAGGAGCACTGGTTAGAAACCAGTAAGTTAAAATATGAAGGACAAGAAGCATGGGAGTGAGAAGGAAATAGTAGGGTATAGAAGTGGAAACAGAAGTAGGAGGCACAGTGGTCCTAGGAATGAGGAGTTAGAATTGCCTTAACGAGGTGGCTCTGACCAGGAAAATCAGCAAGGACACAGAGCTCAGAGGCTTGGTTCAGGTGACCTAAAGGCCATGTGCTATAGCATGGATCTGGAATGTCCCCCAAAGGTCCAAGTGTTAGAAAGCTGGAACCCAGTTTAGCACTCTTTGAAGGTGGTAAAAACTTTTAAGAGTTGGAGCCTAGTGGGAGGTTTGGGGTCACTGGAGATATGCCCAAAAGGGACTATGAAACTCCAGTCATTTCCTTCACTCTTTTTCACTTTCCTGCTATTAAGTAGATGGCTTTGCTTGCCATAGGCTTCCTACTATGATGTGTTGTCTTGTCACAAGTCAAAAAGCAGTGGGACCTACTGATCTTGGACTGAAATCTCTGAAACCATGAGCCAAAACAGAGCTTTTCTCCTTATAAGTTGATTCTCTCATGTATTTTATTATAGTAACAAAAAGCTGAAAACAACCTGATTTAAAAGCTGGACATTATGTATTCACCAATGGTTCCAAATCTGGCTATATGTTAGCATCCCCAAAGATACTTCTCAAAAATGCAAATTTCTATGCTTCATCTCAAACCCACTAAACCAGATGGTGCTGGTAAATGGTTGGCTGGTATGCATTGGCTCCCCATGTTATGGGTAATCGTGCATTCCACTGGAAGCAGAGTTCACCTGCGATAAATCCAGTAGAAAGGGGCAGGAAGACAGAAGAAGCAAATGAACAAGAAAGTAGATGAATAGTGCAGAAGGTCCAGTGTGGGAAATGACAAAAGAAGAAAGCACTGATTATGGCACTGAATAAAGTAAGATTGAGGATTTTATAATTAGTTGAAAAAGATTCAGAAAATCAAGTTTCAAAGCTGAAGTCATTTTCTGATTTCATTCCAAAGTGAGCAGATAAATAGTTCATATACAAACCATGAAAATGCCAACTCCACCACCTACCCCTCATGAGTTCAGCTCAACCCTTCTATGTTTATCCCACAAGAATATAACTTCCACACCAACACTCTTCCAACCTCAGTCAGCATTCAGGAATGTTGTCTACAAAGTAGGAACCATCAGCTTACTCATTTGATTCATGTATTAAATTAAGTCACATTTATACCCTGAGAGATTAAAAACTATCATATTTCTTTCTATAACACTCAGTGCCCTGGATTCCCAACCATGAAACCTCAGTCTTACTCCAGCAGCTGGGCACTCCTGGTAAGATGTTATTAAGAATACATAGCTCCAAGCCACTTCATAAAGATGGGAAGATAAATTAAACAATATTCCAGGGTTTATATTCTAAAGTCCCATCAGTCAGCTATTGTACATCAATTATCAACTAATTAGTAGAGAGTGCTTATGCTGACCCTTCTGTTCTCTCTTGTAATGATTTGCCAAATTAACTGAAAGCTGCTCTGCTCCATAGAGACTCTTAGTATAGCAAGAGTGTTAAATAAAGTTCACCTACAATTAGCCCAGAAAACCAAAGAGGAAATGTAAGCACATTTTACTGCTTTTCCCTTGACAAATTTTTCTCACAATCCCATGGGAAGAGAGCAGCTATATTTGTTAAATAAGCAAACTGTTACTCTGAAAAAACCGAAATACCAGTACAAGTACAATTTAGCAATTTATCACCCACTGATCAGGTATCTGTTTATTGCACCACGCTCTGGGCTATGGTATATATTCCAGGGAGTGTGGGTGCAAAGATGAGTCAGACTATTCTTGCTTACAATCTAATTTAGTGTGCTTAAACCAAGGTTTATCCAATGGATTAATCTTTGGACATATATGAAGGTGAAACTATCAGACTTTCAAAAAAGAGGATTTCTATAAATATAAGAATGAATGAGTGGATGGGAGGGAGAAAGCCAATTTTAATGGAAGAAAACTGCTTCCGTTTCTCAAAGACCATGCACACAGGTCACATTTACAGGACCTGGTGCTATACTATACTAGCAGAACCTCAGGCCTTGGGCTAGCCCTTGGTCAAAGAGCTTCCAACCAGTTGGACAGAGTCTTAACTAACACAGAAAACATTTGGGAAACACCCTTAAACTGAGTTGCCTGAATGCTGAGTCCAAAAAGAGTAGAAACAAGGAAAAGATCCTATGAACTGGAAGAGGCTTAGTGGAAAAGGTCAGATTTGAATTGAGTGTTTTTAATGGCTGGAGGGGAGAGGGTAGCATGAACTGGGGCTGGCCAGAGTAAAGTGAGCACAGGCTGAGAAAGTATTCCGGAAGCATGATGGGAAAGCAGAAAGGAATGGAGATGCCAGAGCCAAAATGGTTTCACCAGCTGTGTGACCTTAGGCAAGTCCTTTAAATTCTCTGTACCTGTATCCTTTTTGGAAAAAGGGGTAATCATTATTCTCACCTTCCTAAGTATGTTGGCAGTACCAAATGATCAATCTATCTAAAGTACTTAGAGAAGTGTCCTGCACAGTAACTACTCCATAAGCCCTCGACACTGATAGTCTTACTAAAGTATTACAAATATCATAATACACAACTTTCAAAGCCAAGCACCCCAAAGAGCTACAATAGGTTTTTTAAGTATAGGTATTATGTAGTGGGAAACTATCATATGTGATGTAATATCTATTTTCAGCTCACAGAGAAGCAGAGCAAAGGCTGAAGGCAGACACCAAGCTAGGAAGATGTTGCCATGATCTCAGACAAGAGCAGGCAGGGTAACCCCAACTTGTCTTATTTAGAAAACAAGAGGGTTACTGAATTGCCTTTAAGAAACTCAGTAGACTTCAAATCTTTGCTTCATAAGTCAGGGTCATGTATATCCTAAGTTGCTATTTCTACCTCACCCAACAAAAAACAATGGTTGTAAGGAAAACAGACAAGCTGCCTATCAGTGGGACCCCTCACCACAAGGAACAATGCCTGGGACCCCTCTGTCAGATATTTGGTACTCAACAAATATTTTCTAGAAGAACAGGAAAAGAATATGACTTTAGAGCAATTAATTGGGCAAATATAGTTCAAGGCCACAAATGGAGTTGAGAAGGTCCTGTTTTAAATGCATATGAATCATGATATGCAAGAAAGATGAGGCCTCTAGTGGACACAATTGTTGCTATGTCCTTGTCTCTCAATTCCTGAACAGCTAGAAATATCAGTTTGCCCCCTCTCTCCATATCTCCACCTGCTGACACACATACACACTCAAAGGGAAGGACGTGTAGTCTTTACCTATTCAATATAAATCACTGACCTTTTTTTTTAAGTATCTGAGAGCTAGTTCAGAAGCACGCTCCCAACAAATCCTTCATACTAGACATAACTTCTTAGTACCTTAGAAGCTTACACAGTCACCATTAAACACTGCTAAGCTACCTTTGTTCCCCCCACCCCACAAACAGTAATTCCTCACAACTGTCCAGAGACACATTTTCTATCATTAAGTGTTTTCTGTTCCACATTTTGCATGGGCTTGCAAGTCCAGATGGCATGCCCAGAAGCATCGGATCTGGAAAAAGGGCAAATGGTTATGAAGATTACATTCTTCTTCATTAAAAATTAAGTCACTCAGACTTCTAAGAAGTGGAAAGTACCCTGCTTCCTCCCCAGAAGTCCCCCAGGGCAGCTCAACTGTCTCCTCAGTCAAATACCCTTGACTCCTCTAGGCTGGAGATTCTTACTCCACGTTTCAAAGCCCACTCAGAAGCTCAGGTACATGGGAAGAAAACTCACTGAGTGATTATTTGTATTTCATGCTCCTTCATCTCTGGAGAGGTTGTTTTAAAAGAGCTCAAAGTATACAATGCTTGAATTTGTCTTCTCTTCTAGTCCTATGTGGAATCCTAAGTCACTGACATTATTCCATGTGCTCTGAAGGCCACAGAACCTTCTGACAAGAGGGGCCCTCTAAGAGAAGACAGAATGAGAGACAAAGGTGACACTGCCTAAAGTCCAGAAGAACAGCAGTTTGATGGTCCCTGGAGTAAAGAGTCAGCACCAAAAGGAAGTCCATCAAGGTGAAGCATAACTGGCAAATATACAAGAGTCTCTCAGCTCTAGCTAGGCTTCCCACATCTAAGCTACACAGAGTGCCAGACTCCTAGAGACTGTGTGGGTGTGGTTAGGGGGGCATCTCAGCAAGAGTGACCTGAGGGACCAAGAACCAAAAAGGCTCTTGGAATGTTCTGCTCTGCACAAAGATCCTGTGAGGCATTGTCTTACTTGGGTAGGGCGTAAGAACCCCAACCGACAATGACTGAGATTAAATTTCCCACTAATCTGCAAGTTGGGGTCTTGGGGTTTAACGTGCTCTGCTTTAGAGAAAATAATTTAAAGAACCATTTCTTCTATACATGAGTTGGTAGAATAAATCATATCCACCATAGGTTCATTTAAAAGTGAAAAGATACAAAGGCTGAAATATCTACCCTTTGGCTCAAGCAATTTGTCACTGTACAAAATGATATAACTTTAATCAAACTGCCAAAATATAAAAACAAAATTCTAACATCACAAACCTCAACACACAGGCAATCTAGGTGAGGCCTATATAATGTGCGTTTCCTTCTGTTTCCTTCACTTAGTGCTATTTTTGAACTTATAACTAGAGTAGCTGGACATGGTGGCACAAGCCTGAAGCTGAAAGATCACAAGTTCAAGGCCATTCTGGGCAACTCAGCAAGATCCTGTCTCAAAAAAAAAAAAAAATCATAAAGGACTGAGGCTACAGCTCTGTGGTGGAGTATCCCTGGGTTCAATCCCCAGTACCCACACCACTCCCACCAAAGAAAAGGAATATGAGAGTAATCTAAGCATTTCTGTTCACACAAGTGGATCGTGTATTAGTATTAAAGTGACCACAACTGTTTTACCTCTACCCATCACAGACACTGTAACAGCAATGACTCTTTGACAATAATATCTGAATGAGGAAAAGCAACCCAATTCTTTCCCATCAAAACACAAAAGCAATCCTAATACATATTGATGCCAGGATGAAAAAAAAAATCTAAAGTAAGAGTTATGGTTATGTTCTCCCTAAAATAATTCTTTAAGAAAAGAGTATTACTTGCTTATCTGAATTTGAATACTAAAACTGAGAATCAGTGTGAGTAAAAAGTTGAATGTTAAATCAAACTGGAAGCTTATTTCCTGACTAGAATACAAATTCTTAGAATAAATAACACACCATAAGCAACATAAGACTCTATGGCTTTCGGAGAAGAGGAGAAATACAATTCTTCCCTAATTCTCAAAGGGTCAATGACATAGAGGTCTTAACTTGGTGCCTGGAGAGCTTCCCCAGCTCACTGTCCCAGGTGAACCAAATAATAAATTCTGCCAGGATTTGTTCTCCTCTGCTCTACACATTCCATAACAAAACAAAAATAACAACTACAGGCAGGAAGTCTCACTTTGATCTTCTTATACCATGAAAGGAATATGAACCTTGAAAAAAATCCACAGTTTATTATAAAATATTATGATAAATCCCCATAAGTCACAAAGATTACTCCTTATAGTGTGCAGAAAAAGCTATGAAGATATTGCCAAAATATATTCAATAAGGAAGACTATTAGATATTAATCAATCTCATCAAGACCACACTAACCCTAAATTCTCAAAATGGAATCTATTTGCTTCCAAACTTAAATGATTTAAGTGTATGAAATTTTAACACTTACAGATGTGCATGTTTCAGAAAAAAAATTGATAAGTCAAACTGTGGTTGAAGGATTAATGAGGAAATAAATCACTTGGACCAAATTTCACAAGAGTCTATACCTCTTTCTTCACTCTTATAGGTATAGCCAAATCTAATCTCTGAAATCGTCATCTTTCAAAATAGCCAAAAAAGAAATGAAATACAAAGGGAGGAGTCTTTACTTTTCTTTTTATTTCTAGCCTTATTGGGGTATGATTGATAAGTAAAAAAAAAATGCTAAATTCAAGAGTACAAAATACATAATGTATACATAAACAAACACCACAATCAAGTGGTTAATACATCCATCAGCTCACCTAATTACCATGTGTGTGCACACATGTACATGTGTTGAGACCTTAACATCTATCCTCCTAATAAGTTCAAGTCCACAATACAGTGCTGTTCAGTATAGCCACCAAGCTGTACTTCAGCTCTCCAGAATGTATTCATCTTGCATAAATGACACTCTGTACTCTTTGGCCAATCTCTCTCTCTTTCCCCCATACCCCAGCCCCCTAGCAACCACGGTTCTGCCCTCTCTGACTCTATGGGTTTCACTATTTGAGATCCCACATATATGTGAGATCATCCAGGATCTGTCTTTCTGTGGTATCTTTTCTTCTTTAATTTTCTGTCAAACACAGTGAACTATGGTGCTAAATGTCCTGCAGAGATTTTTCTCTGTGTTCAGAATTCAAGGATCCAGCCATGAGAAACAAAAGGGTATGGACAACTTCTTCCTTCCTGTAGAAACACAGTGAGCACCTTTGTTTGAAAAGATTTTCCCACTATCTGCTTTCAAAAATGTGTCAGCAACGTTTAAAGTGGGGGCTGGGGGAAAGACAGGGTAACTGGAATGGTTATTATTCACCTCAGGGAAGAAGGCAAGGGCACAGAGATTGAGAAACCGCTTGTCCCATGAATGTTGTTCTGTCATCTGACACAGGCAACACCAGGAATGCGAGTAACACCTCGGTCCAGAAGACGAAAGAATAGGTTCGAGAGAATTTTGAAAAGAAGACGTATAATTCAGCTCACCCGACTTGTTTTTTGACACGTAGCCTTGAAAAGAACAATTTTACCTCAGAAACTTGGCAAATGCAAACTGATTTTTTGATAAGTTATAACGTGCAGTTTGCTAAATGCATGAAGAGGGGGTGAGGGAGAGAAAGGCCAGGTATCTGAAGACAGGGAGGTTGTCAGGTTTCTCGTTCCTGTGTCATTTCTGTTTAGTCGGTCAAATGAAAATTCAAAACCATATAATTAGATGGTTGTTTATACATGATTAAGCATGAGCTCATTGGGCTTCACATGCCAAAAAGTCAGAGATGTGGTTAAGGGCAAGAAGGAACTATTAATAAAAGGAAATAAAGCTGTAATACATTTTTCACTTATGAATAAAAATAATTCAGAGGTCTCACGATAGAAAAAGAAAGGAAAAAATCAACCATGAGCAGGGGCACAAAACCAGATAATTTTATAAATGGTTAGAATTCATGAGATATAAAAATATAAGTCACTGATATAAAAAGGCTTTTCCTCCTCTATGATTCTAATCTTATTTTTTTTTTTTGCTTCTCGTAAATATAACTCACAATGAAAGCATAACAAAACTTACCTGTATTATATTTCTTTAGGATTCTTCTGGGAAATATTTAAGCAAGAACATGTTGTTCATTTACAAGACTTACTTGTTCTTCATAACTATCTTCACCAGAATCCTCTCTGGAGGAACCAGAACTGGAAGTAGCTCCCTGACAAAGGCAAAGTTTTTCACAATGGGCAGTTTTCTTCCCAAAATGAAATGAGCCCAGTGAAAGCAGAGTTTACCAGATCATAACCTGCACAGAGGGACGGCAGACCTTCCCAGACCTCCCAGAGAATCTGTGAGCTTAGATCGGGCTCTGAAAAGCAGTGAATCAACTGTTCATAGATCAAACACCCAGCTATAGACAGGTCAGTCTTTCAGATGACAGAAGGAAGGGACCCAAGATCAGCCGACTACTTCACCTTAGGTAAGGTTTCCAAGTCACTGCTACAACCTCCCTTACTGGAAAGTACACCAATACAGGATTTCTTAGGAGGCCACCCAAGCAAAGGAAAACCTAATGCTAGAGGTGGTTCAATGGTGTTGCCAGTGCTACGACTAAATATCTTTTTGTACAACTGCCATGACGTGTAGTAGAGCCAATAGAAGGGCAGACATAATCTAAAACTTAAAATGAGGAAAGCCCATAGGAAATCCAACGCATAGTCCTTAAGAATGAGACTAAACTGAATCTAACATGCAAAAAGCTCACAATGCCTAAGATGCATAAACACTGACTTTTACAGGATGATTTTCAGAGCAAAATTTCCCAAATCACCTCAGTTCCCAAGAAAGACCTGCAATCTCAAACTTCCTGACTTTCCCTCTCCTTTCTTCATGCCCCCCTCTCTGTCTCTGTGCCTCTTCCTTTGAGCATTAGCCAAGTCAGTTCTGACTTCCAGAGCAGTTTTCAACCATGTGCATACTTACTCAATAGAATTTATGCAAAAAATGCACAGGATTGAAACCTACATGAATAATAACAAAATATGGTAACTCCTAAAAAGCTTATTCCAAGAAACCAAGATGACCACAGAGTACACACCTGAATAGACACAGGTGCATGAGATGCAACACAGTTCTCATAACTAATGTAGCAATTTTATCCTACAAAACCTTATATATTATCTGCCTGTCTTGCATGAAATGCATACTTTGTTCTGAAGATACTTTTCAATTATTGACCTCATTGGGTCAAATTCATTTCTCAACATATTTATTTACTGTTAAAAGCCACCCAAAGCTGAGGACTCCACACACATTAAAAAAAATTCCATGTGCTGGCACTTCATAAGATTTTTGTCTTCAATGTTGAAAGAAGGGGACAAATTTACTAGATTAATAAATGTGGATTATCTGGAAGAGTTTAATACCTACTTTAGTACTAGATAAGAAATGTGAAAATTTATTCCTAAACAATGTGTGGCATGTAACTCAAAACCGTTTTTCATCAATAATTAATATTAATAATTAACAAATATAAACAACAAAAATACTTTTGGGTATGTTTCAGCTGGGCCCTTTCCTCATTCCACAGGCTGTCTACTGCCCCTCTTTACCCTCTATTTGGGGTTAATGACTAACCTTCCCTCATCTCTGACATGCGACACTACCCAGCAGCAATCTTCCCAAGAATGCATTCACAAATGTATCCGGCTGAAAAAAAAATCTTATCAAAGTCACTTCAATCTGGCAGATGGATTTCGAAATTAGCAATTGCAGTTACAATTCACTCAACAGTGAATTAGAGTTTGTCCAGTAAAGACAGAACTCTGAAGAAAGTTCACCTCAAATACCTATTTTCTTACCTAAAGATGGATTCTACTGTCTTTGATTAGCCTAGTAATAAATATTAAACAGTCCTCTCATAAACACTGCCAAGGGGAAGGATAATACAAGAGCTAATCATTTTAAATAGGTCAGAACCAATAATATCAGGATTATTTTCTAATAATTGTACACATTTATAGGACACCATGTAATGTTTTGATACATGTATACCAAAGATTTTACTTATCATTCATTCTGAACAGCACTCTATTTGACTTTTTAAAACCACATTGCTATTCATTCTCCATCTGATTGCCCAATAACATCTTCAGAGTAAAACACATTAGATCTTATACCAAATTAAAGGCATTTCATCAGCTGCCTCTAATTTTCCAGCCATCCTGCCCTAGCACCTGACATTTTAAAATGTAAGTCTTCTGCAATTAATCTCTTCTGGCCATTCATCCCTTCACCAAAACATACGTTACCCAGGTAATAGCCTTAGAAATTTTGAAAGCTCAACATTCTGCTATATTTTAATGTTCTGCAGCAAATACAAGTTTTGAAATTCCATTCCCCTTTCTTCACGTACCTTCATTCTATACATTACCATGATTCTTATGAAAAAAAAAATGATTAGAATCAGCAGCAAAGGCACCTCATGCTTAAATTATTCATGTTCCCAGGCTGCTTGGCCACTGTACTTCAAAGTGATAGAAGGAAGATGTCCTTGCACAGTGGGGCTTCCATATAGCAGTATCTGCTTAGGTACATGTGTGGGTATAGAAGTGTTTATGTCCTGATCTTTGCTGGGGGGCCCAGACGGCTGTGCAGAGTACTTTACATACATTTCTAGGGATACTTGCTCTGTTAGTTCACAAAGTGCAGGCAGCAGGAACATTCAGGGACTACTAAGACACTCGGCAACGGCTGGTGTGGAGAGAAAGCCTCTGACAAGCACAGCCTAAGAAACAATGTCTCCCTTCAAGTGGAACTGCTGGTGAAGTGAGCCAGAGCTGGCCGGCGTGAACAATACTGGGCAGGTCATTAACTTGCCTGGGTCAGAGCAGACAGCGATGAGCTCACCCACCTTTCTGGAAGCACTATTTTAGTTGCTGAGTTTATACAAATAAACCCCGTAATTTTCTAATGGCTAAACTAGGAATATACTCGAAAATAGCTCTCTCTCTGCAAATCCTGCAAAAGATACCCAGGGAATTCACAAAAGTAACATGTACAGTCTGTTGTTCAAGTTTGCACACAGCTCTGTAATAGCTACATCTGTATTGTGCTGAAAATAAGCACCCACATAAGCAAACCAGAGTTGGATTTCTTTTGTTTTTGTTTTTAAAGTAAGGGGGTTACCACTGTGTTAGGTTTTCTCCCTCTCCTTTTTTCTTTTGCATAGGGAAATAAGTTAGTGGTTAACTACACAAAGGAGTTAACATTTAACTTGAAGGCTGGGAATGTGTGAGCTCCTAATTCCTCCCCACTTATTCTTATTATAGCGAGAAGAGCTTCAGGAAAACTCTTACTAATTATCACTGAGTCTGGATGAGATCTGGCTGCATCAGTTTCCTTGCTGTATTCACAGGAGGTTTGATTCGGCCTCAATTCACCACTGTGTTCCTTCATACATACTCCTCTCTGGACAGCCCAGAACCTCCTGGCCCACCAACACATACACCCTCCATACTCCCATGGACAAAGACCAGCTCAAACATCACCTTCTCCTTGAACTGAATTCTTGTCTCCTAGTTTAAGTTCACATGCTGTATTCTCCTCTAAACTCCCAAGTAACCTTATTTGTCATCTTTTGTGTTAATGATCACTCCATACCTGTGTCTCACCTTCCCCCAGCCCCCCGCCCTTAACTGCAGGTCAGTTAGTGAGGGCAGGGACTATATCTTACCTGGCTTCACCAGCAGGCAACTCCTCACCCCCAGAGCCCCAGACCAGAGCTTCCTGTAGAGGACAGACACCACTAATGTCTTTGGACAGGTAATGCCCACACCACAGCTGGGGCATGTTTTAGTACAGGGTCTCTTTCCACAGATAGGTTGGAAAGGGCTAAAAGGAGAATGGAATTTGATTATTTAAAGCAGGGTGAAAAATAAAAATAAAACAGGGAGTTTATTGAGAAGCCAGAGTGGGGGTGGCACGGTGCCAGAGCCGCCATTCCACCCCACCAGGCACACTCCACCACGGAACAGAGCTCCTCCCTACCCAGGCAGCTCTTTCCAAACTGTTTGACTTTTCACCTTTTCTGTGAAGCCCTCCATGGAAACAGGAGTGTAACAAGCCTCTCCCTTTTCTCCCCTTTCTTAGCTATTCATAAGTACCACAAAGGAGACACAGAGGTTACCTAGCTATCAGTGTGAGATCATAGTCCCTCACCAAGAACTTACACTATTACAACCATGATCAATACTACTAATGTTAATATGATTCATGTATGCATTAAAAATAAAAATGAGAACGGACGTTAATGATGGAAGGCTCACTTGGTGCCAGGGGAGGAGGTCTGGCTCTGTACTTTGATTAACCCATTTAGCTCACACAACAAAGGTGTTTATTGCCATCCCATTTTACAAGGGAGGAAACCTGAGGTTAAGAAAACAGGTAACTTTAGCCATGTGCAGTGGTGCACATCTGTAATCTCAGCAGCTCAAGAAGGTAAGGCAGGAGGATCGTGAATTCAAAGCTAGCCTGAGCAACTTGGTGAGGCCCTAAGCAACTTAATGAAAACCTGACTCAAAATAAAAAATAAAAAGGGGTGGGGTGTGGTCTAATGTTAAGTGCTCCTGGGTTCAATCCCTGGTACCAAGAAAAAAAAATGAAAGAAAACAGGTAACTTGCTAAGAGTGACGATTCAAAGCGGAGTAGTTCCCGTGAGGAAATGCACACAGATGTCTGTGAGCTCACACACCTTAACCACCAGACTCCATACAATTGGACAAATATTCCTAAATGGAGAAGATATAGGACAACTAGAAACCCACTTTTCTCCCAGAGACAGAACAAATACCCACAGCTTCCAACATCTTGGCTTTGAGATGTAAGCAAGAGGCAGGAATGACACAGGAATTTATTCTGTGTAGGTACCATCAATGGTGTCAGGCATGCAAGCATAAACAAATGAGACTAGTCTAAGCTTTGCAGTGGTGGCTAAATGTCTACTACACAACCTCTCATTTTCTTTTGATGCATGACATCAAATTCCTTTATTTATCCATTCATTCATTCAGTGGTTAAACTGCATGGTGCCAAAAGGTGAACAGATCAAGAGAATAACAACACAAAATATTATCCAGTAAAATAAGGTTTAAAAAGCTGTTGGAATACCAAGGAGGAGGAGATGATGATGATGATGATGATGATGATAACAACCATGACAGTGATATGTAGGAACAAAACATGAAAATACTCACCTGCATAAATCTTACTATAAGGAGATTTATTAACCTGCTATTTATTCAACTGTCTTTAATGCACACAGCTCACCAGGATACAGGATGAAAGAACAGGATGCACATACATGTACATGCACACACACAAGAGCACAAGGATGGCCATATGTATCAGATACAATAAGAAGTAAAGAGAAAATACCTTGAAGGGACAACTTTCCATAAAAACTGCCCTTTTATAGGGCCCCTTTACTCCTACAAATCAGCTTTTCTTGAAAATACTATAAATACAACCAAAAGGAGGTCTTTTTAAAAATTCTGCCTTAATAAATAGCCCAAGCTTCCATCTTGCAAAACTGCACTGACTAAAAAGCAGTGTACTAACCATCCCCAGGTAAGCAGGTGCACCCTGCTTTCATCATTCATGCTACCAAACAGCATACTGACAACCAAGAGAAATGTGGGCATTGGGGTGGTTAGGGTCAGTAGTATGGATGCAAGAGGACTCTATGCCAGAGCAAAGTCAGGAAGCCAGGAGGCTGAGTTTGTTATGTGGTTCTGGGGGTGGGAGAATGCGGCCAAATCACTTCAACTAGTTTGGCATGATCATATAATGAACCACCTAGCACCAGATGTAATGCAAACCCAATGCTCAATAAATACTAATTCCCTTCCCGCCTGTAGATCACATCTGTAAACCTATAATTTCTCATAATCTAAAAAGACTACCTTTAAACCACAATAGATAATAAAAAGATTTCAAGGTCCCCTCATGAGAAACAGATGTATCCCTACTCCTACCATGCTTTTAATTCATAGAATTACATGCCAAGAAGGAATATTAGAAATAATGTGCTCAACCTGTTTGTTGTACAGAGGGTAAACTCAAGTCCAGAGAGCTAAAGAGACCTGTCCTGTCACACAGCTAGTTAATAGCACAGTCTGTCCTTGTCCAAACATCCAAGTACTCAGGCACCCAAATAAACCCAGTTTCTACTGAATCCTACTATTTGGGGGGCTTCTAGTCATTAATGATGCTTATTTGTGCAAACAACTTTGAGACACTTAAAAATGTCTTTAACCAACAAAATACAGTGAAAATGGCAGATGGTAGAGTCCTTTCTACACAATGAGCAGTATGTTTGGGACAGAAGTGTCCAGGACAAGATGAGGAGCTGGAGGAGGAAAGGAATGAGCATAGAGAAAGGTTCAGAGATGAGAAGGGATACAAAAACCCCCACATTTTACAACCGTGCATCAAGATCAATTCCATTTCAATCCACAAATGGAATCTGACAATGCCTCCAGAGACACTTCTCTCTTCCTTTTGTCTTCAAGCCTAGAGGATACAAAAGCCATCACTCCTACAGATCAGACAAAAAATGTAAGAATCTTCAGAAGAAAAAAGAAACGAGGTTGTTTTGTTTCAACATTTTATAAAAGGAGGTTCAGTTTGAGTTGCTCATGTCCTTAAGCTTTAGGTTTTAGCAGAACCATGATTAACAACAGGTTTCAGTAGACCCAAGGCCTGTCTGTTTATCTGCCAAATGTAAAAGTGCTGTGGAACCTATGTTCAGGCTGCTTCGGAAAAGCAAGCACCTTGCTAAGAAGAAAAAGTCTAATTTAAGCATATCAAACTTGACAGCATAATTTTTTAAAAGATTTCTATCTCAAAGAAAGTTTACAAGCAGGGAGTGAGGCTACAAGGCCATTATTTCCTGGCACAATAACAATTGAAGAACAATTGTCCAATTAGCAGTTATGGACCCAGGGAATTCCTTTGCATTGTGCCCTTACTTTCTTTGTCTTTGTTCTAAAGAAAAATTCTGCCTTCAGAAGTCTGAAATAATGAAAGGGTCCTTCATTATGTCAATAAGCTTGGATGGAGTCCCTGTGGCACAGGGACCTTGCCTGGTAATGAGGCGTAAGAAGCAGCTGTGCCTAGTTAAACCTCCTCATATCCTCCACAGTAGGAGGCAACCCAGGCTGAAGTCCCCAAGAAAAGGAGGAGGACCTATGAAGGTGACAGAAAAGGGGGCTTTGGGGATAAGACCCTCAATCCTCCTTGGACTGAAGTCTTACCCACAGACCTCTCAAAATAAGAACTGGAAAACATGAAAACATCAAATAAAATTCCATTCTATACAATATGGGATGCCCCAGTCACACAGATCTTAGATGAAGAAACCAGAACCTCAAATGTTCCCAACCCCAAATCTTACCCAATAGGTAACATAGGTTTTCCCCACTGCCATTCAAACTTCTAATAGCTGGCACTCAGATAGCTGGTAAAAGTTCCACTTCCATCAGCATCATTCATAAGGAATGTGTGGACCTCAAGAAAGCAGGGTACAGCTCAACAAAAGAAGAACTCCTAGAAATCAGAAATGACTGTGGACATTCTATGAAGCATAGAGTTTTTGTCCCTGGAAGCATTCAAAGTGGGATTGTCAGGATACTGCAGAGAAGACAGGAGGAGGAAAATGGCAGAGAAAATGTCTAAAATCATTCCCAAGTTTATAACAACCTGAAGCCATTAAACAGTGTCAAGTTTTACATTTTTAAGAGAATTTTTACTATTCTCATCCAAAGGCTATTTTTGTGTGTGTGCTCTTCCATTCTAGGCTCCTGCTCTATGTGAAATGAGGAGGGTAAATTAACTTTTCTAGACCTCAGATTTATTATTACTAAAATGAAGGCCAAGGCTTAGCCTCTCAAGTTTCTTCCAGCTTATATGCTTTCTGAATAAGCAGAAGGGTTTTTCTTTTTTACCAAGTTAAATTTCAGAAATTCTGTCTTTCTATAAAATTCAACAGGATCTGCTAAAAATTACTAGAAAAGAATTCAATATGGTGACAAGACACAATATAGATATGACAAAAGCAACAGGCTTCCTATATACTATCAATTATGAGTTTTAAAATATAAGAAAAATGCTTTAAATTAAAAATTCCTAGGAACAGCATGTAATATGAGGAAAATTATATTTTTTTCTCTGAAGACATAAATATAGATACATACATATTTCTGGGGCAGAAAAATAAATATAGTAAGTATGCTGATTCTTTCAAATTATTTCATAGGCTTAATGCAATTTCTCAGCATCTGCATTCTTGATATTTTTCATCCCCTAATTCTCTGTTGCATGGGGCTCCTCTGTGCATTACAGGAGGCTGAATAGCATCTCTAGTCTCTCCATTCAAAAGAGGCCAGCCAGCACCCTGAGTTCTAATGACCAAAACTAAACTCTGCCCAGACATTGCCAAATGTTCCCACTCAAATAGAGAACCACTGACCTGATGCAAATTGCAAGTTTATCTTTCCTTATTCATTACCTTGACAATGGATTCTACACTTAGAAGAATAAGAAGTAGTAACACTGGTCATTTAGAAAAATAAAATAAATACATTATAAAGCTATGAAATCGCATCTATGGAACACAGAAGGAATACTAATTAAATTGAACAAAGAAACAGAAGCCTTAGAGCATGACCTCAGATATATAATAAAAATTATTATATGATGACATTACAAATGAGTAGGGAAAAGAAGATCAATAAATAGTAGTGCTATAACTGCTTGTTATAGTTGGGGGAAAATCAAAGCTAAATTGTTATTCACAATGCATATGTTCTGATTACCTACCACTACATAGCAAACCACCCACAATTTGGAATTATTAAAGTAATAATTTATTATCCTTTGTGGTTCTGGGTGTTATGGGGCTCAGCAGGGGTCATCTCTCTAAGGATCTTTTGTGCACTGCAGTCAGATGTCAGCTAAGGCTGCTGTCACCTGAAAGGTAGACTAGATAGACTTTTAAGGTAGCTCATTCCTATGTTGAAAACTTATGCTGGCTGTCAACTAGGGGCTCAGCTAGGGCTGTCAATGGCAGCACATGACTTAGGCTTCTCACAGCATGGCAGCTGGCTTCCAAAAGACAGAGGGAGCTTTCAGATCAGTTAAGGACCATGCCTGCCATAGGCACACATCGCTGCTTCTGCCATACGTTATCCTCCAAGCAATTTCAGGGCCTGCCCAAATTCAAGGGGGTGGAGAAACAGACTCTATCTCCCAGGAAGGGAATCACAAAACCACACTAGAAGAGCACATGGAGTAGGAAAATACAGTGAGCACACACTGATAAATTCCAGAGAAATAAAGAGGAGCTAAATATTTTTTAAAAAAATATATGAAACAATGAAAAAATACACCTGAATTTTTACCTCACTTTAGGATGCATGAATCAACGATTACAAGACATAACTAAAAAAATATTGTAGGTCAGTAAGTACTATAAACAAAATGAAAAAGCAAACAAAAGACTAGGAAATAAACTAACATTTTACTTACAAAGGGTTAGATAATATACAAAGAGACCTTTACAAATCAATAAAAAAGACAAACACTCTTATGTGGGGAAAAGCAAAGGGCATAAATAGTTCATAAAAGAAGAATCCTGTAGATTAGAGAAAAAACAGACACTCAATATTCTGTTAGTAGATTGAGATGAGAGTGTAATATGTAATATAAACCTTTTGAGAAGGAATTTAGCACAAAGGTACTTGAAATATTCATTTGACCAAACCATCTACCCTAAGGAAATTAGGGTAGACCATTGTTTTTAAATATATTTGTGAAAATATAACTTTACTTTTTAAAAAAGAAAACCTAATTTTAAAATGAGAGTACACATCTTAAAAACTTCTGTTTTTGAAGAGGGAAGAGCTCATGACACAATGTGAAGAAAGGAACACAAAACATTATTTTGAATAAAATTACCACATATCCACATGTATTTATCTCCTAAAATATTAATAATTGATAACTCCACATTTGTGAAGTACTGGGAGGTGATTTTTATTTCATCCTTTTTTCAGTATTTCTGTTTCTATAATAAATATTTAGTCATTAATTTTTATCCTTGGGAAAAACACTAGTTAAAGAAAAATATTAGTACTGATGGGTTAAAAAAAAAACTAGCAAGGTCACATGTTACTAAGTACTGCCAAAAGATAAAAAGCAGGAAGCAGGTTAAAAAGCAAGACAACGAGAGAATAAGCATGATTGTACAGCCAGTGACATCAGAACTGGATTACACCTGGAACCACTGACCCATTACATAGCCCATTTGGTCATCAACCAAGTCACTTTCCCAGGACGGTGAATGGGCCATGGCATAGATGTATGCACAGTTGCTCAGTGAGACCACTTCATCTAGTCCATTTGTTTTCTTTAGTGAGTTCAAAATGTTTCCACCTTAATAGACTTTCAAATGATGAAATATTTAGGAAAAAATTATAGGACATTGGCCACCATCAAACTTCAGTTGATTGATTGATTGATTGTACTGGGGATTGAATTCAGGGGTACTCTACCACTGAGCTACATCTCTAATGCTTTTTATTTTTTTTACTTTTGAGATAGGGTCTTGCTAAGTTGCCAAGGCTGGCCTCGAACTTGCGATCCTCCAACCTCTGCCACCCAAGTAGCTAGGATTATAGGCATACATACCCTTCCTGGCTTGGCCACCAGCAATGTTTTAACCAAAGGCCTTCCTGAATTTCATAAGTTTCTGATCACGGACAGCCTCTACTGTTCTTTTAGATAGAGGAACTATGAGTATAACAACTCCCTCACCCCTGGTTCATAAACTCTAGCTTGCATCAGAAATCCCTGGGTTCTCAAACTTTAGAATGCTGAGGAGCTTGTAAAAACTGGGCCTCATTCAAAGTTTCCGACTCAGTGGGTGTAGGGTGCAATCCAAGAATGTGCATTTCTAACAAGTTCCCAGATGATGATGCTCTAGGTCCTGTAACCCCCTACTTTAAAAATCATCACTTCGGGAGATCATATGAAGAGCTAAGTATCTTCCCACTGTGTGCTATTATTCATTTAGTCCTTATTTCTTATATTAAGAACATATTATTTGAGATCTGTTAACTTTTTAATTATCCATAACACAAATTACCCAAGAACTTCTAAGTCCAGTTTCAGATGGAGTTGTGCACTCAAAAGCTAAGTCCAGCCGCAGAGGTGAACATAAATCACCTCTCTGGAATTCCTCGATTGATAAATCAGACCCTTCGGCAACCCTGAAATCTGCCATCCTTCACTCTTCCACTCTCCCACAGAAAAAAAAAAGCAAACTTCCCCCAACATTCCTATAAAAATAATTCTTCCCTCCCTTCTTCTTCTCTCCTCTTCCTCCTTTAATCCAGTTTCAGCCTTTTCCAATGCATTTGGAATTTCCAATACCCCCATTTCTCCTTCTGTCACTCTTTACTAACTAGCATATTAATATTCAAAAATATATGAGGTGAAGTGTGGTGGGACCGGGTATCCTGGGGAACCATGAGGCTTCTTTCTTTTCAGTTAATATTGTACTTTCCTCAATGGACAAAGAAGAAAGAAGGCCTGAATCACACAAGCTTTAATCATTTTTGCTCTTGCTACACATTCATATGTCCATCAATTCCTTCAGCCATTTAATACACATTTTGCTAGATATCTACTGTAGAACAGGCCCTATGTTAGGTATAAAGAAACTGGAAGTAAAAGTGGGATCATTTGGGAGGTGACTGGAGCACAGAAATGCTTCACGGGGAAGTTGAATATTTAGCCTAAAGATGAATGCAGATCTGAATTTTATGTCATGCATGCAGTGGCAGATATCTGAAACACTTTTCTTCAGAACTTCAGTCTTTTGATTTCACTCCATTAAAGTGTACCTGTCCTTGTTAAGGGTAGCCCTATATATTGCCAAGAGTAATTATACCTATATATGAAAAGGTGCCGTGCCCCTGTCTAATGAGGAGGAACATGGATGTCTTAGATACACCCTTTAAGGATGAAAATTGGGAGTCTAGAAAGTATCTGAGACAAACCACATCCTTACCTGGTTCTGGTTTCCCTGAAGTAGGTCCCTGAAAGATGCTCTTCTCTACCCTGGCTTGCACATGGTCCTGTGGTAGTTCTCAAGGTGTAGTGCCGTCCCAGCAGCGTAAACACCACTAGGGAATCTGTTAGAATGCCAATTCTCAGGCCCCACCCAGACCTACCAAAACTCTGGGGGAAGGGCTAACCTGTTGGCATTTTCATAGACCCTGGGGATCCCTTAATTGTTCCCCTAGGTCACAATCAATTCTATTCCCATGTCTATTATAGAGCCTGTCCCTCTACTATCAGTACAGGTCTTAAAGATTTGTTAGGCTCTTTTATTAGTGTATAACTGTCATTTTCAGAAAGTCACATGCAGGTTCATAGGTCATTTGTTCAGAGCTAGGCTCTTTGGTACCTGGCAGAGAGTGGGTTCCTACGGCTAAGACACTGGCTCACGGAGGAGACACTGTGCAAAGAAAGATCCCCATTGACAAATGTCAACACGAGCAGCTCTTTAAGGGTAAGTCATAGGCTTCTTAAACTGGTGTGACTTACCACCAAAACAGGACTGGTTTTGCCTTCTTTTCAAAATTCTCAGGGCTCTCAATAAGGCATGTTTTTTGCGTACAGTTGAAAAAGGCCCACGTAAATCCCCATTGTGCAATAAAATGTTCATCTCACATTATTTAGCATCCTCATTCTCCCTTTAGGGGATGAGAGAAGAAAAGGGTAGAAGATGCATATTTTTAGGATCAGGGAATGATTTATCATTCAATGAAACAGCATAGATAGAGGCTTAAATCAAGTGTGTGGAAATAATATGTTGTTATTACTTGTCTTAACTCTGCTAAATTATAACCTATAAACCTTGCAGTGCTTGACTTTAAATATCCCATCCGCATTCGCAGGAAATCTAAATGGTTATTTCCTCCTTTAGCACATGCATAGCAGGAGGATTTATGGTTGTTTCCACAAAGCATATATGAGGAGCAAGTTATCCAAGATGTCAGTGTAACCAGGCACGATTGATAAGCACACAGCCTACATCACATATGTATTCTGGGAGCCTTTATGTGCAGTTAATTAGTTTAGCTATTGCTTTCATGGTTCATTTAGAAGCCTCATGCTTCATTAAATATCAATAAATTTTATCCTCAAAAAACCTTTTCAGTAAAAATATGATTGTCTCTTCAAGTGATAATCTTGTTAATGGATGTATATATTGCAAGTATGTCTATCAGGACTGACAAAACTCTGAATTGCCATGGTTGCAGTACCCTGAAGTAATATGCAAATTTTATTCTATAGTTTAACACACATGCCTCATCCACACATATTTTCTTACAGTAGGGGAAAAAAAGCCTTTTTTTTTTCTTTTCCAAAAATGATGTGTCTTTTAAGCTTCTATTTTTATTTCGTCAAGAATGCCTACTTATGTTTCATAAGGCTCCTTTTCTCCATTACATTAATTCTGAGTTTCTCTTTATTGGAAAGACTAGCTTTTAGCAACTTTCCATTGTGCAAAAGAAAAGTTTTCAGTAAACATGTGTTCTTTGCTTCCCTGGTGCTTGCGTCCATAAAGGGCAGGGGTCACAGTTACTGGGCTATGACCATCGGTCCTACCAGTAATTTATCTGGGTTGCTCACGGAATGCCAAGAGCAAATGGCTCAGGCAGGGACATCAGGAGAGAAAAGGGAGAGCCTCATCCATGAAAACAGAAGTAGCATCTCCTGCACTCTCCCCTACATTTCAGGTCCAGCTCACGTTTTCTGGGAAGATGTCACCAATCTGCAGAAGCTGCCACAGAAGCTGCCACTCATTTCCTGTAGCACTTTGTCAACACTTTCATTTCAGAATGTATTACAGTGGTTCAGTCATTCATTTTTCCATCCATTCATTCAACAAAAATGTATTGCTGAGAATACAATGGTAACCAAGACAAGGTCCCCCCCCTCTTAAAAACTGTATATTCTAGAGGTGAGGGGATCTACAATAAAACAAATAAATAGATTAAATAAACAAGATTATTTAGACAAAGGTAAGTGCCCATGAAAAAAACTAACATGGGTAGGTGTGATGGGTGATCATGGGATGGGAGGCTCCTCTGGAGTACGTGACAGGAAAGGCCTGTGGACAAGGTACCAGAAGCTGAGGTGACAGTGGTGAGAAGAAAGCAGTCATGCAACACTATGGGGGAGGTCTCGGGGACAGAAAACAGCCACACACAAAGACCTAAGGCTGAATCATCTTGCTGTATTAGAGGAGGGAAAAGAAAATGAGTTGAATGGAATGAACTCAGCAAGGGGGGGGCATGGTACCCAATAAATGTGATGACCTACCTGTCTCTTGACTAGACTAGAAGCTCCTAGAGAAGGGGCATGGATCTTACTTAAGTTTGCAACTCTAGTATGTAGCCTTATTCTAACACATGGTCCAAAAATGTGGGATGAATGAATAAGCTGAATGAACCATCTCCAAGGGTCACACATGACACCCTCGGGGTTTTCTATCATTTTGTATAATCTCTGCTTTCTCTCTTGCTCCCCTCTTTCAATATTGTGTTCTATCCTTCCTGTTCAAAAAGAGCATACCAGAGTCTCTTAAATGCTGGAGAGGGTTCTCAAAGTTATTTTACATCAGAGATGATGAATTTGTGCTTGGGCATGCATATGGTTTCAATGATTCCTCATGTGACCAAGAATGAAATGTATTCAGGAGGGAAGAACTACAAAGACAAGGTTTAAAATAGTAGCTTGAAGTTACTCAAACTCCTGTATTGGGGTTTATTTGTGTAGTACTTCAACTCAGCCAATACAGTCAACCAAGAATAAACACTAATATTGTCATTATTGTCATCATCATCACCATCATCTCTCTGAACACAAAATAACATATATAGGGCTGGGGCTCTAGCTCAATGGCAGAGCACCTGTCTTGAATGTGTGAGGCACTAAGTTCTACCGTCAGCACCACAAAAAATAAATAAATAAAGATATTGTACCCATCTACAACTAAAAAATATTTTTAAAAAATAACAAATATAAACTTCCCCAGTGAAATTTATTATCATGAGGCATGAGGGAAAAGGAGACACTCTGCAAGAAATCCATTTCCATTTTACAAAATATTTTCAGTTCTTTCAAAATTGGTCTATTTTGCCTCCTCTGCTTCTTCCTTTGTAACAGGCATGGGAGATGGGAGACAATTTTAAAGTAATGGATCAATGAACGCCCGGTTTCATTTCTTCCAAATAACCTCCAGTGGTGATGAGGAACATTGACACTGACAGGCTTCAAGACCACCATAAATCTACAACGCCAAATGTGACTGCATTGGATATGTGTGGGAAACACAAGCACGCCGGGTTTATGCACACCAGTAAAATTCCAAAGGGGGTCCAATGCCAGGAAAATGCCTTATTTTGTCAAAAAGTACGTCTCCCACACAGCAGCAGGTCTGGCATAGCTTGAGCCACATGTTAAAAACAAAGCAAAGTGACATGTGATATGGGCCTCACTGCTTGATGACAGAATTCACGAGCTGTCTTCACTCTAAGCTTTTCTGGAACAAACTGAGTCCACATAGCCCAAGCCTGTTTGACAGTTTAGTCTTATTATCCTGTTGTTTTCTGCAAAGTCCTTGCCTTTTAGGTAAATGAGTCTTGATTTCTTATTGCAATTTCAAGATTTATCCCCATATTACAAATAATAATCTAATTCCAAGGAACTCTATACTTTCCAATCTCGTCTTTACAGAAGTTACTATTGCAGATATAATAATGTTTTTAATGTTTAGAAGAATGTAGATGCCCCAAAAGAATATTTAAATCAACTGGCAAACCAGGTAGTTGTACCTTTCTTCACTATCATGGTATGGACAGTACTTTAGTATCTCCATTGATAATCATTATAGTCTCAATTGTACAAATTTTATGAAACACGAATTTTAAAAAATAATATTAGCTTCTGAAAGGCCAAATTTTCACCAGGTAAACTATTTTGGTATTTCTATTATACCTGTTCTGTACAATAAGAAAAAAAAAGGAGCTTTTGCATACACTGCGAAGAGTATATGTAAGTGGTTTCAATAAATGATTTCAAAACCACATCTTTGTTAGATGCACTGTTTTCTTCCTTAGAGTCTACTCATCTCTCTCCCTCTTATCCATCCCCAACTATTATGGCTTAGTAACTATTATGGCTTCCTTGCTGTATTACTGTACAATTTCTTTTGTTGGTACAAAACTAACAAAACCACCAAAAAACAGTAGCTTTATACTGCAAAAATTTATTCTGGAGTCCTATATTGAGGTGTTAGCTAGGCTGTGCTCTCTCTGAAGCCTCTAGAAGAGGGTCCTTTTTTGTCTCTTCCTAACTTCTGGGGCTTGCTGACACTCCTGGGCCTTTCTTGGCTTATAGACACATCTCTCCAGACCTTTCCTCTACTGCAACATGGTCTTCTCCCTATGTGTCTTCTGTAATCACATGGTATTTTTATCTCTGTGTCTATGTCCAAGTTTCTCTCTTTTCATAAGGATACCAGTCATTGAATTAGGTCACACTCTAGTCCACCCAATGACCTCATCTTTTAACTTCATTATATTTACAAAACTTCACTATATCTACCAAACCCCTATTTCCAATTATGGTCACACTATGAGATTCCATATGAGCATGAATTTGAGGGAAACACCAAGAATGACCACTAAACCAGCATCCTTCAATTACCAACTTTTCCAAGGAGTCCAAAGAACGTTTGTAGATAAGACAATTACTCAAAGGGCAGGTGATATAATTCAATGAAGAAGTCTAACAGGAAATCTGTCATAAGCTTAATGATTTCAGGACTGAAGTACTGGCAGTACTATGAGGTCAATCACCATGCAAACACACCTACTCAGTCACCTTTTAAAAAAAATTTAAAAAAAATAAAAACAGAAAAAAAAATGTTTCTTTGGCTGAATTAATCTCTCCTCTGGACCCAGCTCCCTAAGTGGGTTCCCTCTACCTAATGCTTATACCATTCATATGAGTAGAAGTACTAACAAAGCCTGGGCACCATGCTAGGTATTCTATGCAAAACAGCATCACCTCCATCAAAGAAAGGAAGAAACTACCTTTCAAAAACATAAACCAATCAGTACGAAATCACATAAGAAAGCTAAGTTTGAACTTAGATCTTCCTGGATTCAAATCTTCTACCTCATTTTTATATCTAAGCATTTGCCATCCCCTTTAATACACACACACAAAGAAGGAAAACACACACACACACACACACACACACACAAACCTACCTCTCAAATGACTATTTCATTTACCCTGATCATTTTCTCAATCCATGCAACATTGGAGCTAGAAGATACCTCAGTTATCATCCAATATAATAATTTAATTTGATTAAATGATTAAATTATTAATTAAATAATTTAATTGTACACACTGAAGACCAGAAGTGATAAGTGAGTAGTCTGTTGAAGATAAAGGAAGAGAGTTGAGACCAAACTGGGAATTTGGCCTCAGACACTCGGCTTCTTGTCCAGCCTAGCAATATGCAGCCTCTCTAGTGGTATTTCCAACTGCGTAATATGAACATATATAGGCAGAATGTCATGGTGGTCTAGAGCATGGACTGAAATATAGGCCTGTCCCTTATGTATGTGAGCCAGTCATTTAGTAGCTTAGCCTCAGTAGGCTGAGCTATATAATGGAGATAATAAAAGCATTAGTCATAGTATCTAGTATCTCATAGGATTGTTCAGAAAATAAATGTACTCAAAAGACTAAATGCTCAATATATGTCAGTTGGTGACAATGGTTTGGGAAAATTATTTACTACTATTACTATTAACACATGCTATAAAAGCTACAATTGAGTGACTTCAGCTATTTTCATCACTGTCCATTTCTAGCAATCATGCTGGTTGCAAATCCTCATTCAAAGATACAATGGCATAGTAATTTCCTGGTCTTTCATAATAATTAACTTTGACCTCTTCCATAATCTACTTTCTGTCCACTCAATTGCCATGTCTTCCTCTATACACAAAATGGGCAAAGCTCTATATTCTGGGTTTAATTTCCCTGAGTGTGTGAGTTCACATTTAACCGCCTTCTTCAAATGATAGTGGGTCATTTAGTGTCCTTAAAAGCCAACAGTATGATTGCATCCTGACTCTGTGACAAATCCTTGTTCTTGTCTCTCATCTTATCTCTGTCTCAGGAAAGCAAGCCCTGGGAAAATTATACAAACAGCCCCAAATATTTGAAATCAGCATTGTGCTCACACGCTTATGTCTCTCTGAAAGCTTAGAGCAGTTCTCTTTCAATTTTATTCTTTCATTAGCCCAAGGCTTGCTAATTAATTGGAATTTTCCAGAGCTTTTGTTGTTGTGACAAAAGCGAACAATGAAAAAGCTCATTCCTTCATGTTAAAGAGGGTCCATCCACCCTCCAAAGAGTGCAGGGAGGCACAGAGGATAAGAGGGAGGATTAAGTCGACTTTGAAAGGGTCAGTTCCTGCTTCCCTCTCTCAACCCACAGCTGCCATCATCTTTACCTAACCTGATTTATGGGAAGTGACATCTTAACCATGGCTTTTATCCCTCCAGAGGAGAGGCTGCTTAGAGAGCATTATGTATGATCTAAAATTAGATGGCAAAGGACATCCTGTAAGTGGGAACAAATAAATATTGGGATGCAAAAGATACTGTATAAAGTGAGAGGCTTATTTGAAAACAAAAATTTATGGATCAGGGAGGAAGGAGTAAAACCCAGATGAATACTTCCAAGCAAAGCAAAGACCAGACTTAAAAGAAACAAAAAGATGCTTAATCTTGACAAAAAATAGCACTGTTTAAACCAAAGATAGCAAAGCAGCTGGAGACTAGGGGTAGTGAAGGGGAGCAAAGAGAGATTAATTCCAAAATTTTGTTCTTGGTTTCCTTTTCAAGGTAGCACTCTGTAATTTGGCACACTAGGTTACTGGAACTCATGGAAACTGACGTGGCTGTGTTTCATCTACACTGTGAGAGATTCTATCATACTTCTGACTTTGAGGATGCAGGAGAACAGAAGCTGGTGGGGTCCTCAAACATGGCAAATAGGCCATTTCCAACATCATCCCTACAGAGTTCCTTTTGACAGAAACACTTCCTTGAATATCCAAGGCAAAAAAAAAAAAAACTATCCTTTTTTTAAAACCACAATATTTCCATAATTAAAAAAGTTTTCTTATTTTTAATTTATAGATAGATACTTATAAAAAAAATTGTTTCCAGCTAGTATCTAGACCTATACATTATGACAAGGAGCTCCACTAGAGCTCCACTATAGCAAAATCAGAAAGGCCTCTAAAATTTCTCCACCTCCAGGCTGATGCCTAAATGGCAATCCCTCCAGTTACCTAAGGTGCCACCAGGTTCTGAACATACTGTGTGAGCTGCCTGCACAGATATCCAGATGGAAACACACAGAGACACAAAATTATACAAATGGGCCCAGAACTAGGTTCTAGGAATTTCAGTAAGTATAGTCCTTTATGCAATCAAGACTACCTAGGGATTTTGTGTGTGTGTTTGTGTGTGTGTGTGTGTGTGTGTGTCTGCATAGAGAATAAGAACAAGGTTGGAACTCAAAGACTCCAAGGTTTAGAGTAACAAGGCTAAAAAAAATATGCAAAAGAGGAAGAAAATGTGTGCTGGGGTAGGGTGGGGGAAGCCAGGAGGAGCAAGAGCAGAGGGAACTACCTTACAACTATTAAAGGCACGGAATCTAAAATGAGACTACATAGCTTCAAATACCGGAACCACTATTAACTGGACTTGGAACCTCAGGAAAAGCACAGAACTTCTCCAAACCTCAACTTCACCTCTGGAATATGGGGAAGAGAATTGCTGTTCCAATGTAAAGTACTTGATACGGTGCGATAGTTTGGGATTTTAAATGTCCCCCAAAGGTCCATGTTTTGCAGGCTGGTCCCCAGTCCATATTGCTATTAGAAGTGGTAGAACCTTTCAAAGATGAGACTTGGTGGGAGGAAGTTAAGTACAATGCCCTTGAAGAGAGTTGTGAGACCCTAGACTCTTCTGCTTTCTCTCTTTCACTTGCAGTGAGGATTCCCTCCACATCATGTTCCCTCTGTGATGTACTACTTTGCCACAGGCCCAAAGGCAATAAAGCCAACCAGCTGTGAACTGAAATCTCCAAAACTGTGAGCTAAAATAAATGTTTCCTCTTTTTAAGTTGATTATCTCATGCATTTTATTAAAGCAATGAAAAGCTGACTAATGTACACAGTTGTGTGTGAAGCATTCAAACACTGTTAGCCATGATTACTGTTTATTAAGAGACACTAAAATTAGAAGAGATAGACATGATTGACCAGGAGCATCTCAGATCGTTCCTAGAATTGTTCTGATACACTGAAGGGTAGAAAAGGAAAGCTTCAGCCCAGGAGACACTGGAGAGTAATACAGAAGGCAAAAAGAAACCTGGGATGAGGAGGATGGAAACCCCAGGATGATTTTTACCATAAAAACAGGCATATGATGTTTAGTCACCTTAAGAGGTAATGTGGAGAATGAATCATAAAGATAATCATCCTTATAGCAATGGCAGCACAAAGGAGAGTTGCACTAGGGATCTGAGTTCAAGTTACAGTCTGAATGTGAACCAAATGGAATTTAGGAAAGGTCCTTTGGAGACTTCAGTTTCATAGAGTTCTGAATGTCCACTACAGTCCCTTCTAGTTATCCCAACTTATGACTTTTGGGCATTCTATAATTTAACTTAAGAATTGTGGCTAAAATGAAAACAAAAAATTAGTAAAGACATCGCAGAACCATGGGTCTTCAGCCCCCTGTGTTCTCAGAATGAAAGAGAGAACAGAGGAGGAATTCCCTTAGGTTTTAAAGGGCACGCAGTGAAAAGTAGAAGCAGCCACCTCTTCCTTGCTATTTCCTCTTCCATTGACCCCAAAACAAGAGGCAAGAGAAAGGAACAGGACAAAAGAAAATAAATCAAGGCTATAAAAACCAAAGCTGTGCTCCTGTTCACCAGCAGCTCCAACAAAGCTTTCAGCATGGGGTCAGGGAGAAGGTGATACAAGACAAACAAGCACAACTCCAATGGAGGATCAGAAGATCAGGTAACGTTGGATCCGAGGGGATAAAGTTCACACCTACCTATTTCTAAGCCCTAATTGTGCTATGGACAAAAGTGATTCCCAGAGAGGAATGTGAATGGCCTAAGAGGAAAAAGTTAGTCTGGCAAAGCTGTCAGAAGAGCTCATGTTTGCTGACTTAGTCCATTACAGATTCCTTAGAATTATGCATCTATTATGATCAAATTCCAAATTACAATTCCTGATAAGAGACTCTGAGGAGGAGGTAATGGAAATGATTGTCTGAAATTCTTGGGAAATTTTTGGATTTCTCTCATTTTCACAGAAGGCTGAGAAGACAAAGAGGAAAGAGTATCCAACACATTAAGCTGCTGCTACATACCAGACATTCTACTAAGTGGTTTCATGTATGTGCTCACATAAACCTCTCCTCTTTGTGAGTCTAAGAGGTTCTGAGCTACCTGAGGAGAAGGGTAGTGTCTTATTCATCCAGGAATCCTCAGCACCTGACAGAGTGCTGGTATACAGCAGGAACTCAATGTATGCTTGCTGAATGAAGATAAAATTTTCCTGGTGCACAAAGTGAGGATCAGGGGAATTATATGACTTGTTCTAGGTGGCCATGTCCCTGGTAAAAGTGGCAGCATCAGGATTTGAACTTGGGCTCATCTGCTGCCATAGTTTGTCCATGTTCTTTTCACTGACTGCCTTTTATGTATTTCTCCAAGCCCAACGAAAATGCTTACTTTCAAACACAGAAAGCTGGCTGATTTATATCACCCTATAGCTACTGCATCCTTTTCATGTTTCTCTAAGTGTGTCCTCTTTCAAAGTATGCTTTTCAAAATGCCATTTTGTTACTCTTCTACAGTAGCCAAGCCTCATCAGTCTCTAAGGTGGGTGATGTGTACACACTAAAAGGCCAACAGCCTGGAGGCAGAGGATGATGGGAGGAGCACATTAGGTTTGTCCTCCATTTGAAGGGCTGCTTCTGAGCAGAGATCACAACTGCCCTGGTAAAATGTAATCTTGCCTTACCTCTTTTAACAGTAAAGGTTTCATCTGAAAACTCAGCAAGCAAATCGTACAATTGTCTTATCCCCCGCACCCCTATTTCTGTCTCTGTCTCTCTCTTCCCCCCAGCACCTCCCCTGCCCCACATACACTCTTGCCAAAGCTTCAGACTAGCTCTCTATTGTAAACAACTGTCTAAAGTATATCCAAAAATAAGGGGGTTTTTTTCCTAATTACATGTATAAGACAAGTTATGTCTTTCAGATATTTTTGACTTGAGGCTATTAAACGGACTCTATTTGTTTCATCCAAGAAAGCCCAAAGAAATGAATAATGATCCAAAACAGACTACACTTGAATGGTTCTGTATATTATATGCAAAGAAACAGTCCCACAACAAAGTCACTAAATGAATGTCACTATGCCTGAATAGAGGAATAAAATTGAATTGTGATAAAAGCAAGTTGTTTAAAGGATCTTTAGTTCATGTCTACCAAATTATTCTGAACATTATGTGCTGAACAAAGGCTCTGATACTCATATTATTAAGTAATAGAAACATTTTGAGAAATAAGCCAACATTTTTACTTTAAAAAAGATTTATGTATCATTTTCTGGTTTTATGAGTGTTGTAATTGTCCTCCAAACCTTTGAACAATGCCAAATTCTTTTTCCAGCTGAACATTCTACAGTGTTAAGCTCTCTGTAATGCTGGAGGCCATGTCAGGATGAGTACGTTGAATTAAACAAGAAAATTTCTGGAAGTAGGCATAAGTCTTGGTATCTGGTTAGGTCTAATCACAGAAGCATCAACCTGTTTAATCCAAATTCTCTACCTGTTTGATAACCAGAAAATTTAGTTATGCGAATCATGGTAGCAATGTTGGAAAATATGTTACTTAATTTCTAAGCATTGAGTTACTTAAAGGCTCACATAGCATTGTGGTATATTTTCCCCTGTGGAGTAAAAGATCATCACTACTCTCTTCAGTAAAGATAAGAGAGATGACTGTCCTATCTCTCACATCAGGAGTCACCAACTCTAGTTAACTCTTGGACAAGCTTTCTCCTGCTGTTCAACATTGTTAACTGGTAGTTCCCTGAATTTAATCTCAAAAATGCAAACTCTATATGGCTTGGCAGACACAAGGAAAGCATAAAGAATGGCACCAAGATTTATACTTTGTGTTCACAGACCTTTAAAAAAAATAACATCATTACTAGCTCTAGATTCTGGAAGTTACTAAACAACTTTGAAAGCCCTAAGTTTCCCAAGGCTTTCAGATAACTCCATGGTGTTGTCAGATGTGAGGCCTAAAGATATCCTTTTACTTAGTGAGGCAGAAAGAAGATGAAAGAATGCATTTGAGATCTGGATACCAGTCTCACAGCTGCCACTTATCTGCTGTGCAACTTTACATATTGTGTAAAGTTTGCATCTGGCCAACTGTTGAAATTACTAAGCAATGTGTAGTTCACAATAGTGAAACTGCTGAAATTACTAAGCTCTGTGTAGTTGACAATAGTCGGAATCGATGGTCAAATCCTCATTTGGAAAATCATACTATGATTTTTATAAGAGAGTGTTCTTGGTTTTAGGAACTCTACACTAAAGTATTCTGAGGTCAAGGAGCTCGAGTTTGTGACTTATTCCAAATAGTCCAGAAAAAAAAAAATCAAGAAAATGATGGTGCCAATATGGTAAAAACTTAATATTTGAAAAATCTGGATAAAGAATACAAGAGAATTCTGTACACTGTTGGTGTGACTTTTCTACTAAGGCTGAAATTTTATAAAAATAAAGTCAAAATAAATCACTGGCATATAATTGGCAACAAGTGAATATTCGCTGAATGACACTTTAAATATTCTTGGGCACAGTATCTTCATATGCAAAATGAGAGACAGTTAAATCACAGGGCTTTTTAAAACTTACCTAGTCTCAACTGCCTCTGATTCTGTGATTAGTAGGGATTTACTTAATAAGGTAATTTTCCTAAAACACATGGAGAGAAGATTCTCAACAGCAGTAGACATGATTCCTGCCTTTAAGAAAGCTCACTCAATAAAACAGAGACAAGTGTTCAGGATGAGTGAAAGCTGACTGAGGAAATCTTCCCAGAAAAGAAGAGTTTCAAATGGGCTCTTAAAGACAGTGAAGATATGATCAGCAATAAAGTTAGAGGGGAATTTATGGAAAGGCCACTCTTTGATACACAGGTGTGGATGTTGGCCTGAGGAAGTCTCCTGGCAGGCACATCAAGCAAGTTTGTTTTGGTAGGATGAGTGATCCTGGGCTAGTTAACAGATGTACACTGGCAGGTGAATGTGGGAGCAAGGCATGGGGGCTGGTGTGAGAAGACTTTCTCAACATTTGGGGGAAAGCTCCAACTCAATATGCCACGAACAGTGAACTGAAGCCTTTGAGTCATTTGAAAGGCCACATTTAAATCTTATTCTCCAAGTACATACCCAACACAACAATCCTAAGATCAAGTATCCTGTTCAGTCAACACATTGCTTCAACACACTGCCCCGAGTAAGCCTTAGTCAGAACTGCGACATGCAGTGGAATTGCTTTCTCTGTTTTACAAAGTCAAAAGGCTAACCATGGTCTGACCTTTCCCACATATTCGGGGTACATGTTTTATGGGTAACTTTCCACAGAAGCAAGAGCATTCAAAAAGATTTCATCAGAAATACCAGTACAAATCATTCATGTAATTATCATGTATTCAAATATCTGGGAGTCAGAGTCAGGTGGGGGACACATCTAAGTAGAAAAATTAATTGCTGGAATAGTAATTATTTAACTAAAAAATATGAGCCTAGAACTGTGCTCATGATACTTAGCACATACAGATCACACAGTCTCTCATATGATGGTGATCAAGCTTCTATCTAAGGGTGAGATTTATTATCACTCATGTATGTGGTAAACGCAATTTTATGGGCATCACCTGAAAGTTATATTTAGAATACCAATAGTATTCATTCCTGAAATACTATTGGTTTCCATTACTGAGAAGATATTTATCACAATCTAATTTGGCAGGGATGGTCTTAACACTTTCTCTGTGTGTGCGTGTGTGTGTGTGTGTGTGTGTATAATATTCACCATAATGATATGAAGATAAAAGTGTTCTTTTTATTCACTAACAAAGTCTGGGGAATAGCTTAAGTTAAGCCCTAAAAAATGGAATTTGTTGTACCCAAGACTAGTAATAAGAAAGATTCTGTAGATGCTGCTTAAAGAGAGATTAGATTAAAATTTAACCTATCACATTCTGTTCTCCAACTTAAAAGAAATGTTCAATTCTGTCTTTGTGCTTCCATTTTTAGTGTTTAAAAAAAAAGAAAAAGAAACACAGATGGAATAAACTTCATTCACTTAATTTGAAAATCAGATGCAGACTTCAAACTTTGAAATAAGGAAAAATTCTTGCTGGCCGATTTCTTTAAAGAATGTATCTTTAGCCATCTGATGGAAGAACTGCTACGTCACTCAGTGTGACCTTTAATGGATTGATAAGTTATCACATGATATAAAAGTTTATGACAAAGGGCTGGTATTGTGGCTCAGTGGTACAGTGCTTGCCTAGCATGTGTGAAGCACTGGGTTCGATTCTCAGCACCACATAAAAAATAAATGAATAAAATAAAGACATTGTGTTGATCTATAGCTAAAAGTTAAAAAAAAAAAACGTTTATGACAAAAGTAATCATATTAAAGGAATCTTACTTTCTAAGACAACCGGAACTGCTTTTCTTTTTAAATCACTTAAACTTGGTCTGCAGAGTTTAAACATTGCAAGTTTACAATGAATGCAGTTTGGAACTACCGAACCACACACAAAACAAAAGCTCAAATGTCAATTGGCTGAATGATTAAATGACTCAAGAGGATTGACTCCTACGTAATAGATTTTCTTTTCAGGTATGAATACTTTATTTTGAATTGCCTGAATCCAAAATATAGACATTTAGCTTCTTGTCTCTATACTACTTTACTTATTCCAACATCATCTTTTTCAAAATGTGTTACATGGAGCCACAGAATTTAACAGGTGTCTTGGAATTCCTCCTCCTGGAACTATCAGATGATCTGGAGTTTTAGCCTCTTCTTAGGGTTGCTCCTGGCCATACGTTCATGAGCCTGGTCACTGTGCTCATCATCCTGACCACTGGCTCTGATTCCCACCTCCACATCCCCATGTACTTCTTCTTCTCCAACCCATTCTTGGCTGACTTCAGCATCAGCACCCCTACAATCCTCAAAATACTGGTGAACACCCAGACACACAGATAACGCACCATGGAATATATTTTAAAAGTCATTTAAAGGGAGACCAATAACCAAATGCTGAGAAATGGCAGAATATCTTTGTATTTTGTTTATATTTGAGGTAATAATTACCAAAAAGATGTATGTGTTTTTTTTTTTTAATTCCAACAACAAATTTGCAGAACTTTTTTTTTTTTTTTGGTAAATCACCTCTTTGATACCAGGTACCTAGTGTATAGGGGTATGTGAAAATTGAAATTTAGTTCTGTCTCCAAATCCAGAATCTGAGGGAAAACATGTGCCCCCAAATGATTCACGTTCAGGCTTAGAATAAATCCATGTGACTATATATTTTCTTATTTACTTGGAAATTCTTGGGATTGAAACTTTCTTGTCACTGGCGAGCTTTCCTTTCCAAAGCAGTGGCTCACACCTAGTCCTCAGTATGCATAGTCCCTTGGCTATTCCATTCCTCAGGGCAGCCTGGGCACTCACACAGGCTTAGGATCACCCACTTCATCCTGATCAGTAGGTCTCCTACTAAGTAACTGATACACTGAAAGTGATTTCTCCTTATTTTGTAAAATTTGAGAAATGAGAATCTGGAGTTGATTCTAAACATCTGAGATCATCCTCAAATCACAATGTAAAGTTTATTTAAAGTCCCCCTTTGTTCAATACAAGAGTATTTAGCACTCTGTAAAATATCAGCTATAGCAGAGGTACTTGGACCTAAGTTTGATAGTAAACATGATATAAATGTTTTTGTAAGGAATAGGTGAATAAATATTAAATAAGAATGTATCATCTGAAATGAATAATGGTACAAAGAGCTTTGTATGTAGTTTCTACAGGAACCACAGGGAAGTCTGTATCAAGGTGAAAAGCACTGAGAAATAAGTTCAAGCTATGCGACATTTATACCCGATTATTGTAAGAAAGCCTGAAAGCTGTTTGCAAGAAAGCACTGTCTTAATCAGGGCCATACAAATGCCCATTGAGGGCAGGCATGGAAACAGTACAAGTTCCATCTAACACTATGCAACTGTGTAGGAAAGCAAGCAAGATGGCTGTTGTTCTTCTGATTTAAGAGAGAACAAAAGTCTAAAGCTTTGTGTGAAATCCTCTCATTTCTAAATATTATCTCAGACAAAACAGGAATCCAAATGGGAAAAAACAAGCATGGCTTTTAGGTGTCTAAATTTCATACTAAGGTCCTTAAAGCCTCCATAATTACACTGAAACATCAATCGGCAATTCATTTCTTCCGATTTTATCACCTATTCTCACCCCAAGTAGACTCCAACTCCTCTTCTTTGTTAATCATGTCATTTATGTCACTTTTTCTTTTCATAAATAGTTTCAAACTATTAATATATTTAGGAGCTATACAGTTTTAACACAAGTGTCCCAGAAAGGTTTTTTCTGAAGCAATAAATATTATTGAAAAGTTCTGTATTCAAAAAATAATTATCACTGGAAAATATTGGAAGATTCTCTTTTCATATGACTTATGTTCTTGGGCCTTTAGCATAAGAAGACATGAATCCTAGTCTAAGAACCCAGTCAAAATAAACATATAAGAATTTCCAGAGAGAAAAAAGAACCTAAAACCTATAAATGAAAAATTAAACATTTAGGATTTCCATATTTCTATTTTAGTTCTAACCCTAGTGCTTCACTACATTTAGATCTCCATGGGAAACTCCACATAAGTAAGCAAGACCATGAAACCTTTTGCAGCAAGAACAGATCTTTAGAAGAAAAAGTAATTAAATAATAGTTTGCCCCCACAGATAAAGGTAACTCACTATTCAAAGGATAAAGCACTAATATGTGAATTTCCTCATATTACAATAAGCTGCATTTAAGTCTTAGTTATCAGCAAATTAAACAGACCTCTGTAATAAACCTACTTAGAAAAACAACATAACCTGTGAACTTCAACTCAAAATGTGACTTGGACATGCCAAGAAAAACACACAAATAGATATTTTTCAATTCACTGATTAACAAAAATAAAGTTTTAGAACATAACATATGAAAATATATAAATTCTTTCAAAAGAGAATATTTACATTATAAAAGACATAGGGTATACATCCCACATTCTGCTCTGCAACCATATTTTAGTGAGGATCATGAAAGGGAAAAGAGAAATGAATTATGCAAAAGCTGTGTGTGTGTGTGTGTGTGTGTAATCAATTATCTAACTGACATTTTTATAAATCTACCACTACTTTGCTTTTTATTACATATGCTAAACAAGCAGATGCTAAAGTGTGTAAACTGTGAATTAACCTCCCTTTTAAATTAATTGTTCCTTTGGAAATGCTTGCTTTTAAATTCCATGCTGCCATTGCTTCATCTTAGAGATGTATGTCAATCTCACATCAGGTTCTCAGGTTATGTTCCAGGAAGCAGTTCATATTGATTCCATATTTAATTACTTAATGATTCATTTGTATTTTGTTTATACATTGACATCTGACCTGGTTTAATTTTGATTCTTCCAATACGAGCCATCAAGCCTGTAAGAGTTTAGAGTTGACCATCTTCACAGCAAATATAACAGGGAACATTTAGCATAATGACAGGACTCAGATACGGGTCAAGGGGACATAGGCAAGGCATCAGAGGGGCAATGAACAGTGGCAGGCTCTCCATCCAGGACTATCCTTATGATTTTTAGGATTATAACTACTCAAGTCCCTATTGTACTGGATAAGAAATAAACTTCAGAGCCCAGTACTCCCCCCATATATTACTCCCATGATGCAGAGAGGAGGGCTAGAGGAGGTGAAGTGATACAGCAGCCATGGATAAAAGAGTTCTTTCCTATCAACTCAGGCTCTGCATTATGCCTATGACACATATTCTTTTGTCTTCACTGCATCATACAGGAAGTATTACCCTCTTCATCCGATGGACGGAAGATCTTGAGGCTCAGAGAAGTTTCCTGATGGGGTCAAAACTCCACAGACAGGATATGATGTAGGATCAAAACCCAGGGCTTCTCCTTTATATGAGCTGAAGAAGACGTCTTTACATTGTTACATCCTAACTAAGCCCCAACACTGCACGGTGAGAACACTGAGTATGCCAAATGACACAAGGAAATATCTTCTGTTCACAAAACCAAAAACATGCTGTGGAAGGCAGCCTCTGCCCCCTTCCTCATTCCATTATTATATCAGAAAGCAACCCAGAACCTAGATAGTGGTGGCACTTTCATTCTAAGGAAGATAAAAAACAAAAATAAACAACAACAACAACAAAAAAAAAAACACTCATCTCTTCCTCTCTTATAAAAGAAACACACACTCAGTGTGAAAAACTGGGAAAATATTTTTAAAGTCAAAGGAAAAGTAATAATGACTCTATCACATTACCTAGAGATAATCATAGTATTTTGAGCTATTTCTCTCTGTTCTGTTCTCTGTACTTACACATATTTTGAAAGCATTCAGCCTATATTTGATGTGCAATCTTACATGAAATGCCACTCGTTTAATTATATATTTAAATTATTTTAACACCTTAAAACTATTTGTAAACTTAATTTTAATATTTTACCATACAGAAATTAACAGTTTACTTAATTATTCCTTTAATGTTGTGAATTTAGGGTAAAGATGATTTTTTCACTACTTAAAAAATACTGCAAATAAAAATCTCTATGCACATTTCTTTTACCATATATCAGGTTCCATTTCTAGAAGTGGGGTTATGGGGTTATATTCAGTAGTGACATCAACACATTTAATCCCTGACAGTATGGGTATCCTCCCAAAATTTACATCATTACTATCAATGAATGGGAAACCCATCTCAAAGAGTGTTGTTTGTCCATTGAGTACTACCATCTTCATCAATATGATGGACAAAAGAAATATCACCATTGCTTTAATTTATATTATTGAATTCAATGAGGTTGAGCATTTTCTCCAAAAGTTTATTTCCTCTTTGTGTGTGACCCCTTTGTGATACTGCCCATTCACCTCTTGACTGGAAACATATGACCTTGATTATATTTTCTTGTCCTACGGAGCAATAATGTAACAGGAAAGAAGGTCCACAGAGTCAGAAGACATATCCTAGGCCTAGACGTCAACCTGGACCTTGCCATCAACTAAGTAGAATTCTCGGGACTGATCACATGGATCAAAAGCTTTCAAATTTTGGTTGGCATGGTCAAGAGAAATTTTACAGAGCACAACATATACAGTGGGCTAAAGTGAAGGTGTTCGAGCTGAAGCCACCTTCTCCTGCACCCCACCCATGCCTACTAGCATCTGAGATGCCTCAGATGAACTATAGGGTTCTAAAGAATAAAATAAAACACTACTGAGCTTGTTGATTTCTAAGATCTCTCTTAGCTTTTATAAAACCCAATCTTTGCCTACATACCAAAGGGAAACTTTAGAAGTCAAACTAAGATTCGGTGTGTTTGGGAAGTCAGCATTTAAGAAAGAAGAAAGAAGCCTTCAAGTGGAAAATATTCCTAGTGAGCCTGAGGTATTTCTTTTCTCTCTCAGAAAGTGCAGTTGATACAGACAAAGAAAGCAGGACTGAATTAGCTATGTGACAGAAAGACGGGAGTGTTCCAAACGCTGAATGTTTCCAGCAGATGTATCCGCCATTCTTCAGAATTCACTGACTCCCATCACAGCTTGGGTCCTGGATGTGCTGAATCAATGTGAAATATTTCTTCCTTGATTCTTCCAGCTAAAGCTAAGAGTCAAAGCACATTGATTATCACTACCTTCAGGGAAATACAGTGATTTATGGAGCGAAGCTAGCAATTATTCTGTCCTTTCTCAAAAGCCCCACGTTTCAGTACAGCTTTTCATGGGACTGCTTTTTATTCTTAAAGATATGTTCCTATTTCCAAGTAAACTAGAATGACTCTGGGTGGTTGCAGAACACAGGATGGACAGGTGGGCTAGACACTAATAACACAAGGAGATCTGTGGGGTGCCAAGGAAGACACAAGCCCTGTCTTTAAATTTTCTGCCCCCACAATTTACTCTTCCACAGTGCCTGAGATACCTCTGCACTCTTTTAGGTCAATTTTAGGTCATTCTACAAAGAGGGTGGGGAAGATTGTACAGGAGGTCATGTGAACTATTATCACTTATTAATTGCCTTTAGGTTGAATAGATTTACAAATCTTAAGGCAACAAGGAGGAGGAGGCAGAAGAGTGGGCAAAGCAGGGAAGATACTTAGAAAAATCTGCAACTGGAAGCAGTGAGGAGTCTAGATTGCTGAATACAAATGAATAGCTGTTGAGCATATTGAATTTTGCTCTGTTCATGGCTTTGCCTAGGGCTTAACCTAAGTATATCTTAGATATTCCAAACATGCAAGTGAAAATATAATCTGTGTCAAAGGATTCATGGTTTATGATAAAAACAGAGAAATACAAATCCCAAATTTTCTATACAAATTCCGAAGGTTGTCTATTTTTGAGTGCATGGAATAATTCCCAATGTATATAATGATTTATTATCATATCATTATATACACTGGGAGTTGACTGCTAATCAATGTATACAGTGATCAGAAGTCTTTCATGAAAGGCATTTTTAGTTTCCTAACCCCACCCATTACTCATTAATAATATTTCATTAAAATCATGAAAAAAGAAACAAACATCTTTGAGGATATCTAACAGTTATTTAAATAAATTTAAGAATTTGGAGAAGAGGTTTTACTATTTGGGTTTATATTTTACAGTTTCTACAAACTTAAAAATAAATGTTAAAAGACAATATAAATTATTTAGAGCTGCAATTACCAGAGTTTTTTGTTATACAACTTGGCAAACAGCCATGGTGCAATCACAAAAAGTCACACTTCAGTCTGAGCTACGAATGGTGCAATAATTCACACCTTGGACATTGTTTCACCTCAGTATCTTACTGCTTCATTAAAGAAGTTTATATTTGGAGAGTTTGCAATATTCAGTATGAAACACAGAATCCAAATGTGCAATCCAGACAAGAGAAATTTACTGGCAATTTGAGAGCACTGAGACTATTAATAACAAGCAAGCCAAAAAGTTACTCTTCTATCCCTGTTTCAAAGTTTGCCCTTAGAGACATGCAAGTATTTTCTTCAAAAATTATTGAGACACTACCTAAAACAACTTGTCATCGAATTATAAAATATGTACAAACAGTCCCCACCTTTCAAAGATGTTCTGTTTTAAGATTCCCTCGTGTAGGTAGCTACACATCCCTGTTTGTATGGGATATCCTGGGATCCATTTATAGCACCCCTTTCACTCTCAAAGCTCTCTTGGTTTAGATGATAAATTACTTGGAAACCCTATTTGTGAAGTCTGATTAGTTTTTAAATGCAGGATACAATTTCCCATAGGGAATAAATATAAGATTCTTACAAAATCATCATTTAAAAATTAATTTTTAGCACCAGAATCTACCAGAGTAATCATTTTTCTATAAAAAAAAAGTAGGCTTCAAATTTCTCTCCATGAGCCCATGTCATCTTCTTGAACCTCTGCCACACATTCTTTGCCCGTGGGATGGATACCCCATTTAGAGTCTCCTCCAGCTCCAGGTAACCAGCGGTTACCTATGTCAAGGATGAGTTGGTGAAAGGCAGTGGCAGGGATTCTGGGACAGGGAATTGTATGAGTGTGCAGGGAAGCAAACACAAGGAGAGGGTAGGACCTGGGGAGACTTAGGAGCAAAAAGTTATGGGACAGAGTTTCCTGCCAGCATGATCCCCAAAGCTACTCCAGTACTAGGTCAGTAAAACCCCATCCCAAGCATATGGCTCACCCTGCTCAACACTTAGTCCCAGAAGGCAGAAAGAACACAGCCTCTTCCTCACTTGGGGCTCAAACTTGGACCATTTAGCTGCTCCATGCCTCAGTTTCCTCATCAACAATAAGGACTCCCACACAAAAAATTTTTAGGGCTATTATGAAATCAAATGAAACATGAAACAGTCCTGTGACCAACTGCCCAGTATTACACATAGTTGGTATTCAACAAATCCTAAGCCTATCATCAGAAACTTTGTTATGGAAACTTTCTCTTTCCCAATTTAATCAGAGAATTCTGTCCTTCCTGCTCTACCAGAGAATAGACCCCACTCTTATTAAATTTTTCCTGTTCTACCTTCCTTAGGGCAATTATAGTAGAATGTTAAAAGGAGGAATATAAAAAATCTTCCTGTCTTAAATGCAAGCACTTTCTACCTTGGGGATCATCGACTTTATTATATATATATAAGAGTTATAAGTTGGACAGTCACAAACTAGAGATAAGTTTTACCACCATCCCCACCAGAGGAGTGGTGAGGTAGCAGGGGACAAACAGCCAGTGAAAAAAATCCATACAAGTATAGGTGCTGGTTCCAAGTAAAGGTCCCATTTGATGTACAGGTCCCTTTACTCCATAACTGCCACCATCTCCCTGGGCATCCAGAATGTCATTGCCCATTCTGGAGGTAGAAAATAAGCTGTCTTACAAGGGCCCGTAGATGTTAAAGAAGGATGTCCACTCCGGGTAGGTAAGAAGAGGTCAGAGAAGCTGCCAGGCTCAGACAATGTCAGTCCTACTGAAAGAAGAAGAACAGATGACTAAGAGTCAGCCATCCTGGGGATGCCTTTGCCAGATGGTAGCTAACAAGAAGGTCTACAGGCCTAGTTCCTCACCACAGGCATCATTCAGGGACTCTTAAGGATCTATGGGTACTAGGCAGGTCCCATCCATCTCATAGACACTGAGGCTGCCCTTGGACAGCACTTGCTCCATACACACACCTTCTTTAATTCTCACCTTCCCTGAGACAATGGCACTATCCTCTGGCCTATTCCAGCCACTTCCTGGTCTCTGTGAACTCTGTTTCCTGATGGCAGCAGCTAGGGACTCCAGCATGACTGTGCTCCCTGGCATCCATACTGCTACTGCCAAGAGCCCTCACACAGAGGGGTGATATCAAAAGACACTGTAGAGAATATTTGTCCTTTGGGGTGAACCTTCAGCTTTATCACCTTCCTATGTTGGAGAATTTTTCACCAAGCAAAGCTTTCTTCTCCTACAGAAACTAAAAGTACTATATAGTTTCCCAAGCACATGTAGACAAATCACTGTGTCATTCTTCCCATTGAGAGATTTTTTTGAAGGCAGAGATGATAAATGATTCTTCTAATATACTGCTTCTGCCTAGCATAGTAGGTAGGCACTTTAGTTAAACGAAATAGTTAATTTAACTACAACTGTAATTTAAATTTATGTGACAAATTTCAATATCTTATATTTATTACCATAGGAAATCAATGGGGAATATGAAAAATTATTGACTCTCCAGTTATGAAAGTAACAAACTCTGGGCAAAAAAAAAAACTTTTTAACTTAGGCCATTTATACTGAAAAGATCAATTAACAGGAAATAATATTTATATATAATTAATTACACATTCCAAATCAAGGGTATAAGTTATTGCAGCCAACTTCTGATTATCTTTGGCAATGGATAAGCAAATTTGTGGGTAAATACTAAGTCTAATCTAAATCCAACAACAGGGAGCCCTTATATTCTTTCATGAAGATATGTAACTTCACAAGGATGTTGATCAGGAGAAAATGTGATAATAAGTTTATTTTATCACAAAATGAAAATGCCATTCCGCAACCAAATAGCAGAAGGAATGTAATAACATTATTTTATTTTTCTTAGCAGCTGTATTAGACTTAAGATTTGCTTTTGTTGGACAAATGATTAGATAAGCCCCCTTGGTGGGCATCTGAGAAGGGCCACAAGAATTAAGGACTGAGAGATGCAAACAGAACTGTTCTGCAATAATCATGAACAAGCTGGGCACGGTGGAGCACACCTGTAATCCCAGCAACTCAGAAGGCTGAGGCAGGAAGGAGGATTGCAAGTCCAAAGCCAGCCTCAGCAAAAGTGAGGCCCTAGGCAACTCAGTGAGACACTGTCTCTAAATAAAATACAAAATAGGGCTGGGGATGGGGCTCACTGGTCGAGTGCCCCTGAGCTTAATCCTGGTACATAATAATAATTATTATTATTTAAATGTGTTTGCTTAAGAGAGAGAGAGAGAGAGAAGAGCAATTCCGTTCGCATGGTAAGTAAGAGAAGCACCCCAGGGATGGAAAGCTATAGGCCAGAGGAAAAGCCTAAAGAGATTTAAGACAGCAGACCTTTCTGCTATGGATACTAACTCTGCACTGTACAATTTTTGATAAGGTCTGCACTATTCAGTGCTTTAATGCAAGATTTCTGCCACACAATCCAGCAGTGTCCCATGGCAAAAAAATAATTAGATACATAAGCACTAAACATATGTTAGCGTTACCGCCACATTTACTGACATAAAAAAGATATCTAATGTGTTCTTCTGCAAAAGTAACTTTGGGGTACAAATTACATATCATAAATTTGCCTTCTGAAGTGTACAACTCAATAATTTTTAGTAAATTATATAACAACCATAATCTAGGATTGAAATTTGCCATTTTCCCAATAGGATCCATGGTGCACACATATGGTTAATCGGTTCCCATCCCCAACTCTAGGCAACGGCTAATTAAGGTTCTGTCTCTACTGATTTGACTTGTTGAACATTTGATACCAATGGAGAATACAAATCACAGCATGTGGTCTTTTGTGCCTGGCTTCTTTCACTTATCCATAGTGTTTCTGAAGTTTGACCATGTTGTTACATGTTTCATAACTCATTCCTTTTTATTGTTGATAAGTAGAAGTAGGTATAGGCATTTTATTACATGCATATACCAAATTCTACTTATCCATTCCCCAGTTGACAAACATTTGGTTATTTCTGTCTTGACTATTATGAATAATGCTACTTTGAACATGCCCATGCAAATCTTGTGTTGACATACTGATATATACTTTTAGATAGGGGAAAATTATAGAATATCAATTTTAGGAGTTTTACATTTTAACATCTTGGAAATTAGGGTATGTCTTATAATTGATGGTTTATGTATTTGTCATCCACAAGGAAACAAATAGCACAAATTAGAATTCTTTAAGGGAGGAAATAAGGGGAATAGATATAAAAGTAAAAGATAGAGGAAAGAGAGATTCAGTCATGTAGATAAGAAAGCACACTTTAGGAGCACATTCAGTAAAAGGTACTCTTGAGGAACAAAGTCAAGGTACAAAATCCTGCTTCCTCACTCTTCTCCTTCCCTCTGAGTCCAGCAGAGGTTTCCCATTGGTCAGAGCCAATTGGAAGCCAGAAGACAAGAGAGACTAATGACACTGTCTTCCAGGGAAGACAGCAAGGCAAAGAACAGATATGGAAAGGCAATCCGAACACATACCTGGCACAGAGTATCAAAGTCAAATTACCGGTTTCTTCTTTCTTAGTGATATACAAAAATAAAGGTGCATCTTCACTTGAGCATTTTAGATCTGCTGAAGTAAGATACAATCCCAGTTTCATAAAAATCACCACTAATAATACATATCCTTACATGGAAATAAAATCTGGAGATAGATACATTCAATAAATACATTTAGATGTATGTAAGAAGGAATTTTAAGAGGAAACTTACTTCTCTACATTAAAAATTTCAGTAACATGAGAATATTTTATCATAAGCATATCCTATTATCAAGAAAGACTTAGATCTTCATGGTTTCTGAATAGTAAGTCTTGTTCTTCCTCTTTGAATTTCCTTTCATTTCAATTAACTCCCTTTTGTACTTCCATAACTGATATGGAAGTACTGATATGGAACTGCCTTACATTTATAAAGCATTTTAATAAATATGTGTTACAGAGAAAGGTTTTACACGTAAATTGATAAATGAAAGTGAATCAAAGCTAATAGTCTTATAATTGATCTCATAGGTACCTACCAGTCCAAGGAAGTTAAAGACCACAAGAAAAATACTGAAACAGAGGAAAGTAAAGGGGAGGAAACGAAAAAGAAAAAAAATAGTATTTCTCAAGCAAAAGAGGAAAAATCAAGATAAAATGGAATTTTGCTAATGGAGGTTAGAAGTAATCATTGAGATAAACTTTTTTTGCTTTTAAAAGTGTCTGTTTACCTTTATATCTTTAATATTTTTATTAGTTCACTATAGTCATACATAATGTTGGGGTTTATTATATAATTATACATTCATGGAATATAATTTGCCCCATTTCAGTCCCCAGTACTTCCTCCTTTCCTCCTTCCCACTGTTCTTTTTCTTCTACTCTATCAGTCTTCCTTCTGTTTGTTTATTTATTTATCTTTTAAATCTATGCTTTATAAATATACACAAAGGTGAAATTCACTGTGTATATTCATTTACATATATTTGAGTCCAAAAACAGGACCATAATATTTCTGATGAGCTCAAAATAAGTTTTTGCCACAAACATTTAGCACAGTAAAGGAATCCACAGTTTAGAAGTAAAACAAAAAAGAACAGAACTGATTCTTTTAAAATTACTATTTCCCATAACATTTTCCAGAATCTCTCTATCTTCTTTCTTTATTCATGCTGTGCCATTAGTATTCAGTTTTATTTAATTTATAACATTACACAAAGTCAGGAAGTGCCTTTTAAAGTTTCTCAGAATGAACTATGTATAAATATTTTAATAAAATATCTTAATAAAATTCTAAAAAATTGACCACTGAGTTATTACTTTCTGATTTTAATTCAACAACATGATGCATCAAATCATCTTTTAAAAGTGGATGAGACTAAACAGTTAAGCATAGTTTATGACATCATTTATGTGAGAAAATGTGTTCCAAGTTTTAAACAACCAACTTACAAACAAACTTTTGGAGTCCAACCCATTCCTGTGTTAAGAACTGCCTGTACTGGTTTCAACCTGGGAAGTCACCAATGCTTTAGTCAATCAAGGTTATTAGCAAAACAGCACAATTGGCTCATTTAACTATACTGTTCCACTTATTCATTTGTCCACTCATTCATGCGTGTATGCATTTAGCAAATATTTATGGAGTGCCTACTTTAGCAGGGCACTAGCTAGAAGTGAGATAATAGGAACAGAGCTGAGTAAAACATGGTCCTGCCAGCAGGAAATCTCTTTAGTAGCACAAATAAACATTCTAGGACATTACTAAGAAAAAAAATGGGGATACAGGGAAAGAAAGAAACGTTAAAGACATTCAAGGAAGAGAGATCATGGCCTCATAGAGAAATAATTCAATGTGGACAGGAAACTCCAAGGAAGTCAGCATTTTGGACAATTTATTACAAAATCTAAACTGGCAAGGTATGATGCTAGAGCTCTGATCACGAAGGAATCAGTGGGCCATTTTAAGGAAGATAGACCTTATTCTTTCAGATTCTGCTGGTAAACCTTTGATGAATTTAAGCATTCAAATAAAATACTCATACTTATATTATTGCCAACTCATCCTGGCAAAAGGTAAAGCTTAGGTCAGCAAACTACTGCCTATGGGGTTTTTGTTGGGCCTGTGAACTAAAATTGTCTTTACAGTTTTAAGAGGATTTTAAAAATTGAAAGAATCATATTTTGTGAGACATGAAAATCACATGAAATGCAAATTTTGATGTCCACAAGGAAAGTTTTTAAGAATTTTTAATTGATACATACTAATTGTACATATGTATGGGGTACAGTGTGATATCATGTGTAATGACATGATGTGTAATCATCACATAGATAATGTTTTATTGGAATGCAGGCCACACTCATCTATTTACATTGTGCCACTAGTTACAATTACAAAAGCAGAACTGAGCAGTAATGATAGACACCAGATGACCTGCAAAGCCTATAATATATACTATCTGGTCTATTACTGAAAAAGTTTGATTCCTGGCATAGAAGATGGATTAAAGAAAGGAAAACGGGGATATGACTTCTGCACTTGAATCTTCCAGTTGAAATATGGCATGCGCTGAATGGTAATAGAGGTGGACAGGGCAGGGCAGTTTCATGACACAGGGTACCCATCACCAAGGTGTGTGTATGGAACCAAAGATCAAGTCCGGGATCATTTCAGAGTTCTGTTATGAATAACCAGGGAATATGTTGGTATCTCCACAGAAGGTGGACAATACAGGAGGGAAGCGAGGAGGCATGAGGTAATATTGAGGACATCTCTGTGGAGATATCTTGAAGGCAACTGGAGAGACATGAGCTAGAAATGCAGGTTGCAATGAGCTGCCATTCATTTCACATCTGCACATGGTATACTAAAATCCATAAATCATTTCCCATGTGCCAAATATGTACTTTATTTCTTCTGATGAATGGGCATTTTGACCAGTCACATAGTAACCCTGCCGTACTTGTCAGCCAGATGTTCAATTCTGGCAGTAACAACATTGTTACCCAAAAGTGTTTGTGTAATTATGTGACATTTATTATTACCTTTTGGGCTTACTATTTTAGTAACAATGAAAAAAACAGAGATTAAAAAAGAAAATTAAAGTGTTGACATTAGTAAGAAACATAAGCTTCACAGAAATCAGAAAGTGCTAACATGTCAGATAGTCACTGAAGTTAAACTGAGAAAAGGCTGATCTAAAGGAAAAGCCCTTAATTGAGGAAAACAGATGTGCAATTTTGGAAATACCTTCTGGTTGAAGAAACTATCAACGAGAGGTATAACTCGGAATTTTACAACAGTTTTCCCATACACAGTGTCTTCTAGAATGTTTCTGACTTGTACATGTGACCATTTTATGTGTTTTCAGGAACTCATTTTGTCTGAGATTAGGAGACTCTCTGTAATAATCTGTGAACAGAAGCTGAAAAGATACAAAAGATGATAGTAACCAATGAAAGCAGGAGCAAGGAGAAAGGATTGCATCTTAGGGTAATCACGCTGATTGACAAGCAGAGAAAGAGGAGCCCACAAAGGAACCTGGAGTATGACAGCCAAGAAAGATGCAAAAAAAAAAAAAAACAGGGAGGTTGGAGATACCAAAACAGAAGGGTATTGCATTTCTAGAAGGAAAGGGTTATGACCATTTCCAGGAAAGCAGCCACTGCTGTTGCTGTCCAAGAAAGATACCCCGCCCCCTCTCTCTCAACAGCACCCCAATTTGCTTCTTTCTCTGTTCTAAGTCATCTGATCTGGATTTACTAATCTCAATCATAGCTCTAAAGATAGGCCATAGCTAGCTTCAGCCAATCCCCATATTCCAAAGCCCCTATCCAGAGAGATAAATGGTTTAGGCACAGGCAAGAACCCAAGCAGAATCAATGGAATGTGAGATATTTGCTGGGAACTCTGGGAAACAGGTTTCTCTCTCTACCCTGGAAGTTTTGATATGAGGATGTGGTATCTGGAGCTGTTTACAGACTCATTGTAAAAGAGGAAAGTCTAGAGCTGGAAGTTTGAAAGGTGAGTATGAAATACACCAGAGGCTAAGGATGAAGCCAAAATGTAGGCATAGACAGAACCCAGGTCTACAGAATCATTTCAGGTGATAGCTCAAGTTTCACCTACGGCCAGCACCCACTTCAGAATTTGCATGAGACAAAAATTCTGTTATTGTTAGGTTGGCTGGATTGGTTCAAAAAGACAATACAAAGAATCCCGGCTAATGGAGGGGTCAACCATGACCTTAAGGGAAGTAGCTTCCATGAATCGCTGGACGCATGAAATATGAATAACTTCCCCTTTAAGAAATATGAACGAAAGGGAGCATAAACAGCACTTAAAGAATGATCAGATGTGGCAAAGGAGGACTGCTTTGTAGTTCTTTGGTGCTATTGTTGTTGTTGTTCATTGTTTGCTTGTTTGCTTGCTTGTTTCAATATATAAGTTACCTATGCCTGATTAGAAATTTGATAGAAGGGTCTGGCACAGGGCTAAGTTGAAGATATGAAAAGAAAAGTGAATCACTGATACAAGATCCCTCCACCTCCAAATTGTGGAGGGAAAATCTATATGCTTTCTGATCACTGGACCTAAAGAATCTATTACAGAACTGTCTGAAAAGGCGATTCGAAAAGCAATCAAGGGGATATGCAGATAAGTTTTATCTTCTGTATTTTTAGTGAAGGCATTTTCTTTTAAAGGTCAAAGTGTTTTGTCCTAGAAAAAAGAAAGCTGCAGGATGTTATAATGAAGGCCTTCTAAAAAATTACTTAAAAACTGCTTTACACAGGATCTCATTCACCAAATTTCAGTATACAAAGATTATCTGGCATCTTCTAACCTTCAGAAGAGATTTATTTATTCTACAAATAAAATTACTATTTCCAACAGAAAGTTATAATAAAAAAAAAACTCAGAATGCCTGCCAGTAGAAAATGTAGACATAGCTTTATGAACAGATTAGTAAAATTCCAGACAGCATATGTGCAGTGGATTTATAAGAAAACTACCACATTCCCTGACCTCTGAGGTCAATGAAATGAGAGAATACTTCATAATCTTTCCCACAGCATGTCTCTGGGTTGGAAGAACCAAGCACCTCACACCTTAAATTCTCAGGTCTAATGAGGAGTTTGAACCATCCATAAATGAAAGGTCCTATCTGTGAAAAAATGCAGAATTGTGGTAACTGCCTGAATGAAGATCTTTGATAGATATGAACTCTGGGTCAATTTACACCAGAGCTGAACTGTTTAACTGTCTACTGAAATGTGACCTGTCAAATCTGGGAACAATTGAGAGATTAACATAGTTTTCACATTTTAATATAGATATTTGGCAGATTGTGCTGGGGGGAGGGCTCTAATCCATGATACTGACAAACAACAACGGCTTAAGGCCCTTATTTGGACATTCATATCCACTGAATCCAAATATATTTTTTGTGGAGCCAAAGGGGCTGGAAGCTGACAAAGACAACTTGCCCTTTCAAAATTATAGCATCACTAACCCAGAGGGCCGCTGGAAAGTCAACACATTCATTTCCCCTCCAGGTCACACTTCCCAATTCACAATGATACGGGGACCAGTTCAACACTAGGTTCTGACCCAATCTCCTCCTCACTCAGAGCACCTTCAGGCCAAAACTGCCCTGCTATGTCCCCTCACTGCAAGGAGGGGACATAGGCCTCTGCTGGCCCTGCCTAAACTTAAAAGTGCACACAAAATATTTCACAACAGCCAACCCAGGAAAGGCAGCACTCTCAATTTAGCAATTTCCATTCTACCCAAAGTAAATAATCATCATCAGTAATTTGTGTTCCTCAATTGAATTGCAAAAGAGACAGCTGTAGGATTAAAATGTGCTTTTTTTTTAAGTCTTTACCTCAAAATGATGCTCATGGACTCACTGAGAGACGAAGAACAAATCTAGGAAGCATCATGATTATTTGTGTTTAAATTTGCTGCATTTAAACTTCAAAGCAGTGCTACAACACAAGCATTCTCTCTCTCACTGATCCTGCAGTGCAAATGAGGAAACAGCAGCAGAAGAGATAGACAGGTGGACCCAAGTTACATGGGCTAATGAGTTAAAAGCAGGGAACTTTGGAGCAGACAGCCTTACCACACTGCCTCTGGGAAGGATATGAGGGGAGTGATTTTTTTAAAGATAACTTTTAGGTTACCAATTCTATGATTCTAACATTGCTTTGCCTGGCTAAAGGACTTTCACCTTAACTACCATGAGAATGCTGTAACCTTGAACAAAGTGGGGGGCAATGATAGGGTACTTAAAACAGCAGAGTTAGTGCGTGTGACTCAACAGCCATCCTGTACACCAACAGCAAAGTTACTTCAGTTCTATTAACATCACATTAGCCTCCCTGCCTGCCAAGGATAAGCCTAATCAGGCCTGCAGTTTTCATTTTGGTTCAGTCCCCTGGGAGAAGAACTTTTATTTGTCAAAGCAAATTCTTGCCACACATAAGTAATCTAAGAAACTAGTTGATTTCTCAAATATGGCTGCTTTGTATGACCGTGAGCACACATTCTTTTAAGTTAAATGGGGGATGGAGAGGATTTCGAGTTTAGATCTCTAGTTTAGATAACAACGGCCGTGGACAAGTTCTGGTCTTCAACAGGCACGTCTCGGTGCAGGTTGGCCTGACGTCAATAGAAAGGAACTGAGCAAGAACCATGCCCCTGAACAGCTTCCAGAGAGTGGTCTTAAGAACATAAAGTCATACTACGTTGCTCAACATGGTGTAGCCAGAGCATTTGAAAACCAGTGTGCTATTCTGTTCACGCTGGAGTGGGCAGGATTGGAAGATGGCGGTTCTTCTCAGGGCCCTTTGTAAGGGGCAATTATGCAATTCAACCATGTCCCCATGCTCTTTGTAGAGTGTGAATCAAATTTTCTGTCAGGGAACAGTATTTTCCACACTCGTGTAGAGAATGATTTGAAAAACTCTGGTACCTTGCCAGTTTTTTTAAAATTCTGATTTTATGTGACAAGGGAACGTGTCAATTTTTACCCAAAGCCCTATGCCACTTTCCAAATGCTGGGAGATGGAACTCAGTGGGTGACTGCTTCCTGGCAACACGGATGTCCATCACTCCATGTTCCCTTTGGCAGAGGTGACTCCGTGGCTAGAAAGCAACTCCGACCCCCACCAGCTTTTGTGATATTCTTTCCCATAACTTAGGCTGTCAGGATGGGAAGAGGTCTAGGTCCCTAACTTGTCTGATGGTGGACCTCTTCAGTAAAATGCTAATGAGCACATTTCCCACAAATGCACATTTTTATATAAATAGTTTACTCTTGTTACTGCCCAGGCCAGGTATATCTTAAACTATACACAAAAGTGCCATTTTAAAAATAAATTATAAAAGTGAATTTATAATTTATTATAAATTAAAACAAATTATAAAATTTTCTTTGTGAACTTAAATAGATGTCCCTGCTCTACTTTGAAGACCCCAGATAAGCCCAATCCCATCATTTTGAAAATAAAGATATGTGGTTCAAAGAGGCAAAATTACTTCCCATGGGAGTCACTGAATTCATCTAGAACCATACAATCTGACTTCCAGATGGGCTCCTTCCTGAAGTTTCTCAACAGGAGCTTGAGCTAGCTCTCTTTTGAAGTACATGAAGTCCCAGGGTTTCTCATAATGTTGGAGCTTGTTGCTGTCATTAATGGATATGCGTGTCAAGGATACTGCACATCCTGCAATGCATAGAACAGTCCCACAAGTAGGAAGAGAGTCCCTGTTGGAGAAACTCTCTCAGCATGGGCTTTCCTTTCCCAATAGAAACTCCATCAGTGACAAGCCTGTGATATTCTCATTGTATCTCTCATCCTTTTTTAGATCTTATAAATCACATTAATTTCATTCCACATTTCCTCCAATGTTTACTATAATATTTGGCAAAAAAAAAAAAATCTCATTGCTAGAGCTTTGTAAGATACCTCTCATTTGTCTCCCTCTCTACCAAGGTCTCTTAGCTTCTATACTATTGACATTTTCAGCCGGATCATTCATGTTGGGGATGGGGGACAGGCTATACATTTCAGGATGTGTAGCACTATCCTTGGTCTCCATCTGCCAGAAGCCAGTAGTATCCCTCAAGTTATGTCAATCAAAATGTCTCCAGACATTAACAAAATCACCCACAGTTGAAAACCACTGTTCTAGCCAATGTAGCAAAGAAGAAGTCTATCTATGTTTTCTGCCAATATCTATCTGTAGCTTAATGTCTAAATAGGGCCCAAAGTTCATGGAATACAGGGATGATGCTTTGATCAACTTCGTATCTCCATTTCTGGTCTAATGCCTGGCACGTAGCAGGAACTCCATAAGTATTTACTGAATGAAAGAAGCCTTCTTAAGAACAATATATACCTTAGTTAACTCAAGCCTTAATAAATGAGCCTAATTCCAGTAACAGAAGCTTCACAGACCTTCTTGAGAAAATATCAGCTATTATAATAGCTTTGCAATGTACGAAGGATTTGTGGTATGGTTTATCAACCCATCTTTGAACAACCCAACCAGAAAGTAACCATCAGATTATCGTGCCTCTTGTTATCAGTGAGTTCGGCATCCAATTGCTTTCATATTTTGCAGTGGCCTTAGTTTATCTTAACATTCCCCTGTATTATCTGGAAAAGCATTTGAATTGCCAATATGAAAACAGGACTGTGCAACATGCTTTGAATTAGAATAGAATTTCAAATCTGGCCTGCTTAAATTCATATCCAGTAAGCTATTTATGACTATTAAGTAGGGATTTTTTTTAAGAGAAAATTTTAGTAAGCTGCCCTGGGACCCTTCTTATATAGGGATTCTACAATCCAGGAAATATAAGTCTTCTGCTTAAAATAAGCAATGTTCAGGCTGGGGTTGTGGCTCAGTGGGAGAGCGCTTGCCTCGCATGTGTGAGGCACCAAATTTGATTCTCAGTATCACATATAAAAATAAATAAATAAAGGTCCATCAACAACTAACAAAAATATTTTTTTAAAAAATAAGCAATGTTCTCTGGAAGATAATAGAGCTTCAAAATCAGAAATATAATGCTTATCCTGCTAGTTCAAAGAAGAAGGACACCTGTGGGCCCCTATCAGCTCCATGGTCTGAAGCAGCTTCATTTGCCCAAGCCAATCTCCTCATGGTCTCACCAGTAGCCACAGATCACCTCATCTCTGGTCCTTCTATTCTGTTGTCCCTGTCACTCCACCTGAAAGTTTCCATTTTCCCTCTTCAAGATAAAGCCAACACACCCTTGCCCTCCCTCACCCAGAAAGCCTTCTCTGACATCTCGTGTCCCAAAAGGCAGCCCTTTGCTTGGAGTTGCCATTGTATTTATGGATTTACAATTTGTGCCATATTCACCATATTCTTCTCCATTTAAGGTTTTGGTTATGATTTAGACTAAACTGATCTCTCCAACAAGCCTAAATTCCCTGCTATCTATATCACCCATGCCCCACTAGCATTAGTTTAATACTGTCCACATAGCAAGCGTTCAGTAAAAGTTTGTTTGATGGGTTATTCCGAATTGCACTAAATGTATGAACCTGTACCTTTTCTTTATGTGCATTTTCGTGGATTCTAAGTGATTTTTCTAAATTCAAGATCCACTTGGCTCTAACAAGACCTATAAAATATAATTCTCATTGGCTATGAGTTTTCCAGCAGGCTCCTAAGACAGTATCTCTTAGGGGTCCTAAATTCATTCACACTCAGAACAGAAAGAGACCCATCAAGCTTTGTTCATTCTTATGCACACCTTGTTCTGAAAGGAAACACGCAGGTTGCTCCTTTAAATGCCAGAACATGCCACCAGATGACAGGATAAAAAAATACAATCTTTGTTAAAGTCAGCCCTTAAGAACAAGGGTCACTCCACAAACATTGCTAGTAGAAATGTAAAATGGTGTAGCAACTTTGGGGAACAGTTGGGTGGTTTCTTAAAAAGCTAAACATAAACTCACCCAGATAGCCCACTCCTAAATCTCTTCAGAAGAAATGAAAGCATCTATCCACTGGAGAACTTATGCGTGAAAGTTCACAACAACATAATTCATAATAGCCAAAAATGGAAATAAGGCAGTGTCCACCATCTAATGAGTAGAAAAGTAAAACATGGTATATCAATATAATGGACTATTATTTGACAAAAAAAAAAAAATGGAGATGCTGATATATGCTACAATACAATTGAACCCTGAAAAATTTTTTGCTAAGTGAAAGAAGTCAATCAGGGAAGCTCAATATATATTGCATGATTTCATTTGTATGAATGTCCAGAAAAGGCAAATCCATAGAGACAGAAAGATTAGAGGCTGCTGGGGGCTGGGAGTGAGAAAGAGGATTAATTCTAAGTGCACAAATACTGTAGTACTAAACATGTTCTAAAACTGGATTATGGTAATGGTTGTACAAGTTTGTAAATTTACCAAAAGTCATTGGATTGTATGGGTGAATGATATATGCAAATTTTAATTTTTTTAAAATCCAATATAAAAACAAATAACAAATATCACTAATGCACTTTCTTCATGGACTGACTTTTACCTCTTTCCCCCATCCCCAGTAAAGTTCTGGGGGCCACAGTGATATCTGTGGTTTTACTTCAGAACTATATGTGATTAATCACACATTGGAAATTCCTGGGAATTCATTCATTCATTCATCAAGAAAATATTTGCTCAACTCTTTTTCTGTGCCAGGCACTGTGTTGGATATTTGAGGCAAAACAGGAAATGGGAGATGCGGTTTTTTGCATTACAGGAGCTAAGGATTACAGACAAAACTAGCAAAATAACACAGTGTAAAGTGTACAACAAGGCAGGGGCATCTTACCTAGGTGTTGTTATCAGGGGCTCCTGAAGAAACTATTCTCAGTGAAGTCTAAAAGGCCAAGTATAGAAACAAGGATAAGGCAGGGGAATGGAAAAGCTTTCCCTGCAGAGGAAACCACAAGTCTAAAGGACTAGAAGAAGGAGAGATGCAACACTGGAGAACCGATGCTGTTCCATCTAGATGGGTCATAGTGTGAGGGAAAGTTTTAGAAAAGCATGATGGGGTAATATCAGGAGCCCTGGAAACATATTGAGGAATATGGACTTCATCCTATGTGGTGTGAAGAGACAATGAAGTATTCTCAACAAGGGAATGATATGTCAGTTTTGAGGTTTCCTGATAGAAACAAGACCCATTAAGAGGCTGCAAGAGAGTATGCATCTGAGAAGCAGCAGAAGTTTCCATGAAACAAAACAAAACTACGTGAGAAGTGAGTTTTTCCTAAGTGCTATCCATCCATTCTCATTTAAGCCTCAAGAGAGAATACCAGAACCTCCTGAAGCTGAACAGATTAAGGTATCTATCCTAGACCATTCTCCTCCAGGTATTTCCTTTGTTTTAAAAACTACCCTCCCATGCCCTCTTCAATCTGCCTAGACCTTATGCATTCTTTATGTCCCAGTTTAAAGCTTTCCAGAAAGCCATCCCTGACAACCCAGCCACACCCTAACTTGGGCTAGTCACCTCTCCTATATACTTCTTTTGAAACACTTATTTTTCATTCAGCATATATTATATCTGACTGCAATGAAAGTGTCCATATTTTAATCTGCTTTATTACTAAACAAAGTCTATACAACAGAATTTTCTACAATGATGGAGATGTTCTACATCTGCACTGTCCAATATGGTGGCCACTAGCTATATATAAGCACTTGAAATATGGCTTGCATGATTAAGAAACTGAATTTTAATTTTATTTAATTTTAGGTAACTTACATTTAAATTTCCATAGTCACACATGGCTAGTGACCACTGTAATAGACAGCCCACTAAGCATTATATTCTATAAACCCAGATACTATGTCTCATTCACTGCTAAAATCCTGGCATGTAGAAAAGCACAAGGCAGACAATAGAAACTTGGTAAGTATTTATGATTGAATAAAAAAGATACAACTTTGAGTGTCAATATTTTTGTGAATTCATTCATTCATTCAACAAACATTTTTATTACGTTACTCACAATGTTACCAGTTTTGTTCTAGACATTATGTTTACAGACAAATGCCCTGTTTTGCTGGAGCTTATGCTTTAATAGGGAAAGCAGAAAATAAATGTGTAAGCAAAAAAAAAAAAATAGAAAGAAATGAAAACCAACAAAATCAAAAATTTCAGATAGAGGAGACAGGTGCTATTTATAAAAACAATAAAGCAAGATAAGGAGATAGTGATGACGAAAGTGTGTGTGGTCTTAGTGACATTTCATCTCACTAGTAGCAGTTGCCAGAGGTTCTAATGTTCCAGTGTAGGTTGTAATCCAGCACATATCAAACAACACTCATGATGAAAGTTAATGGAAAAAACTTTAGCAGAAAGTGGGATAATTGCTCAGAAATATATTCTGCTCTCTGATCATCTTGTCATAAAAGCTTTCAAGTACACATTTTTGTGGAAAGGACACAGCAGCAAAATTGACCCATATTCTATTTCAAAGCTATTAATGTGTCAAATGGTTAGCCCCAGCAGGCAGAGAATTTCTGCAAACTTTGGGGAAAATCATCTTCTGAATTACTTAGTGTCACAACATGTGTCAGAACCAGTGGCCAATCAAAATCTCACCTGCAGCATGTATCTTCTGTTATACATTTAGATTCACTCCACATTAACTGAGCATCTCCCTAAATGCCAGGGCTGTACAAAGCACCAGGACAGAAACCCAAAAGTGTCTGCCCTCCACAAGCTCCCACACCAGGAAAAACAAGAGAAACCTCATGTAATATAGCAAAGACAACTCGGGCAGAGCCACGAGTGTCACTTTCTTTCTTTCGGTTTTCTTTAGATTCTTCAATGTTCTTTATTCCTGGTCATAAATTACATCCAAGGATGCTGTACTCTTACTGAAAACCAAGGTTATTTCATAATTTCACATCTTAAATAAAATGAAAATTCCCTTAGCTATCATGGCTTCTAAACACCATTAAGATTAAAAATCATGTAGCTGGGAAACATGTCAGTATATAAAATGCTTTTTGTAAGCTTAGAAAAAAAGTTAGCCTTACAATGCTAGTCAATGTTATGTAACTCATGCTAATCACTTATCCAAGGGGAGATTCACCAACACTCTCAACTGGACTTTTAAAATATTTGCCCATTTCACCTGAATTAGAGATTTCAATGGGAGTGAACAGAATGGTACTCTGCACTGGCAAAGTCCTTTATGATCATTAGAATAAAAATGATAGCTCTGCCCTCACAGTATTAGTTGTTTTGTATATAGGTTCACTAAGAGCAAAGGAAAGAAGAGAGATTGAAATTTCAGTCTTGTGAAAATAACGACACAACTTCTCTGAGATCACTTCAGGCATCCTCCCTGGAGGAAACAATTACAGGAGGAACAACTCAGTGTGAAAAACTCTCCAACCTCATCTCTCAAAGTCTTCTGTTAATTGGTTTAAACTTCCACATACAATTATTGGGCATAGGACTACCAGTGTATGTGTGTATGTGTGTGTGTGTGTGGGTGTGGGTGTATAAATACAAATACATATGCTTCTTTTGTTAAGAATGATTGCAAGTTTTGCAGAGGTAACACATGACCTATCATTTATGGTGAAGAAAAAAAAAGTTGGCCTTACTGCAACTCCATTAAGGAAGTATTCCTGAATTTGCCAATGCTCTGTTTTCATTTTTCAAGCATCAGAAACCCTGGAGCTTCTCATTAATGCCACTGCCTGGGTCTATGCCATGGAATCATCTTTCTGCAATTCAATTTCTATGCAATGAATGTTCCCATCATCAGCTTCCATTTCCAATACCTATCAAAGGCTGTAGACTCTAAAAACATGTCTGTGTAATTTAACCACTTCAAAGTTTCCCCATAAAATTGTGTTACTACAAAGTCATGTTCCAGCTTTCAATGTCTGTCTTCTTCAATAGTATGACAATACTTGGTTGGTATTTGCCTGTCTTTAAAAGAAAGGAAAACTCAGATGTTTTCAAAATCCTTTTTCAAAAATGGTTCAGCAATATAGGAATAAACATACAAAAATTTAAAAATCAAAATTTCTAATAAAATTGTTAATTCAAATCTACCATGCTGGGCGCCATGTTTTTTGGTGTGATGTCCCATTGTGGCCTTCCTAATGTTTGAGAAAATCATGTCCACATAAATTCATTACATATGCTCAGAAAAGATTGTTTAAAAAAAAAGACTTTGACTTTTTCTTCTATTTAAATAGACATATGCCAGGACAGTTTTTCTTCTTTAGTTCTAAATTAATTCCATGCAAGAAGAAAATGTGGGTTGAATTGGCCAGTTCTTTGGACTTAGAGACCCACAGCAGTGGTTCTGAAAAACGGCTGAAGACAGTCAAGGTCTGCCTGACACATAAATTTACTAAGATGCATACCTGGTTGTTCTTTGTTTTCAGTGCTAGCCCAATAGTCCTAAGCTTTCCAGTTCACTCAAAGTCCCATGAGGTCTAGGACTCAAGTTTCCAAACTCCCCAACTTTCCTGGTAAGTTTGTTCTTACATAGCTATAGTTCTGTAAATATTCATTCTCTGACAAATGGATGTGGGGGAGGGGGCTGTCACCACAAAAAGAGATGAAGCAGATGAGGAATGTCACATGCATTATATTAAAATCAAAACCCCTCCTCTCTTGAACAGCAAACTGGAATCAATCTGATATGTACAACAGCATGAGAGAATGAAGACCTCAATACATTAATAAGTGAACCTTCAAAGGGGAAGGAAGACACATTAAGGGGATCACTGCTACCAGGAACTGTGGTTCTATAAAATGTAAGAGTGAAGTGAACAAAAGAGAAGGTCACGTTTCCAAAGTTAACTCTAGTTTGCTTTTGTCAGCCCCTTCTGTGATCTGCCCCACTCCCACAGAACAATTAAGTGGGGTCCAGAAGCATGAAGTGGGGCACCAGGGTGACTGGTTCATGAGCACAACAGTGATGAACCTGAAACCCTAGCAGCTAAAGAAGACTTTCATGCTTCAGAAGAACACGTTCAGGAAAGAATAGAGCAGGAATGTGAACTCATTCACTTGGCTCAGATGGCATACTCAGTTGTAGGCCATTAGCCATAAAAGCATTGTGGCATATAAAAAAAAAAAGAAAAAGAAAAAAAAGTGTTCAGTCTTCCCTAGTGTCAGTACATGGTCTCTCACCCTACCTACAGGCAGGCATCTGACTCCTCCCAAACAAGGCAACATCAGCAAGCAGAACTGCTAAGAGTGAAAAACTTCAAGCGCATGCACTTATACACAATGTACTGCCCAGGGACAGTCCATGTGTCTGAAAGTTTCACCTTTCTGTAAAGAGACCAAGAAATGTCATGGTTTAAAGGAAGTCCGCACAGTTGCCTCTTTAGAAGATGCACTTTATCTGTATATTTTAGAGTATTAAAAGCTCCAAAAAATGCAAGGCCAGTAGGCATTTAAAGTTACCTGTTACAGGCTCCAGGCTAAGGTCCTATGCCTGTGGTCCCTTGAAAAGTAACTCTTGAACAAAGAGAACTCCTCATTTTCTGGTCACTTTCAGTTGGCATCCCAAATCACAATTCAAACAAAATTAAAATAAACAAAGGGATTTTTGTGGAATTAAATTCTGCAGCAGCATGAAATAGTATTTAATAAAACAACCAACAGACAATAATGGGCTATTTAAAATTAAAACAAGATGAGACTTACAAACATATGGGATTTATTTAGCATCTGCTATGAGATTGAAAAGCTCATCAAAATGAACTTTTCCTTCTCCTTCTACCTCCATTAAGATTGACTTAAGATTCTGCTCTAAAAAAATGATATAATATATCTAACACAGAACTCTTAATCCTATGACCAATCCTGTTGCTCCTCAATCTTATCCATCTACCCAGATGCTCAAATCAAAAAGCCAAACGCCATCCTTAATTTCTCTTTCCTTCTATTAATACATTTTAGAAATCAGCCAGTTTTTAGTAAAATTTCACAAATCCACCTATGTCTTCGTATCTCCAATACAACCACCAGAGTTGTCCAATAGAATTTTTGATGGAAATGTTTTATGTAAGTACCGGCCAATATGGTAGAGGCTAGTCACATTTCTATGGAGCACTTGAAATGTGGCTAGTACAAATGAGAAAAACCCTGATCTTTTTCCAAGTTGATTAAATCTAAAGTAATTTAAACATCCATGTGTGACTAGTAACTACCATATTGGGCAGCCAATTCTAAATCATTGTCTTTCTCTTAGTCACTCACAACCATTCTGTCTCCCAAAATCCGTGCCCCATATAAGAGCCTAACTGATCTTTCAAAACAAATGTAAATCAGAGCTAGCATCCCACTCCCTCCCACCTTAAAAAACTTTCATGGCTTTATCTTTGGCATAGTGCTCAGAACTATCTGAAACAATCCCTTCTGTTTCTTTATTGTCTTTTTCCTCTTCTAGAACGTGAGCCCCATGAAAGTCAAAATTGGTAATCACTGTATCCTTATTATCTCCAACACTGCCTAGTACATAAAGACAACTGCTGAATGAATAAATGAATCATTTAGAACAGAAATTGATTGATTGACTGATTTATCCTAATCCTCCAATAATGGAGATGACTAGTGAATACTCTGCTAATTATAGCCAAGTACTTTGAGACCTGCATCTATATGCCAGTGTATTGTCATGAGATATCTATGTCTTCTTACACAGTCTCCCTTGTGACCACTTGCACAAGTCGACTTACAGACCTAACCAATACCAGGCACACAAGCTACAGACACAAGGTATAAGTCTTAGAACTACCCTTCCAGCTTAGGAGTGCCATGTTCCAACTCCAAGTGACAGGTATAACAAGACAAGAGTAATCTGAACACTCACTGCCCCCAGGCCCAATGACTGCATCTGATACAAATCATAATCATTGAACTATATAGAGTATAAATATCACCAAGTTCTATGCATTTCAAGATACAAAAAAATGCTGAAAAGTACTATTAACTCACTCTTCAATAAGTGTGAACAAGCTCATCAGTCTTAAACCATCATTCAAATATTTAAAAGTCACTCACTTCTTTCAAACCCATGGTGAACACAGAAACAAAACACCACCAGTTAATAATCTGACCTTAAAGTCATCACTATTGCAAGCATCTTTTGATGAAAAACTAGAAGTACCTTTTTTAAAAACTCCACAAACAGGCCAGGCATGGTGGCATATGCCTGTAATCCCAGCAGCTCAGGAGGCTGAGGCACGCACGAGGATTGCAAGTCCAAAGCCAGCCTCAGCAAAATCGAGGCACCAAGCAAATCAGTGAGTCCTTGTCCCTAAATAAAATATAAAGTAGGGCTGGGGATATGGCTCAGTGGTGGAGTACCCCTGAGTTTAATCCCAGGTACCAAAAAAAAAAAAAATCCACAAATAGCACAGCTGAGCTAGGGAAGGAGTGGGGAGCCTTGACTGATAGCGTCAGCACATGCAGCAGACCCAAGTTGGACAAGACAGGTGTGGAGGCCTGTCCAGCACAACTGCTGTGTAGAGAGGTTAAGGCCCAGGAGACAGTCCACATGATTAGGAAATTGAGAAAATACATATACTGAGTATAACAGGAATAGCTCTCACATACAAATATGGAAAGGAATAAAACTAGAGTAAACCCTGTGGTGTTAAACTAGAACTGAAAGTATTAATCCACACTCATGTATTTTAACATCTACATATAGATATATATAGAAAAATTTATAGTGGCTGTGTGTATAATGTATGTGATATTTATTTATTTATTTTTGAAAGTTTTTCCTAGTTCTCCCTGCTGTGACAGCCTAGAAGCCATGAGACCTCAATAGCTTTAAGCACACAGAGTTTAGTTTCCAAATACCATTGAGCACTAAAAGGAACAAGAATGGCTGGATCCAGGACTAGGGCAAGAAAGCAGTAGATGAGCCCAGAACATCTTTCTGTACACCAAAGAATAAGGAATCATCAAAGAATGATAGGGACATTTCAGAAGGACTTCAGGCAGCTTGAAAGGATCCCCACTGATTAAATACAGGAAATGTTGAATATCTAAAGAAATATTGGTAGCAGAAAACAAATAAAAACCACTAACCTATCATATAAATCATCTTTGTAAACTTTAGAATAAAACTAATAAATTTAGACGGAATTATGGTATTAGAAAATAGTCAATGTTCCTAAAAGCAGAGTATACATTTGATGGAGGAAAAGATATTTAAAAATCTTAAAATAGTTCCACATCAAATCCTTATTAATCACTTAAAAATTCATGGGTACAAAATATTTACTAAACTCTCCAGTGGAGAAACCGGGCACACACTATCTTTGCAAAAGAACAGAAATTCACACCCATAGCACTGGACAAATCAGCCCCTACTGATTTCATGCACTGGGGACAATAATCATGTCTGACATTTTGCTGTCCAGAGTACAGAACCTGGGCCTCATTATCAGGCAACATTGGCAAAGTAGCTAGTGCTCTTTAGAAATGTAGTTATCAAAAGAAAAAAAGCAATGAACTACTTCCCAGCTGGACATGGTGGTGCACACCTACAATCCAAGCAACTCTGGAGTCTGAGTAGGAGGACTGCAAGTTCAAGGTCAGCCTCAGCAATTTAGTAAGGCCCTAAGCAACTTAGTGAGACTCTGTCTCAAAATAAACAATAAAAAGGGCTGGGGATGTGGCTAAATGGTTAAGCACTTCTGGGTTTAATCCCCAGAACCAAAAAAAGAACTATGCCTGATTAAAAGACACTACAGAGAAGGATCTTGGAGCAAAAAGAAAGGGAAAAATGGAAAAGAATTTCCTTTTTCTTCTTTTCTAGGAAATTTGCACTGAAGTATTTTTCAAAGTAGTAGGACAACATGACTACAACTTACTCTTAAATGATTCAGGAAAAAAACAGCAATATGTAGGTCAAAACTCTTGACATCTTTGAAGAGTAGAGAGTGAGGATGATAGGGTAAAAATCAGACAAAATTTTAAAATACAGGGAATCTGGGTTAAGGGCATATGGGAATTCTTTGTATTGTTTTTACACCTTTTCTATAAATTCACAATTATTTTAAAACAGAAAAGGTAACCAAAAATATATAGGTATCAAATGAAAAGGGAAAGAAATAAATTACTTTTTATTTGACATTTTCTTGGAAACTCAAGCATGTGCAAAACACATGTACAGTGCAGAGTCCATGTATTAGTTGGAAAATATTTTTCCCCATTCTCTTTAGATGAATAAGAATATAAAGATCAATTAGTGAAGTAAAAGGCTTTGAAATTTCTGTATATTTAATTCAGGTATCTGAACTGATTTCCACCCACACACACAAATCTCCTTTGATATTTAGCAGTGTCTGAAGAAAGAGCTACTAGCACACAGGACGGAAAAATCTAACACTTGCCTTTGGCTAACATACGATTATACTGTAAGAAAAAGGGGCAAAGATGACACATGGAAATACTAGGAACAGAAATGTTTGGGAAAAGCATTGTGAGGATCTCCAATGTCTAGAAGAGGCCAAGGCACATGATGATAGCAATCAGACAGTCTGAAAAGGTAGCATCTTTAGAAGTCCAGGGGCTGGGAACTATCTCTAAGCTCTTCAAAGGGATCCCGGAGGTGACCTAGGTGAAATTCCCCGCAGAGGGAAGAGGGAACTGATGTCTGGAGTCAGGCAATAGATTGTCTCCAGTTTGAGGCAAAAACCTGAACCCAGAGCTACCATATCTCCATCTCCCATGCAACACTTCATTTAGGACACAAGAGATCCTTCTGCATGGCAAACCCAAGACACTTTATGTTACTTATTGAGAAGTCCAACCTCCACCATATGTGTGTGTGTGTGTGTGTGTGTGTGTGTGTGTCTTTATAAAGCATGTTGGGACCAGATCAACTGCCAGTGGACAGAACCAGAAGTAGAATGAGGAAAAAGCTATTTTAGCTCTTGGAAGGATAAGGTTGGAGCTTTGCCACAGGCCCCAAAGGAGCCTCCAAATATCTCTGTTTGATCACTCATGCTGCCAGTGCCACATCTAGCTCCTCTCCCTCTCTCTCTTTGCTCTCCCCAGGATCAGTAAAATATGTGTGACATCACTTTGCAAGCTCTAATGCTGTATAGATCTAAGCCATTGTGGACCATAACTTCTCCACACAGAGCAGCAGAGTTCACCTTCCTTTCTCTTCTCCTGTTACAACCCTCAAACAAAATACTGTTCTATCTACCAATCTCTCTCTCACTACCCACCTATCTAAAAGACAACTTTTCTCTGCATCAGGTTCCTCATGACTCAATTCTTCCAGTTCTTACACTGAATCATCAGAGGGCCCAGGAAAATGGGCAAGCCAAAATAAGAAGCTTAGAATAGGCCCATCCTTTCCCCTCTTGTTTACCTGGCCATTTCTTTTGCGAATCACTTAACACTCACCACCTACAATAAACAAAAATGGGCCCAGCCAAGACTCTGCTTAATCTCTCAGCACTGGGGCTTGCCAAATGTTTCAAATCACGATCTAGTATCAAATGCATGCAGAAATCACTAATTCAGTAAGCAGGTGTTTTTAGATGTTCAGGTCAAAAAACAGTGCTACTTTAAAGAATGAGACCCATATCTCTCATCCTGCACAAAGATCAACTTGAAATGGATCAAGGATCTTGGAATTATACTAGAAACTATGCAACTCCTAAAGGAAAATGTAGGGTCAACACTCCAACATATAGGCACAGACAACACTTTCTCATTAGGACTCCTAAAACCCAGGAAATACTGCCAAGAGTTAATAAATGAGACGACATCAAATTAAAAAGCTTCTGCAAAGCAAAGAAAATAATTAGGAATGTGAAGACAGAATCTACAGAATGGGAGAAAATCTTTGCTATACTTCTAACAGAGGATTAATATCTAAAACATATAAAAAACTCAAAAAACACCAACCCCCCAAAAAAAAAACAATTAATAAATGGGCAAATGAATTAAACAGGCACTTCACAAAAGAAAAAAATACAAGTAGCCAACAAATATATTAAAAAATTTTTTCAACATCACTAGCAATTAGGGAAACGCAAATCAAAATTACACTGAGATTTCATCTCACACCAGTCAGAATGGCAGTCATATTCCATTATTGTCATGTATGTAAAAAATTTTTTAAAAAGAATACAAACAATAATAAACTCTGGAGAGAATATGGAGGAAAAGGACACTTTTACACTGTTGGTGAGATTGTAAATTAGTGCAACCACTATAGCAATCATTATGGAGGTTTCTGAAAAGATTAGGAACCCCCAAGACTAGGTCATATGGCATGGAACCATGATATAACCCAGCTATACCACTTGGTACCTATCTTGAAGAATTAAAGTCCTCGTGCTACCATGATACATGCACACCCATATTTATAGCAGCATAACTCACAATAGCCAAACTATGGAACCAGCCTAGATGTCCATCAGCAGGAAAACAGACAAGAGAAAAAATGTGGTATATGTACACAATGCAGTTTCACTCAAAGAAAAATGAAATTAAGACATTTGCAGGAAAATGGAGGGAACTTGAGAACATTATCCTAACCAAAATAAGCCAAACTCAGAAGGTCAAGAGCCATGTTTTCTCTAGCATGTGGAAGCTAGAGAGGAAAAGAGAAAAGAAGAGTGGGGGTGATAGCATGAAAGCAAAGGGAGATCAGTAGAATACAGAAAGGAGGAGGTAGGAGGAGTGAGAGGAGGTGGGAGGCACAGAGGAGGAACACTGGCCAAATTACACTGTTGTATTGTGTACACGTATTAATAAGTAACAACAAATCCCACCATTATAATGCGCCAATTGAAAAAAAAAGAAGGAGAAAACAATGTGCTACTTTAAAAGCAAGAATAAAAGTATCACCTGGACCAGATCTGGGAAGCAGTGAGTCCTGGAGAATGTGCTATACTTTAACTATGGGCTAGCAATTTGAGGGGAAAATTACGTATATCCTTTATATCTTAACAAACTGGCTTACCAAGCACACATGTTTGAGATAAAAGACATCAAATTCACTTTTCTGACAGTAAGAATTAAAAGAGGCAGTGTATTATTCCTTGGGCCAATGTGTTCAGTTCCAAGGCTATACTGAGCAGAAGGGGAATAATGGATTATGCCTCTGTTCTATTTATCTCAGTAGCCCTCAGGTTTACTACCTTAACTGCTGTTCCCTAGGAAATTAGAAGAGGATAAAAACACTCCTTCTCAAATAGGCTGGGATCTTTCCAGAAAACAGAAAAATCACTTTTTGAATACCTACATCTCCCACACCCACATTTCACAGGGGAAATCTTTTTGTATTCATGAAGGTGCTTTATTAATGTGGTCCAAAACTTTTAATTTTACAAATTAGGAAACAAAGAGACAAGTGGAAGAAGGCATTTCACCTCTGTACCAACTCTCCTGCCTCTCCACCCCAGCACATCCCCACATAGCTCCAAGCTGGAGTGAGGCCACTCAAGGCCTGCCTGGTCTTCCACTGTGTCACTTTGGGCAATCTTGTTGGTGGCACTGATTTGTGACTTCTCATCTAATACGTATAGATATATTTATGAGTTGTACATATGTCATTTCTTTAATCCACTGTCCCTAGGTTCAAAGTCCCCAAGTTCATCTCCCTCAAAGACACAACCAGACTGCCTCACAAATGAACCATGAAGAACCAGGCTCCTCTAACACCCATCCACCCTGCAGCCTGATCTTTTTGAGGACCCACCTTTATTTTCTATAGCAGCTGGGACACCTGTTTATTCTTTGGGTTGCTCTAAGCTCCCTAATGAGAGAAGATTATTTTAATCCACCTCTGAAACACCACAGGAACCTCTTGAATGACCAATACTCACATCAGAAGTCACTGTCTATGAATATGAAGCTGACCAAAGATTCCTATCAGTTTCTGGCCAATTATTTTAAAATTCCATCTATATTTCAAAAGGAGTGTTTTGAGTTTTTTTATTTGCTTAAAAATATTGATGCTTTTCTACATTTTTGGTTATGAGTATTAAGAATTCTTTATGAGGAGGGGTAGCCCACACAGTATAACTTAAAACGTGGCAAATTTCTATATGCAGGCCTGTTCTCTATAAATCTCACATCCAATTTTGCAGGCATATTGGTAGCTTCCATAGTGAAACAAAACAGAACAAACAAACGAATATGAGAAAATGCCCTCGAATTCAATAGCTCTCTACTCTTCTGCAGCAGTCAGAAAAAAAATCCCACAGTGTACTGCTAAACTCACAATTAGAAACATGCTGAAAGTGCCAAATTGTATTTATACTGAGACCAGGAAAGCTCTCATGATCACACAGAATTGGCTCAGAGCAAACTATTTTTATGTGGATCCACAAACCCACAGAGTACCTTGAGTTTCAACTTGGTGCAGGGAGGACTCAGTTCCTAATCTATGAAACAAAAGGGACCAAGGTGATCTCAGAATATTTCTAATCCTAAAATACATTAAATCATGATTTTAACAAAGCAAATAAAGGCTTGCAAACATAGAATTTTTCAATAATTTTTCATCTGGCAGTCATACCAATAACAGCTTCAAAAATCCTAGGAACATCTATCACTGAGAAGTCTTAGAGGATGTTGTTTATCATTCACTGTCCTCTTTAGGAAGAGTCCCTGGGAAAATCATTGTCTTGTGTCTCATTAGGAACAGCCTTGCTTCACTATTTCACCATGATTCACACATCTGACACTGTTTCCCTCATCGCATTGGCTTCAGGAAAACTTGGAGCCAAACCTCTGACTCACCTCTAGCAAATGGAACAGGGCCTTCTGAGATGCATTTTGGGTCCTAACTTCATCCTTTATTTCATCCCATTTTCTCTTCTCCCATGTCCTCACTTAGCTGTTTTTCATTGCTTTCAGTTATTTCTGTTTTTAAAGCAGCTTTTAACCCTTTTTGAAATAAAGGTGATGCTTCTAGCTACGTTTTACTGGCATTAATCTCAAACAGCAAAATCATTCCTTTAGTGACTTGCATTTTTCAACACTGTCACTATACCAACACATAAAAGCATCCAAGCACCCATTTAATGTTCTCATATATATAATCCTATGCCAAGATTTAGATCAAAATTGTCATTTTGAGTATCACTATCATTACTACAATATTTTTAAACCCTTACATTCACATATATCTGTGTAGTATCTTTCAAGTGAGCTTTATACACTTGTGATTTGATTTGCTTTTTCTCAACAATGATGAGAGTTACAGCAGGCATCCTCAAGACTGTCTTCAATTGTAGAGATAAAGAAAACAAGGCTCAGGTAAGTTATCGTGCCCATATATACAAAGTTAGCAAGATAAGATTAGTTTTATTTTGGTGGAAATTTGGTCTTGGCCACATATGTGAATTTATCATTGCAATGAGGTTCTGTACTCTCAAGGGTTCAACTTGTCAGATTTGAATTGACAGTTCTCCATCTCAGCCCTGAGAATTGTGGCCTCCTCCTGATTCGTTTTATTTTACCCTCCAGCTCTAGCATTTTCCCCATGACTACAAAAGATTGTCTCTCATATAGTTTACCCTTTGAAATTCTGAGCCAGGCTCTATGACTCAAAACTTTTATTAGGCTGATCTTCTAAGTAGCATCAGCCAGTGTGTGAAAATGATATCAATGAGTCTTCGGTAATGGAACCTCTCTACACGATGAGAACTAGACAACCAAGACTCTGGAAAATTTTTTAAACATTAGAAAACGCATGAGTAACTTATTTCCTCCATTGGAATTCAGTGATGGCATTAAGAAAACTCATTCCTGCGACCTAACAAGGAACATAAATGCTTTAATGTGGTCTGCTAAAATACTCACACAGAGTAAAACTGCCTCTTGAGTCACTAGAACTAGAGTAAGACCATTTAGTAGTAGTAGATGAAATTTACACAAGACAGGCTTAAGAGAAGATCTAACTAACTGCTTCTTCATGATGAACTCACAGTACTTAGACCACATCTAAGGGAAAGAAGCAGAAAGTTCAAATCACATTAATTTCCAAATCATTGACGTTGCTAACATATGAGAGGGTGATATGTTGACAACCTGAACTCTTGAGACCTCAAATAAACCAGAGTCTATTCATCCTACGAATCATGAATTTGGGAAGTAAGGGAAAGACTGCATATGCAAATTTCTCTGAGTTTTAATTTCTTCAGGGAAAATGAAGGAGGAGGAGGTCAAAACAACCACAAATTTTCTAACTCAATGTTTTAGGACTATAAGAATATTTATTAGCACCATCTACCTGAAATATTATCATTTTAACATGAATTTATCATTTTAACAGAATTAAAAATAGATATAATGTGAGGGTAATAAGTAATGTTCCAGCACATCTAAATCATTATCAGAAATTTGACTATTTTCTTTTAATTAACTTCAAAAACTTAAATGGTTTGACTACTAATTCCTGCCCATGACACAATATATTCATACAAATATCTTTTTATAGGTTAATTCCGCTTTCTAATACCTTGACAATAAGTATGAATAGAAGTTAAGTTGGTCTTTTACTCGGTTAATTATTTTTTCTTTTTTACATATATCGCCTGCATTATCCCCAACTAATCTATAAAGCTCCCTGAAGCCAGGTCCATATATGTCTTTTTAACAACTTTATGCCTACTTTTAGCACATAGTCACTAGAATAAATATGTGTTAAAAAAAATTTTAAGAAATTACCAGTAGAGATAACTTACGAAACTCAAACAATTTTAGTTCTTTTCCTAGTAAAGATTAAAGGGCACTTTGCCTAGGCTGGAACTTGGCCTCACAGAAGATAACCCCGTTAGGCCTAAGAGGGAGTAAAAACTAAAAACGAGCTAAGCAGGGTTCAAGATAAGAAAATTGTATGGCTTCCTGCTTCTTTCTGAAGTAGAACTTTATAGAACTGCTTCAAAGTTGGGAAATAGCAAGGTATGCAGAGAAGAGCCAAGTCTCCTTCCTCTGGCCACTTCTTATCTACATGACCTTAAAGCAAGTTACCTAACCCTCTTGAATCGTGGTTCAAAATGGGAGGGGAGCAATGAGATAACCTCACAGAGTTGCTGATGAAGACCATAAAGACAATGGGTACAAAGTGTCCAGTTTATACCGTGCCCTCTGGAATTGGTGACTTATTATTAGTTTGAAATAAATTCCTAGAAAATCAACCCACCCATTTAAAAAGGAATCAGAATTATTTATCTTTAAGGGGTACACAGTGATCTCAAGCATATGCAGATGAGATCTGGTGATGATAAGGATTAGGGGCACTCTGGGAAGAAAAACAAAAGTCCTAGCAAGCAGGTAGGAAGTCAGGGGTAGAGAGAGGTCTGAAGAAGAATGACACAGCAGTTCTGTCTCTTTCTTGGCTGAGGAGGGAGGGTGCAGAAGTCTCAGCTGTTTCTCGGCAGCAGATGGTAATCTCACCAAGCACCCTATTTTATTTTCTTTCCTCGGTTGGGTATTCCTCTCTGAGGTAGTTGATCTTCCCTGGTCCCAGAAAGTTAGGGTTGAATTTGTCATACTCCCAAAGAAGGTTTTGGGTCATGTTATATTACTATTTTTAAAATAAGTTAGACCAACATAATGATGGTCTTGAGCCGGAAATTAGGAAGAGTTATTGAAGCAAGACTTGTGGAGGAGGCCATAACTACAGGATTGCATCACAACTTCTTTGGTATGGAGTGCTGTCCTGACATCGTGGCAAAATAGGGGACAGATCAGTCAAAAGGTTCGGGTGCAAAGAATATTCATGATTCTGAATGTGTGCTCTGCTGGTTCCATATGAGTTTCTTACTAATGACAGGAAGAGTGACTCAAATATCTAAAGAAGTCAGTAACTCTATAGGCCCAATACTAATTACAGAACACAAAGGAAGATTTGAAGAATGCTGGAATGTATAAGACAGTGGCATAAAGATAAACCTGGGACTTCTGTACTATCAAAAGTTTCAATAAAGACAAAAATTCACAGGTGTCATCTTGTTATGAACCCAAAGCATGATGCCAGGTAAAAGAGATATGTGCTGCCTTCAGGAAGGAAAAGAAAGAGAGAAGCAATGCTAATTCAACTAAAAACTAAACTGTTGGGGCTGAGGAACCTCCCTTCACTTCATTATCTCCAGGGTCTGCCCACAGACCCCAGGGATTTCTGCAAAGAGATGATGACATCAGAAAGTGTTGTCGAAATCTATTTGGGATCACATGGTTTATTGGGATCCATACACATTTAACTTAGAAAACACTGTTGAGGACCAGGGTATCAGTTTCCCACCCTCAAGCCAGAAGAATTATTCTCCCCATACTTAACGTGAACAAAAGGGGTGTGGCCAGGATAATCACCTCCTAACAACACGATCAAAGCCTTGTATTGCCAGGGAACAGAAATAAAGGAAAATTTTTGAAAGACGAATTAGAAATTAGTGGAGAGAAATTTAAGGTGGCAACAGAAAGAAAGAATTGCTCTCTGGAGACTAATGATGAATTTAGTTTTAAAATGCTGTGTTTTAAATGCAGATGGATGTCTAGGCACAAGTGACAGGAAGTATGGGGGAGGGTTCAGGGCTGAGATGGAGAACTGTCAATTCAAATCTGACAAGTTGAACCCTTGAGAGTACAGAACCTCATTGCAATGATAAATTCACATATGTGGCCAAGACCAAATTTCCACCAAAATAAATCTCAAAAGATATATTTTTGTTCATATAAAATCATACTCATAATTAGTGAAATCTAATGTGCTAAATGTCTGGTCTCACTATATGTCTGCTATAAATACGGGCTGGGAGAGGGAAGAGATGCAGCATCCTGTTAAAGGGACCTCTCTACAAAGTGCTTCCTAATCCCCTCTGTACGTATGCATGCCTGTGCAAGCCTCCAGGCTTTCAGGTAAACACATCTTTGCTCTTAATAATCTGTGAATACAACGATATGAAATGAAAAATGATCAAAATGATGATGCATTCCATCTCCATACAGCCCCAATACAGAAATTGCTGGTGCCACCTATTGTTGAAAATACAGAATTGAAGGGCTGGCCTATGAGCTGACTTCCACACAGGGAAATTCTGCTGTTATTCTTCTGAACATGAAGTTTCAAAATCTTCTCACAATGGAAGCAAAGAGAGTTCACTCTACTCTTAAATAAAGCAAATGTGTCATGGACATTAACAGTTCCTACATAATGAGTCGCTGAGAATTAAAAATCTAGCAGCAGTTAATTGTTTTAATGCAACTGTTTTAATGCAATCATGAGGCAGATTCGCATACACTGATAGGGAATGGATTCTAAAATAAACGGTGAGTTATAAAAAACAAGATTTCAGAAAGATGTGTATTAATATGTTACAGTCTATGAATAAAAGGGTATATATACATACATACATAGGAAATCTCAGAGAGGATAAGCAAGAAGACAGTACTGGCCTTCTCAGGCCTGAGGCCTGAGGAAATAGGCCAGAATTGCAGAGACTTGCTTTCACTGAACTTCCTTTTAATTTGTGTGAAAATTTTGCCTTGTACATATTTTTTAAATAATTTTTAAGAATAATTTAAAATGAGTTGGGGCACAGTGGCACATACCTATAATCCCAGTGGCTCAGGATGCTGAGGTAGGAGGACAACAAAAGGCCAGCCTCAGCAATTTAGTGAGACCCTGTGTCAAAATTAAAAATAAGAAAGGGCTTTGGATGTGATACAGTGGTTGAGCACTTATGGATTCAATCCCCAGTACTGCCAGGAAAAAAAGAGAGGGGGGGAATAATTTAAAATAAGTAATAATTTTAAATGCAATGGTTAATATTAAACTATAATATTTGAGGAAAGAATGTCAAGGTATCTAACTTTGATTGATTATCATGACCAACAACCAGCATTCAGGATCCAAGCAAAAGAGCAACACCAACTAGAACTGAAGAAGGTGGTGGATCTGTGAGTTTAAAGGAGGACTGAAGAAGCTTCTGAGAGTAAAGCACATTTATTTTATTTTTTTTTTTTATTTTTTTTTATTGGTTGTTCAAAACATTATAAAGCTCTTGACATATCATATTTCATACATTAGATTCAAGTTGGTTATGAACTCCCAATTTTACCCCAAATACAGATTGCAGAATCACATCGGTTACACATCCACATTTTTACATACTGCCCTAAATACAGAAGACAATTAGAAATTATTTTGAAAACCTATATTCCAATAAAATAGAAGATAGTGAAGACATCGATAAATTCCTTAAGTCATATGATTTGCCCAGACTGAGTCAGGAGGATACTCACAACTTAAACAGACCAATAACAATAGATGAAATAGAAGAAGCAATCAAAAGACTTCCAACTTAGAAAAGCCCAGGACCGGATGGGTATACAGCGGAGTTTTACAAAACCTTTAAGGAAGAATTAATACCAATACTTTTCAAGTTATTTCAGGAAATAGAAAAAGAAGGAGCTCTGCCAAATTCATTCTATGAGGCCAACATCACCCTGATTCCGAAACCAGACAAAGACACCTCAAAGAAAGAAAACTACAGACCAATATCTCTGATGAACCTAGATGCAAAAATCCTCAATAAAATTCTGGCGAATCGGATACAAAGGCACATCAAAAAAATTGTGCACCATGATCAAGTAGGATTCATCCCTGGGATGCAAGGATGGTTCAATATACGGAAATCAATAAATGTTATTCACCACATCAATAGACTTAAAAATAAGAACCATATGATCATCTCAATAGACGCAGAAAAAGCATTCGACAAAGTACAGCATCCCTTTATGTTCAAAACATTAGAAAAACTAGGGATAACAGGAACTTACCTCGACATTGTAAAAGCTATCTATGCTAAGCCTCAGGCTAGCATCATTCTCAATGGAGAAAAATTGAAGGCATTCCCCCTAAAATCTGGAACAAGACAGGGATGCCCTCTATCACCACTTCTATTCAATATAGTTCTCGAAACACTGGCCAGAGCAATTAGACAGACGAAAGAAATTAAAGGCATAAAAATAGGAAAGGAAGAACTTAAATTATCACTATTTGCAGATGACATGATTCTATACCTAGAAGACCCAAAAGGGTCTACAAAAAAACTACTAGAACTAATAAATGAATTCAGCAAAGTGGCAGGATATAAAATCAACACGCATAAATCAAAGGCATTTCTGTATATCAGCGACAAAACTTCTGAAACGGAAATGAGGAAAAACACTCCATTCACAATATCCTCAAAAAAAATAAAATACTTGGGAATCAACCTAACAAAAGAGGTGAAAGATTTATATAATGAAAACTACAAAACCCTAAAAAGAGAAGTAGAAGAAGATCTTAGAAGATGGAAAAATATACCCTGTTCATGGATAGGCAGAACTAACATCATCAAAATGGCGATATTACCAAAAGTTCTCTATAGGTTTAATGCAATGCCAATCAAAATCCCAACGGCATTTCTTGTAGAAATGGATAAAGCAATCATGAAATTCATATGGAAAAATAAAAGACCCAGAATAGCAAAAGCAATTCTAAGCAGGAAGTGCGAATCAGGCGGTATAGCGATACCAGACTTAAAACTATATTACAGAGCAATAGTAACAAAAACAGCATGGTACTGGTACCAAAACAGGAGGGTGGACCAATGGTACAGAATAGAGGACACAGAGACTAATCCACAAAGCTACAACTATCTTATATTTGATAAAGGAGCTAAAAGCATGCAATGGAGGGAGGATAGCATCTTCAACAAATGGTGCTGGGAAAACTGGAAATCCATATGCAACAAAATGAAACTGAATCCCCTCCTCTCGCCATGCACAAAAGTTAACTCAAAGTGGATCAAGGAGCTAGATATCAAATCAGAGACTCTGCGTCTGATAGAAGAAAAAGTTGGCTCCGATCTACATATTGTAGGGTCGGGCTCCAAATTCCTTAATAGGACACCCATAGCACAAAAGTTGATAACAAAAATCAACAAATGGGACTTACTTAAACTGAAAAGTTTTCTCTCAGCAAGAGAAACAATAAAAGAGGTAAATAGGGAGCCTACATCATGGGAACAAATTTTTACTCCTCACACTTCAGATAGAGCCCTAATATCCAGAGTATACAAAGAACTCAAAAAATTAAACAATAAGAAAACAAATAACCCAATCAACAAATGGGCCAAAGACCTGAACAGACACTTCTCAGAGGAGGACATACAATCAATCAACAAGTACATGAAAAAATGCTCACCATCTCTAGCAGTCAGAGAAATGCAAATCAAAACCACCCTAAGATACCATCTCACTCCAGTAAGATTGGCAGCCATTATGAAGTCAAACAACAACAAGTGCTGGAGAGGATGTGGGGAAAAGGGTACTCTTGTACATTGCTGGTGGGACTGCAAACTGGTGCGGCCAATCTGGAAAGCAGTATGGAGATTCCTGGGAAAGCTGGGAATGGAACCACCATTTGACCCAGCTATTGCCCTTCTTGGACTTTTCCCTGAAGACCTTAAAAGAGCGTACTACAGGGATACTGCTACATCGATGTTCATAGCAGCACAATTCACAATTGCTAGACTGTGGAACCAACCCAGATGCCCTTCAATAGATGAATGGATAAAAAAAATGTGGCATTTATACACCATGGAGTATTACGCAGCACTAAAAAATGACAAAATCATAGAATTTGCAGGGAAATGGATGGCACTAGAGCAGATTATGCTTAGTGAAGCTAGCCAATCCCTAAAAAACAAATACCAAATGTCTTCTTTGATATAATGAGAGCAACTAAGAACAGAGCAGGGAGGAAGAGCAGGAAGAAAAGATTAACATTAAACAGATACATGAGGTGGGATGGAAAGGGAGAGAAAAGGGAAATTGCATGGTAATGGAGGGAGACCCTCATTGTTATACAAAATTACATATAAGAGGTTGTGAGGGGAATGGGAAAATAAACAAGGTAGCAGAATACAACAGTAAAGCACATTTACAAGTGCCCTGAAGTGTGAATATTCTCTGGTTCCCTTGGTTATTTCACATTTATTAAGATGTGAAAAAGATACATAAAATATTTCCAGTTTTATTAATATTTGATTTTCTAAAAACTTGGATGAAAAAATTTTTATTACAATCTTATTTCTTATTTTAAAAAATAAGGATGAAAGAAGCCCCTAACAACCCATGAAGCTTTTTCAGTTATTTCATAACATACATGAAAGCTAAGTAGAAGTTTATACTTGAGTACACATCATATCAAATGTCACATCTCCTGAAAATTGGTTCACAAGAATAATTTCTGTAAACTTACTTACTTCTTAATATTATTCTCCCTAACTTGAGATAACACTGACATTTACACTGAAGGTGGAGCTTTGAAATTTATTCTGAATATTGCCCAATCCTGGTAACACCAGGAAGAAAGTAAATCTCTTTACTAAAGCAATTCTGCAAGAGAAGGAAGAACAGGCAAACAGCAATACAATAGTACCTCAACATTCCTTGGAAAGGATTTGGAAGAAAAGTGAAATGGTGCAGGGCAGGTCAAGGCAGCCCTTAAGTTCAAGCTCAGAAACAGTTCCTCTGATCCAAACATTTTTTATTTACGATTTTTAATTTAAAAAAAAAAAAAGAAAACCAGTAAGTATCATTAGTCTCAAAGGCAAGATAAATTTCCACTAACCAGAAAAGAAATAGAAATTCTAAAAAATGGGACCAAGGGCAAAAAAAAAAAAAAAATGCAAGACTCCCAAGCCAGAAGCAGGCAGAAGACTCAGAAAAATTGGACTCCTGAGAGGAACAAGAATCCAAATTCTCCAAACTGACACAGGGATGCATTTGTCCTTCTACTTAAGCCAACGAGGGAGAAAGGGGCTTCCTCCTTCCTCTACAAATATCCAAATGTTCACACTGAAAAAGAAGCTATACAAAATAACGAAGGACATAGCATGTTGGTCTCCAGATTTATCAGCAGCTAGGACCCAAGAAAAGAAGGAAAGAAGTTTTAGGAGAGGAATTGAGTCAGGTTCCCTGATTGTTCCATAAATCTGTGATAGTCCCCAAATCATTCAAGAGCAAGGAAACATTAAACACCAGCGTAATACCTACTTATCAACTGGACCAGGAGAACTAGATGGAAGCAACTGTAAAACCACTAAAAACCACAAAAGGAGAGAGAATGAGAGAAAGAAACAATAAAAAAAAAAAACATAAAAATCCCTTACATTCAAACTGAGCCCACAAACTAAATTCCAAAACACATAAAAGAATCTAATTCTAAGAAAGTCAAATCAACCATCAAGTTATGAATTCAGCCCAAATGAAATTAATTTCATAGACCAGCCAGACAAAAACTTTAAAGATGTTCAGGATGATTAATGACATGAATAAAGAAGTATCCATTATAAATAAACATAAATTTATGAAAATAAAATGGTAGAATAAGAATAAAAACAATTAAAATCTTGGAAAGTAAAAGTACAGTAAACTGAACTATAAAAATCCAACATATGGGTTAAAATCTATACTTGACACATTCAAAAAGAAGACTAAATTGAAAAATAATGCTTAGGAGGTGTTATCTTGCTTCACCTAGAAGAAGCACAGTGGGGAAAATACTCTTTTTTGAAATTAAGATTCAATTAAGAGATTTGGGAATAGATTAACAGGTTCTAACATGTATGAAATAATGATTTCAGGAAAAAAAATTGGAGGGAATTACAATGATGAAATATCTGGCCAAATCTCTCAGAACTGAGAAAGAAATAAGTTCTTAGTTTGGAAGCATAAATAGGATAAAGACATACCCACACCCAAATAACACTGTGGTAAAACAAACAAAAAAAAATTCAGAATAAAGCAAAACTCTCAGAAGGATTACAATTAGTTGGTTAGCAAACTTCTTAAAAGCAAAAAGCAAACCCAACAATAATAAAATTGTCAATGTTCTGAGGAAAATAGCTATCAATCAAAAAATTTTATGCTCAATTAAAGTAGAAGAACTGAAGAATGGTGGTGTATTTGTGAGTTTAAAAAGAAGGACTAAAGCCAAATCATGAAGCCAAAATAAGAACATTTTCAGACTCAAAGATCAAGAGTTTTACCACTCACAGATCCTCACAGGAAAGTATTATTAAAGAATATACTTCAAGAGAGCCTAATGGAAGACTGGAACAACACTGGTCAAGGACCTGTGTTGTCACCATGTTCCTATTAAAGCCCTTCCCTCTGTTCCAGGATAGGCAATTTGCAGAAATAATACCTATCCCAAGTTACCAGAAATCAAGACAAATAATTTCCTTATGCCTTTAGTGTTTTTATAAGAAATAGTTGTATAAATTTATTTAATACACTGTTTCACAACTCAAAACATTTTTTTAAAATGAAACAAAGAAACCTACCTTCAGCACTATGCTTCTTAGGTTCCTGTCTTCACACTGCCATTTATTTACTGTATGACTTTGAGCAACATGATAACTGCTCTGAACTTCAACGTTTTACTTAAAACATAAATAATAACCCCTAGTAGTTTGGGGGTTATGAAACAAGAAACTTTCATTATACAGGCATTTACAAAAGGCAGACTACTACAAAAGTTATTACTATTATCATTAAGATGGTCCTAGAAGTACCCATATTAAAGATGAAGACTTTGGAAGAACTTTAAAAGGCATCTAAAATTAGGAAACTACACATGTTATTCCTATTCTTTTGTGTTTTCCTCCATTTACTAAGTCATATCTAAACATTCAGCACTAAAGCCAGACACTGTGGTAACTTCTGGAAATCTAGTGATGCAAGAGGCTGAAGGTGGAGGATCCTAAGTTCTAGGCTAGCCTCAATAACTTAGTAATGCCCTCAGCAAATTAGCAAGACCCCATCTCCAAATAAAAAATTAAAAGGACTAGAGAAACATACAGCTCAGAGATGAAATGCCCTTGGGTTCACTCCCAGCACCAAAATAAATAAATAAACAAAAAAGAAAAAAACATTAAGCACTAACATAAGAATAAGTGATAGATTACAATGACCCAGAAAACTTTATCCATCCTGAAGAGGAGACTGTTAATACTATAATAATGGAGTGGAATCAGTGTGGGGGCAAGATATTTTTATGTTTGGGCCAGAATCTTTTCTTCTCTAGAATACTGTCAACTACCGCACCCCCATGACCACCACTACCATGAATGACAGTAATGCCTGTATTAATAAGGAGGATGAACTCCATTGGCTGACTGCATTTTGGTCAATAATATAAACATATAGGTGGCATCTTTTTTGAAGGTGTCTATCTTCAACCCTGACAGGTGAGGTGATTTGCTGAGCTCTTGGTTAACCATTGCTTATCTTGTGATAGTCTTCTTTCAAAAACCCAAAAATTACAGCCAGCCATTGACACTACGAAACCCTCAACCCAGGCACTAGCCAGACCCACTCCAAAAAGTATGTACTTTGTACCAAAGCCAATTTCTTCCTGGGTCTTTTTAGGTATTATTCAAGGATTGCCAATCCCGAGGGGTCCAGAATTTCCTTCAACGGGTCCAGCTTTGGCAAGGGAACATTTCCTTCAAGGTCAATGAAATCTGCAGGGTTCATGAGATGCTCCAAGGGACATTTCTAAAGATTCTTGCTCCAAGGCATGGTACACTGTTGTGGTCCAGCTGCACAAATCTTCATCCCCCAACTTCCTGCTGAAAGACCTTTGGCCAAGGAGACTCATTAGAACCTGTAAGGTCACTGGTATTATTACTTCATGGCCTCCTCCCTGAGGGAAGTTCTTCTATGAGATGCCTCAGCCTTTGTTTTCTTTTCTGATTCTCACTACACTTAACTACTTGCTGCAAACCACTAGCCCAGTGATCAGTTAGGATGTTAATTGCTGTGGGTCTAACACAACACCCCCACTCCCTAGTCATTAGTGGTGAGAAGCTAAGCAGAAGGTAATTTTAGATCTGAGAAGATGCTTGGTCAACCTTTTCTCCCTACCTCATCAGTCTTTCAGAAACAGGAAACCTGGTCTATAAGGCCAGGGAGAGGCAGGAGGGCACCGTGGAATGAATGTGGTTCAATAAATTCAGTAGTTTGTTTGCAACATATTAGCTATGTCACCTGCAACAAGACTTCTAAACGCTTCTGGGTCCTCATTTGTAAAGCTGAAGTATAACTAGAGGTATCTCAGTACACCCTTGGGGATTAAATGAGCACATGTCCAACACAGCAACTGGTTCAAAGAGAGAGGTCAATTAGTATTTGCTATGTGACTTAATTATCTGTCTACTGGTAATATGGAAAGCTTAAGTGACCTGTTCAAGGTCACTCCCCTATTTCAAAAGAGGTTTATCTGACTTTAGACCTCATAGTCCCAGTTCTTCACTCTCTCACCAAGACTGGAGAGTTTAAAAAGACACTAGTGCACAGCTCCATGACCTCAGTCCTACCTGCCTCCATTAGGCAAGGAAAGGTGCACCCATCAGACTTAAGAAGAATGTGAAGGGGAGGTCACTGAATAGGGAAATCTGGGAAGCATCTCTAAAATATGTGTACAGGGAGAGGGCTCAGGTGTGTGCCACTGCTCAGGACTCAAAATGGAACTTTTATAAGTTTCAGGTTTCTAATAACTTAGTCATCCAGCGATGCTGGAACTAAGCTCGGAATGTTTCTTATAGTGATTCAGTCCTTTTGGTAAGTGCCAAACAGAGCAGAAGAATTCATTCACCCCCCAGTTACTCTTGCTGGCTCTATACTAGCACCCTTCCCAATGGCCAAGTCCTCCTTTCTGTACTTCCTGGAACCAAGGTCCTCTGTGAGTGTGAATATGAGTGTGTGAGAATGTAAAAATGTACTCCATCGAGGGCGCTGAAGTATTCCCAAAGCTAGCAAAATCTTTCATCTTGGATGGAAACCAAGATCATTATCATTTAATCACTTTGCTGTACTTAAACATCAATAATAACGGGGCCGTGCGTTGGTGAAAACTGATTAAAGAGAACCAAAAGAAAGGAACAGAGGACTGAGTCAAGCTCTCTCTGCAGAACGCTTCCCGGCATACTGATGAACTTCTTTTTCAGATGCTGCCAATTGACAGAAACAACAATCACCCCTAAAGAGCAAAATAACTATGTAAAAGAGATTTTGAGTATGGCTCAAGCTGCTTACTGATTAACGCTTTTGCACACAACACTCTGCACAAACCTGCGTAGTCATTGTTCCTAGTAAAACAAGCCTTTGTTGACAACTGGAGACAAATGATCCTTGCTGACCAAGTTCACTGTTCTCACACAGCTTAATAGTTGGAGCACTGCTCCCTACCCACAGCCAGGAAAACTTGACGTGGTTGTCAAAAAAAAAAAAAAAAGAATGAAAAGGAAAGGGAAAAAAGCAAGTAAGAAAAAAGAAAAACTAGAGAAGAGGGGAAATCTTTTGTTTTGAAGGTGAGAAGGAGACTGATGACCTCATGCACTAAATATGTGTGTGGTTTATATCAGTTTGTCTCCTTCACTTATTAAAGTTGTAAGTTTTAAAATGGTTTCTGTTGCAAACCATTTATAATATTAAGAATTCCCATTTTTTTAAAGTATTTTCCTTCCCACAAGGGTTAGGATGTGACAGATTGAATATTTGTTTTCATGTTTAAACAGTTTTTTGTTACAGTATTTGCAAATATTAGCTGTAACAGTGAACTATAGAAGCAAACCTCATTTTAAGAAAACCTGGGTGGAAAAACATCTGAAACGTCAAGCAGAACAGTCTAATTTTCACCACATGACCAAAAGAAAACTTCACTTCAAGGTGACTGTCGATAACAAGTTTCCCTCAACATTTCATTTACTCACAGTATTGAGCCCCCACAATGTGAAAGGCATCTTAAGGTCCTGTCTTATCTAAAACAATATTCCATTTATTAAAATCTCACTTATTTCCTAAGTATATCAGCCCCAAATCTATTACTTAAGATAATTCGAACCAGAAAAAAACAAACCCTTCCAGGAAGAGCTATCTAAAGCTTCAGATTGGCAGAAGGTTTTCTTTCTTTTTTTCTACAGAAATTCATTAAAAATGTATTTTTGTAAGTCTAGGATTCCCTTGAAGATGACTCAATATCACCTCAGGTGAGAATCATTTCCAGCAGCCCTAAGTTTAAGGGAATCCTTCGATTGGTGTAGTGGCAGTAAACCCAGGTGGCTACATCCATTCTTCCTCCACAATGTGAAAAATAAGTTTTAGAAAGTAATCTTAAGGATAAAAAGTCACCCAGATGTTCATTTCCTTCACTCATCCTATCTCAAACATAATTTCAAGGAAATAATCCAAAACAAGGAGAAAGGTGTGATTATGCAAAGATTTTCATAGCAGGTTATTCGGAACAGCAAAAATATCTTTGAAATAACCTGATATTCAACACAAGGTATGGTGAAGCACAGTCTCCAGGTGGAATATTATGGAATCATAAAAATTTTGAGTATAGAAAGAATGAATAGCCATTCATAGCAACTTTACAGCAGCCAGAATAAAATCAGACATATTTTATTCAAGGAGCTGAAATATAAACATACTTCAATGGTAGAGCTCTTGCCCAGAATGCAGGAGGCCCCAGGTTCAATCCCTAGCATAGCAAAAAGAAAAAATAATAATAATTGAATCTATAATAGGACTACAAATATTTTTAAATATGAAAATGAAAGCAAAAGTAGTAGTTAGAAGTGAAAGAAGAAATCTCTACTTTAGGCTTAGTCTAATGAGCCCTGAGGCATGGGCTGAAAACCTACAAGTATTTTTTGATGATTCATGATTAATTATTACTTTTTAAACCATAAACCCAGTTATTTTAGTGTGACACTTTCACAAGGATAAATTCCGTTATTTTAGTGTAGTATTTTCATTATCAAATTCTATCATCTTTTTTATCCCCAGTTTCATAAATATAATTTTTTAAGTATAGTTTATTAAACTGTTGAGTCTTCGGACCCACTTAACCCTCTCATTAATCAGGCCTCCTCCCCATCTCTCTCTTTTTTTTTTTTCCCACAATGTTTTTTCCACAGTTCCACTTGAGGTTAGCTTTAAATTGAGAGTATAACTACTGACAGGTTCATTTTGCTCTTCCTGTTTTTTGAAACACTGGAAACACATTTTGTCTTTTCCAGTCCTCTGCTATTCAGTACTTGATCCAGTTTGGTGTGGTTTTAAATAGCCTCCCCTTCCTTGGTTAATTCACTAGCCCAGCAGCTTCACATGGACAGGCTGAGTCTCCTGCATGTTCCCTTTATTCTATCTTTGACCAGGGATTGCCCGGAATTCCTTCCTCAGAATTTCTACCTAAGAATGTCCTAGAACAAAAATCTTTCCCAGGAATTTCCTGTCGCCACCCTGTCTTGTTTCTGTACCAGCAAGTACAATGTCAGGGGTATGCCTTTAAGACCCCTCCCTGGGCAAGGAACTGGGATTTCCCATGCCTGTTTCACATGGATTTTATTTCCCCAAAGTGTTACCTAAGAGACAGAAACAATGTCACTAAAGGGAAGACCAAAAGGTAGGAAGGTGATCTCTAAATACACACTCAATATTTAATCCTCCCTTACCCCTTAGCTCTGCCCAGAACAGATAAGACAGGAGGAGAGAGAACTGTTACTTTGATAGGAAGACAAATATAACTGTGAATATAACTCTTTTGGGTTTGAGAATGAGAGCTTCCCCACATGAGAGGAGATATTAATCATCCCCCACATTCTAACTTCCTTCCTGATCTACCTAGAGCTACCAGTTTATAATAATAATTTTTTTTTAAAGTGCCAAACATTTCTCCACCTTGCTGTGCTAAACCACTGTAGCCGCCTGAACTCACAAAGGCCACTAGGAAGTGACCAAAGAAACCTTAACCCTTTCTGAGAAATGAAATAAAATTTCCACCAATTTTCTCAGTTCTTAATAGCAAGAAAATGAACAATTTTCTGAACAAGCTTTCCCCCTCTGTGTCATTCCTCATGAGTCAGACACACCTATCCACCATGGTATATGTCCACTTGACATCTTTCTTCCAGAGCTGGCTTTCTCTAATTAAATCCTGAAGCACTGATGTCCCAAATCTTCTGTGAGTCAGGCTTTCCCTCGGGGTAAGAGTTCTGAAATGACCAGTGGAGAAATGGACGCTCACTTCTGTAACTACTGCAGCTGTCACAGCTGCTGGTGTGCATCTTCCCCACCAGGAAGCCAGTTCAAGACAAATGACAATCGGTGGTTTTCTCTAGCCATGGCAGATCACAGCCAATGTCTCTTGCCCTGAGGTTGGGGAAGATGAAGTTCTCATACCTCTGTAATCCATATTCCCAGCAGCAGACCTAGGTTATAGGTTGCAGACTCTGTGCCATTCCTAAAGACTGGGGAGCAAGCTCTAGTACTTCATCACTCTGAAAAGACATAGTCACAACATCCCAACAAGCCAGCCACTGAGATCTTGGTATCAAGGTTGAGCCACCATGCTACCACCAGCTTTCCTTAAGCCCATTGTAACAGAAGGCCTGGACTAGAAGACTGGAGGAATCTGAACAATTGTTAACATCCTATGCCTTCCTCCCTTTTACAGAAGCATTACTAAAAAAGTTATCTAAAAATTTTTTGTCATTTTTCCATTACCTCCATCCCACACCTTATTAGATTATATCTAGGACATTAAAGAGGTTTCCATTTGAATACACCAACAGCTTTATCTAAACACTTATCATCAATAAGTCCCTTCTGCCCTGGTGACTGGATTTCAGAAGCATTGACAAATGGTGCGTGCATTCCTAATTCTGAATCATTAGACCTTTACCAGAATAAAGGGTAACAGCCCTTATCTCACTCATCTGCATTATTTTATTCACAATTAATTTATTTTTTTTTCTAACTTTAGGTTTTTTTCATGCTGAATTATTTCTGAAACCATTTAATTTTATATATTTTCTTTTCTTTTTTTAATACTGGGGATTGAACCTAGGGACACTTTACCTCTGAGAATGTCCCCAGCCCTTTTTTTATTTTTTAGTTTGAGACAGGGTCTTGCTGAGTTGCTGAGGCTGGCTGTGAGCTTGCAATCCTCCTGTCTCAGCCTCCTAAGTCACTAGAATTACAGGAGTGTGCCTGTAATTGCTGCAATTTCATATATTTTCAATTGCATTTAGTCAATAGATAAAACCATAATATGTAAGTAATGGACACATATTTAATCTTTCTTGCAATCAACTCACCATCTAAAGCATAACATCAACCCTCTTCCTAAAGTTTCCCCTTAAAAAACCCCCAGTAATAACTACAAGTAATAAGATGGCATTAATATCACAATAATAATAGGTATCTTTGTATTCATTTTGTAGTCCACATGAATTAGTATTAAAATCAGAAGAAAGCAAAAGAAGTTAGAAAATTTTAAAAAGCAAATTGGAATCCTAAAGGGAATAAGACAATCATCTAAGTAATATGGCCATAGTCATCCAATTTCAGTAAAATAATAATCAAATAAAAACAATGACACAAGAAGGAAAAAGAGAACTTTGGCTACTCTGAAGAAAAGAGTATGCACATATGCATCCATGAGTGTCTGCATACCATTTTAACTAAATTTCTCCTGAAATTAATCTTTACTGGTTATTGTTCTTTCCTCCCAAACTATTGATTTCAAATTAAGTTCTGTCCCCCGAAACAAGGCCCCTGTCTCCCCACCCCTGGCAAACAATGCCCCTTTTATAAGCATGTCCATCTCAGAGTTTCCTTGCATGTTTTTACACCCTGAAATCTGAAGATGCATTAAGTTCCAGGTGAGATGAAGTGTAGTGGGGTAAATAGGAAAGCCCGTGCTTTCACAAGTATTCCTAACAAACAAGGAAAATCATCTCAAAGCCCAAGGAAAAAGATGGTATTTCCCAAAGCAATTCACTTTTAGCTCAAGTCTTGTTTTAGTTTTCAGATCAAAGGAATGTCACATCTTGTCCATCATATAGCTACAATTATTTTAATACAAAAATAATATCGCCATTTTTTTCCTAAGTCATGAAGTAAAACTTTTCCATATTCATCTGTAACTTTGGGTCCCTCAGCAAAGAAAGCAGCTCATGGAATACTCTGGAGCATGAGCAGTAGGAAAGCCGTGCTGTTATGGACTCTTCCTCACCCATCCTGGACCCTGGGACAGAGTTTCCAACCTGGTCAGTTTCAGGAACATACTGTCTTTTAAGGTTTCCCATGGTAATACAGGTCTGTTTTTCACCTTCTAATTCTAGGGCATCTCTAGGAAGTGGGAGAAATATGTGCCAACCAATCTATAGAAAAGCTGCTCAGGCTTGGCTATCAACCAGGAAATCCTATACTTGTTGCTCAACCAGGCTATTTCTGAGGAACAATTCCCTTTATTCAGAACTCTATAGGAATCCATCTGTTCCCCCGACGGTGAAATCAAACACACAGTGGCATATCAAAGGCCCAGGCTCCACAAAACACCAATTCCAACCGGTTTAGGGGCATGATTAGTTCATATCAGGGAGACTGTCTGGTGGAGGTTGTCTAACAACAGATTCCACTACTAACTGGGTTCTAAGACTCAGAAATGACTTGCTCCCTGTCCTAGCCATGGGACACATACTTATTCATTATGGTGGCTATCAGCCATGTGTGGCTACTGGGCACTTGAAATATGACTGGTCTGAATAGAAATGTGCTGCATAGACTATACATTAGATTAAGAAGATTTTGCACAAAAAAAAATGTAAAATATCTAATTATCAGCTTTTTATATTAATTACATATTGAAATAATACTTTAAGTATACTATTATATAAAATGTATAAAAATTAATTTCACTTTATTTTTTTGATGTAGCTCTCAAATTTTTTAAATTACATACATGGTTCATATGTTTGGCTTATATTATATTTCTACTGAACACCACTACTGCCTTGAATAAAGAAAAGCCAGGAGACTGAACCTTCATCAATTTTTTAAAAATTTTTATTTATTCTTTTTAGTTATACATGACAGTAGAGTCTATTTTGACATATTTAGTAGCAAACCAATTTACAAATCAGGGAGAGCTTAGCAAACTGATATGAGAGTCAGATCTTGTTTAACCTGTGGCAGAGAACAAGAAAGAGAAAGAGAAAGTGGCCAGAAAGGAACAGTTAAAAGAAACTCAGGTAAAAGGACCTTTCTCTGCAGCCAGGTTATCCAGGAGATAGAACCTCAGCACTTTGGCTTTCAAATTACACCTGTGAGAATGTCTGTGACAGGGTAACCTGACCAGATGGCTCCTTGTTTTATCTGCCCAAACTATGGTATGTGTGTGCACTTGTATGTGTGTGTGTTTTATTTACACACTATGCTTTACACATGTTTATGTTTACACACATTTACATACACACACATTTACACATACAGAGCTAACAGAGATACACACATTTAGTACTTCATAGTTACTTTGAAAGTTGTGGATGGGAAATGACTCCATGCTTTTTCTCTTTTTTTCCACTTAGTAGATTCAGAATAAAGAATGTATGAAAAGAGTTATATCACTTTGGGATAATTCAGACTACACATTAGAAGCAAGACCTAATTATTATTTATAAATGGGTAAAAGGCTATTATCAAGGGCCAGAACATCAGAGCAGATCTGTAAGGGAAACAATAAATGCCTTCCTGGTGGTTTTCTTAATACAAGGTGACTTCTCATTTGCTGGAATGAATAAGATGCGGTCCACGTGGATGGTAGGAAACCAAATGCCTTGAGTTTCCAACTACCACAATTATTTTACATTAGGAAGTAAATAAAAATCTTTTAACCCATTTAGTATGATAGGCTTCCTTCACCAAGTATAACTTGGGAATCTGAATAGAGGATCTTTCTCTTCCACTTTTCCTATTTTGAGGAAATGGACTTCTTTCCCTTACTCAAAACTTCTGGCAAATTTTATACACACACACACACACACACACACACACACACCTTACACACACACACATACACTCACCCAGAACCCTTCTTCTTGAATCCCGCCCATTTTTCCGACCCCCAAAACATTCTAAGCCTGTCATAAATCTTCCTGGACCACCTTAAATACCATACTCTGGACTTCTTTAGTCGTGCAGGCTGCTGTCCATTCAACTGTAGCTGAATCTCTCTTACCAACTCACCAGAATAGCTGCTGTCCACCATTCCCTGTGTGAAAGACACTAACAGTTGCCCATGGCACAGTGAATGCTCTTGGCTGGAACGCTGCTTTCTAATATGCAAATTTATTTCAGCTCCCACCAATGAAGTTGGATATTTACCAAGAGTGACTGTGTTTGCTCCCAAACCCGTTTATGACAGACATGGTTATGACAGTGGTATGCTGTTAGTATTTACACAATTTAACTAAATATTACATTAAAAGGGTAGAAAAAGAAGGCAAGCTGTTTATCTACATAACCTACATTTTAAAAAGTTTGTTTGTTTGTTTTTTTAAAGGTGAACAGCTTTAAAAACACTGCTGCTAAATTAGATGTGGGTTAGATATCTATAAAAGATCTTTGGGGGAAATTTTAGAATCTAAAGTGTTTATGCACTCAAGATTGCTTCACAAATATTTTGAAGTTCTCATTCCATGTTAGAGAAATCAATACCTTTAAATTATACAAGAGTTATGCAAGAGAGATGATTGAAATGGACTCCAAAAAGAAGACCCTCAATCAAAGAAAAGTCATTGGTCCTACATCAAAAGACTGGTAAATAAATAAGCATTCAGATGTTTAAGTTGCTGAAACATGTTTAAGGTATGTATATTACCACCTGAATCAATTTTTTTTAAATCATTTATGTAACAACTGGTTAGTTTGGAGGGATTCTATTGCTTGGCCTCCTATCCTACCAAGATTTTTACCTCTCTCAGAGCACAGATCACTGGGCTCATAGCCCTTGGTATTCCACACAGGATCCAGTGTTTTACAAAAGGTGTAAGTCATATTTTGCTTAAGGAATCAGAAGACCCAAATTCTGTGCTAAATCACCACATGCCAGCTTTTGACCTTGAAAATTTCTCGGCTTCCACATGTACAGAGTAGGAACCATAATAACATCTGCCCGATTTACCTCACAGTGTATTAAGGAAACAAGCTGATAGAGGCATTTTAAAGTACAAGGAGCCACATATATGTAAGGATGGAGGCCACATGTAAGGTAGATGCTAAATACTATTTTCCTAGATGAATGAATAAAGAGATGAATTCAGGAAGGAAGAAAGACACAAATTAGCACCCCTTCAGGAGTCCAATGACACTGAGAAAGGTTGTTTTGAAAACTGATTTGATTCAACTCCTATGCATTATTGTTCTTTCCCAAAATGCCGGATACTGGCTGCCAAATGGTCTTAAAACACTGTTCATATCATTTCTTTCCTCACACACTCCAATAACTTACCTCTGCCAGCACAGTAAAGGGCATTGGAGGATGTCATAACATGGCTCCCTGCTAGTTCCACAACCTTGTCTCTCACTCCAGACCCTTCCTGAATACTTCCACGTCTGCAGCCTTGCCCCTGCTGATACTCTGGCCTGGAATGGACTCTTTCCAGAAGTCCACCTCTGAACTTAAAAGCTCAAAAGCTTCTACCTTCTGTATTCCTTCATGTCCTCCAGGCTCCCATCATATTTTATATTTTTATTATAACCCTAACTCTCTGCCTTATGGTATAATTAAGCCTACCTTGTTAAACGCCCCCAGGATGGAGACCATCCTTTTCATCTCTAAGACGCTGAGTATGCTGAAGTGTCCTGTGCTGAAGCAGGTAAGGCCCGAATGCAGAGTTCCAACTGACTATCAAAGTAGTTAAAGTTCACAGGTTTTGTTCACTTTCATATCTTCGGTTCCTTGCTCTGGCATTTATTTTTCCTTTTCCAGTTTGACTTAGCAAACTACATAAAGAATAATCAGGGAAAAGTAATTCTTGGCTGTGTTTCTGCCTCTCCTATCTGCTAGAAAAGGAAATAGCCATCGTGAGTAGGTCGCCTTTCATTTATGAGGCTAAGAAGTAATAAACCCTCTTAACATGGTTCTTCCATTTAAATGGTTAATAACGCTTTCACTGGTCATCATTTGAAGTGCTTCTGCACACAAATGCATGTGAAGTCAGTCACTGCCTAGAGAAAGAAACAGGTCACAGGTTCCCAAGAATACAGATAGGAAGTAGGCTTCTCAGGATCTTGTTTAAAATAAAATATTGTCACCACTCCACAGGAGATTTTGATAGCTACAATTTACATGCATTTTTTTCAAGTGCTACTTTTAGCTTCTTCAGGATTTTTAATGTCTCCAACTTAAATGTAAGATGTCAATAATCTCTGATTGAGCCATAGCCCAACACTGCAGAAATGCATTTTCCAAAGAAACTGGATTAAAGATCCTCACTGGCTGCTGCTGACAAGGCATCTACCTGCCATGAAGTGTACTAAGGTAAGTAAGAGCTGGTCTCATCCTCTACCTCCTATCATTTCCTAAAACAAGAAGCATGTTGCCTTCTATGGAACCTATATGGAGTTTTTAAACAGGCTCTTCAAGGTCTGTCCCTTGTAATGCCTATGAAACTGTAAATTGTTCTTCCAATGGGTTGAAGAACATTGTCCAATGTGATAGCCTCCATCATTTTCTCCAAGCTTTTTGACATCATTGACAAATGATGGCACCACTGGAGGAAAACAACAGCTTTACCCTACTCATGTATAGCTTGGTTTAGGCATAATACAGTACATTTGGGACAAGTAGTTGAATTCTTTAATCAATTTATTTAATTTGTCACCTAAACAGCAGAGTTTCTAAACCACTGCGAGTTTCAAAATCTATGGACCTCTTTAGTCAGTCCTCCATGAGTTCAATGCGTACTGAAAGGCTGGGAGAATGCCCTCCCTCGGCCATTAGCAAGTATCTCAAGCCTCCACCAAGTTTAAAGCTCAGAACTGCCTGGATTCCCTCAATCGCTGTTTCCCCTCAGCTGACACTATTATCAGTCAAAACCGACTGTTTCAAGGGGATATCCAAGATCCCTAAGGAAAGATGTTTTAAAACAAAGAAAATAAAAGATGAACTCAAAGAAATAATCTCATAGCATAAAGAAATAAAGGAATAAAGAGATATATGTTATATAATTGAAACTGTAAGTTTAATAATGATATAAACTATATTAAAATATATAATTATGGTAATATATAACTATAAGAATATGATAATATATATAAGAATCATATAGACATATAAACACCCTCACACACATACTGTCTCATCAAATCAAATGTGCATATATGTTCTGAGGGTTTAACAGACTCTCCCTGAAGTTCATTCATAGATCCCTAAGGATGTTAATAATTCCTGTACCAGAAGCATCCCTATTAAAATCAGAAGCAAGAATGATTACTACCATCATTAAAATTTAGCATTATTTGGGGAGATATCTATAACTCAACATGATATGAAATAAGACTTAAATATTAAAAGCAATAGAACTATCATTCCTGATAGACTATGACAGTATATTGAGAAAATCCAAGAGTATGAACTGTAACATTAAGTAAGAGAATTCAATGATGGAATGGATAACACTACACTAAATATGTTTAATATATAATTAATATATTTAATAATTTGAAGCTATTTAGAAACAAAACACTGAAACACCCCGTAGGACATTACTTTCATTCTTTTCTTTCCCTTTTATCCAAGCAACATTCCACATTCCTAAACACATGGTAATAATTTGACCTCTGTACTTTTCCAATCCTACTTCTAAACATAGTTCTTCAGACTTACTATCACAAAGCCTTATGTGTCACCCAGCAAACAATTTTCCTCTAGTAAACACCACTTGACCCTTGTGGGTTAGCCATCTCCTTCCTGCCCCTTGTCCCTGCATAGCCCCTTCCCAAAACATTAATTAGAACCACACCACTCAGACCCTATCTCTTTAAGAGCACAGATGAATAACACATCCAGTATTCTGCAAAACTCAGCAGTGAGACTACCAGGACCTTAGGCTTCATGAGATCTAAGGGTTTCCAATTACTCATTTTTAGAAGGAGCTAATCAACTGCAGAACCAGTGGTACCCAATTCTCTACTATTATAGTCAGTACCCTCTTACATGTGGAGAACTGAAAGCACCCCCTACTCATGAGAAACACCAGGAGTTTCCTCATCTAAATCAAACTCCTCATTACAGAGGAAAGAAAATGGTTGGAAGTCAGGGGTTGAGAGACTACAGTGGGAGGAGTTGAAGCTGACCCATATTCCCTTTTTATATAGCTAGCTGTTGTCAACTCACCAAATCCCCACCCCCAAACCCCTGTATCTTCATTCTCAAGACAGACTCAGACCAAAGTTAAATGGGGGCGCGTTCACTTTATGCTTGCAATGGTGTTATGCAAGAGTAACCCAAAGAACATAAGATAATGCTTAACCAAGGCAAAGGAAGCAGGGCTTGTTCAAATTCACTTCTACTCAGATGGGGGTGGGGTAGGCAGCACCTCCTGTCACTGAGACATGCAAACTAGAAAAGTGGATTTACTGGCTTTTGAGCCTTCTGGAATAAGATACCATACTTTAATTCCAAGAATGAAGTAAATCTCCTTCTATCTATGTAAACCAAAGTATAGAAAGGAGGACAGTGTGCTTGAAGAATTTCAAAGACCTTCAAAAGAACTATTAACTGATGAGTTATTTTCATCAGCAAGATTAGGCTTTATTTGCTTAAGTCCTAGATTTCCAAGAAATCAAGTAATTTAAGCAAGGGAGGTGGAAATAGGGAGAAGGGAAGAGAACTAGGTGTTTTTGTGGAATGGTAGTGACCTCAGGCCTTCTACCTGTTTCCACCCCTTAGCTGACCAGTTATCTGACGAAGTTCACTGAAGACTGATGCTGGACTTTAAGAGACTTCCCGAGTCCACCTTACATGTTGACATGTACATGTACAGCACCTGTTCTGTTCACTTCTTTTTCTGGGAGCATAAAACTCAAGTTCATTACCTGCTTGAAGCCTCTCTTTCTTGCCATGTCTTACTACTACCCAGATTGCCCTATCCAATAAATACAGCAGCCACTAGCACATGGGACTGCTGAGCAACAGAAATGTGTCTGGTCTATACTGAGATGTGCCTACTAAAACAATTAAAATTATATCTATGGCTCACATTTGTGACCATCATTATATGTCCACAGGTTAGAGCTGCTATGGAGATTTACAGATATTCCCATCGCACTGCTATGGAGACAATGGTACTAGAATCAGAGATGTTTAAACCCAAGCAGAAGGTCCAAACCAATCTTTCTAAATTTTATGGCATCCTGGAAAACTGACTGAGGAACTGAGTCCTGATTAGCTTATCTCAAGGTAAAATCCATCCATAGGGATCATCTGAGTCCTATCCGTGAATTTAACACAAAATGTTGCAAAGCTCTGATGCTACACTCAGGTCTAAGGTCAATGTCCCCAATTCACTGTAAACACCTCTACCGTACTTCAAGGATAGTTGAAAATGAGATGCGGTGCTTGATAATTCTATCACAATGGAAGCAAGGAGAGGTGATGCATGGATGGAGAATAGAGAAAGAAGGGAGAAAAGAAGAGATAAGGGGGTACATAAATAAGGAAAGAGAATGGGGGCAGCAAAAGCATGGCTGGAAACTGGAGATTAGGAAGAAAAAGAGGTTAGGAAGAAGAGCTCTGTGGTAGAAACCAAATAAATAAAATCACACTGCTCAGAGTAATTCTGAAGACTACAACTGAAAGGTCCAGTATCAAAAATAAAGTGACAACTGTTCCCAGAGAAAAAACTCAAAGAGGGTCACTCAGAGAAGAAAGGAACAAAAGTGAAAGTAACTGAGACCTCTGGGGCACTCTGAGCCCTTAGAACATCCCTGAGCAAATGATGAATCCACATTACGTAACTCACTCACTTCTCTGCCTTTCATCTTCGTCAATGGCCATAAACCTGCAATTTCACTAAGTGCAATTCCTATTTCAGAGAGTATTAAAGCACGTGACCCTGCCTCACAAACCCATGAAAATGGGTCCTTTTCAGTCTCTCATCTTGAATCTCAAAGAAGCATACTCTTGCTACAAACAGATATGGACCTCTTTTGAGTTTTTAAGGGCCAAACATAACTACATCACAATGAGCATTCACATAATATCATCTCCAAAGAGTGCTCTCCAATGGATGAAGGCAGTCCCTGGGTGACAAGAGCCATGTCCTGAAAGATCCCATGTGAGGTAGTTGTCTAGTGCTCTGAACACAGTCTCATGAAGAGGAAAATAAACAGAAATAAATAGGTAGAGAAAGACCCAGTCTAATCCCAAAAGTCTCTTGAACCATACATCTGAACTACATGACATACAGGTGCCCTGTTTTGGGAGCCAAGGTTCAGTGCTGCTGAACATGGGGAAAAAGAGGAAAAGGAGACAGAAAGCTCTCTGACTCTCCCCTAAGTGGGAGGTAACACTAGCCATTTGTGAGTAGGGTCTACTGGCAAAGTTGTACCATAAAATCCTCATTGGAGAGAAACTCCATCATGTAGATATCTGCTATTTTATTTTATTTTAATTTTTTTTTTTTTTTTTGCAAATTCACCACAGCCCTCAGAGGTACACTTGAAAAAGTACTGAGTGGTATGGATTTGGGAAAGATACAGGGTAGCAAAAGGTCAAGCTGGAGACGGCAGCATGATGGGTCCCTCTCCTCCCTTTTCTTCTTGCTAAAGACCTAACATGCTAAACTGGAGGTCTACAAATATTTCTCAGTTCACATCGCTCTGTTGTCTCCATAGTTTTTTCATGGCACATGACCCTACCTCATGAGAAATATCTAACAGTGGAGATCCAAAAACATAGAAAGTACTTATACCCTAACAACATAGTAGCCATTTGAAAAGAAAAATAAAATATAAATTGTTAAGAAAGGGATATTTTTATTTCATTCTTAAATAACCACAATTTTTAATGGGATATGTATATGTAGTTTCTCAAACTTTGGAAACAGACTGGACTCTGCCACCCTATTTCCAGCTCCACATGGATTTTTATGTGGTACTGGCTTTTTATCACAGCAAATCCCGAAAGTCCTGCTTTGCAAAAATATGACATGATTGAAAGGAATGTAGTGATCTAATACTGAAACTATGAAATACCTTAAGCCAGTAATTCACATGGTAGCTGACAGATGCTGATTATTTCTGTTTGCCTCAAAAAAAAAAATTAAAATATCCCTCAGCCTGCCTATGAATTCACTGTTACACTCCAGGGTGCCTCTGCGAACAGTTTGGGAAACTATAAGGCCAGACTCTCCCAAGTGTAATTAAGTAAGAGTACTTTTGCTATTTTACATCTGACAATAGAAAAAAATTTTTTAAAGAGCTATGTGGCCTGCACTGAAATGGTCCTGGCTTGACCACTGAAGTCACCTCAGACCTACCCTATTAAAAAATGTGTTCCACCTTCAGATCACAGAAGCCTTTGGGTAAGTGATAAACTACCTGATAGCTGACAGTAAACTCCAGGACAGGAAGGAAAGGGGTGTGTTGTTACTGGATTAGGTCACATTTTTTTTTAACTATTTCATCCTAGGTATAAAGTAGGACACTGTTTAGAACTAAATTATGGTTTATTTCATTTTCAGTAATTTGTATGTGAAGTAAGTGTTGACTCTATCTCGGATTATTAACTGAAAAAAAAAAGATACCATTTGCATGTTTTATTTATAATCACATAATTTTGTCTCTGGTATGCCTGAAAAATAAGATCTATGACAAGCAAAAAGAAGGAAGAAAGTTAGGCTTGTCAACTCATTCATTCATCCATCCATCCATCCATCCATCCATTCTTCAGAACTTCTTTTTAAGTTTCTATCACATTCCAAACACAGTATATGTCACAGGAGACATAGTAAGTAAGTCAGATACAACATGGCCTTTGTCCTCTTCTCAAAGGCAGCAATGATCTTCCTTTTCCCCATTCAACAGAAAAAAAAATTCTGGCTTCTTCTAATCTGACTTTGCAGCAACATCTGACCTAGCAGATCATTACTTCCTTCTTGAATTGCTTTGTTCACCTGGATTCCAAGACACCCTCTACCCTAGTCTTCTTCCCACCTCACTAGTTGCATCTTCTTAGTCTCTTCTTCTTCCTGATCTTCAATGTTGATTCCCCATGGCTCAGTTCTTGGCCAATTTCTCAACTTCACTCTGTTCTTGGGTGAGCCCCTGTAATCCCATGACATTAAATATCATCTCTATAAAACTGACTCCCACATTTCTATCTCTGGTTCCCATGTCACTCCAGCACCTCAGACTTGTACATCCAACTATGTACTCAACATTCCCACATAAAAGACTAACAGGTATCCCAAGTAAAATATATTTTAAGCAGAAACTTGATCTCTAACTCCAATCCCAAATTTCTCCATCTCAGGGATGGTACATATATTCATTATATGCTCAGGACAAACACATAGAAGACTTCCTTCTATTATTATTGTCCCAAAACCAATCCTTAGCAAGCCTTATTGGATTTGCTATCTCAAATCTAAACTTTCCACCAATATGACCCAATTCAAGCCAACATCTATCTCACCAAGGTTATAGCACTACACTATGCTATATGTTGCCTCTAAATGTCACTTTCTGAAAAAATGAAGTGATTGAGCTAGAATGCAATATCCTAACTGGTTCCCCTCCCTTCCAGCCTATTGTCAACACAGGAACCATATATCCTTTTTTAAAAATGTTATGTAAATACTTTACTCAAAACCCTTCAAAGAGTGTCCATCACACTTTGCAATCTCTGAATTTCCTACTTCTTCTATGAGGAACTAAGTGGTCTAGCTGTACCTAAATCAATTCAGGATCTATGTACCTGCTTTTCTCTCTTCTGGGAACACTCAAATTCTTTAGGTCCCCATGATTCTTCAATTGAATCAGAAAAGCCTTTCCTAAGACACTCTTTCTAAAATATTCTCCTCATCCCTCTGAACTCCTTTATTTCACTTTGTTGATCCCATAGCCCTTATTGCACCATGACATCATATCTCAGGTATTCATTCATTGGTTGCCACTCCCATTAGCATTAGGTAACTGCAATTATTTGAGACTGTTCACAAAGACACACAATGTGTTCTCAAATACACAGTAAAATAACATCTTCTACCCTTAGAGTTCACATCTTGTAAAAGATAAGAGAAAAACACCTTAATCTCAAAAGACCCAGTTATCTGATTTGAGAGTCTATGCACATCTCTTAATATGCTACTTAACATATTGGCATTTCTTATGTAACAGGCCTTATGTTAAAATTCTAGGCATGCATTATCTTACTTAATTTTTTTATGAAGTAGGTACAAATATTATCTCTTAGAGTGGGTAACTCCCTTGCTTAAGATCCCAGATTTTGAGAGGCAGAGCAGGGACTGAATCTATGATCTATCACACTCCTTCCAGGTCTGTACCCTTAGCCACTACACTATGCTATATATTGCCTCTAAATGTCACTTTCTGAAAATGAAGTGATTGAGCTAAAATGACTTCTAATGCTTTCAGGCTACTTCCTAACACAGGGGGGAAAATGTTGTCACTTGAGTTACTTGAAATTTTATTAAATTTTAAATCCCACAATAAAACTATTTAATCCAAATACAGTCTAATGAAGATTACTGGCCACATACTGATGCTAAAACATGCACACAGAGATCATGTGTCACGTTAAGATCATGAGGCATCAAATGAGACTCTTATCATGCCACTTCACCTTCCATATTACCCTCATTATGAATTCTCCCCTTCTAGCAATTATAATTAAACAAGAACTAGTAGAGGTGACAAGTTTACAACCTGGAGTCAACCAAAGCAGAATACTTTAATAAAATTCATTTATTCTGATTCTTAACTTCATCTGTCACCAGGAAAATCAGCCATCTAGTTTATGCAGAAGGGACCAAATCAACTCCCTGCCTCAAACATCTGGTAACTGTGCAGGATGTAATGCTTCTCACAGACTGACACAATTTCTAAGAAAATTTTCTGGGACCCTATAGCTCAATTCTAAACCAACTCAAGACCTAAGAATAAATGCCATAAAGTCAGAGATGCATAAGTGACTTTGTTTCTTTCTTCTACTAACACAAACTAAGAACAAACCACTTGAGCATCTTATCAAGGTACCAATGGTCTTACTACCCATGCTATCTAGCAGATACAAATACAAGCCTATATTTTGGATACACTCCTTTATCAACCTCATTATTACTGATTGTGTATGGGATGGATATAATCCACTATGATAGTGACAGACAACATAATAAATAGTAAAAATAAAATCACAACGCAGTTCAAAGATTAGAAAGAATTATTTGGAAAACAAGCTGAATCTGCATTCAATTTTACCACTGAGCATGAGCCAAAACTATTGTGTTATTCTAAACTCATGAAAAAACTCTATCAATTGTGACACTGGCAACTCTCAAAACATAATTTCAAATCTGTTTGGACTCAAAATAAACACATAAATTTTATGAAACTGTTGATAAAGAGCCTGCAATATGACCCATTTTTGTACCAACTTCCAGGACTCAATTCTTTCACAAAAATCAAGGTGCTGGAAAATGTGGGGATGAGGAGGTAGAGAGAGAGAAAAAAAAGAGAAAGCCTGAGGGTAAAGGGCAATGCCATCACTTGAAGAATAAGAAAAAATATGTCCCCCACATACCCATTATCCCTCCTTAACCTTATGACAAGGTACTTTAAGCCAACACAACTTATATCCCATATTCAAATCTGGTATCATTTTTGCTAGATTTTTCTAGTTCCTGGGCCTTTTGTGGTCTCTGGAGTAGATCTCCAATCTTCAAACCAAAGATGAGTCTACAGACAGGCCACCTATAAAGTGAAAGAGTAGACAGCTCCCTAGGAACAAGTAAAGGTAGCAGGAAGAACCATTCTCTATTGACTAAACCTCCAGGAAAAAAAAGTAACTTATGCTTTCCCAGTTCCAGGCAAGATTAATTTCTGGATGAAGAAAACTGGAAATTTAGCAAAAAAAAAAAAAAAAAAGAGAGAGAGAGAACATCTGGCCTCACAGTGTCCAAATAGCTGAGTAAAACAAGTCTTGACAATCCCTAGCTTCTTAGCTGTCAATAGTACTACACCTACCAAGTCTGTATCTGGCACATGTAAGGAAACTTTGCTAACTCATCCTGCAAAGCTAGCTTCCTCTCTAGCTCTTACTTTCCAAAGGGTGGCCAGGCTCCTCACACCACAGTGAGAGCTAGAAAGAATCTCTGAAATAACTTCTTTAAAAAAAATTATTTTTTAGTTGTAGTTGAACACAATACCTTCATTTTATTTATTTATTTTTATGTGGTGCTGAGGATCGAACCTAAGGCCTCACACATGCTAGGTGAGCACTCTACTGCTGAGCCACAACCCCAACCCTGAATCTTTGAAATCATTTCATTCAACTTTTTCATTTTACAAAGAGTCTAGATTACTAATGTGACTCCCTTAGAATCCCAAAGAAACCTACATTTTTAGCCTCATCCTCTGACTTACCAATATCACTGCTGAAGAAATGGTAGGATTTGCTATCTATCCATTCATCTATCCATAACTAAATAAGAACACAGGATTTTTTTATTTACCAAATATACTATGTTGTAGTGTCTGAAGGAATATACTCTAGAGCCAATTGACTGGTTCATATCCTGGCTCTGCCACTTACTAGCTATGTGACCTTAAGAAAATTACTCAACTACATCTTAATTTACTCATTTGAAAAATGGGAGCAATTATAAATAACAACAACAACAACAACAACTAGCAAAATGGTAACCACCTCATTGGGTTTTGGGGCAATTTAACTGAAATATGTGTAACACTTATACCTGAAAAAATAAAATATCAAACATTGATAATAACATTTACCATATCATGCATCTTATGTAACAATAACTACCTTATCCTTTCAAATTTGATTAAAATGATAAAGAAGTCATGAAAAGGAATTTGAGGTCTCACTTTGTTTATTTTTCTGGGTTTGTTTTGAACTCTTCAAATGTACAAACTTGAATTGGCACAAAGCATTTTGAAAGATATTCAACAGTATGGGTTAGTATACTTTGCCTAGAACTAACTAGTCCTATTATGTTATGCAATTTAATAACCACAATAGATGGTGGAAAATGTCCCACTAGTTACTGGTATAACCCTGAATTTTGCTTTGGGAATTATTACTGATTTGACATCCTCCTATAGTACTCCAGGATCTGCAGTGATGCTTCACAGAAAAGGAGTCCATAACCTGTTGTTTTGATTCTGAAAGAGTGGCTAGAAGAGCAGTTGGTCCCAACTCTTCAGGGTACTGGCTGGGTCTCAGCTCCAAGACTCCAGGCTCTGGTAATTTCCAGCCTCTTCCCTGTGATCCTCCAGCCCTAGGTGGGAGCTGTTCCTGGAGTCACTGTCTATGAATTAACCTCACAGTTATAGTGTGTGTGTGTGTGTGTGTGTGTGTGTGTGTGATTTCAGTCTTCATTAAATGCTGAACATATTTCTGAGATTTAATTTTCTATGTTAAATAACTAGAGTACCTTCCTCCTTCCTGACAGAACCCTACTGGATATACCATTGGATGGGTTTTTAGTCCAAGCTCTCACAATGCACAGAATCACCCCTTACCATTAAAATTGACAGAAAAGGCAACTCATCTGAAACTATAAATCTTCACCTGAAACATTCAAAGGAAGCTCTTCTTAATATCTAGTTTTAATTCTTCCACCTGAGCCAAGATCACCTGCTCTCAGCCAACGATGACCACCAACATCCTCTATACTGCCCATATAGACTCTGTGTCATCTACACATATTGTATGAAAAGTGTGGCTTAAAGAAAGAAAACCCCAAAATTTTCTAGTGTGCCTTAAAAAGAGAGGAAAAACAAGACAATAATTGTATTCTTTATCTATTGCTACATAGCAAATAACACAAATTTAGTGGCTTAAGTCTATACTGTTCTAGAATCTCTGTCTCTATGATCAGGAATGAGCAAGGCTTAGCTGGGTCCTCTGATTCAGAGTCTCACATAGGCTTTGATCAAGGTGTCAGTTATAGCTACAGCCTCATCTGAAGGCTCAAAGGGGAAGCATCAGTTTCCAAGTTCATGTGATTAATGGCAGAGTTCATTTGCTCCAAGATTTCTGGACAGACTCTTACTGTTCTTTTCAAAATAAACATATACCAGACCATACTCCACCACACATAGTAGAGTCAGCCTCAGTTGCTTACCACATGGGTCTTTCCAACATGGCCCTTGCTTCATGAGAGCATACAAGCTGGGAAGACAATGGAGAGTCTGACCAGAGACAGAAGGCAAATTTTTTGTAACCTAATGAATTTGCTCTCTCAGCCTATCTTTGAGCTAGGACATTGGTCGTCTTCTACCTTCAGATTCAGATTGGAACACTATACCAATGGCTCTCCTGGGTCTACAGCTTGCAAACCACAGCTTGTCAACTGCACTGGCTCACTCATGCTCTCCCTTTCGCATTCATGCCACCTCCCCCCACACCCATTGGTTCTGTTTCGCTAGAGAGGTCTGACTAATACAGATACTAAGGAATTGAAAAAGCAATCTGCAAGAAAAGGAATGAAGTGGAAAAAGAAGCAGAGATAACAGATCACGTTGCCCAAAGAGAAGTGTGAGGAGGTATCAGGTGCTTATAGTCTCTCAGAAGATCTAGTTGTACAGCCTCCTCTTGGATACCATAGGATACCTCTGCTTCCTTTTATAATAAACCCCCTTTTACATAAGCTAGCACAGTGGTTCTGAGAGTCTTGAACAAGGTACTTGGGAAACCAGTGTGATGCAGCAGGAAGCACTGTTCTCTTGCTCAGCTCACCATGATGCCACCAGGAACAAGGCTCACACCAAGCCTGGATTCAGTTCCCAGCTTTGCCACACATTAGCCATGTGACACTGCTAACTCACTTCATCTTTTCAAGACTTAGGTTTCTTAATCTAATGACACATGGGGTTTTTATGAGAGGCCTTGCAGGTTTGTGCCCTAGTTATGTGGCTGAGCAGCTTTGCTGGCTGTGCACCAACCAGCCCAGAGTAAGGCTCAAAAATTAGTCATTTCTCTATCTCTCCTTTCTAATGATCTATCTTATTGCATCAAAGCCACTATTTTAAGCAAATAACAAGGGGCACTTTTAATACAAATGGACACAAAACACCTGCAACAATTTACTTGGCAGCTGTTTTTCTGTTTCAGCTTGCTCTACTTTTCAAAATAAACATATACCAGACTCTACCCCACCACACAGAGTAGAAATTCTGCTGGACATAATGTATCTTTCAGGGAATTATTCTCAATTGCCAAGAGCCCAACCTTTTGAGTCAAAATCTATGCACCAAGAAAACAAAACAACATCTTATAGTGAGTGATATTTAGGGCTCTGGAGTCATGGGTTTAAATGCTCAGCTCCTCTACTAGGTGTTCCTGGGTGAGCTTGTTAATCTTTGTAAGTCTCTCTTTTCTCATGTTTTCAACAGGGATATTTCATAAGGTTATGGAGGATTACGTTAGGCTATATAAAGTTCACCACAGTTCTAGAGCATAGAAAGTCCTAAATAATTGCTAGCTAGTTTATTTTCAATCCTAAAACAACCAGAAATTTATGTGTTATACATAATAATATACTAATAATCATTCACTGGTCCCAAGAGGTAATTTTGACATTGACTTATATCAGGCCAATCCTGTTAAGTAGGCAATTAGGTAAGAGTCTGAATCTAAATGCAATCCAACTTGTCCCCTAAATACAGGGTAATCATGCATTCCAGTCTGTGCAGGATAGTTCTGGGCATAATTATTAATAAGATCCATTATCATTTTTGAAAGTGATAATAAATGATATGCTTGCCCTAAATCAAGCAAAACCTTTATATGGGAAATCAACTTCTAAAATATTTTCTTTTAGCTCAATGCTTATTTGTTATGGTTTAGATATTTTTTTCATTCTAGTTTCTGCAGCAAACTGTGAAAATGTAGTGTTTGGAGCTCTAAACATACACATCAAGAAGCTTTTCATACTGTCCAGCCTTAGGAGTCATAACTAAGCTGCAGACCTCTCTTCCGGAGAACTAGCCACATGAATGAAGAGGGTGGTAGATAAGCCCTCTCATGCAGCAACAGGTCCTGTGGTCAGCAGACACATACTGTCCCACACCAGTTTGTAATCAAGGGACAACTACACTACTAACAGCCCCTGCTGTTTGCAGTTTAAACTGTACATTCACATTTATCATCTAATCCTTAAACACAAGTGCCATTTCTTCTTCTACCATCTTACATGCACCAGAGACTTGCATACAAGTGAGTAACAACCTGGAAAGCCAATCCATATGGCTCAAAGGTTGTCAAAGGACACTCAACCTCATAGGTACCCAAGATCCCCAACCCCAGCCTTTCTCGGCTTCTTAACTGTCACTTTCTATCCACTCTCATGGATGTGAAGACTTGGTTTTTGGTCTTGCCCCAGTTTGAACCCTGTCCTCCATCTCCATCCTGACTCCCTCACGCTATAATGTCCCACTCTATTTATCAGCATCATGAAACCAAAGCCAAAGAGATGCCTGGGCATGTTACTACTCAAGGACACATAGCCAGGTATGCCCTTTGCCTATAACGCCCACTTGGCAATAAGGATAAGATGTTACTTCCATTTTACAGAGGAAGAAACTGAGGTAGGGAGGCCAAATGGCTTGCCAAGATCACACTCCAGCAAAACTGGACTGGAATATGGGTCTTCTGAGTCTAGCATCCCTGCTTTTTCTGTACAGCAGTGCTTCTCCAAGTTCAATGTGCACTTGCAAGGTCAGCTATGTAATTTGTAAGGACCAGTGCAAAGTGAAAATGCTGGGTCCCTTGTTGAAAAAGCAAGAAAAGAAAGTTTTCTTCTTTCTTCTAGGCCTCTCTCCTGACTTACTGGGTACTTTTTAATTTGCTATTTAGCACTGGATTTCTTTCACACTAACTAGGTGCAGACCTTGTAAGGTATACAGAGCCTCAACTACAACGGGCCCTATGAGACACTCCTCCCATCCATGCCTAGATCTCTGCTCGGGGAAGAAAGTAGCAGTGGACACCTGGAGGGAGCAGGAAACCAGTGGCCATCCTGGCACGTGGGACCACACATGAACTGAGACTCAAAGGCCCACCCCTTGAATGCTCCAGTGTCCCATCAGACTGCTTATAAAACACCGATTCAAAGATAAAATTAATAAGAATAACAAGACAGCAACCACAGAAGATTAAACCCCCAAGTGCAGAGCATCTCTCTAAACTTCGGACCCTGTGAAGCCGCTGATCACACAGTCACGAAGCCATCCCAGAGCACATGAATCACCTAGGATCTTGTTAAAATGCACATTCTTATTCAGTAGGTCTAGGGTGTCCCTGAGACTGTGCATTTCTCACCAGTGCTTAGAGGAAGCGAAGACTACTGGTCCTCTGGCTAGAGTTGAATTACAAGAACCTATACCCCACAAGATTCATCTTTTAACTTGTTTTTATGTCAGAGCCAATTATAGACCTTCTGCTTCTTTCATTATTCAAATAAGGCATCGACAGAAAAATAGGTATTAAATACACATCCCCATCCATTGTGTCTTTATAATGTGGTGAGTCAGAAGCAACAAAATCTATTCACATTCATTCCATCCACCTGCCTGGGTATAGAGACCATACAGACAGAGGCACAAAGTACTCATGCATACACTGCTGTCACTCACGTGGCCATAACACAAAGGCTCCTTACCAAGCAGACAGTGCTCTCCAGGTTCCAGAGGGGCCAGTTGTTGGAATCCATCAAGTAACAATGTCCACAACAGGAGCAAGGGCCCATTTCTCTCATGAGAATGATGGCTCAGTGGTTTGCATTTTTAAAGGCGTACTCTCTCAGGAATGGTAGCAATGTTAAATTCAAATGGCTAGAGGGTGGCCAAGGTTTCTCAGAACTCCTATAGTATGAGATCTCAAATCACAGACTCCTCTTTCGAGGTAAACTCATACAGTACATAAAGAATGAGGTGGCCAGCAAACTGAACCTCAGTTTCTTCATTCCCAATATGGAGCCAATTAACACCCTACCAAACAGAATGGTGCCTTCGATCATATCACAGGGAAAAATAAACAGGAAAGTTTGTGAACTACAAAGTACTATGCAAGTCCAAGGCTGTTCCTGTGTAACAACCTTTAAAAATGCTATAGGTGACTAATGGATGTTACATTTCAGTTTCAAGTCCTGTAGCATGGGGGGAGGGAGGAGGTTGTTAATGGAATGCACTGTATTCTTTTAAAGGTGGAATGTTACCAGACTGACAAACCTCTTTTATAACCAGAACAAATCGTGCCTACCATTCAACATCACTTGGAAATCTATCATCAATTTGATTTACACCCACCATCAATAAATCACACAAAGTAGTCCCTGTATAGCTCAGGGAGTAAACAGAAGTAAACATTGTGTTTCACCTGCCTTGTTGGCAAGACCAAATGAAAACTCTGGCCACCTCAATTGGAATAATGCCTTTGGTCTCTGGCTGATTTGGTTATTTTGGGAACCATTTATGGAATATTAACTTTATTTGCTCTAATTCTGCAGGAAGCCGCATTGGAAGTACAAGGAAATATAAATGATTAAAAAGCCAAAGTGAAAAAAAAAGCAGCCAAATATTTTGCCCCAACATTCTTTGCTAATATCTTAACTGTATCTCTCCCCACATATGGGGCCCCATTTGCTACTTTTGCAGATTCTAATATGGCTACATTCAATAGGGTGTACACACTGCTGTTAGCAGGCTTCTTTCATTGTCTGTTGTTTTTCCAGGAATAAACATAACTGAAGGAATGCTACAGGACAGTAACATTTTAAATCAGTGGCAGTATTTTGAATTTTATGATGTGGCAGTAGGAGAAAAACAGCAGGTTCACTGACCTACTAAGGAATCAAAACACTAACTTTAGGTCCAGATTACAAACCAACTGAATTAGCCAGCCACAAACAGTTAAAAATAAAAAATCTTGATGTATTATTTAATGTACATTAATTTTTAGACCTCCCAGGCTCACACAATACATTATCTTTCTTAAACCAGGTTTTTACAATATGTACACACCACACTTAAGTGACACAAAAGAGTTTTTTAATCCCAATTAGTTTGGTGTCCTTTGTTGATATTATTCTGTTTTTTTTTTTCTGACCAACAATAATGAATAACCCACAAGCGCTAATGAATAACTAACTCCCTTTGTCTCCAAGGACAGCAGAGCCCAACAAGAAATGTCAGAGCCCCTGAGGTAAAATAAAAACCTTTATAATGAAAATCTTCCCAATTATATAGTCCTAGGGGTACTAGGAATGTAGAATTGTCTTAAATATTTAAATAGTTGTGTCAAATGTGCTTAAAGTGGGGATCATAAAACTGATTTCCCAGATGCTTTGAAAAATGCATTCCTACCAGTCTAATTACAGTGAGTAACTGTTGGAACAGGAAGTAGGGGAAAATGCTATTATTGGTACAACATAACTGGGATCCTTTGCCCACAGATCCTAGCAAGGCCAGTAGGCTGCCAACTACAGAATGTCTCCCAGGCTCACACAGTGGCTCAGATAAAGAGGAACACTCTTATCTCACAGCATTAAAAATTTACATGGAGTAAGCAATCAATTTTAAAACTAATTTCTACTATCTTATAAATGTTGAGCTAAAAGTAGCCCTTTCCTCTATTTTAGGACAGAACAAATTAAATATACACTGAGGTTGCTGGGAACCAGGGTTTGTGCTGACTATAAGATGCAGAGGTATGGAAAAACTCTCATTTTGCCTTTTAACTAGAGCGCATTATCTTTTTTGTTTCTTTTTTCTTTTTTTTTTTAGTTGTAATTGGACACAATATCTTTATTTTATTAATTTGTATTTGGTGCTGAGGATCGAACTCAGGGCCTTGCATATGCCAGGTAAGCGCTCTACTGCTGAGCCACAACCCCAGCCCTAGAACGCCTTATATTTATAATTATAAATATATTATCTTTTTATAATATATTTCATAACAGTTTGCGGAAAGGGCTTAGAAGCAATGACATCTTAAGAGTCAGTAAGGCTCTACATCTAAAAATGTCCCAGTAAGGACATCTTTCACACTTTTTTTCCAAATACCATTCCCTCACAAAAATTAATGATTTCAGTCAGGTCTGGGGCAGAGAAGTACAACTGAGCCTAGAACATCTTGTTATGCCTGAAAGCAAGGTAAGGCCTAATAGGAATATGTTAAAAGGACACAGGAACTCACTTCAAGAGGCTCCCTCTGGCCAAATTTGGGACAATTCAGACACCAAAACAATGATGGTAACAAAAGATAGCACAGTAAAGTATTAAAAATTGAGAATCCATATGTCTATAACAATTCTCAAAAATGGGGCAGAGAAACTCTTATTTCTAGAATAATATCAGCTAATAAACACAGAGGAAATAATAAAAGAAGGAATTCACTATTAGCAATCACCAAGGTAGAACTGATTCAGACAAGGGTCAGCAATGGAAGCTATGAAGGTTGCTAGAGAACGGGGTATTCAAATACGGATTACTGATTAATTTTGAAAGGGAAAGTGTCCTTCACAATGTGGTGATCTGGTAACATCCCTTTAGCTAAGCAATCAAATGTGGCATCACAAATCCCAGGACAAAGAATTATTCAGTGCTTCTAGGTTTAATGCAGCGGGTAGTTCACAAATCACCTATATAGGCTTCTTGCCCAACATGGTTAACCTAAATGCAATCTCCAACAAATAATCTGACAAACTAGATTATATGACAAGAGGATCCACCACATAAACCTTTAAAAATACCAACATATTTTGTCATGAAACACAAAGAAATAAGGCAGAGGAAGAGTGCTGCTATAGAATAAGACCACAGAGATGACAACCAAATACAACACATGATCTTTGATTCAATTCTGGTCACAAGAAAAAAAAATACCTATAAAGAACATTTAGATGACCAAGTGGAAAAAGAAAATAGTTTCTAAACAATAAATGGAATAAAATAATATAAAATTAATTTGATATGGACTATATTTGAACTTTATGTAAATAACACTACTGTATCAGTTAAATTCCTTGGTTATGATGAATATTTTTTGGTTATACAACCTGAAGGATGCCTGCCTAGGAATCAGGGGGTGTTGGGCCAGGGGGGTGTTACAGTGTCTACGATTTACTTTCAAGGGGTTCAATGCACTTGAAAGAAATAAAGGTGGCTGATAAATAGAATAAAATATACTTTAATAGAACATAATACAAAATAACATAAGGCAAGATTACACTTTATAAAGTACTCAGAAAAATTTTACTTAAGAAATGGCTTGTGTAATGAACAGCTAATTAAAGAGGGGAGAGCTGGATGGGTGTCCTGAGCAAAATGTTTGAAGGGGACAGATTAGGGAAGAACTGTCCTTTTGTCTTTTGGCCTTTGTCCTTCTTCCTTCCTCCTTTGCTCTTCTCGGAATGCAGACTCCAGGTGCTGCAGTCTGGCTGGGCACAAAATAACCGGGCCACCACACCGCCTTGTAGATTCAAACAGCAACTCTTTATTCCCGAACTCTCACCGGCACTCTACACCCACGTTCTAGGAAAATTTTCCCTCCACCGGGCTCTGCGTCCCAAATACTCTCAGAACCCCTCGAGAACTCCAGGGGAACTCAAGGAGCTGGCGCCTGAGGCAGCAGGATACGCCCTATTCCCAGCAGGATCCACCTTAAACCTGGAACCACCCTATTCCCAGCAGGATCGACCCTAAACCCAGATCCACCCTAAACCCAGATCCACCCTGGTCCTTGAGCTGGGTCGCCTTTCTCAAACATTCATGCAATGTCACTGCAAATGACCTGGGTCCAAGGCAAGCCCATTTCCACAATGGAGAGTCCTCCCTCTAAGCAACATTGGGTAGGCTGACAAGGAAATTGCCATGCGTCATTCCTACTTGGCTATGGCTCTCAGCACCAGGCAGGGCTGGAGCAAGGCAGCCACTGTGCAACCAAGACTATGGAAAACTCTGTGATCCCGGACCTGACACAGCAGAGCTGCCAACCATTCACAACAAGCACCCACCCCAGCCTTCTCTTTGTATGAGAAAAATCACCTCCTATAACAAAGGTTCCCAAATGCTCTTAGCGTCTTGGGAATTTTTTTCACAGTGCCCCTAGGCCAAAAGAAACACCTAACAATTGCATGTATTAAGTAGCTAGGTGTCGACACTTAATGGCCTTTATGTACTAACAACTGTTTGAAAAAAGTAATACACATAAATTAAAAGTAATGTTATTGTTTTATTCCTAAATAATTACAATTGCTAATGAGATATGTGTTCCAATTGTGCACTCTACACTACTAACACCTTGGAGTAAGATTGGACATTGCCATCCTCATCATTTCCTGCTCATACTGATTGTCACTTAATACTTGCTACTTTTTAAATTGTGGTAAAATATACAAAACATGAAAATTTACCATTTTAACCATGCACTTGAAAGAAAAAGAGGTGGCTGAAAAGTAGAATAAAATATACTACAATAGAACATAACACAAAATAATGTAAGGCAAGATCAAACTTTAAAAACTATACAGAAACAATTAATTTTACTTAAGAAATAGCTTAATGTGATGATGGGCTAATTGAAGTGGGAGAACTGTATGGGAGTCCTGTGAAAACTGTACAGATCAGGTTAATACATTCACATTGTTGTATAACTATCACCATTATCCATCCATTGCCAGAATTTTCTTATTCTCCCAACTGAAACTTGGTAGCCATCAAACACTTACCCCTCATTCCCCCTTCCCCAAGCCCTTATGCAAGCACCTTCTGACTCTATGAATTTGATTCTTCTAAGAACTTCCTATAAAATAAAGCACACACTATCTGCTCTTTTTTGATGTGGATATTTAAATTAGCATAATTTAATTCAAGGGTTTTCTGTGTTGTAGCATGTGTCAGAATTTCCTTCCCTTTAAAGATTAATATTCCATTGCATGTTTATCCCATATTATACTTATCCTTTAATCCAGTAATGGATCCTTGCTTCTATCTTTTGGCTACGTGGATAATGCTACCATGAAGATGGTGTACAAAGTACTTGCTATTATTTTTTATAATTGCTACTATGGAAAATGTATCTTTGCAAAGATAAAACCTCACCAAAAGGAAAGAAATAAAGGTGGCTGATGAAGAGAATAAAATATACTCTAATAGAACATAATACAAAATAACATAAGGCAAGATTAAACTTTATAAAGTATTCAGAAACAAAGTATTAATTTTACTTAAGAAATAGCTTATGTAAGGAACACAGTAAAATTTACTACTGAAACTATCAATCTCCTCAAGCTAGTAATTTGCCTGGTATTCAAAAGATGTCATGCATCTTATATTCCTTTCAAAATATAAAATGTTTTTTATGCTCAAGTTCTCTGTACTACACCAGTGACCTTAATGCACTATTTGAGAACACACTATATGATGTTAAAACTATTGTTATTTGCATTCCAGTGGAGCAGATTTTATTCCTTAAGTACTATAAACATTCCTGCCAGATGAATACTTCTCATAAGGCTTCCTTGGTGATTCTCTCCTTCAAGTCAGATGCGCATCTGTGTGACAATCTTTAGGTGGATGAAATTGTACACAGCTCCACTACCTTCCTAAAAGTTAGTACAACCACTCTTCCGGCTCACAGGATGCACTGTCTTATCCAACATCACCTTTTTCTTGCCTTTGGACTCAAACTGAAACACTGGCTCTTCCTGGTCTTGGGCATGCTAGACCAAGGACTACACTATCAGCTCTCCTAGTTCTTAGGCCTTCAGACTCAGACTAGAATAACTATCTGTTCTCCCGGATCTCAGTTTGCCAATCTACCCTGAAGATTTAGGGACTTGCCAGCTTCCATAATCCTGTAAGCCAATTCCTTATAATAAATCTCTCTATATTCACTTATATACATTTATATATATAAATTTATCTTTTTGATAAATTTAATCAATTTATCTTTTTATTTATATAAATGTATGTAAGTATATACACACATATGTATATATACACACATGGATATAAATATACATTCTATTATTTTTGTTTTTCTGGAAAGCCCCAATTAATAGTCCCACAGAGTCACATGTTCCACCAGGGTCCTAGGAGATAACAGCCAAACTCCTTGGCATGTCATTCATAATCCTTCACTTGCCTTCTACTTATTCCTCTCCAGACTCATCTCTTACCAGTCTCTGTACACTAAACCCATGTAGAACTAGGTAAAAGTTCATGAAATGCCCCAGGTTTTGAATGTGCTTTTCTCCCAGCCCAGAACAATTTCTAGACAGCCCCCTCCACTCATACATGTGTCACATACGTATACATGTGCACATACACACACACACACATACACAGAGGACATACAATGTACAATTCCAAGACTGGCTCCTCACTCTGTAGGTGTCTACCTAAATATCTTACTCTCCTCCTAGATCCTCCTATTAAGCACAGACCAGAAATCTCTCTCAACAGTTGCCATACACTCTTTCAGAACCCTTACTCTGTTTTAACTGTACATATATTTGCCTGAATCCTCCACCAGCCTGAGGGCAAGGACTAGGTTTTATTGGTTGTTGTATTTCCAGAACAGTGGCTCATCCAAAATATATGCTCAATAATTATTTGCTGAACAAATGACCTGATGAAGTTCAAACAGTCCCAGATAATCAGTACTGACTTAATTTTGGAATTGTCAACCAAGATTCAAAAAGGACACATTCAGCTATTTCTGGCATCATCCAGACCACTGATGGTATCCAAGCTGAAAAACCAGGAAGAAGAATAACAGAGTATCTTCAATTCCTTACCTGTGCCCATGCACACCCCTACCATTTCAGTCCAAAACATGTACTATAAGCTAGCAAGCTGAGCAAGGAGCCACAAAGCTCACAGGAAGAGAAGCAGCACTATTTTTTATATGCATTCCAAGGTGTATTGACCCTGAGAGTTCACTATCACTTAAGTATCTGAAGCATTTTTTTCACCATGATTATAATTATAGCCATGTCTGGTCACCATCAAAGCAATATTCCCAAACTCCTTGCTGGCTGGTGCCCTTGAAGTTATTTATTCTTTCCAGACCTAGTGCCCTTATCGGTAGATCAGCCATAGTATACAACTGAGGGCTGTTGTGAGGAATAACTCAGACTATGTACTGGAAAGCACTCTACATGCTGCCTGACACATGCTAAGTTATACTTTAATAAATTCAAGTTATTAATATTATCACCATTATTATTGTCAGTCAGGTTTATAAACACAAGTACCTATGAAAGCAAGTTACAGTTCACTAGTCAAGCATGAGCTGAAAGATTTTACTGGGCCTCAGCCCCTGAAAATCCAAACGCTGCAGTTTGATATTAAGGAATTAACTTGCCATGCAGTGAACATAGCAACCTAACAATGACAGAGTTATTGTGGATATAGCCCCCAGGGAAACTTTTTCCTATACTAAAAATCAGTACCACTAAGAAATAAAACAACTCAAAACCAAATATAGACCAAATATAAATAAATTTTAAAAAAATAAAAAGAAGAAAATAAAAAACTACATGTGTATTTGGTTATGTGCTTTTCTTAGTGTCTGTGTAGAAATATACAGACACTAAGACAAGCAACTCTTTGGCTACTTGCCTGATATAAATCATTATTCACCTTAATTAACTGAGTGAGTGGCTGTTCAGAATGAGGCTCTTAATTCTATTTGATGATGTGAGTACTTTTAATAAAAACATTTACGACTAAATGCTAAAATACCTTAAGGAATATATAATTGTGTTATTTTACATAGCAAAGCTGTATTTTACATGGGATACATGGTCTTTCTCTTTTTATCCTAAATATACGTACAATCTGCAATGTAACTTCATTAAGTCAACAACAATTTCTAGAAAGAGTGTGTCATTCAAATAATTTGCTATTCTCCAACAATTATTCTGTAATTTAAAATATATGGTAATTCAAACACTATTAAGTTAAAAGTACATTCGCTCTCTGTATTTCAAATTAATCATTTTCTAGTTCTCCACAAGTACCAAACACATCTTTTCACTATTCTCTTCCAGCTTGCTTTCCTCCTGTTACTAGCTATATACTCAAAATTATAGGTTTTGCTCTTAAAATAATTTTTCTTATCATTTACAGTTACTGATTCTTCATTTATTGGCTGTTAAAATATTCCTCCTTTTTTAATCCTTCTCCTTCCAAACACCACCTTTCTTCTAGCGCTTCTAACACTAACATAAATTGCAGTCCAGTCGCCCGTTTCATCACCCATGGCCTGTAGAATAGAGCCGCCAGTGAGCCAGGGCACTGCTACAAGTATCAGAGGACAGGATCTTTCTAATCTTTCTCTGGCCCTTCTGCCACCGCCACCCAACCTATCTCCATATTTTGAATCTTTCTATTCTACTTTCCACTCTATTTCACAGTTCAATGAGGTATACCACACATGTACCCAGCATCTACCCCCAACAGACACACACCCCTTTACCCAGCAAGCTTAGATATCATTATGAGACCATGAACTTTGACCCTGAGATTGAATTATCTATCTTCCTAATTTTCTAGCAGGAAAGAGACTGGGGGAGAAAAACTTTCCATTTTTTCAAAGATCCCAGAAAGACAATCCTACCTTTCCCAGGATTTGGAGAAAAAGGGTTTCCAAACTCTTGCTGCTTTGGCTTTAAAGTGTGTGACCCTGACATGCCTCCAGCCTGGGTGACCTGGAATTGTGGCTTCCCATTGGTGAGCACTTGTCTCCTGGGGCTCAGGGCAGGCAGGTGGATAGAGCTCTCAGTCAGGGTGTTCTGAGGAGCCATCCCTCCTCCTGAGGGCATCTTGAGGTGGAGGCTGTTAACAAGGCTTCCAATAGCAGGGCTTGGTGTGCTGCCACAGGACGAGGGGCCAGGAGTCCCCGAGTGGGCTCGGATGGGAGGAATATGTTGGCCACTGACCATCCCAGGCCCCTGTGGGGTTCCTGATGTCCGGTGGAGACTCATGCCGCATGACCTTCCATTCATTCTGAAAAACCTGTGGCCAGGATGGTCAAATATCCAATGGCACTAATGACTCCTTTCAGGCAAAGTCCAATAAGTTATCCATGGTGTGGGTTATAAGCCTGTTTAAAAAACATAAATGCAGGCATTTTTTAAAGTAAAAATAAAAATAAAGTACAGTGAAGAGTTTTTAACCTCTGTAGCATTTTTACCTCTGAAGCATTCATATCAGGAAGAAAAGAAGCCCTCTTAGCAAAATGACCTTTTTTGTAGAATGAAGTCATCAAATACATGGCTCATTGGCAGGTATTCTCCCCTTCTGTATTCATGGTAGGTATGGACTATGGATCACTACCTTGTTTTGTTTGCCACGGAGCCCTTCTCAGTACAGTGCTTGGCAACTATGACCAATCACCTGGTGCCAGCTTGAAAAATGAAACTTATCTTGCTGCCTGAAGGATCTGTCCATACTAGTTCACTTTTGTACAGTGGTTTTTAGAAAATCCAAAAGCATCACCTTCCTGAACTATGAGACAAATGCTACAAAGTTCCTGGTAAACAAACACAAAGCAGACAAGGCCTCTATACTAGATGATAGGGATATTACACCACCTCTGATCTTCAGTCTAAGAGCAATCTTTTCACAATCTCTCAATTTACAAAAGATTAAATTCTGGGCCTGAGAATATTGCAAAGGTTTCATAAATCCTTATATTCAAACATTCACAGAAGCATTAGAATTTTGGTTCTATATGGATCCTACATTACAAGAACAGAAATAAAACCAACACAATACTCCAACCTTCCACTGAAGTCCTAGAAAAGAGAAGACTGTGCAAAATGCCTTATAGAAAACACAAGGAAAGAACAGTCCTTCTAACAGTAAGATATCCAGTATTACAGTGCAAGATATACTGGACGTTGTCCATAGTCTCATGACGTTTCCTATGCAGGAACCAAGAGAAGGACTGACATTAGCACAGGACACCATCATCTATCCATATGTGATACTATCAGTTCTCCATTGTTCTAAATCATCAAGGAAAGCCCTTCCCTCTCTTGAATAATGTGTATGCAATGAGGTGGCCCAGTGCCATGGTAATGCCACTACTCTAAATGTTTGATAGACACGTTCATAATATGTCTTTTATACTGACAAGATAGTCATGGAATAAAGCCAAAGTTGGACAAACACAAGAAATAAGGACACTGTATAAAGAAGAAACATTCAGATGTTCTCAACTGGATGATTCTCACTTTTGTCTGTGAGATCTCCTCAAGGTCTGAAACAAACATTTTCAATTCCACTTCAAAACAAATGACTCCTTAAGTCATCAAGGAAAGAATAGCAAGGAAGGAAAACTTCTAGTGAATTTTTTTTTCTTTTATAGTTTCCAGAAAGTCAAATATATTTAAGTTTCAATTCAAGTGTTCCATATACCTTCTGCAAAATTTACCATATGTGCCTATCTTGAAGAACTTCAAAAATAATTAACAAAATAAAACTTGGAATGTTTCCTCATTTTCACCAATTCTATATTTTGCTAAGAATTCCATTGGTCTCTCACATTCAACACTGCCTTTCTAACCAGTCCTAGGAAACACTCAAAAGTACTCCTCCAAGTCCAGTCTCACTCCTGCCCTCCCCTGCCCTTCAGTCCCCATGAATGGCCAACAAGTTCAAGTTATCCAAACTAAATGATTCATTTATGGAAAATTAAGAAATAGACCCTGATATTGGACTGGTTGTAAATTTTTTTTTAACACTGGAAAGATTCCAGTGCCTTTTTTGTTGTGTCCCTGTAGAAGAATCCGAGTGTATTCCCAGCCAGTCTGTTGATCCATTTATTGGTTGATCATGAGCAAGAGTCATTTAATATCTTCACGCTTTGCCAGATAAAACTATTCTCCACTCATTGATAAAATAATGTTTTCTGAGCGCTCTGAGCCCTACAAAAGAAATCACTTATTTTTGTATCCACCCAATAAAAAGGAAAGAAAAGGCAATGAAAAATGTCACATTGGCATTTTTTTTGAAAATGAAGAATTGTTCAACATGACTGGAAATATGAGTCACTAAGACCAGGATCCAAGTGACAAGTGTCTGCAGATTTGCAGACTGTGGCCATTTTCAGGTTTTTAAAAATAAGGGAGTCATTTTTGGCAAGAAGATCATACACAAGCAGGAATTCTCATCAAAAATTTGGATAAAAACACCTAAGTAAATACTTAGCATTAGGTTCGATCATTAAAAAGGTGAGTCTGCAAGAAGGGAAAATAATTAAAGTGCTGAGAACTTAATTAAGTATCAGGCACTCACACCTGTCTGACTTGCAATGATTTTCTTTTTTTTATAAACTGCACTCCTGTTTTAAATAGCTTTAGGTTGAAAGTTAAAAACAACAACAAAATGTACTTAAATTTTATTACTGAAAAGGCAGCAGCTAAAAAGTAAAGTAACTAATACCAAGAAGAAAAAGCAACAGGTCCTAATGGCATGTGAGCTGAACAAGACAAAACTAAACTACATGTGAAAATATACCTAAAGTTCTCATCTTCTTATTAATATGCCAACAGATTTTTTCAAGCATTAGATACCAGAATGCAAATATAAATTTTGTTTATTCTTATTATAATATGTTGTATACTTCTTAGCTAAGCCATAAGAACAGGACAAAATTTTAAGTTTACATGGTAACCAAAAAGGAAGAAATTGCTCATTTTTAAGGACATATGCTTGTAGAGTCAAATTTAAAAAGAGCATTCAAACAGTCAAGAGGCCTGAGTTTCATTTCTGGCAAGCCATTTGTAATGTGTCTGGATTTAGAGGTTTCATCCCCAAAGGTTGACTATGATCATGGGGTCTCTTGACTTTTTGTTATTCCAGATAATTGGGGTATGAAAGATTAACAAAAATATCCACTGACTGTAATCAAGAATACATACGTAGATTCTGCTGCACCCACGGCCCTTAAATCTAGGGTGACTGGGGAGACATGGAAGCAAAAGTAATGTCAGTGTCGACCAGCTCCATCAAAGCAAGAGCAGACAGGAAGGTTCTCCTGCCAGCAGCATGCAGAAAGACAACACTAACCAGGAAAAATGAGTCCACTCATTGCAAAGAAAATAAAACCACAACTAATTTGTAAAAATACCTAACTGGTAGAATTCCATGGGAAGAGTCTCTATTTAAAAACTTGATCAAATTCCTCAGCATTTTCTCCTTTTGTCCTCCATCCAACTACTCTACCCCAGGCCACCACCCAACAGAAAAAAAAAAAAGGAGAAAAAGAAAAGAAACTAAAGAAAAGGTATAAATTCAGGGCATTTTAGATCTGGTGTATTGACACATTTATGTTTTTATACTCCATTGGATTGCAGGACAAAAATGTTCGTTCAGCTAATGAGTCAACACGAGAGTTAATAAATCTTTCCTCTTGACCATTTTCAAACTCTTAAAACATACTCCTGTAAATCAGGTCAGGGAGGAAATGACTTAACCCCTAAGGAAACTAAGGCACAAAACCATTTAAAATTGCACTGTTTTTCTGGAAAAGCATGACTTTAATCAAAATATAAAATCATAACTCTACATTCTACCCAAGGTTCCAGGCACTGTTCCTCGTGGATTAAGAAATTAAACAAACGGAAGCAATATTAACTCATCCATTTGAGAAAATTCCAAAAACACAAGTTCCATAATGTCTATTTACAGCCAAAGGCCCTTTCTTAGTAAATATCATTAATAGGCTCATCTAGAGTCATAATTCATCTGATGAGCCAGTTAATTATTAATTTTCATACATCATTTCATTTCCTTAGGCTACATTTAGCCTCTGTTACATTTTCCATTCCTTATGCCACAAGTATTTCTTACTCTGCACAGAAAACCTGATAATGAAGCATAAAATACTGGTCACGAAAGAAACTTCTCCTGAGTCTGTATATATGTGTTTATTTCTAAACCATCTCAAATAGAGTTCTTATTGATTCTTCCTTTTCCCCGCTTTGGATTAATGATTGTATAATTTCATTAACACAGCCTTTTCAACTCAGCTGCCTTGATCGTTAATAGGCCGGTGATATTCCTGTGGGTTTCTCTTATTACAGCTTTTGTAGCCAGAAGAATATAGAAATGAAAGCCTATTGATAGATAATGTAAGTTATTCTCATGCACAGCTACAGTGTGAAGCACATTCTGCAATTCAATCAAGGACAGATAGACCTGAATGTTCTTAGATCCCAGGAGTTCATTTTAATAAGCAGAATGTACCTTGTCCTAACACAGGTGACTGACTCCTCAGAAAAGATTGTATAAACAAAAACCAATCATGTAAGTCATTTTATTGGCAACAATATAAACACAGCTATATTAGATGTCACCAATAAATCAAAATTATTCTTGTCTGCAATTTTAACAAGAGGAAAGTGCAAACATGTGCCTGTGGAGCTGGAGGATATTGTGGAGGAAATGTATTGGACGTGTACAATATCATTTCTCTAAATTGAAAGTGGAGGGTCCCATGTTATAATAAAGTAACCCACAACAAGGTATAGTCATCATTTCTAGGGACTCATAACTTTATCCAGTGAAACAGAAAAATTCACAGAACTGACAAAAGAAGTTACACAAAAACAGAGCTAAACTCCTTATGATTGAGGTGTGGAGCAGAAATGCAAGGAGCTTATAACTAATAACTAGAATGTATAGACCTTTTAACTCGAGTGCTCCCAAGGTCTAATGTTGGTAATTATAAAAATACTGACACATTTATTCTGAGCACCAAGATGTACAGATGTTACTCAAGCAATACAATTGCCAATAAGATGAAATCAAAGAAGTTTCACTCTTAGTTACACTAACTAAAAGTAAGACAAATTAGTGTTTCCTCCGGAGATTCTAGACCATTCTTCCAAACACCCTTCAGAAAAGAAAATGAATGTTATGGATATCACCTAACAGAAATCCTGACTTTCATTTATTTGTGGATTCTAACCCTTAGCTTATAAGCAATACATGTTATTTTCATTTTTTTATTTTTATATTTTATAAAATGTCCTCAAAACTGAAAATCTTTCCTGAATATATGAAGTGAAATAACTGGCAATACCATTTTAAATTTTAAAATAATATCTATGATATTAAAATTGTAAGTAGTACGGACTGGAGGTGTAGCTCAATGGTACAGTGCTTGTCTAGTATGCATGAGGCCCTGGGTTCAACCTCCACCACCACAAAAAAAAAAAGAAAGGTAGCAAATTTGGATATGACAAAACAGGAAAGAAGAAAGGAAGGGGAAGAAAAAGAAGAAGAGAAATGACTGAGTCAAATTCTGAAATTTATTCCAATCAGTCCATCCCAACTTAAAACTCAGAAGGAGCATTGAGAATCTTCAACACAACGATAGTGATTACAGACTGCTGGAAGAAATTCAGAACCATCAGAAAAATACTGCTGGAGGGCAATTTAAAAAGTTCAATAACCTCTCTTAGAATCCACTTTCCACACTTCAGTACACCTATATAACTCTCATATCCTCCTACTTTACTAAATGTCATTCATTTTAATAGTAATTACTTGGAAGTGTTTCACTTACTTTGCCTCAGTCATTAACTCATCAATGAGTACAGAAAGGTCTAGAAAGCTGTGGCCCTACCAAAAATGGCAAAGGAGAGGGGGATGATTAGGGATTTCCCTTGGTCAACCAAAAGAAATCATTCAAAATGAGAATGAACTTGAACCAAAAAGATTTTTAGGCTAAACAAATAAATTCAGAAAGATAACAACACCTTGGCCCTGTCTAGGTATGACTATATTCTAAGCTCCTAGACCAATCTTTTAACAAAGTGCTCTCTCTGCAGCAGTGTTTTTCAAACTGGATTGCAATCCACTGGTGGTCCACGAATCAATTATTCAACAGGGAAAGCATTTTTTAATGAAATAGAACCAACTAGAATAAAATATAAGTTAACATAATATTCCAATGTATATTAATGATCAAGTATGGTTTTATTTCAGTTGTTTATGAGTATACATGTCTTCATATCTGTATGCAGACAGTGTGCTCTGGGTTATGATAAAATTTGCATTTTATGGTGGGCCACAGTCAAAACAGAATAATAGCCACTGTTATAAAAACATTTGAACTCGTCGCCTACACAAATAGCTAGAAAGAACAGTTTCAGGCATAGAATGAGTTGAACAATTGACAAAAAATAAATACCAAAATAGGGATGTATTGAGGGAAAGATCTAAAAGTTTTATCTTTTAGCTTTATAAGATATAAAAATTAAATAATGTAAAGCCACATTTCTACCATTGCTGTCATTGTGCCTCTTGATAAATATCAAATTGATCAATTGTGTTCAATAAGTAATAATTGATTGACGGGCTAACAGAATCAACATCAAAATGAATAGCAGTTTTAGATCTTTCTCACTGCAGAGAGTAGATGACCCGTCTCCCCTGTATAAAACCCTGTTCTTAAAATGCAAAAGAGAAAAAAGTTTAAATTAACACATAACTGTCTTTGAGAACTGAGTTTTTCAAAATGTGTTCTTAATATGAGTTAACCATCAGATCCTGAGATGAAATATTTGAAATGGAAAAATGAACACATTCCCTATGATGTCACCACTGAATTAATTACCTGAATTGCAGAGAGTGAGTACCACATGGCCATGGTTTCCAACACAAAGGCTTCTTCAAAAATATAAAAGCAAAGTAACTAGCTGGAGAATTTTTCTTTAAAAAGAAAATCCTCACACAAAGATGTACACAGGTAGTAAAATATGACAAAATAAAAAGAGCATTCTTTGTCATTTGTTCTGTGTAACCTACTATTGAGTCCACATAAATATTTTCACAGCTAAAAATCACAATCCTCTCAAAAGGGTAAAAACATCTACCTATGGAAGATTGTAAAAATAAAACTAATCATTCCCTAAACTAAATATTCAAGCATATTAAAGCATTCCTATCACACATGTAACTGAGTGATATCTTTCCTTCAGTGTATTTATTGCTTAAAGACAACCAATGTAACTATTTTTAGCTGTTGGTAGACAGAAGTTTTATACAAGTTAAATTATGTGCACTGACATCAGTGTAGAAGTATGAATGTCCACAACAATGACTAGGCTTTTAACCAACATGACAACATATTTATTAAAAAAAATTTTTTGAACCTCTGTGAATGACTCAGCCAAGTTACAGACAGAAGTGGAATCTATTGGTCATGCTGTAAAGGTTGGGAAAACATTAATCCGTTTCTTCACACAGAAGAATAACAAAATTCATACACAGCCCTGGCATCTGGTTGGTTCTCTATGTACAATATTCAGTAGGCCTAGAAATGAAACTTCACAGATCTGGCTCAGAACTGCATAAACAACTGATATTCAGAAAGTCTGATCTCTCTATTAAGGAACCTAGGACAGGGTCAGATCTTGCACCATGATCCTATCTGCCCATCTGTAGTTCACCAGGGCTTGTTGCCCCCAAAAGGAATCTGCAGCCTTTATGTTCTTAGCCTAGAAAAGATCATGTCAGACAAGAACAGCCCCAATAGCTTTCTTCATCTCAAGTCCACCCTCATTTATGAAGAGCCTTCATGATTTCAAGCTTTAGAGACAAATCTCTGATTTTGTTCCCAAAGTGGAATATGTGGATCCTTATTTCTGTCCATCATACATCTTGCCTTAGAGTCTACCCCAATAGTCTTTCCCCTCCTTTCTCCTTTTTGTTCTCTTTTACCCAAACGCCAGATCCTGTTCACCCTCCAAATACACACTTAAGCCCTCCCTGATACTTTCTTAGTCTCCACATCTCTGATCTTAGGTAAAATAGGGATAATTACACTTCTGTGAATAGATTGTAATATTAGAGAATAATAAATGAGAAAATACATGTCACATGCTTAGCAGAATGCCTGAGACTTATATAAAACGACCCAATAAATGTTAAGTATTTTACTTTATAAACCTCTTTTAACATTCATACCTCTCTACATTGCATTATAGTTATTTGCCTATGTTACATCTCTCTGTCTAAATTCTAATTTCATTAATATTCGAAGTTATTCTAATTTATCTTTGAACTCTTCCAAGCTCTTACATTTTCATACATTGTTTTATACTATATCTATATATTTATGTTTTCAGACTACTTTTAACATGTCTTTTAATACTACATTTACATATTTATCATATCCAAATTATTAATATTGTACTGACCATCTACACAGAAATATGGTATGAGTTGAACAATTACAACCTATATTTATTATTTATTGCCTAAACAAATGCAATATAAATGAGATATGACCATACAGTCATGAACCTCATGCTTTGTAGCTTATAGACCCAGTTTAATTACAGCTGCATGTTTCTCAGTCTATTCCTCATCTATTCCTTTCTCTAATAGGAAAAGCAACATAGAAATCCTATGACATGGGGCTGGTGTTGTGGCTCAGTAATAGAGTACTTGCCTAACATACACGAGACCCTGGGTTCAATCCCCAGAAAGAAAGAGAAATCTTACAATATACCTTTTGGGGTAGGCACATCATTCTTGCCTTTATCTTGGCATATTGGTGAATAATGAAAAATCTTAGCTAAAAGATACAAAACAAATAGTTCACTACTAAGCTCAGGCTTCTTTTACTGTGGGGTTGATGGCCCTCACCTAGAAAATGCCTGAATATATGAAGTGAAATAACTGGCAATACCATTTTAAATTTTTAAATAATATCTATGATATTCAAATTATAAGCAGTACGGACTACTTCTGGATTGCTGAGGTAGAGGGAACTCCTCAGTGTTTTCCTGCTCATATATACAGGACTGGGGTCCCACCAGACATGTCACTAGTATTTGTTCAGATTCCGTAACCAGGCTGTCAATATTTAAAATATAGCTTGTTTCACTAGTGTTTTCCTTAATTCTATTATATTAAGTAGTGCCTGACCAACTAATTTCTGCAAGTCCAACTGTTCCATCATCTCTCAAGGGGAGTTCCAATTATTTGACCTACTAAAAGTTTCTGTCAAGTGAAAGAAGTCAGACCCAAGAGTTCATAATGGATTATTCCATTTACATAGATTTAAAAAAACAAACAGGATAACAGACGTGTTAGAAGTGAGAGCAGTGGTTACCTTAGAGGAAGACAGCAACTGGAATGGCATATGAGAATATTTCTGGTGTATTGGTAATGCTGTTTCTTGATCCACATACTAGTTACACAGGTGTACTCAGTTTGTAAAAAATTGTTAAGCTTAAGGTAGGTGAATTCTCCTGAACAGATATTTTCTTTCAATTAAAAAAAAAAAACTGACTTTTGTGTCAATTCTGTCTAAAGTAAGCGGGACACTAGGAACACCCGGAACTTGGGCATCTTTTAATTCAACTACCTGCTAATGTCATTTTAAAGATTTTGCTATGACTCATCCTCACTGAATAACAGTGCTTGTTTTACTGAGCAAACTTCCTACATGCCCTTTCTTCTTCTCCAATACATATTGAGTCTATAAACCAACCAAACATAAAGAGTTAAAGAGTAAAGCCTTGTAGTTCCACCTTATTTACAATATAACATCCTCTACAGAAAATAATTACAGAAACACAGGAAATGACTTCTCCAGGGATGAGAATGTGCATAGGATGCTGCTTCCTGAATTATCTCCTTCAAAAGTACTCCCTCTGTCATCTGGGAGAATTGCAAATTAACATTCCAACTCCAAAGATCAATAACTACAATAAGAGAGGCACAGGTAGAAAGAATGACCTCAGGCTTAATTTACTAGCAGGAAAAAACACAAAGGAAAAAAAGAGCACTGAGCTCTCTTCTGAAACCATGGAAAGACTACTCTCAGCCATAGAACGAAAGCAGGGCTGATACAAAACACGAATTTGATTTTATTTAACCTCTCCCACCCCACATATTTTGGCCCAGTAGGAATTTCATCCACTAGGTAGACCGGAATCCATCCAAAGAGAAAAAGAATTTGTTTCCTACTTGGATAGTGATCACTTCGTCCCAAGCAAACCAACAACCCTAGATAGTCAATCTCTGTTAACCTGACTACTATTAAGAAATTTGGGTGGAATCAGAAAAAAAAAAAAAAAAAAGATGCTCTCCTAAAACAGCCTATAGTAAACCAAGGAGAAATGGAGTTATCACAGCAGCAGCTGGAAGTAAATATTCATACTCAAGAAGGGCTGAATCCTTCCAGCAAGAAAGGAAATAAATTATCAAATTACTGGTAAGGAAGAATGTTTTAGAAATAATGGAAAAGAAATGTCCCTGTCCTTCCTTTCACAGGTAAAGTTGGGGCTGGTCTGGCTGAACAGACAACTAGTGAAAATATATTAAAACCATAGTACATTTAAGGATAATCTTAGAACTTCAGCATGTTCTCAACTGCAAAAATAATATATAATACCACATACTCTGTCTCTAGATGGCTTCATAGTTTCCAGGAACCGCCTTCATTGTTTTTCTGCAAACTTTTGCATGTCACACCTGCTTTACACAGGTGCCTCACTGGAAGCAAACTTGGAGGAGAAAAGGAGGAAAAGGAAGATTTAAATCAACACAAATAAATTCTGTACCAAAAATAAAAGAAATTGTTCCCCAGTTTAGTTTTTAAGGGGAGATTCAGCAGGGAAGGAGACAGACAGAGGGACGTCTGGCTACTTCCCAAGGCAGAAATCATGACTCATCAAAGCTTTCAGAGGGGACAGAAGAGACTTTGCATTTGTCTTGAGTTCACCTTCAGGCCAAGAAATGCTCTCTGAACTGGGAACTGGGAACCTTACATGTTTGTCCTGGGTCTGCGACGAATGGCAACGAGGTCTTTGGCAAAACCTCTAAAATTCTGAGTCTAGCTTTCCTCTTCAGTAGGTGATCACTAAGTTCCCCTCTAGCTTTAACAGTCTAGGACTTGAGATTCCAGGTCCTGTAACCTCAGGGGAATTGGTCCACTGGGGGGAGCTGCAGAACTTCCCTTTGCTCACCAACTCTAGGGCCCTGGGGCCCCAACTCTCAGTAGTTGCTGATGTTCCGTTAAAAGATGGTCCTAAGGAATTGGGGAGAGGGTGTAGAGCCCTTCTCTCGGTAAAAGGGGGCCATAATTGCAGGAGTTCAGTCCTTATGGACGCTGCTCATTGCGACTCCGGAAGTAACCCCCTTACCCTGTGCCCGGATTTAAGTGTTCCAGAAATGGGGGCCAAGCTGATGCCAAGGAAGCCTGGCAGCGAGGGCGAGGCACACCGAGCAGGGAAGACAGGTTTAGGTGCTGGGGGCCAGAGAGATAGTGGAGAGCTGCGTGGAGCCAGACAGAAGGGCAGCCCTCCTTGGTTCCTTACCCCTGTAACTTGGCGGGTCAGGGTCCTAGGCCCAAGCCCCTGGGTTCCTTGGCGCGGAGTGAGGGGCGGGTCTGGAGGCGGAGGCGCGAGGCCTCTGGGGCGCGCTTTGCCGCGACCCTGTCACTCCCCCGCCGCCTCCGCCCCCACCCTCGGCTGCGTCCGCGAGCGAGCGAACGCAGCAAAACAAAACAAACTCGTGCCGGCTTCCTGTTGTGCAACCCAGTCCCGAGTAAGACGGGGACTGAAAGGGCTCCACCGCGGGCTGCCAGCTAGGAAACCCGAGCGGTGGGTACCTTCGCACTGCCCGGCCCGGCCAGAGCCTGGAACCGCAGGAGCCACTGCCGGGCTCGCCGCACTCAGGAGCACAAATCCCGCAAGCCAGCGTTGAGCGCCACCCTCCCCCGCCGTGCAAGTGCGCCCACCCTGGGGTGTCCTTTCGCTTCTCGACTCCTAAACACCTCTAAGGAGCCTAAGGGCTCGACTTACGGAACCAGAAAAAGCTTTCCCCAAAGTTTCTCCCCCCAGGTACCTAATTGAATCATCCATTGGATGACAAATCCAAAGGGGCCAAGATTTCCAGACACTTGGGTGACTTCCTTGTCCCCGAGGTGACTTGTCAGCTCCAGTGAGTAACTTGGAATTGTCGCTCCGGGCAAGGTGTGTGTCTAGGACAGAACCCTGCTGGCTCACTCACGCTTTCCAGAGAGCTGCCCGGCCGACTTCAAAATACACACAGGGTCATTTATAGGGACTGCACTCGTATGCAGGACAAAGTCCTCGAGACTGAGACATTTTCCAAACAGAGCTGACATTTTGTCCGGTCCCATAAAAATGTAAACGCGAGGTGACGAACCCGGCGGGGAGTGTTCGTGTCTGAATGTGTCTGCGCTTTTGCAGCGTGGGAGGTTATAGTTACAGACCTGGAGGCTGCGGGTAACTGGACCGGTCCCAGCGACTAGTATATGTACCCCCAAACTGAGGACCTCCAGAAACAATGGGGACACACACTTGGGGGATGCACAAGCTGGAAAACAACCTTCGTGGAGCTCCAAAAGCACGTGGAACTTGAAAAGGCAACCACAGCCCGGTGTGTGCGCGAAAGACCTCACGTCACCCCATCAATTCTCACTTCGCCAAAGTTTCCCTTCAATGGGGACAGGGTGGCGTGCACAGTTCCCGTGCGTCCTGTAACTTGCCCTTATTATGTAGCCCTCTAGAACTTGGAGTTTAACAGAAAACACAAAAACTCTTCCTAATTAGCGAAACTTTAACACCTTGTGGATTTCCTGTCTTCTACACTCGGCTCTTAGGCAACTAACTGAAAGAACACAGTTTGATTCCTACTTGAGTGTTACTATCAGTCTCAGTAGGTGTAGATCCCTAAAAGACCTACAAATCTGGGGGGTGGGGTGCGCGTATCCTTAAACCCGCGCGAATGCCACCGGCTCAGCGTGGAAAACTATTTCTAATCCCTAGTTTGCGTCTCTGAGCTTTCACTCCCCCACATTCTCTAGCGCCTTGTTTCTCCTAGTCTCTCACCAGCGAACAAAGTTCCTATGGCATCCACTTACCAGGTAACCAGGATTTCCACAACAAAGCTCGGCGTGAGGGTCCCTTCCCCCGGCCAGCTGGCGCGAATGACAGCGGGAGGCCAGGGCTGGCGAGAAGTAACTTGGGGCTCCAGCCCTTCAACGCGCTGCACGGGTTCTGCCTCCTTCGGAAATGAAAACTCCCATCCAAGCCAGGGGACGGAGCGCTGAAACCCGGCCCAAGTGCCGTGTGTGCGCGCGCGTCTGAGAGGGCAGTGGCGGCAGGGGGAGGAGAAGGCAGAAGGCGGGTGGCTGGACCCTCGGCATCAGCTCATTCTCCCTGCTACACGCATACACACGCAAATAATGTTTTTAAAAAGTTGAGTTGAGACTTTGTGCTTCGCCTGTCCTGCTCATCCTCCCCCTGGGCCAGGCGATGTGAGTGTAGGGGCCAGACCCGGGATGCTGGCTATTGATGCCGGCGGGTC
>NW_025999998.1:6774723-6795436 GCF_001458135.2 Marmota marmota marmota | reverse complement strand
GCGACTGCAGGGAGAGGGGAAGAGGGAGGGAGGGAGGCTGCTGGGCGAGGATTGTGGATGTGTGCGGCTGTGAGGGCCGGCCTGTAGCCAGCTGCTTCCTGAGTGTGAGCGCCAGAGGGGGAGGGGGTGGGACGGGGGCGGGCTTGCTGGTCACCAGGCTGGCCAATTCGAAGGCCGAGCTTGTGTCTCCCTTTAGACGCGTTTCTGTCTCTCCTCTCCTCTCCTCCCCTCTCTTCTGTTCTCTTCTCTTCTCTCTCTCCTTTCTCTTCTCTTTCTCCTTCCTCAGTCTCTCTTCTTCCCTTGCGCCAGAGAGTCCAAGAACTTCAGAACAGCATGAAGACACTTCGCCTTCTTCCTGGCCTTATTTGTTGCACTTTTTTAACATAAAAAAAGTGATTTGATATCAAATCATAACGAACAAGAGAAATATATAGTCGGTAATAAAATAGAGTAGAAGCTAAAAAGTGAAAAATAGCAAAATAAATGTGATTGGGTGCACATGACAATTTCAGAATTGAATGGGTGAGGCAGAAAAGAAGTCTGTGGTATCTTTTCAAAGTATAAGACAAGGAAGAGAGGAATATGATGGAAATGTAGCAAGAGGATCAAACAGAACACAGGCTTGCATCTGTATAGTGGTGCATCTGTGCAGTGGTAGCTTTCTCCTTAGATTTTCTACGTCTTCAGCTTCATAGCATGCCTAAACTGTGACCCCCATCTCCAGCCTTTTTATTAGACTTAATCCACAGGTTGTCCTCAGAAGGCCTGCTTTTAATGGATCCCCACATGTATTGTCACAGACACAAAGCTTTCTATCTTAGGAATCAGCATATGTATTGCACACAGTATTGTCTTCCATCTAGGCCTTTCTGTAGTGAGAGTATTATTCAAACTTGTGAATTAAATGAATGAAGAGGCCACAGACACTTTTAGAATGCCACCAGTCCTTAGAGTCTGTTCTTCTCTGATTTCAATATAGGTTAGCATTCAAGTAGTAGATGCTATGATCAAGATAGCAGCCCTCAAGGACACAAATTAGTTAGTTACCCAAGAAAGCCAAACCAAAAAGATTGTTAGCAATTTTCATATACCTTATTGCAGCAGGAATATTACTAGACTTGGTTTTAATCTACAATAGTAACATCCTCCAAAGAAGTCCAGTTTTTGTAATACTTTTTCATATGTCTTATTATGATTCTCTTTTCCCTTCCCTTAGGACACAAACTCATCAGAATATTAATCATTAGAATATCTGTCAGCAGAAGTAGAAGGAAGAAAATAAACTAATAAGTATTTGTGATATGTCATTCTGTCAACTTTCCAATTTCTCCCTCTGTTCTTCATCTTTTAAATACAAATACCCAAACCCAAGATGGCAATTGATGGGTTCAACCACACATAAGAAAATACTCATAAAATGAAGCATGCAGCAACATCACAAAAACAAAGAAACCAAGTGGTGGAAATTGCCATGACTATTCCATTGTGTCTAGTTATTGCAACATGCCTGACATTCACATAAAAACTCCTCCTCATTAACTCCAGCCTTTAGGAGCAGAGCAAGATGGGAACATTGACCCTTTGATGCATCATGGGAAATTCTATTCATCAGATTCTTGTGCTGTTCAACTGATCCCCAGGAACAAGACAAGCCTGGATGGATGCTAAAAAACAAAATAATCCTTTCCAACATCCTCTAAATATAATTTCAAATACAATGATTTTTGATGCAAGAAATGGTATCTCAGGGATTTCAAGAAGCTTCCCAAACTTCCCACTTGGGATAGCATAGTTGGAAGAGACAAAATATAGTGCAACACCCTACTTTAATCAGTGACTCCTGGATTAAAACACTGGGAAAATTATGAGTCATCAACCTGGAGATCCCCAAAATTCTCTTAATTTACATAAGCCTAGGGGTAGTAATGGCATTTTATTTAAGCGAGGCTTTCATGAACGTTTAACATTCTGAAAACATTTACCAGTAAATAAGTACAGTGTTCTGGTTGGTTGGATTCCACCCCCACCCCTTTTTTTTTGGGGGGGGGTTGTTTTGTTTTGATTTTTTGTTTGTTTGTTTGTTTGTTTTGCCAAGAACTTAGGTCTACAAATTTATTATATTCCATGAGATTTAATAAAAATGTAGTGCTACCAATACAACACAAGAGTGACTCAGAATGAGATCTGTACTTCTTCTGGACTGAATTGGTCAGCAGGGGGTGGGGGGGGTAATAGAGACAGTGGGAAAGGAAGTCATATCATTCATAAATTATACTCTCCCCTCCCTGTGAGCTCTCCATCATGCTTAGGAATCGTGTCCTTGCAGTCTTTCTGCCAGATAGGTGGGAACTGCAGCCCAGTCAGTATCTTCCCTCTCTAGAGACCCAAGTTGTGCGTGTCTCAACCACTGACTCAGGGCAGCTGACTCAGCAGACAGAGCCCTGCTGCCAGCTCAAGTCCAGTTCTCATTCATTTGAGAAATATTCAGTGAGTACCTACTCTGTCCAAGTAATCAACACTTGTAAGCATTGTACATGAGAATGTTACATGAAACCTTTTGCCCAGTGTCTGGGTTATAGCAAACCCTCAAGGAATGGGAGCTCTTTGTATATATACTCTTATCTTTCCTCCAAGTAACTGTATGGCCATTAGTAAGGCTTCATCTAGAAGCAAGTATGTTGAAGCTCAGTAAACAGTTAAGAAGAATCAGAGGGCTGGGGTTGTAGATCAGTAGTAGAGCGCTTGCCTAGCACGTGTGAGGCACTGGGTTTGATCCTCAGCACCACATACAAATAAATAAATATATTATGTCTGTCTACAACTAAAAAATATATATTTTTTTTAAAAATCAGAGACAGAGTCAAGTTTGCCAGTCTAGAAGCCTCAAGGTCTTTCAACATTGCTATCCTACAAAATAATGGTATATCTGCACTGAATATTTGCAAAGAATATTGAGGGTGTATAAAGTACAATATTTATATTTAATATTTATCTTTTAATCAACGTCGGATGAGCATAAGCATGCAGAGTGTGTGGGAGCAGCAGGAATAATTCCTACAATATAGTATGTAATGACCTGGACCTCAAAGAACAGGTAAAAAAAAGCAATAAGCAAAGCAGACTAGTCCAGATAATGGGATCAGCATCATAAAAGGCTCAGGTGTCACAGATCCTGTGTAGTTGCTCATACAAAGTTAGAGTCAAAATTGGAACATTCGCTATCTGATAGCTGAAGCAATGGATTGCTCCTGGAAGGAACATTCTGACAGCCACACTTCAGGCAAATTATTGGGTCAATCTGAGTGATCTCACAGCAACCATTTACAAACTTGCTAAGAACTATGGTCAGATTCCTACTCATTCAGAGTGTTTACAGTGAGGAACAAATTTCAATCCCAAAATGCACATAAGTCAAGTTAATAGCACCAGTGATAGCATGCCTAGTTATTAACACACATACACACACACACACACACATATACACACACACACTCACACACACTCACACACCAGCTGGCAAGATTCCAGTTAGGGAGACGTGCAGTGGAAAAATCAGTGTTTGCCAAATTAAAGAGGGGAACTAAATGTGTAAGACGGAAATTTTCCATTTTACTTCCTGAGGGAGTAGTACAAATAGTGGAATGAGGCAAATTTCACATTATGTTATCAGTGTTTGACACCTTAATGAAACTTAAGTTGATGTTTCTACTAATTTGCCACAAGTATAGTTGGCCCAGACTCTCTTGTTTACCCATCAGTGAGTGATCAACTGAATTTTTAAAAATTTTTATTAATACTCACCACATCTATAGTATCATTACTTTTTTCCTTTTCTAAGGTCAAAATTAAATCAAAGTCTAAAATGTATCACTTCAAATGCAACTGACCAAAATGTGAAATACTTCACTCCCTTCAATATTTCTCTATCTCTTCTGATTGGTAAAGTTTTTTTTTTCTTTCCATTTTATATAAACCTAACTGAAACGCTTCTAAAATCCAACCAAGTGGTCATTGGGATATTACTATCTTAGTAATATGTCAAAGAGCTTACCACATGAAATAGGGATCCACAGATGTATATGGTATTTCACAGGAAGCTAGTTATGCTTTCACTACTTAACATCTATACTGGCCACTTATACATGGTGTTGTAAAATCAATTACTTGGTTGGTTATCTTATCCATAACTGCCTTCTATAAGTGTCCTCTAATAGCTATAACTTACTTTTCTTCATAAGCCTTTCATGGCCTAGCAGTAAGTAGCACTGGGCACTAGTAAATAATTAATGTTATCTGAATGAATGGATTCATTAATGAGGAAGTGAACGAATAGTTTTTCCACTTTCAGAGATAGTGAATAGCACTAACAACAAGTCTTTGTGTGCATAGGTAATCATTCCAATACTCCAAGATTCTAAACATCTGTCCTCTCTCTCTGTGCTCCCAGGCTCTTCGTGGTTTTGTCTTTGTTTTTCTTGATAAAGAAAATTCAAAGTCTCTATGTGATGGTTAGGGTTAGGAGAAAACTGCTCCCTCCCCTTCCCCAGTCGAACACCCTCCCTGTCTGACACCCATTAGCTCCTTCACATGAACCGGGTCATTTCCACGGTTATCTTGAATTCTACCCCCAAAAGAAGAATACATATTAAATCATGGGAGAAGGAAAATTGAAAATGAGGGCACAGAAAGGAAACAATGAGAGGAAACGAAGAAGGCAGGACAGACTGGGACACCATCAGCATAGTGGAGAAGAACAAATTAGTATTGGATAGAATTAAGCTTGGGGGAAAATGATTCAGGGACTTTTCAGATTCCTTCCTGACTTATCTGTAAGAGGATTTGAATAAACTTGGAAATTTTCAACAAGTCAAAAATTCCCATAATGCTAAAGGTCTTGGGAGTTTTTCGTGTGTATACACGCTTCTGTTCTTTTTTAAGGATGTGGCACAGGGAAGGGTATAATTTTGTTGTCCATTGTTCAAATGACCAGTTACCCCAAGGCAGATCTGCCCTTGGCAAGAGTGTTGACCTCCTTTGTGCTCTGGGCACTGCTCCAAGTTCATTATCCTCATTACCTTACTTAATTCTCACAATGGTCCAATGAGGTAGCATCTAACACAGCTTCCATTTTACAGATGAGAAAACAGAGGCAGAGAGGTGAAATGTCTTCCCAATGTCACCCAGCACCTGTGGCAGTGGCCCCACTTCAAACAGAAAAAGGTCACCATATTATCCATCACTCTATTACTCTTTCAGGGCAGGAAAGCATGCTTCCACCAGACCTATTTGTTCATACATTCAGGGTGGCATGTTGGAAAGAGGGTGGGTTCTAGACTCAGAAAACCTGAAAATCTCAACTCTACCACTGACCCAGAAACTGGCAATTGTTTCCTGAATCACTGGGGACCTCAAGTCTACTAGGAGAGATACTGAAAAGATTGAATGGGATTTGTGTCACTGGCTAACACACATGTGCAACCAGGGGTTTTCTGACAGAAGAATTTGTTCTTCTCCACTATGCTGATGGTGTCCCAGGCATAGCCCAAGAGATTCAGGAAAAACCGACCCCAATCCCAGCCGCAGTTCCAAGAATGTACTCCATAATTTTAAGAGAAACCCCGCTTTCCTCCTCAAAGTGAATAGCTCATAAATCTGGGTTGAAACCAGTCCATGCAGGGCATTCTCCTAGACACAACAATTGGCTGAAGAAAAGACATGTGACCAAATATGGACTAATGAGAGGTGGGGACAAAAGTTTTTTGATAGATTCTGGTGAGCTGGCCTTTCCTCCTCTGTGTGTTGTACAGAGACAAAAGTGAAGCTGCCTTTCTCTGTCTGCAGAAAAGGCTGACAATGGAAGGCAAGATGAAGAAGTTTGCAGAAAACAGAAAACAGGGCCCTAATGAAACCCACCTGATCTCCATCTGACCTCTTGACTTACTTGTGAAAATCAGTAAATTTCTGTTTGTCTTTTAAATAAACAGCTGACAACAACTTATAGAAGAACCTAAGGTATTCAAGGCACCCCAAAGGTGTAAAGATAAGCAAGACAAACTTCAAGGATCCAATACCTAATAAATAGTTACAGAGTTTTGTGACATTATTTTAGCCTGGTTGTTATTATTTTAATCAAGTTATAGCTCTTGCTCCCTTCAGGACCCTTCTACCATTTGGACAATATAATATTAAGCAAGAGACATTCCACTTCCCCAGTAATTACACAATGCCCCTTTTCAGACCAGCTGGTCAACCTTTGGGGGTGAGATAGAATGGCTTATCCATTTGGTTGTCAGACAACTGCCTTGAAAAGCCAGGACATTTCTGCATATTCCCAGTTACTGTTTAACAAATGTTGCCCCAGAATGCAGAACCTAATAGGAAATATGTGCATTCCCAAATTCCTATCTATTCCTGTTGTTTCATTCCCAGATAAAACAGAGCCTCTCAGTTTTTCCTGGAATGAACTTAAGAAATAGAAAAGGAACTGTGTGAAAGTGCCTGTCCAGGTGAGTCCTGTAATTTGTATGGTTCTTGCCGTTGATATGAATCCAAACTTCAAAAGTTTCAGTTCATCCTTGAACATCCTGCACACCCCCATGCTTTTCTGTCCTGTTTTGTAACTAAATGGCATTTAAAACTCTAGCTATAGATATCATTTGGGACAGTTGGCGTAATCAGCAGGCAGAAAGTCCTTAGATTCTAGATTGAATTTAGGGCCCAGCAGCTAGACCATTTGAATTTGATAACAATGATGTTATCTCAGTAGGTTGCATAGGTCAGAAATGTTCTTCCTGTCATTGCTTTCTTTTTCCTTCTAGCAAGAAGTGGACATGAAGGAGAAAGTGAGTGCATTGGGTTACAAGCGGTCAGCTTAAGACTGCAGTTTAGCTATAGCACTGATAACAGCTCACATTCATTAGCAGCCCATTATGTGCCAGGACAGAGCAAAGTACTTGAGATTCTTGATCTCACTGAATTCTCACAGGTAGGGTGCTAAACAGTGTCAGAGGAGAGACTAGAACCAGCCCCCACTGGCTCCAGAACATGGGTTCCTTGTGGAAACTCTGTACCGCCTCCACAGAGGATTGGCTTATTGTAAGACGTTTTGATGAAATATGTGGCAAACATAATTATATGTAAAATTCAGGAACAAAATATATAGGTGAGAATGTAATGACCTGTTATAGGACACCACCAGGTGATACTGAATTCATGGTTCCTCAAAGCCTGCTGCTTCAGGTTTGAATGTTTGCCCTCTCCAAAATTCACTTTGAGAATTAATTACCCTTGTAACAGCAAGGAGAAGTGGGATTTGGGGGGAGTTAATTAGGATTCAATGATGTCATGAGTGTGGGGCTCCATGGTGGCAGTGGTGATGTTTTAAGAAGGAAAGAGACCTGAGCTAACAAGCTTGCTCTGTTGTCCCATGGGATGCTCTGCAGAGAGCTCTCCCCAGCATCAAGACCCTCACTAAATGTGGCCCCTGCATGTTAGACCTCTACAACTATGAGCTAAACAAACCTTTATTTTTATTACAAATTACCCAGTCTGCTGCATTCCGTTGTAGCAAAGGGAAATGGACTAATGCTGGCCTTGCATGCTCTCCCAAGCCTCCAAGTCTTGGTATCTGCTGTTCTGTCTTTGCTGAATGATCTCTACTTTCACCCTCTCCATTATGGTAGGGAGCAAAAAATGTATCCTTGGTAACCTGGGAATATGTTAGGTAGCAGGATTAAAGGGACTTATGGTTGCAAATAGAATTAAGGTTGCTCATTAGTGGACCTCAAAATAGGGAGGCTCTCCAGGATTATCAAGGTGAGCCCAGTACCATCATGAGACTTCCTAAAAGTAGATAAGGAAAGCAGAAGAAGAGAGTCAGAGAAAGTGATTTGAGGGTCACAGAAGCGGAGCCATGGAGATGCTACTTGGCGTTGAAGGTACAGAAAAGGACCATTAACCAAGGAATGTGGGCAGTCTCTAAAGCTGGAGAAGCCCCAAGACTCACTCCTTCCTAGAGACTCCAGAAAAGAACATAGCACTGCCAACAATTGACCTGAGCTCAGTAAGACCCATATCACACTCGTATCCTATAGAACTATAAGATATGCCTTTAGGTTAAAATAGTATGTTTATGATGTTTTGTTAGCACAGCCATAAAAACCTAATGCACCTCACAAGTTTCCCTCTCTCCTCTTACTCCCAAAGTCAGACACCATATATTCTGAGTCTCCTAACAGAATTTAAGATAATTATACTGTTTGGGAAATGGGTATTTCCATCCCAGTCCTCCTCTTCTTCAGGAGTTTTGTGAATGGGTATCATGACTGATCTGAGAGCCTCAGTCCTGCCAATGCTCACTGTCTGCTGGAAGGAAGGGCCATACTAAGGGCAATGACCCTTTCCAGGACTGGAAGGAAGAGGCAGGGCAGGAGAAAAAGGAAATGCAGGAAGGAGGAGGTAAGGGGTTGACAGAAGACAGGAGACAAAGGATCAAAGAGAAGGAAGGAATGACAAGGAGAAAGAAGGCAAGGGTGGAGGGAGATCCAGAAGCCTGGTGGTGGGAGAGAAGAGGGAAAGAGAATAAAGGGGGCAGCTGTCCTCTGCCCACTCCATCTCCCACTGGAAGACCTTCTCCGCGCTCCTCTCTGAGCTCTGCACACCCTTGAGGATCCTCTCCCCTGCCATCGTGGTTCTCAGGGCTGGTTGCTGTTTGGAACAGCAAGTCATGTAATTGGCAGAGGCCTCCCCTGAGAGATTCGGATCTAAGCGGCCTGGATGGAGACTGGGCATCAGTACTGTGGAAAAGCTTTTCAGGTGACTCTAATGGGCAGCCTGGGTGAAGAACCACTGTCATCTTTAGCTCACCTGGAATGGCTCCTGACGTCAAGAGCCCTGGTCTGTGACCCGTACTTGGCAGCTGAATAGGCTGAGTTGAGATGATTTAAGAACTCATACCCTGGAACCAAACGGCTGGTACTCAGTCCTGGCTCCACATTTAATAGCTGGGTGACCTCCGGAAAGTCCTTTAACCTTCTTGGGCCTGTTCCTCGGTCTGTAAAGCAGAATGAATATAGAAGCACTATTTGTCTTAAGTGTTGTTTTGAAAACTAAATGAATCAATATTTGCTAAGTGCTTAGAAATGTGCCTGCCATCCAGAATGTGTAATAAAAGCATTTGTTAGATAAAGTGAAATCAGCACACACCCTCCCCAAATTGTTCCTCTATTGTCACACTGACTAACCTTTAGTACTGCATTTTTCTATGATTCCCACAATACCAAAGCCACTGCTCTCTGCCACTTGGTAAAGTCTGTTAAGAGAACAAAGCAAAATTAGAAAATAATTTCCAAAATATACAATCTGTTCATTAAAGTCAAGAATTGACTATGAGGTAATATTTTTTAAGAACAGTATTTAAATAATTGCCACTTAAAAGCAAAACCCACAGAAAAGGGATGCAAAACACATGGGTTTCAAGGAGGGGACAGAAAAGAAGTAAGAGGAAATGAGTGATGTGGGGGCAGATCTGAAGCAGGTACTGAAAAAGAAGAGTGAAGGTCATAGAAAAATACCAGGTCAGGGGAACCAAAAGCCATGGAAAGCAAACTTTGCTACTCCATAATTGTGCCTAAGTCTGGCCCAGTCTAGATTTCTATTTGGATGGCTGATTTGCATACACACTCATATACATTTCAACTCTGAAAGTAGAAGTTCCATATGTGTTTTATTTACTCTCATTTATTTTTTATCTTTACCAGTTGGCCTATTTTTTTTTCTTTTTCTTCTTCACATTACATCAGGATACCATCATTGCAACAAGCTAGTCAGCTTAGAGATGCTGGGATAATTTTGAAAGAGACATTTGAGAAAAGAAGTAGAACTTTGTATTAGGGTACAATAAAATTTACAATGCACAAATTTGGCAGCCAAAAGATTCTCTCAAAGGTATGAAAAAATGTCTGTGCTTTATTTTCAAAGAAACCAAATAAGACATGGTCCCTGAATCACTGTCTGAATGCAAACAGCATTTGGCTTTGATCTGAGTTGTTGAAAACTATGACCAATTTATCCCAAGGATGCCAAACCATCAGAGAATGTTTTTAAGTCTGGATTTCCATATCGAGATTCTACTACACACTTTTTCTCTTCATTTCACATTACATAGGGCCAACCCAAAATAGTACTTCCAACAATAGATGAAGTTGGTATGATAATTTCACATCTAGTTATGGAAAATGGGGTAGAAGGCCCATTATTGACATACTCAATGTAGCCTGGAAAAATATAAAATCATAATTGAACAGTAAATGGGTTTATTTCATGGAAACCTTCTCCTATACTGGACTAATAGACTTCTTAGGCAAGTTCAGCTAGTTTCCTATTCAATAAGTGATAAAGAAGTTTCAGAAAGTCATTTGTCCCATATATGTGCTCCAATGTGTATCTTAAATCTACCAATCTATGCAGGCTGCCTGCCTTCCTCCTGCCTCCACCTGGTCCAAGAAGAGTCACTGCTGATTTTCTGAATTTCATTTGCAAACTTAAATTCCAAATATGCCCATGAGTCTCAGTGCCAAATCTCATTTGCTTTGCCCACCCCACCCCACCCCTGCCTCCACAGCCAAATTGTGTGTGTGTGAAGACGCACACACGAGAGGAACAAATCCAGCCCCATAAGGAAACATACCAGCCATCTTGCAAACATGTGGAACATACCAAGTGCCTCCTGTAATGAGTCAATCACCCAGGATTACCCGCCTTTGGGTCTTGGTGGAATTATTTTTTGGAACACAAAGAGGACTTGATCAGCACACAAAGTCTCCAAAGCACTTTTCCACTCTGCCAACATACTTCTGGAAAAATAAAATAAAATAAATGGGGAGGTGATGTCGATGATTCACACAACTTCTCCACATTTTAGGGTGCCCAAATCACTGAAAGGTAAGTCTTTGTTTAAAATCATGGTCTGGAACTGGAGATTTGAACCCATTCTGCATTCTGGGTGCAGAGGAGTCAGTGAGGGAGGCAATGGGGAGTTTCCAAGCATTCAGTCTTCACCAAAGTATCCAATCTGAAAGATAAAATTTTGTCCTTAAAGGAGTTTTATAATTCCAAGAGGTCTGTGGATAGAAGAGTTTACCTTTCATAATCCTGTGTATTTTATTTTAGGCATTAAAACTTCATTCTAAGAAGTAGTTCATAAGCTTCACTGGATTCCCAATAAGGTCCATCACACACAAAAAGTTTTCTAACCCTGCAAGTGTTCATTCAGCCTGCGTGTTTTGCAGCTGTCTGTGCCCACTGCCCTCTCCTCTCAAAGCAGATCTACTCTGAACCTCTCCTTCAGATCTGTAACACCCGACTCCTGCCCTTCTAAAAACTTCCTTTTCCCCCATCTGTCCTCCCCACACCAGCCTGAGCCCTGACTTTCCTGCAGCCAGACTCATCAACTACCTCTCTGCCTTTTGAGTCACCTCCCCTGACTTCAATGATACTCTAATGTCCATAGGTTTTTGCTTTTAAAGTCTGTCAGCAGGAATAGTCCGACAGGGAGCAGGGGAGGTGGTTAGGTACAGGAATTTAGTTCCAAGATATGTTTCTTTTTTAGAATAAGCCTGTTTTATTTAAGCAGTCAGGAAAACAGAAAGGATTTAAAAAATAACTTTATTTTATTTAATTTTTTTTAAGGTAGTGCTCAGGATGGAACTCAGTGTCTCACATGTGCTAAGCAAGCATTCTATCACTGAGCCACAATCCCAGCCCCCAGAAAAGACTTTTAAAGTTCTTTATTCCTGCTCCTCCTCCTAATTTTTCCTTGTTCCTTCTCCTAGGCCATACTCTCTTCCCACCACATGAACATACTGCTCCCACAGACCTCTCACCTCCCTCAAGATCCCTACTTTACCTCAGCATGGCACAGGGAACTGAAGGAGGCATTGGAGCCTGTAGACCTGTGTTTGAATCCTAGCCCTGCTGGCTGTGTGTCCTTGGCCAGAGCATTTCATCTCTGCTCTGGAGCTTAGTCATCAATAGGAACAGCTAACATTTCCTCTGCTCTTACTCAGGCCAGGCACTTTACAAATGCTAATTCACTTGGGCCTCAAAAGAACATGATGAGATGGGTAATGTCCTCATTTTACACATGCATATACTAAGGTTCAGAAAGATTAAATTTCTTGCCCAAGATATACAACAGTAGCTCCTCTACTTACTTTAGTCTGACTTTAGAACCTGCCTTGCTAGCACGGTGCTATACTGCCTCTTTAAAACAAAAGCCACATGCCTGCACAGCAGTACTCTTCTGGGGATTGGAGATAACATTGGGGGGCAGAGGGAACAAAAAGAATTCTTGGGACAGTATCCTATTATGGCTATTATCCTATTTCTCTAATGGTCATTACTCTGAGCTACACAAATTCAACCACTCTGGCCATGTGGGTCACCTGCACAGCCCACAGGAATATCAGTTTGAAAAAGTCAGCAATGACTGGCTTCCTTTGCTGTCCTCTCACTTAGCCATTCTGCTCACTGTACCACCTCATCTACTCCATCTTATCCTCATCCTTCTGCTTTCCCTGTGCATTGTTCAGTCCCTGAGCCCTTGTTCTACCTCCCAGACTAAGATCCTCAAATTTCCTAGTGAGACCATTTCTCTGGCCTCTTCATGGATTTTCTGTCCTCTAGACTCTTCCCATAAGAATTTGGCTTACAGACTACTATCATATTAAAAGTTCTGGTTGTAATTCCTCAACCTTGAACTTTTATCTTTCCTTCTGGAAGTATCCCCTGTCCAATATCCCGTTCTTGAATCAAAACAGTCTAACAACTAGAGCCCCCCCCAAACTCATGTTGAGTTTTATCTCTGCTGAGACACCCTTTTGGGACCAGTCTCCCACCTTAAGCTCAAATTCAATACCAGCAACTCCAGCAGCCTTCCCTGAGAGTCTCAACTGCATGAGGACTCCCTCCCTCCATGGCATTTTGCAGTGAATGTGTGTCTAGAGACATGGTCCCTGTGTGCATAGGTCTTTTCCACCTCTATCTGATCTGTAAGGTCACACAATATTGTTAGCCAGTCTGCTTGAGTTTAAATCAACTTTCTACTACTTATTTGCTAGTGTGACCTGAGACAAGCAACTTAACCTTTGTGTGCCTCAAATTTCTCATCAGTAAAATGGGAATAATAATAGCACTTATAGGATGGTCATGAGGATCAAGCGAATTAACACATGTTTAGAATGTACTTCATACATTTTAGCACTGAAATGTTAACTGTTGTTGTTGTTGTTGTTGCTGTTAATGGCAGAATCAGAATGCAGATCAAGGACTTTGACTCTGAGTCTAGATGTCTTTGTATCAAGCTCCATGTCCCGGCACTGTGTAGCTGCCTGCCACTCACTGCTTTCCATTTCCTCGATGTCCCTAGCCTTTGTTCAACTCCCTACTCCATGCAAAGAAAGAGGTATGTAGCATTTGCACACACACAAACAGATGTTCAAGACAGCAGGTCAATGTTGCTTTTCTATTTAAGGTAGAATTTTGATGAAGCTATTTGTTCTTAAATAAAAATGAAAGAAAAGAAGGAAACTTCTGTCAACCACAGTACAGGATAGCCTCTTACAGTGTTTCCTATCTTCTCTAGTTCTAGGATGTTGCATTAGCATTTCTGAAAATCCACCACTGGAGGTCCTGAGTCTCAAAGAGACCAGAGTACTGAACTCTGGGGTCCCATTTCAGTGCACTCACTCCTGGCTCTGGAGAACTGCCTAGATCCTAACCTCTGTCCCTGATCTAACCTACTTTTACATCACCGCAAGGCTATAGGGAAAATCAGTGAACATGTCTGTGGAAGGCATCACCCTATGCCTGGAACCCAATGAGTGTTTTGTGGTTCCTTTGGGCTAAGCAGTGCTCCCTTCCTCTAGTTCTAGTTTAAGCAAAACTAGAGAGCAAATCTCAATGGGAGGGCTGGGGTTGTGGCTCAGTTGTAAAGCGCTTGCTTAGCATGTGTGAGGGACTGGGTTTGATCCTCAGCACCACATACAAATAAATAAATAAAGTTAAAAACATTTTTAAAAAATATCAATGAGAGAATTATGTGAAACGTGCACTTGTTTATCAGGATTCAGAGGATTGGAATTCCCCCTGGAGAAAGTGCTGCTGAAAGTGAAACTGGGAAGCCCCAAAAGCCATTTGCCAAAAGGCTACAGAAGGAAGATTTCCCTCTCCTCCCTCATGGTCCTTCCACTGTCTTTCATGCTCCTGCATATTGACTCAATGAAAACTCTCTTTTCTTTGAGTATAACTCCAACCAAGAAAAGAAAGAATGTAATTTTGGATTTCAGTTGATTAGGAAGTTGCATATCAGCATGCATCGTCCTGGTGGAGCTTGTCCACCTCTAGTGCACTTTTCAAACCATGATGTTGAGAAGACAAAGGATTACTACTCTGTTGCCTCCACAAGACTCTAAATGGTTTGCCTGGGACTCTGGTGCCCATGTGGTTAGTATCTCATTGCCATGGATTTCAGTCAGCATTTTAAAACTCTACCAAATGTGCATGACACTTTTCTATACAGAATAAACTCTCCTGATACTAATGTGCTAGAGAATAAGGTTTTATTTTTAAATGAAATGGGCCTCTGTCTTTTAAAAGCATTAAATTGATTCAACCCTTCTAAAACATTTATTTCCCAAACTTCACCCTCTTCCTTCTCCACCTTTACTAACAAAATTGTCTTGGACATTCATGTGATGGAACCATAACTTTACACAACATTCAGTCAAATATGAGTTCTATCATTATCTGTACCAAAGCTGTTGATATTTTTCCTCAAGGAGAAAGCTCACCCAAGAGAGATTCTCATAGAAGACAATCACTTTGAGTGGCTAGGTCCTGGAGAACTTCCCAGGAAACACAGTAGCAACTGCAGACAAAGTTCCTGGGTCTCTGGGACCAGCCTTTCTGGGACACATGCTCTTAGCCAAACTAAATGGCAAGTTCCTGGAAGGGAAAAGTCTGACTTTGTCTGGTCAGTAGGTGGCGCCCTTTCCTCAGCATTAGGCTTGACCTGGGCTCAGAGGTACCTGGACCTGTTGTTCCAGGTACAGACTTCTAGAATGCAGGCCTTTCAGACCACACATTCCATGTTCCCTCTGAGGATGCTATTGTCCTGACACAGGAAGAACTCTGCTACTCCAAACTTTGGAAGGGAACCAGAATAGGTATTAGCCATTATATTTTTAAAAGAAAACACATTCTCATCTGGAATGATGACTACAATGGAAAATTTTCGTTTAAATATTAAAACCATTCCCCTTTCCAAAGGGAAATGCCATACCACCAGCACTGCTCCAAAAGCCACTGTCATTCTGTTCCCACCAAAAAAGATGCCCCCATGTTATTCTGGGTTTAGAAGAGAAGTTAGGATTCCCACAAACAAATTCCTAAAGAATAATCGTTAAGTTTATCTAGCTACCTTTGCAAATCCAATGATGGCTCACATAGCCCCTTCACAGAGTCTCCTAGGACCCATGACTTGCGTTGCTTTAAAATGCACCTTTGTATTCTGTAGGCCTTTAAGTAGATTTGACTTTATCATCAGAAAACATTTTAGCAATATCTACTGCTCACTGGGGGCAGAACAGCACCTTCAAGGAACTTAGTCTAGATGAAAGACTGAGATGCTTAAGCAAAGCACTCTGCGTTATGGACCTGATAGAGGGTATAGGGAGAAAGTGGCACAATAGGCCTAAGAAGGGTGAGTTCCCAGAGGCGTGGTGTGGTTGGTAAAGGAGCCTCCACAGAAGGGATACTTGAGGCAGGGCCAGGTTTGGGGAAGAAGAGGAAGGATAGTCCTTTTGAGGGGAGAAGTAGGGTCAAGTAGTAAGCAAGCCAGTTAATAGATAAGTAAGCAAGTTAGAGGCCTGGGGGTTGATGGAGGGATCCCATCAGGCAAGTGCAATAAACGCTACAGTGGAGGTGAGCATGGTCAAGTGTGAGGAGTAAAACAGCCTCAATAGAGGGGAAAATTCATGCTGAGAAGAGTGGGGGAGAGAATCTGAAAAGCTAGGTTAGGATCAGAGTTGGAAGTTGACAAATGTTGAACCAAGACATTACTCTTAGCCAGTAACTATCTGCAGGTTGCACTACAGCGTCATAATGATTTGCATAGTATTACCTTAGAATTCTGAGTGGAACAGTTTAAGAACAAAGGTTTTTATGAAAAGTTCCTGATTTGAGTCCCAGCTCTCTGGTTTACTATCTGTATGACTATAGTTGTCTGAACCTCAGTTTCCGCATCTATAAAATGGGTTTGGTCATCATATCTACTTCATAAGGCTATTAGAAAATTAAAATGTGATGATGACTACAAAAGCCAAAGATAGACTCTATTTAGGTAAACTGCAGATAGGGAAATTATTGGTTTTTCCATCTCCAAGTTTCCTAGATTTGTCTGAAAATAAGAATCATGTGGGACACTTGTTAGTACAAATTATGCATGTCTTCCCTTGGGATTTTTCCTCCTTGGAATTTTAATTTTATAGGTCTGGGATGAGATCCAGATTCTGTGTTTAAAAAAAATATCCTAGGTGATTCTTATCACCAAAGAAGTATGGAAATACTAGTAGTTTCTCACAATAGTGATTCTCAAACTGCATCCCACTTCAGAATTCCCTTGTGAACATGTCTTTTGCTGGTTCCCACTTCCAGAGTTTCTGATGTTGTCTGGCTTAGGCAGGGCTGGAGAATTTGCATTTCTAAGTCTCCAGGTGATGCCCATGCGATGCTGCAGGCAGAGAAAAGAAGGGACCATTTTTGAAAAATCATTGTTCAAAGAGAAGTCCAAGGACCAGGTGAATCAGAATCACCTCATGATTTTGCTTGTTACTGTGGCCCTTCCAAAAAATACCTGAAACCAGCCTGACAGTCCATATTTGAGACAAGAACTCCGGGTATTTCTGATGCACACTGAACTTTAAGAACCCAGCTCTAAGCACAGCTTAAGAATGTTCACACACACACACACACACACACACACACACACTCACACACCCCTTAATTTAAGGTCATAACATGATTTCAGAGACATTTAAATGTGAAAATCATATAAATCATAAAATGAAGAGAGTAAGATTTTTAACATCATATTGCCTAAGAAAGAAAAAGAATTCCCATCAACTGCTAAGTTCAGAATACATTTTTGTATAATTCTAGTACCAATCTTTAAGCTGGAATGAGGTGCAGATCAACTCCCTGTGTTACTGTGACCCAAGCGGCCCCCACCAGTTTTTAGCTCAGCCTTCCCTCCCCCATATGGTGGCTGCTCAGTGGGATGTCCTGGACAGTGTTTAAAGTACTAACCTGCCTACTCTAAAAAATCTGATTTAATTGCTGTGGGGTACAGCCACATTCACATCCCCCTCAGAGATCCCTCATGCCACCACATGGGAGAAACACTTCTTTGAAGGCATTTGTCATTTGGTGTGTCCTTAGAAAGCAGATGTCTTTTCAAAATATCAATCTAAAGAAAACACAAAAATTTCTCTGAAATAAAAGTGGCAAAAATAATGAAATGAATATAAAGAAGTATAGATTACCTATTGCTTAGGATTATTTATACTTTTATAGAATGCCTGTTTTCACCCATCACAGATTCTAAATGTGTTTTTTTTAAACTCAGCAGGTATTGAGTCCCTGCTTTATGAAACATTCACGAAGCTCTGAGCTATCTATTGTTCAATCTCTCTGGAACCCAAAGAATTCATACCATTAAGAGTGAATGAAGTAGTACACAGTAAAGGAGTACTTTGTAAACTATAAGCTGCCAAGCAGATGGAAGTTGTTATCAACAACCCCCATTTCAGTCTCACTCAAAGCAAGGGAATTGTTTCCTGTATGATTGATGATAAATAATATTATATAGCACTTCTACATGGTAAAATCTCTGCAGAGATATGCTTAGAAAAACCTGAACATGTTTATAATGTGAGAAAATGTGTTAGGAAAAAAATGTAGAAATTGACATAGATCAAAATAAATCATCTTGACAACTGAGAGAGAGGGAATAAAAGCGGGAAAGCACTCCAGCTTTAAAATTCATGTTTTCCATGAGTAAATACATTGGTGTCCTTGGGAGCCAGGGTACTCCCTCTGAGAGAAGAGGACACAACAGTAGGATTGGAGAAAGCAAGAAGAGACCATTAGTGTTTGATTAGAATTTTTGAACCCACAAATTAAAAAAAAATACATATGTCCTAGTTCTGTTCACTGAAAGCACCTAGTATCAATGACACCCCAGTGATCATGAGCACATTTAAGGCCCAGAGTTTAATTTCTAAATGAGTTCTCCTCTAGAAGCAAGCAGGCTCCTTAGGTAAATGGCTGTTGCAGGACTAGGGCAGAAGAAGTACAAAGTGAGAAATAAACATCTTGTGACAGAAAGTAAATCCTCAAAAATATGCAGGGTCACGTCTAAAGAACACAGGAGGGAGCTGGAAGGGGGTTCCCACTGGCAAACTATGGGCAATCTTAGCATCAAAATAACAGTGATAAACTATAAAACACTGGCTACAAAAGAAGCCGAGGTATCCACACAGATACGAAAATAAATAAAGAAAGGAGAGAAAGCTCTTCTTTATAGTGACACGTTAATAAATATAGAAGAAATATTAGTTTTTAAAAACCATAAACTTGTAACCTCCATAGTAATAAAAATTCAGATGAGAATCTTCAATGGTAGCTAAAATTATTAGGTAAAAGATGTTTTTGCTGAACAGGATATTTCAAAATTTCAAACTATCTTCCCAGAGATTAATTGCTGGTTGCAAAGAGGGGAAGTCCCTGCACAGTGGGGAATCTGGGGAACACCACCCTCTCTGGCTGATCAAAGTGACACACTGTGCCTCCTGGGGGGAGGTGCTAAGGACACAACCTGAATCTAATCATGAGGAAACAATTAAGCAAGCTCAAATAGAGGAGCCCTCTATGAAAGAGCTGGCTCCTACTCTTCAAACATGTGGATGTCGGAACCATTCCAGAAAGAGGAGGCTAAATATACAAGTCAGCTGAATACAGTGAGTGACCCTGGCTGGATCCTGCTTTGGGAAAGGAAAAAAAGAATTACAAGATTGAATATTAACTGTATATTACATAACAGTATTGTATTGATCCTGAATTTGATCATTGTATGCTATTTACATGAGAGAATGCCACTGAATTTGGAGAATGCACGTTGGAGCACTACTGATCATGGTACGTGCAGCTTACTCTCAAGTTGTTCAGATAAGGGGTGCAGAAAAAAAACCCAACTATGGCATAATGTTAACTATTGGTGAATCTGCGTGAAGGTATATGGGAGTTTATTATTCTATTCTTGCCACTTTTCTGAGGATTTGACATTTTTTTTCAATAAAAATTTGTAAATGATGTTTTAAAATTGATTATATGGTATATTTTAGTAAAAATACAAATGCTAGCACTTATCAATAGTGCTGTATTATCAGAAAAATTCTATCACAAAAATGTTATTGAAATATATTTAATCAGTAATATAATGAAAAAACAAACGCTAAGGAATGATTTAAGACCAAAAGTCTGATCTGATACCCCTGGGTCACATATATGTTTTGTTTGTCCCTTATAGTATATGTAAGTATGTGGGTAGATGTAGTAATTGATTAGTTGCTAAATAAGAAACATAAAAATCATGATTTTAGCCAATCATGTTGGTGCACACCTGTAATCCTAGCAGCGCAGGAGGATCACAAGTTAAAGGCTAGCATCAGCAATTTAGCTAAGACCCTTAGCAATGTAGCAAGACCTTGCCTCAAAAATAAATAAATAAACAAACAAACAAACAAACAAATAAATAAAAGACTAGGGATCTAGCTCAGTGGTAAAGCTCCCCCGGATTCAATCCCAACTCCAAAATAAGAAAGAAAAAATTCACAATTTTTTAACCATGTTTGAAAAATTGGGACCTGTCAACACTTGAATCTCCCAACGGGCTCATCAGGATTGCAGCCACAGTTTTTAATGTGTGGTATTCTCTGCAGGTCACTGAAGTCCCACCATTCTGAATGTCTCCCTAACCCAGCATGCTTCACTCACTCACTACCTGCCTAGCTTCAGACAGAATTCGAGTTCATGAGCTGTCTTCTAGGTGAAAAAGAATAGAAAGAAAGAGAGATCAACATTTCAGAAATGAGTTGGCAAAGAGGCAGGACCTGAAAAAGCATTTCAAATTCAGCATACCCTAAACTGATCTCTTCCTTTCCCCGTCCCATCACATCCTACTTTATTGACAAACCATAAATTTGGGTTTGTCAGACAACACATATATCAAATATATCTCTAAATTTCATAGATTTTTTGGGTGCAGTGGTATATGTCTATAATCCCAGCAGCTTAGGAGGCTGAGGCAGGAGAATTGTGTGTGAGTTCCAAGCCAACCTCAGCAACTTTGTGAGGCTCTAAGTAACTAGCAAGACCCTGTCATAAAATATAAAAAGGCCGGGGATGTGCTCAGGGGTTAAGCACCCCTGGGTTCAATCCAAGAAAGAAAGAAAGGGAGGGAGGGAGGGAGAGAAAAAGAGAAAGGAAGGGGAGGAAGCGGGGGGGGGGGTAGAGAGAGAGAGAGAGAGAGAGAGAGAGAGAGAGAGAGAGAGAGAGGAGGAGGAGAGAGGAGAGAGGAGAGATGACAGATATCTCA
>NW_025999998.1:6772458-6774698 GCF_001458135.2 Marmota marmota marmota | reverse complement strand
AGAGAGAGAGAGAGAGAGAGAGAGAGAGAGAGAGAGAGAGAGAGAGAAAGGAAGGGAGAGAGGGAGAGAGGGAGGAAGGAAGAAATTCCACAGATTTAACTTTCTAAATATCCTCAAGTGGTCTCATTTATCTTTCTATTTCCAGCACCAAACTCCACCATCATCTCTATCATCACCAACACGGCGGTCACCATGTACACCCCCACCAACACAATCTCCACCAGCACCCCTATTACTACAGGCACCATCACCACCACCACGTTTGCTTCCTCCACACCTTTCTCAGCTCCCACCATCTCATGTCTAGACTACGTTTCCTACATGGTTCCATTCATTCAGGCCTCTCCTTAATTTGGCCACTACATTTAAGGCAAAATGATTTTTTTTAAATGCAAGTTTTAAAGACTATCTGTTGCTTTAAAATGTTTCAGTGGCTCCCATAATTGAGCTAAAGAGAAAATGGTTAAAAAACATCTGCAAGGCTTCGCATGGTCCAGAGCCCAGGCAGCTTTACCACCTCAGTCCCCCATCTCAGTTTTTCTTTCTTCCTTCCTCCCTCCCTCCCTTCCTTCATTTCTTTCTTCTTCTTCTCTCTTTTTTTTCCCTCAGTGCTGGGGATGGAACCCAGTTACATCCTGAGTTACATCCTCAGCCCTTTTTATTTTTTATTTTTGAGACAGGGTCTCAGTTGCCAGTGTGACCTCAAACTTGCCATCCTCCTGCCTCAGCCTCCCTAGTAGCTGGAATTACAGGCATGCACAGCTAAACCCAGCCCATCTCAGCTTTTCTATTCCAACCATGCTGATATTTTGTATATCCCCAAAACTCAGAATAATACCTCCTTTAAACAGTAAATACCTCAGGTTCCCATAATTTGATTAAACATAATTCTTGGTTTATGTCATGCCATTAAATTAGACAAAAGCACAGCCCACTTTATTTATGTATTTTAAATAATACAATGAATTTTTCTATCCTTTTATTCACAATATTGCCAGTAATTCACAATCCCCTCTATCAACTTCCTGTTCCCTCTCCATCACTCCTCCTCTGAAAGTAGCTAACACCTCTACATTTTGTTTATTTTGTATTGCCTTTTTGTTTTATTTTCTATCATTCATTGTTTCATTTTTCTTATTTCTAAACTTATAAAAAGGATATTGTGAGGATATATAACCTCTAGAACTTTTCATCCAACACTATATTATCAATATTCATTTGTTTAGTTGTGGGGAGCAGGGGTACATTCATTTTTACTGCTGTGTAATACTCTATTATGGGGCTGTCCCCTGCCTGCAATACTTTGTCTTCTTAGCCCTAGTTAACTCCTACTTACCCTTCCCAACTCAGCTCAGGTAGCACTTCTTCCAGAGCTGTTGCCTGACCTTCATAAGTAGGTCATGATCCTTACTTATTATAGACTTTCAAAGTGTCATGCATGTATCTTTTGTAACTAACACCACAATATAAATCAGGAATGAGATTTTTGTTGTTGTTCTTGTTCTTTTTACTTAAACATGACAGTAGAATGTATTTTGACATATCATGCATACATGGAGTGTAACTTCCCATTCTTGTGGTTCAACATGATGTGGAGCTACACTGGTCATGTGTTCATATATGAACATAGGAAAGTTATGTCCAATTCATTCTATTGTCTTTCCCATTCCCATCCCTCTCCCTTCCCTTAATTCTCTTTTGTCTAATCCACTGAACTGTTCTTCCCTTCCCCCCAGGACAGAATTTAAGTGGTCATTTGGGCTTTGTCTCACCCACTTGACTGTAAGCTCCTCAAGAGCAGGCACTGTGTCCATATTTGGTTGCTATTAAATCCTCTCAGCTCTCAGCACACCATAAGGGCTCAATAAAAGTTGTTGCCTGAATGAACAAATGAATGAGTCATGAAAATAAGCATTTATACCTGCTGAACACGTTTGGAGGTAAGTGACTACAAGATCAGCCTCTCTTCCTATTTTCTTACATTTTTAATACCATTATCATTCAGTCACTCAAGCTCAGAATGTTTTCCCTTAGATCTTTGGAATCAGACATTAGGTCTGATTCTCATCTTTTTCTGGCCCTTCATACATTACTGTTCATCTTGGAGTTGGGGAGGTACTGGGGATTGAACTCAGGTTGCTTAACTAATGAGCTACATACCCAAAGCTTTTCTTTTCTTTCTTTTTCTTTTTCTTTTTTCTTTTCTTTCTTTTTTTTTTTTTTTTTTTTTTTTTTTTTTT
>NW_025999998.1:6769648-6770587 GCF_001458135.2 Marmota marmota marmota | reverse complement strand
TTTTTTTTTTTTTTTTTTTTTTTTTTTTTTTTTTTTTTTTTTTTTTTTTTTTTTTTTTTTTTTTTTTGAGACAGGGTCTTGCTAAGCTACTTAGGATCTCACTAAGTTGCTGAAGCAGGCCTCAAACTAGCGACCCTCCCACAGGGTTGCACTACCATTCCTGATGACTGCTCATTTTTTTGGTTCATTCTCCCAATATGCCATCCCAACTCTGTGTAACTCCTACACACCTAACTTCTATTTGGAAAAGCTGCATCACTTCTCTTCCTTCAACCATGCTTGATGATTGCATTGTCTCTGCTGCGCCCTCTCCTCAGAGAGCCCTTTCTTCATCTCTGAGTATTTAAATCCTACCTAAACCCCCACTTCAATTGATGCATCCCTCAAAACTCCCCAGATGGAAGCCCTTCTTCACTCACTGTCTCACACAGTGCTCATCTGTGCAGTCAAGTGTTCTTCCTGGTGTACTGGAGCGTAAGTAGATTTTGTAGTTAGACCCAAGTTCAAATCCTTTCCACCACTACCTAGGGAGTGACCTTGGGAAATTACCTACTCCAGTTCCTTCACCTGTTATACAGGAGTGGATAAACACCTGGAAATGCTGGAGGGGGATCCCTCTTTCCACAGCCCCCATGTTTCCCTGGCATAACTTTGGCTCTCACCCCTGGACTCTTACTCACTTTTCCCTTGTGAGGGAGAAGGAGTGATTTAGCAGATTAGTGAGTTTGGAAGAAGAAAGCGAACATCGTAGCCCAACCTCCTCCTCCTTTTTTCCTTCTGTCCCTCTTCTCCATCCACCTCTCTCCTGCCCTCCCCTGCCATCTTCACCTCTACCTCTCTCCCATCTGCCTACCTACTGGATTCCAGAGTCAGGTCTGCCTCTGTGTGGGGAGCTTAGGGAAGTAGCTTGGCCCTGGAGGAGGAGGAGGAGGAGGAGGA
>NW_025999998.1:6696731-6769375 GCF_001458135.2 Marmota marmota marmota | reverse complement strand
AGGAGGAGGAGGAGGAGGAGAGGGTGTGATCTAGTGCTGCCTGTAACCGGTAAGTGGAGCTCTCTAACTTGGACCTTAGCTGGAGGCTTTTTTGGCCACAGCCTGCTCAAGTCAGTTCCCCAAGAGCCTTTGAGTGATCAAGCTCACACTCTGATCTCCATCTGCCACCTTTGAGTTTCGTTTCTCAACCCATGCTGAACGTGGGTGGGGAAGAAAGTTGTTTAGTGACTTCCTAAAACCATAGCCATAAAGTAATATGATACTCGTGTTTAAAGAAATCTACTAGAATCTTCACATCCAAATAAGGGATGCCCTTCAAAACAGTCCCCTGAGGAAGTGACATATATTCTATTACTTTTCAACACAGCTATGCTGGTTCAAACCCTTTTGGATGTATCATTAGACCTTGTGATTTCAAGTGTTTTCATTGATTTCAGTTATCATCATGAAAGGCCAGATGTGAATTTTGAAAAAGTCACTAGGAACCAAGTCTGTTGAATATCTGGGACAGTGGGGGCCAGGATGTTAAGAAAGTAATGAGATATGTACATGTATACACAAGAGAGGAGAGAGTTTGAAAAGAGTTCTAAAAATGCTTGCACAATAGTCACATTTTCAAAATAGCACACGGTACCCAAAAGGGGCTATTAAGAAAAAGAGCAATCATTTGGCTACATAAAACTGGGTGTGCAAATTTTTAAAATCATTTCTTTGCAATGCTAATAGCCCAGCATGCTGACTGTCTCTAAAGGCAGAGATGTGGAGTTATGAGTTTTGCCACTTATTTTGGTGTCCTCTTGGATGTTATTGAATTTCTTTCAACCTCAGTATTTCCATCAATAAAATGGAATTAATAATAACACCTGCCCTGATACCACACAGGATTTTATATTTTTTGAGAACCACATGAGATAAAAAGCTCTTAGTCAATTATAAGGGGCAATGGTAGGTTTATTATTATGATTGATAATTCTTCCTTAATGGTTTCAAGTTGTCCTCACTCCTTTTACACACAAGTTTGGCAGCAAATCTGTATTCTGAAATATCTTCTCATAAAGAGACTGAGGTCAATCTGAACACATATTCCAGGATTCAGATAAATCACAAAGGAAAATGCAAGGAAGCAGGAAGCCTGCCAATGACTCAGTAAGCACCATTTTCTGAAATCATTTGATTTGTTTTGCACCATTTTCTGTAAGTCACTTGATTTGTTTTGGCATTGGGTAATTTGTTTCAAGTTTCTAAAAAGAGATTAATATCAGTCACCATTTTCTCTTACCTTGTTTTAAAGATTAAAGGATACACCCCTATAATCTTAGGTAGCATCTTTTTGTACCAAGTGACACTGAATATTTACTGAGAACTTCGTATGTGTTGAATAACATGTCAAATACTTTAATTCTCAATAGCAGCCGAAAGCTGAGGTATTACTTCTGTCCCTATTTTACAGATGAAACCACAGAATTAAATAATGTGTCCAGGTCACACAGCTGGTAAGTCCTCAAGCTAGTTTTTGAACTCAACTGGTTTGTCTACATAGCCCATAGCTTCGGCACACTCTCTACCTTGAAATGCATAACACTGGGTTTTCCAAACTGCAAACCTAAACACATTTTTCCTCCTTTGTGTTTTACTTTTGAGGCTATCATAAGACCTATTTTGGAGCTGTTTGTATGTTCTTGATGAGTGACAAGTTCCCCTTGAAACCACTTTAAAGGGTAGAGGACCCCCTAATGTGGTGACTAGAACTCTGAGAAATGTGCTAGGGCATAACAGTTGGGCAATCATGAAAGAAATAAAGGCTCACAGAAAACATAAAGTTCATCTTTAAGTTAGCTCATTTCCCTCAAACCCCATCCCTACTTAACCTTCTAGTTTCTCTCCATTCTTCCCAAGATCCTTCCCTTTCCTGCAAAGCATTCATCTTTTTGCTAATCACCAAGATGCCTCCTCTACCTTCTTTAATCTTTCCCAGCACTGCAACAGCCAATGTGCCCTTGAGACTATCCAGAGTCCTGGCCAGAGTTGACTTTTTAAATTATCATTTTAAGATAAATATCATGTGTTTATTTTTTCAACTTTAAAAGTAGTTCAGTTCATGGTATGAAGTTTAATATAAATGAAAAGAAAATGAGCCACGTACATTTGCTCATGCCTGTAATCCTAGGGGCTGGGGAGGCTGAGGCAGAAGGATCACAAGTTCAAAGTTAGCCTTAGCAATTTAGCGAGGCTCTGAGCAACTTAGCAATACCTTGTCTCAAAATAGAAAATAAAAAAAAATGTAGCTCAGTGGTTAAGCACCCCTGGGTTTAATCCTCTGCACCATAAATAAAAAATAAATAAATAAAACAAAAAGATGCCCTGAGTGTAGGACTAATTCAATTATGTGTCCACAGAATCTGACACAGTGCCCAACACTCACAGAGCTTAATGAATGTTGATAAGCAGTAACTTTGTCACAGACCCAGGAATATTCTTTGGCTGTCATGTTTTCGGGGATCCAGGTACAGCCTAGAGATGAAAAACACTGGGCACTTGCAGAATACAGAATTATCAAGCAGGGGCAACCAGGAGAGTCTAGGCTCACAGTGGGCCTTAAGTACCAGTTTGCTAAGCCAGACAGAAGAGAAAGGGGATGCAGCAAACCTACTGTCTAGTTGGGAAAGACACAGCACACAGCTACCTGCTCTCTAGAATGTCGACCCCATTCGCCTACTCTGTGCTGCCTGCCCATTTTTAAAACCAGTTCACATTCTTCTCCAAGAACTCTCAAATAATGCCCCTACCTGTACTCCTTGAAATATACTAAATCTTAATTTCTGGAACCTATGAATATATTACCTTAAATGGAAAATGGGGATTTTTTTTTTCAGATTCAATCAAGTTAAAAATCCTGGGGTGGAAGATCATCCTGGATCTCCCAGGTGGGCCTAATGTAAGCACAGTGGTCTTTATAAGCAAGAGGCAGAGGAGAAAGCAGTGTGATAATGAAAACTGATACTGGACCTATGTACTCTGAACATGGAGGAAGGGTCCACAAGCCAAGAAATGCAGGAGGCTATGAGAAGGACTAAAAAATGCATGCAAGGAAATAATTCTCCCTTCAGAGCCTCCAGAAGGAAACACCTCTGCTGATATTTTGACTTTAGCTTCATGAAACTGATTTTAGACCTCTGATTTCCAAAAGTATAGGAAGATAAATTTGTATTGTTTTATGGCATTAAGTGTGTGGTAATTTGTTATAGCAGCAGTAGGAAGCTAGTATCTCTTCTTTGCCACTCAGTTCCACATAAATCTCCCTCTTTTCTTCATTCTAAGTTTGAAGACAAAACACAGCATTCAAAACTCCAGTCTATTTCTTCATGGAAGTATAAGCTCCTTAGGGAATGGACTTCCCCTACGCTTGCTAAATTTCTCAGAGGGAAGAATGTCTAATTTGGGGCCAGTTAGATGAAAGAGTTTGCAGATACTTGTCAAAAGGAAGTAATTATTCAGTTCAAGACTCGGTTATACCAAATAATGGACATACCCTTTGATCTCACAATGATAGCATGTCACTAAAATAACAGATAGTTGTATGCCAATGTTCACTTTAGTATTAGTCACAATAGTCAAATGGTGGAAACCCAAAATCTCCATCTCCCTCTCCATCAATGGATGAACAGAGAAACAAAATGTGTTGTATATATATTCAAAGGAATATTATTCATTCTTAAAAGGAAAAGGAATTCTGACACATGCTTCAACATGGATGGACTTGAAGGACAAGTACTCAAGGCTGGTGTTGAAAAGAATCTGTCACTGTGGGCTTGTCTGTCCTCACATAGCAGTGAGGTTTCCCCTATGCTCACCAAAGGACAAAGTGCTACCTTTAACATCAAAAAAATTTATTGAGTTTCTGTTCTGACACTGGGGGTATAGCACCGATAGATATATCTTAGAGCCACATGGGGGAGACAGTCATTACACAAATAATCACATAAATTGAAGTTACAATGTAATTTGTATCAAGGAGGTCAGATGAGGAAATGACACTCAGAGTAAGAATGAGTGACTTGTATTCTTAATAACTACCATTCTGACTGGAGTGAAATAGCATCTCAGTGTCATTTTAATTTGCATTTCTCTAATGGCTAGAGATGTTGAACATTTTTCATATATTTGTTGTTCATTTGTATTTCTTCTTTTGAGAAGGGTCTATTTATTTCCTTTGCCCATTTGTTAATTGGGTTATTGTGTGTGTGTGTGTGTGTGTGTGTTAAGCTTTTTTTTTTTTTTTTGTACCAGGGATTAAGCCCAGGAGTATTTAACCACTGAGCCACATTGCCATCCCTTTTTATATCTTATTTAAAGACAGGGTCTCGCTAAGTTGCTTAGAGCCTTACTATGTTTCTAAAGCTGGTTTTCAACTCACAATCCTCCTGCCTCAGCCTTCTGAGCCCCTGGGATCACAGGCATGTGCTACTGCACCCAGCTGGTGTTAAGTTTTTTGTGATCTTTGTATATCCCGGAAACTAATGTCCTATCTGAGGTGCAGTTGGCAAAGATTTTCTCCCACTGTATAGGCTCTCTCTTCATGTTCTTGATTGTTTCTTTTGCTGTGGAGAAACTTTTTAGTTTGAAGCCATCCCATTTATTGATTTTTCATTTTATTTCTTTTGCTTTAAGGGTCTTATTCAGTGAGGATGTGGGGTAAGGGAAACACTTATACTGCTGGTGGGACTGCAAATTGGTGCAACCCTTCTGGAGAGCAGTATGGAGATTCCTTGAAAAACTAGGAATAAAACCACCATTTGACCCAGTTATCCTATTCCTTGGCATATATCCAAAAGATTTAAATCAGCATACTACAATGACACAGCCACATCAATGTTTATAGCTGCACAATTCATAAGAGCTAAACTATGGGACCAATCTAGATGCCCATAAACAGACGATGGATAAAGAAATTGTGTTATAGAAACACAATGGAATATTTGCCATAAAGAAGAAGACCTTATGACATTTGCTAGTAAATGAATGGATCTGGAGAATATCATGCTAAGTGAAATAAGCCAATCCCCCTCCAAAAAAAGGTTGAATGTTTTCACTGATACGTGAAAGCTAACCCACAATAAAGTGGGGATGGGAAGAAGAGAAGTTCAGTAGATTAGACAAAGGGGAACAAAAGGAAGGGAGGGCGGATAGGAATAGAAAAGATAGTAGAATAAATCTAACATAATTTTCCTATGAAATTACCTAAATGAACCCCACCAAAACAGAATAAGATATATCCTATGCTTGTATAATTTTATCAAGATGGATTCCTCTCCAGGCATGGTGGCATACACCTGTAATTCCAGTGGCTCTGGAAGCTGAGGCAGGAAGATCATGAGTTCAAACAAAGCCAGCCTCAGCAAAAATGAGACATTAAGCAACTCAGTGAGACTCTGTCTCTAAATAAAATACAAAATAGGGCTGGGAATGTGGCTTAGTGGTTGAGTGCCCCTGAGTTCAATCCCCAGTACCGCCCCCCATGGATTCTACTGTTATATATAACTAAGAAAAAAATCAATAAAATAAAATTTAAAAAAATAACAAGTGATGGTTAATGACAAAATGAGGGTGGAGGTGAGAAGGGAGAATATCCATTGTCCTAGGAAGAGGGAATGGGAGGCTTTGAGGACCTGAACAACAAGGCCAGAGTAGTGAGTCTAAAGGAACAAAGAGAGCCAGATGATTCTGGCAGGTCTCCTGACAACATCAGGACCTGGTGCCATGTTCAAACCTGTGAACTTTCGCCTTGCAGTAAAGAAGAATCACTCGCTCGGTGTTTGTGGGGGAGAGGGGAGACAGCAGGAAGCTGGGATATTGTGATAAGCTTTGTGTTTTGGAAAGGAGGGTCATGAGAAGTGTGGGGAGACCAGTTAGAAAGCTACTGTAGTGGTCTAAGAGAGGGTTGGTGGAAGCGGGTAGGAAAGTGCTGGAGGAAATGGAGAGCCTAGGCAGATTCAGACAAGATGAATTGTGTGATGTATGAGATGAGGAGGGGTCATAAATAAAAAGCTGTAAGGAGGAGACCTTCAAACTCACCAAACAGAGTCCTAAGATGCCACACCCCTGGGGGTACCACTCACTTTACAGCCAGTGGGAATGGTGCTCCCGGAGCTGTGCATAAGCAATACCTTGTTTGGCAAGAGCAGCACCCTGACAAGAAGCACCTCTCCTGGCCTGAGCCCAATTTCCTCTTACTTGTCATTTTCCTTGAGGTATACCTGACAGCTGTGATCAATGACCAGTATGCCTGACCCAAGTGGAGTCCAGCATCTCATGTTCAGCTACTCACGTTAAAACCCACTGAAATTGTGTACTGAACCCGGGCCTGCAGAAGGGTACAAGCAAAAGGACAGTAGGGAGGCAAAGGTCTCCATAGGCACTTGACTAAAGATGGAGACATGTGGTGTGGCTGTTTTCTCTCTCTGCATTCATCACTGTTATCAATGCTTGTGTAGCCCAGTGTATAGGGTCTTCTGGTTGTGTGGTCCCCTGACAGGACAGCTTTGAATGCTGGGACCTATCCTATTAGAAGCTGCTAGAAACCCGAGATTGGCTCAACATTTTCAATTTAAGAGGGCAGGAGCTCAAGAACAAAGAGCTTTCCAGACCTCCCCTAGGAACTAAAAGGCAGCTGGATTATGCCATGACCCCACTGCACAATAACATGGCCACAACTCTACATGGACTTCCAGTTGATACCAGAAACATTTCACCCACTAGCTAGCAACAGGCAAAGGTGTTCGCACCTATTTGTGTGAGACCCAGAGACACAGCAGAATAGAACACTGGATGGAACCCATGGAGCCTCAACCTGCCATTTTGCCTGCCACCTTCTTACCCATGTAGACAGATAAATAGTGATTCTGTCCAAACCCTTGGTCCACCAATAAATCAGCTCCCCCAGGGAAGGGCAAAAGAAGACAAGTGCTGACTTCACACAAAGGATGGATCCTCCTGACTCCTGAATCCAAGCAGATCACCTGTTGCCATTTGAGGTCACATGTATGTCACTTCTGCTGAAGGATCATGTTAACTGGTTTGCCCATTGCTTTACGGTTAAGATTCTATTGATGGCTACAGGCATATCATGCTCAGACTATTCAGTAGAAAGGATGCCCATCTGGCCCTGAACCCTCTATATTCATTTCCCAAGGTTTCTGACAAATTAGCACAAAATGGGTGAATTAAAACAATAGAAATTAATTTTCTTACAGTTCTAGAGGCTATAAGTCTGAAATAATGGTTTCAGTAGGGTTATGCTTCACTTGAAAGCTATAGAGATGAAAACTTCATTCTTTCAGCTTCTGGAGGCCCCAGACATTCTTGGCTTGTGGCCAGGATAACTATGATCTCTGCCTCCATCTTCACTTTCTCTGTGCATGTCTCTGTGTTCTCTCCTTTTCTGATCAGGACATCAATAATTGGTTTGGGGACCAGTCTTATCCAGTATGACTCCATCTTAACAAATTGTATCAGCAAATACCCTGTTTCCAAAATAAGACCCTAGTGTAAGGTTCTAGGTGCCTACGAATTTGGAGAGGGACTCTAGTTGACTCAGTATACCATCTAACTACCATTTTGAAACTTCCTTCACTCTCCCTTTCAACAGTGGAGGACACATTGGTCCCTTGAAATAGGGTAGAATTATTGAAAACCAGAGATGTGATGGAGTTGCAGGGAAATCTTCACTCTCCACTCGAGTGGGAGTGGTCGGTGGTGCACCCCACTTCATTACATATATGATATATCCGATGGGTTATGATGAGAAAACCTGGGGTACCAGGGGAACATGAAAGATTGTTCAAGATCACAGACTTGAATGTTGAACAAAGTTTTAAACATCTAAGGTGAGACCTAAATAAAAGTAGGAAATAGTTAGATGAAGCTCTAGAAAGAAAGAAATTGGGAAGGAGTGTTCCAGACAAACAGAAGACATGCACAACGGTCCAGAAGTGAAAGAAAATATGATTCATTGAAGCAGCAAAAGGAAATTCACATTGGCTAGGCTATGAAGTGGTTCTGAAAGCTGGAGGACTGCAGTTGGAGCCCCAATCTTTGATCTTTTGAAGTCATGCAGAATAATCCTAGTTCTTCAACTTGGGTGTCCTGTCTCTAAAGGAAGGTATCTTGCTGTCCCTAAATCTTCCTTTTTTCCAGGTTAAGCATAGTGAATTCCTCTAAAAACTCTTCATATGCATTGGATTCTCATCTCCTTCACTATCAGGGTTGAAGTCTTACAAAGCCACCTCAGCCTGTCTAAATGTCTTGAAGTAGAACTCCCGAAATGGAAGGAAAAACTTCAGGTCATTAACATAGGGTTGACACTCCAGCCCTGCAAAATGGTTGACATTCACAGAGAGCACTTTTCTTACCTAGATCCAGGTATAGAATTGAGCTAGGTTTTTGTTTAGACAAAAACTGCTAACTGGCTTTCTATCTAATATCATGTTCTTAGTGATATAAACCTTACCCCCAACCCCCACCCAGTTTTAGCTGAGCAGATGGCTACCCAGCTAGGAACTATCATCTTTGCCTGTCGTATAGCTGAGCATGACCATGCAACAAGTTCTGCTCCATAGAATCTTCTTAACAAAATCACTTACTCTTGCCTTCCTCCCTCCCCTGTGCTATTGGCTGGAAGAAGTGACTATAGTAGCAGTCTTGCACCCAGAGATGGAAGATCTCTGTTGAGGAGAATGGTTCAGCCCACCCAGCTTTCTGCATGACTTCTTGGAGTAGGGACTATCAGATGAGATAGAAAGAAACTTCTGCAACCCTTGAGCCATTGTAACCAATGCAGGAGTCAGCCCCATGTGATTCCTACTGACATAGAAGCATTCTGTACATATGTAGACTTGGGTGTTCATCTATTCCTACATCCTTTCCGTAAATAATGTTGGATCAACTACTAGGTGCCAGACACCACGTGTTCTGAAACTTATGCATATAAGGTATCAATATTTTTTCTGGCATTAGCAATCTATTGTTCTCTGTCTATAATATTTATTGTGACTACCAGGACACTCTGATTCAACGTCAGTGTTTTTCAGCTCCTTGTTAATTCTTACACATTGACTGTCTACTCTGTGACAACTGCTTTATTTAATCTACTCTCCTACAATCTTCAAAGTAATCTTATGAAATAGGAATCATTATTCCCATTTTACAACATAAAAAAAATAAGTCTTAACTTTTTTTTGCTTTAATTTGCTTAAGAATCTGAAATTAATCTAATATTAAAGGATAGGGAGAGATTTCTAGAGTCTTCTGAGCTGTTAAGAAGGACAGAACAAGATCTTGCTTAATGACATTTCCACAGTGCTTTGGGATAGTTTCCCAAATTTGACCCACTGAACCAGTGTCCAGAAAAGAGTTCTGTACCCCTAGATTTAACCCAATGAATGCTAGGTGAATTTGGCTCTAAGCACTTTTCTTTAAGTGGTGATACTAGCTTTCTTTAGAACATAGAGAAAGGCTGATCTAGACATAACTTGAAGCAGCCAGATGACAACTATCCTGTTTCACCTATTTGATTCCCAATAATCTCCAAGTGATAATTGGTGATATCCTCCAAAGAGAAATTATATATTAGTATAAAACTGCAAAAATATGCTTTGTAAGAAGGAAAACCCATTTTGCTTTGGGAATTTCTTGGATTCCTCAAATTCTACCTTGAATACTGCCACTGTGTCTGCTCTGACAGCCTATGCGGGGAGAGGGAAGGACAGGGTTCTTGTTAGAGGCTCAAGCATTTTGAAGAAAAGTAACCCCTTCATGAGGCAGACAATATACTAGTTTCATAATTCAGGGGATTTAAATATGAATCTCAAGACAATCAGTTATAGGAAGTGTGATAGGCAAAAAAAAAAAAAGTGTGATCTCATGCAAATTCATTCAACTTTGAGAAATGAGAACTGATTCTTCCGCAGATGAAGAAACTGAGTCCAGGGACAATGAAAGACCATCTGGACAGTGAACATAGCAGGCAGGTTCTAAATCTGTTTCTCAATCTTTCTGGATATATCATTCAGACCTTATACAAACAAAAATGAAAGCAACAAACTCCTTGAAACAGGCAACAGTAAAAATCAGCAGCTCTGACATATGTGGGTGGACAGAAAAGGTGGTGTTGTCAAGGAGTTGGTTGCTGGAGAGGCTGGTAAGCTGCAGAATGCCCTCTGCCCTCTCCACCGTTCCGGAAATTATTGCAGTGCAAATGCATGCTCATTAAACAGCGGGTCCACTCTAGAGTGGACTTTTCTGGCCCTGTTGCAATGCTAGGGACCTTGCTGCAGTGTTGTCATAGGGAAGTTATTGTTGTCCTGCTGGCAACAGGTTACCTAGGTGAGCACCAAACAGTCAGCCGCAGCCCAGTGAGCAAGGGGCCTGTTCAGCCACTGGTCCCCACACGGCCTTGCCTTCCCTCTCCTTTCACTCTCAGTCCTCAATCCACACCACTGCTTTTAGGAGAGGCAGCATTCATTCTTATGCACAAAGACACTAAGGCCACTTGCAAGGGGTCATATCACTGATTATCAGTGACAAGTTCTGCTTCCTCACATGCTGAAGTTTGAACATTAGAGAAGCACGCCGAGGCAGGCATATAAAGCAGGGTTTATCTTAAAAAGGGGTAACAAAGACTTCTCCTGAGAGGGAGAAGGGGGCCCTATCTGGTATCCTGGTATCCCAAGAAGTGAGGTGTTCTGCCCTTTTTATATATCCTAGGCTTCCTTTGTTCTCCTGCCCTCTTTCCCATATCTTTCTCCTTCCTGCCTACATGACTAGGCCTAGGAAATGCTCAGTGGGCTGGCCAAAAGGTAAGAAACAGGTGGACTGAAGGGGGAAGGGCAGGATGGTGCAGCCCAGGACACATTAATTAACAACCTTATAACTCCCTATAGGGAGGGCCAATTCCTGGGACAGGTTACCTTAGCAACAGGTTGGAGCAGGAGCAGGTTCTTGATAAGGGTGAAGGAAGGGCTCTGAAGGAATTAACAATTCAATCCTTCAGAAGACAGTCTCCAGCTTCCTGGACTCATCTCAAAATTGGCCTCCTTGATCTGACCTGACTCAATTTACCTATCTATACTGACTGCCTGTCTAATTCCAACTTCATTCCCCTCCTCTAATTTTAGGAACTCCTCACTGGTATAAGGAAAAGGGGTGACAACCTCTCTGGCTGCTTTGGAGCTGAGAGGGGGGCAATGTGAGGTGGGGCAAGCAGTTTTGGAGTTCCCTTTTAGAAGTCAGATCAGATTGAAGTCTGGTCAGGGAAGAACAGATTGTAAAGTCATCTGGGGATGGGTGCTTCTATGAGAGAGATACAAAAAACATGAGTACTGAATAAATATTGCAGCATCTGGAACATGTCAATGTATACCATGAAGATAATAGAAGTTCTCTCATCAGAAGGTGTAAGGGCTGAGAAGTTATCCCCCATAATAAGATTGGAGAGGACATGGCTTTTATGGGGAGGAGAGGGATGGCCATGGCTCTTTCCTACTTCTGACTTTCAAAAGCATGGCCAGCCACAGCCAGTCATGTTCACTACCTTTGATGAACAAATAAAATGAGAGCAGTTCTCAGAAGAGAAACACTTCATTCTTTCTACCTTTTTTTTTTTAAAAAAAAAAATCTGGCATCTTAGTTCCATAATGGAAACAAGTTAGAAGCCTAAGAAATACCTCTAGTGATAATCTAAGTCTCCCCAACAAAGCCCTAAGCTCATTAATCTGTGAAACTGATTGACTGCAAAACCAAATGTTTCCATTAAAGCAAATCCTCAGTTGTTCATAGGATTGTCAGAATTAGCAAATAAAAATATCTGGCATGATATTCAACTAAGAGTTTTTGCTCATATTACAAGAAATGTCACATCTGTTTCATGTTCTTCCCTGTAGAAAAGGCCTTTAGGATTCATCTCCACCCACCAACCCTGAGGATGGTGTCAACTCTGGTCTCTCACCTGCAGCATCCTAGACACCCCAGAGTTAAACGTGGACACTTTCAACATTGCTTATGGGTTTAGCTTAAATAAAATATAGGGATCCTTTTGGGCCTGCCTTAAAGGTTTCAATTCTTCCAAGAAATCTCAGAAACCATTGGTCTTCCTGGGTCTCTTGTCCTCTGAGTTGCCCTCAATTCCCTTCCCCACATGAAACAGATTTAAGATGACAAGGTGATCCTTCCCTCATCTCAGCCTTGGTGTTTGTATCCAGTTCTGAGAAATTCAAATAGTTGCTGCAGATCTATGATCACCTAAGGTAAAAATCTACCTTCCTTCCTCTTTGGCTCCAGATCCTTTTAAACATCTCTGTAGTCAAGTCCTCTGCTGTCCATTATATACTTGGTGCTTGTGTGATGCACATTAAAGTTGTTCTCCAAGTCCAAAGTCAACACACCATCCAGGTCATCAATATTCTGAGTGCCAGTTCTGGATTATGACCCTCAATACCTTGGCATCATTGCTACTACTTCTGGTACCTGACCCTGTGGGTGTTAATATATATGTTGGGGTGTTTACATTGGCACCATCTCTTGGAATCTTCATGCAAGTTCTGCAAATTAGATGAAATAATTCCCATTTTATGAAAGAGGAAAAAAGATTCAGAAAGATTAAGTAACAAAACCAAGATTTAAAAAACCAGAGGTGGCAAAGTTAGGATTTGAACCAGATCTATCTGACTCCAAACCTTGCCATTACACCAAGATACCACTCATGGAAAACATGTGAGAGAGAAAGCTTTTATGATAATAAATAAATATGTATGCTAATTGCATTACAGATTGGTTAAAAGGACCTGTAAGGAGAATCTACAAAATTATCTGTCAATTACACATGAATACTTACATAAACTGATGAGAAAAACACTAAGTTACATGAGAAAAATAGGCAACGTGAACAAACAATTCCAAAGGGATAATATATACAAGACAGCTAATGTGTGGCCAAACAAACACTAGAACCCAGCTATGACTTTCCTGGTTGTTATCTCCTTGATGTCTGACTGTTACAGTGGGCAAGAAAATTAACTGAATATGTTTGTTTGTTTTTAAACTTAAAAACAAAATTTGGATTTATTCACAATATGGTTTCTTTTCATAGGAATGGAAGGTGTGGTTCTAATCTTATCTCTTCTCCTAACTACCTGAGTAACCTTTAAATCACATCTGCTAGAGATTCTGTTACTGCTGTGTATTGGAGGCATTGGACCAGATCAGTTTTCCCCAAGTTTAGCTTGGTAAAACACAGCTTTTCAGGTCTTTTCCCAGATCTATTGAATGGGACTTTATGGGATTGAATCAAAAACACATTTTTTTGATGGAGAAGGCTTGACTTTCTGAGGCCAAAGCAGAGGTGAAATCTGAAAAATACACACAGACACACACAGACGCACGCGCACACACACACACACACACACACACATATATACCTTTCTTGTTAAAAAAAAAAAAAAAAACCCTAACAGAAACAACAAACTCCCTAAGTCATTTTTCATTCAGGTTAGGAGCCTCTGAACTGGCATTTGGGAATAGCATATTGGACAGCTAATGAGGTATTGCTGATATCTGCCACTCAGTGGTGGTATAGCAGGACTCCAAACTTAACACTGGATTTCAGACAGGTTTGGGCATAACAGTAAGATATTAGAGATGGACCCGTTAGGAATCAGGTCTGCATGACATTTGGGGCAAAAGGCAAGAAGAAAGAGGAACTGGGGGAAAGTAGTATGAAAACTGGTGATTGGTCCCTACACCCAGCTCCAGGGAGCAAGGTATCAACCCCAGAGCAAAAAGAGCTGCCAACCAAAGGAACCAAAGGATTGCTTCACATTATGTCGCCCACAGAGCTTTAAAAAACACAGATCACTGTTACCTAGGTCCCAGCCCCAGCGATCCTTACTTAATTGGTTTGGGATTTTGCCTGAGCCATAGGATTTTTAAAATCTCCCCACGTGATTCCATTCTGAAGCTAAGGTTGAGATCCTGTATTAGCACACAGGGACACAAAGCCCTCAAAACAAGAAGGCTTTATGTGTTATAGGCATACCCTCAAAACTGTTGAAAATCGGTATTTCAAGGACCCTCCTGGTGAGTTCACAAGGAAAGATAATCAAGTTTAAAACAGTTGAGACTCTCAGTACAAAACTTCCTAAATATGTTTTGGGGATAAACTCAACTACATCAGTCATGATTTAGCAGCTTGGCTTAGATATTGGGTGGCTTAGAAAGAATTCAGTCTCCAGGTGTCTGAGTCACATGAAGCCTGTCCTCTCTGACTGGATTTTTCTTATTCATTGAAGTGAGTGAATTGATCTGTTGTTTTGTCACTGCGTAGCTAAAGCCAGTGGGAGGGTGCCAGTTATCATTTGGAGAAAAGGTATCAATTTGAAGCCAAAGACAGCGGATGAATTGTGTTCGTGAAGTAGATGTTTCATTCTACTTTTTAATTTGCTTCTGTTTGAGTTAACTGAGAGTTTCGTCTTTATTTTTAAAGAATGGCATTTATACAGCCGCTCAAATTGCCAATCTGTTACATAAACAGCCTTGTTTTCCAGAAGGCTGGCGCCGCCTAGAGGCCAACTATGTGCAGCATTTTGGATTTCTATCAGTAAAGAGCTTCTTGGATTGTTGTTTTTGGCTGCCTGTGATTTACCTCAGTCATGACCAGTTAGGGTCTGATGAAGCAAACTGGATTTTTCATACAGCAAAATTTCCTAAGCAAGGTCCGGGATACCACAGAAGCATTTCAGAGCCAGACAGCAATGTGATAATGGGACTGGGGAAGCCTAGAACAAAAGAAACTTCTCCCTGGCATCAAAAACTGCCCTTTGGAGCCAGATGGGAAGAAAAGTTTGAACAGTTACCATGCACACTTGATTGGGTTTACCACCCCCACACTGATGGAATAGCCCTGATCTTTGGAAGCTGAAGCAGGGCTGAAGTCTGAAGGCCTTCCAAGTTTGTCTCGTAAGCCTTGAGACAACAGCCCATAAAGCAACGTTTTTCAGAGTTTGGTCTGTACACCACTTACAAAAGCAGTACTGTAGGTGCCTGTTTAAAATGCTGTTCCCTGGCACCCATCCAACATCCAGAGAACCATAATCTGTTGGTGTGGGGCTCAGAAAACTGCTGTTAAGTTCTCCCCAGGGCCTGTGAAGAGCTGTCTGAAGTGTTTGGGTGGCCCTGAATAAAGGGTGGGTTGGCCTCTTCTTTTGTAGTGCACAACTTTCCTTGGAGGAAGAGGGCCAATGTGCTAGGTAGGCCTCAGGGCTTCACTTGTCATATGCCACATACACCCCCCAAGGCTGACCTCTCGGCAAACAGCCTTGGACTAGGCACCTCTCATCCAGGGCTGTATTCTGGGAGCCTTTCCCCACTGTCTTCATTGAAATTGACTGGGCTGAGCCCCTTGACTCAAAGTGTCAACCAGCTAATCAGATCCATTAATCCTTGCTAATTGATCAGTGCTAATTAGCAAAGTCTAATCTGCTGGTTCTCAGCCTTCAGTAAACACCAGAAGCCCCTAGAGGGCTTGTTAAGACAGGTTTCTGGGCCGCACCCTCAGTGATTCTGATTCAGTAGGTCTAGAGTAAGGCCCAAGAGTACGCATTTTTACAAATTCCAGGAAGATAATGGTGATACTACTGATCCCTAACGCTGCTTCTCAAGCTTTGTTATATGTTAGAGGGCTTTAAAACATCTGAGGAGCAGGCCACAGGGCATCTCAATTCAATCAGAATATTTAGGGGTAGAACCAAGCTTTCAGTACTTTCTAAATTATCACAGGTGATTCCAACGTGCAGCCAAGTTTGAGAATTATTGGTCTAGGGCTGTGATTCTTAAAACTGTATAAGGACCTGTGGGTTTTGATAGGATGCAGATTCCTGAGCTTCCACCCAAACAGAAGGGCAACAGTGAGACTTGGTCATTTGGGATTTTTGCCAAGTCCCTTGGATGATGATGATGATGATACTAACCAAAGCTTACAAACTTTAGGGGCATGTTATAATCCCCTGGAGAGTTCTTTAAACACCAATCCCTGCCCATGCAGAGATTCTGATTCAGTTGGCCCAGGTTGTGGTCTTTGCACCTGCAATTTTGTAAGCTACCTAGTTAATATTTTAATATGCACCCATTGGTTTACACATCCATATTGCTATGATTTGAATAAGTGCCCCACAAGGGCCCAGGTTTTAAAGACTTGGTCCACAGCCTGTGGAGCTATTAGGAGATGGTGCCTATGGGGAGCCCTTCTGATCATCCCTTGAAGGGGATGTTGGGACCCAGCCCCTTCCTCTTCCTCTTTATCACTCTCACTCATGAGGCAAACAGGCTTCTTCCACCATGTGCTTCTGTCACATTGTTCTGCCTTGCCACAGGAACAAAAGTAACAAGGCCAACCAATCATGGACCAAGACTCCAAAACCATGAGCCAAAACAGACCTTTTCTTTTCATAAGTCATTACAGGTATTTGTGACAGTAACAGAAACCTGACAAACACAAGTATCACCCTTGGAACTTGTAAACTACACAGGTACCCACTCCCTGCCTTGGGGCTAGTGAGTCAAAATGTCCAGGACTGAGATCAGGGTATGTATTTTTAAGAAGCCTCATAGGATATCCTGAGGCACAGTCATATTTGAAAATCAATGGTTGTTTTTTAACCATGGACTTCTGAGAGAATACTTGAAAACTACTGTCTCAGACCACTGCTATTCTCACCATTTCTCCTAAAAACTTCTTAAGCACCTAGTATATGCCTGCTGCTTTATACATATGTGTATATGTACGTATAGACATGGATATATGTATATGGATGTATATATACATATATATGTATGTGTATATATGTGAAAACACACACACACACACACACACACGTAATCTCTTGTTCTTACAGTAACTTACTTGGCAGGACTATATTACTTGGGGAGAAAGACAAGAACAATGGTCTAAATGTTTGTATCCTCACAAAATTCACCTGTAGAAGCCTAATCCCTAATGTGAGGGTGTTTAACAATGGGGAACTGAAAGGAAAGTGACCACAACACTCGGAGCAACCAAAAGATCTTTATTGCAGCAGTGCAACAAAGAGAAAGGAAAGAAGGAAAGAGAGAGAGAGAGAAAAGAGAAGAGATGAACAGGGAGAGAGCAAGAGCAGAGACAGAGAGCGCGCGTAAGAAAGATAAAGAACAAGAGAGAGGGAGCAAGAGAGAAAGAGCAAGAGAGAAAGAGCAAGAGAGAAAGAGCAAGAGAGAGGGGGGCCTGGCAGGAGGGAGTTTTTATAGCCCAAATATAATGGGGCCTCTGGGTCTGCAAGCTGCCTTGTTGGCCCAAGGGGGGGTTAAGTGTTCAGCCTTAAGCAGGGTTGCATGTTCAGACTTGAGGCAAACAGGTGATAAAGGACCAGATAGAGGGGGGTTTGAGTGCGTGGGCTATCTTGCAGCCAACATCTGTTCAGCCTGCCCTGCAGACAGCACAGTTCAGCCTGCTCTGCACCCAACAGGAACTTTGGAAGGTTATGAGGTATGAGGGCTCTGCCCTTTTAAAAAAGGACCTAGAAAAACCCCTCAGCCCTTTCCCCATGTAAGAACATAGTAAGGTACCTTCTAGTGGACCAGAAATTTGCTCTTACCAGACACCACATCTGCCCATGCCTTAATTTTGGACTTTCCATCTCTAGAACAGTGAGAGATAGTGTTCTGTGGTTTATAAGATACCCAGCTTATAGAATTTTGTTATAGTGGCCAAATGGATTGACAACAGAAATAATAGCATTTTTTTTCCAAATCCTGATACCACCCACCAGCTCCAGTTCTAAGGCAAAACTTTCTGGCATGCTGAACTCCTGGTAAAAATGAAGATGTGAGCTAGGTGGGGTGGTACACACCTATAATCCCAGCAGCTCAGGAGGCTGAGGCAGGAGGATTGCAAGTTCAAAGCCAGCCTCAGCAAAAGCAAGGTACTAAGCAACTCAGTGAGACCCTGTTTCTAAATAAAATACAAAATAGGGCTGGGGATGTGGCTCAGTGGTTGAGTTCTTCTGAGTTTAATCCCCAGTAGCACACTCACAAAAAAAAAAGAAGATGTGAATAAGATGGTTCTGGATGAGCTGTTTTCTCAAGTCTGTTGTCTTGCATTCTACAGGGAAGAGTCTTTATTGTCCGTTTCTTCCCATTGAGTTACTAGATGAAATACACAACTTGGAAAACTGTATAAAGCTCTTGGTAAAACTACTTCATTTTTATTTCCCATTCACTCTTGGATATACAAGTTTTCCCTGAGCTGCAGTGGCCTTTGGCTTGCACTGAATAAAGACATCTTCAAACAGTGGCAGCACCATCTATTCACAGAACACAGCATAGTCAGGCCTTGATGACATCTAGGTTGCAGCCAGAGAACTAATGGGTGGTGGTGGGGATCACTCGTACACCATAGAGTCAAAGTAAAAAACTGGAATTCTCTGGGGCTGGGTTATGGCTCAGCAGTAGAACGCTTGCCTAGCATGTGCAAGGTTCTGGGTCTGATCCTCAGCACCACATAAAAACAAAAACAAAAAACTAGAGTTCTCCCTAATGCATATAATGCTGAAAGGTTTGTGGCTGCTTTTGTCCAAAAAAAAAAGGAGAGCATGCCTATTTGCCTACTTTTCTAGAATAGACTTAAGAGCAGACATTTTTATATTGATATTGACTAAGATTGAGAGAATTTGTCACAAGTCATCTATTCTCCTAAATAAGGACAGCTCCTCTACCTCAGTGTGAGATCTCATTGCCAGAAAGTCTCCCTTCTCTCCTACAACATTGCCTCTTTTTCCTCTCTACAGATTCAATCCCATCACATTTATAGATACTGCAATTTCTTGTCCTACCTTGAACCTCTATCTTTTTCCATCCCCTTTCATCTACCATCTCACTTCTCTGCTCCCCTTTACAGCAAAGTTTCTAATTAGAGTTTTCTGTACTCAACCATTTCCATTTCCTCTGTGGTTCCCCATCCTTCCTCCCAACCCCATTACCATTCTACTGAAACTGCTCTTTTCAAGGCCACTGATATTCTTCACTTTGCCAAATCCAGGGGTTAATTCTGAGTTTTAATGCTACTTAATGTGCAAGCAACATTCAACAAAGTTGGTTGCATTTTCTCCTTAAAATACTTTCTTTACTTCTTTTCCTGGAGATTCTGGTTTTCTTTTAACTTCATTGTCAACTCTTCTCTACTCTTCCTCCGACCTCTGAAAGTGGAGTGATCCAGAGCTCAGTTCTTACACCTCTTTGTTTCTCTTGTCTTCTCTTTTATACCCACTTATTCCTTTGGTGTTCTCATGCAGTATTTAACCTTAAATACCATTTATGCTAAAAGCTCCCAAATTTCATTTTAAGTCTAAACCTTTCCCATGATGCTAAAAGCTCCCAAATTTCATTTTAAGTCTAAACCTTTCCCATGAACTCTTTATCAAATATCTAATAATGGTCTAGTCCACAGTTTCACTTGGATGATCAAGAAGCATATCAAACCTGACATGTCCGCAGCTGAATTTTCCCATCTAAAATAGTCTCCTTCCGCAATTGTCTCCATTGCAAGAAGTAGCAATTCTTCCCCTCAAGTTTCTCATGCAAAAATTCCATGTAGGCTCTCTTCCTCTCAAGTTGCCAAGACCCAGCCATCAACAAACCTTACTGACTCTCCCTTCAAAATATATCCAGAATCCACACTTCTCTCACTGTCTTCACCACTACACTTTGGTTCAAATCTGACTTGTCTCACTTGTATTTCAGCGTTAACCACCTGACTGTCTCCAGATACCACCCCTTGTCTCCCTACATTCCATTCTCAAGAAAACAGCCAATATGACCTCTTTAGTGTTATGTGATCACTCCTTTATTAAAAAAAATCCAGAAGTTTCTAACTTAGAGTAAGAACCAAGTGCTTACAAGATTCTATGAAATATGACTCAAACCCCCTCCTTCCACTGGGCCTGCCATTACCTCCCCAACCTCATTTCCTACCTCTGCCCTTCTTTCACTCTGTTCTTCACTGGTTCCATAAAACTATTTCAGGCACTTGCTGAGATGCTGCCTTCTTAGTCAGGAGGTCTAAAATGACCCTGGTTAAATCACAGCCCATTCTAAACCCCACCTCCCTATCCCATCTACCTCCTTATATCCCTCCAATAGCATTTTTTTTACCAACTGAAATGTATTTTCCATATTTGTTTATTATCTGGCTCTCCCATTAGAATGCAAGCTCGGTACTCGATATTTTTTTCAGTGCGTCTCATTATTTCTAATACTAACCTCCAGGTTCATGTATTTTATCATTTACCTTTGTTCCTCATTTCCACCTCCTTAAAGACTATAAATGTGGCAGATTGAATATAGGTGTTTTTCTCCATTTCTCCCCAGACTCATTTTCCAAAGTAGAAGTTAACAGATAATCCTTAAAATTTAAAAGTCAAAGTTACATGTAATTTTGAAACATGAAGGTAACCAACAGAAGATAAAGCAAAAAGAGTTGAAAGAGGTTGCCTCTGGGGAGTGAAAATTTAGAGAAAGGAAGGAGACAGAAGATTATGTGGTTTTTTTCTTGTTGTTTTAAGCATCTGACTGTGAAAGAATATCGCTTTGATAAAAATGAAATTTAAATTCAAAAAGAATATTCAATATTCAAAATGAATGAATAAAATACAGTGGGAGTTTCTAATACCCTCCTTTCAAATCAGTAAGATCTAGGAGGCAAAAAATAAATACAGACATAGAGGAACTGAATATTACAATCAGCTTACTTGTTTTAATAGCTAAAGAACTTGACATCTATTGAAGGAAAGACATATTACAAAAATTGATCATGTACTTGGCTTCAAGAAAACCACAAGAAATATGAAAAGTAGAGATTTTACAAACCTCGTTTTCTAATGAGAATCCAATAAGATTAGAAATAAATGATATATAAAGGGAGCTTTGGAAATTTAGAAATTCCTTTACTCTCTTGACGCAGGCTAGCTTTCAACAGCACATTTTCCCTGGGGATACAATACATAAAAAGCTTCGTTTGACAGTCAAAGCTAAGCAATGGCTTTGGTGTTCTAGCCAGTGACTGTCCTGCCCCTGAAGCATTGAAACTCATTGATTAAAAGGATGGGGAGCCATATGGCATCTTGATTTAAGGGGAATAAAAAATACATTAAATAATTCCTAAAATATCATATCCATTATTCATAAGTGTGACTATTACTTTACATCCAGAGCCACAGGATGTCAATCAACAGACGGAGAGTAGAATTGCCAATCTCAGTTGCACCTCTATTCCCATCCGTGGTCAGCTCCTCTGGAAGGATTAATAAGCAGAGGGGCAATAAGATTTACTAATGAATGGGATTTCAGGCAATAGCTGAAAAAGTCTGCAAAGTTTTTGGATCAGTAGTTCCCGAAGTAGTATGATTCCAAAGATGCATATTGCCAGGTTCCACTTCAGAACAATTGGATCAGAATACCTAGAGGTGAAGCTTGGGAATCCATTTTTTCAACAGGTTTTAGATGGACTTTGTGTGTTCTTAAATTTGAGAACTACTGATTTAAATAATCCACTAACAATGATCAGCTCTCAAAAAATCCAGAGTGCAGGGGAAGAAATAAGAATAACTACCTGGTAGACTTGAAACATAGCTATCTGTTTGTGTTGTTGTTTAATCATTTTGGCTGTGGCTTATTAGCCATTACAGGAAAAGGAACAACAGAGGGAAACTTTAGACACATTCTGGATTGTATTTGCACCTCATTTGTTATTGCCCAGGAGGGTTCTCACTAAAAATGCCTCTACAAGTTAGGCAAGATATTTTTAAAAACAATGAAAAGTTCATAAACCTCTTAATGGATAATTCAATTTCTAGAAACATTCTAAAATTTCTCAGACAAATGTATAGAAATGTTTGAACACGTATGTTAACTGTCACACAGTTTGTGATAGCAAAAACTTAGAATCAGCCAAAGTATCTTTATCAGTTAGAATTAGGTTTGTCTGCATGTAAGAAAACATTTAATGTTGGTCAAAGAATACAAAACCTTAGATAGCAGGAATAAATTCAAGGCAGCCATTGTACAACCTGCAACCACAGTTAGTAACAATATATTATATTCCTGAAACATACCAAGAAAGTAGATTTTTAAAAGTTATCATCATAAAAATGATAACTTAGTGAGCTAAAACATAAGCGAATTAACTAGATTTAGCTATTTTACAATGTATATTATTTCATGTTGTGTACTATAAATAAACCAATTTTATCTGTCAATTTAACACTATTTTTAAGCTAATAAAAGAAAACCTTTAAGATAATCATCACTTAAATAGAATAGAAACATGTTTCTTTCTTTCTTACAAGTCCAGAGGTAGGCCATCTGGAGCTAATATGCTATCTTCACAGTAGAGAGTAGCTCTTCACTGAGTTAGTCCCTTTATAAAGTCTTTCTTTAAGCCTGGCACAATGGCACATGCCTAGAATCCTAGTTACTTGGGTGGCTGAGGCAGGAGGATCTCAACATATAGGCCAGCCCGGGCAACTCAGTGAGACCCTGTCTCAAAATAAAAGCAATAAAAAGATCTGGGGATATAGGTTGTGATAGAGTGCTTGCCTGGCATGCAGAGGCCCTGGGTTCCATTCCCAGCACCGTATAAAAAAGCCTTTATTGCTAATAGCAGTTCTGCTTACATGTCATTGACCAAAATTTAGTCAATACACACACCTACTGTAAGGAGACTAGAAAATGTAACCTTTACCTGGACATATGTAATTCCTAATGAAATGAAATCAGGGTTTTCTCATAAGGAAGAAGATGAAGAGGAGTCTGGAGACTCACCTATCTTTGCCCCAGTGTCCCACAATATAATATTGATCATGCAAATATGATAAATATTATGCAGCCATTAAGCCATGCATTAGAAAAGTCTTTATTTGAAAAGGAAAACACCTATGATAAAAAGCAAGGAAAAAAGATTTAAAAATACAAATTCAGTATGATTCTGATTTTCACTTTTATAAAACAGAGATGCATAGAAAAGATTGAAATTCTAAAATCTGAAGATTATCAGTTGGTTCTAGAGATTTAAATTATGGATGATATTATAATTTCTTCAAAATTTTTCATGTTTTCTTCAGTAAATTTGTATTACATTGTAGTCAGAAAAAAATTGGGGGGCATCCTGGGGATTGAACTCAAGGGCATTCAACAACTGAGCCACATCCCCCAGCTCTATTTTGTATTTTATTTAGAGACAGGGTCTCACAGAATTTTTTAGCACCTCGCTTTTGCTGATGCTGGCTTTGAACTCTCTTCCTGTCTCAACCTCCTAAGCTGGTGGGATTACAGGTATGCACCACCATGCCTAGCTATAGTCAGAAAATATTCAATTAGCATTATTTCTAATTGGGAAAAAAAACTAAGGGAAGAAAATATCTGTGACACCCAGTGCTAAAATAATATGAGAACACAACTGCTCCTCTTCTAAGCCTTTATATATTTATTTAATTCATTTATTATTGGTTCCTTTTAGTTATGCATAACAGTAGAATTCATTTTGATAAAATTGAACAAGAATGGAATATATCATTCTGGTTAGAACCCAATTCTTTTTTTAAAATATTTTTATCTTTTAGTTGTAGTTGGACACAATAGCTTTATTTTATTTATTTATGTGTGGTTCTGAGGATCAAACCCAGGGCCTCACACGTGCTAGGTGAGCGCTTTGCCACTTAGCCACAACCTCAGCCCCGAGAACCCAATTCTTATGAATGTGCATGATGGTGGGATTCACTATTGTCTGTTCACTCAAGTACATAAGAAAATTGTTTCAGATTCATTCTATTGTCTTTCCTTTTCCTATCCCCTCTTCCTTCTCCTTTGTCTAATCTATTGAATATCTATTCTTCCCCCTCTTGCCCCTTATTGTGGGTTAGCTTCTTCATATCATCAAAAACATTTAACCATTGGTTTTTGGGGACTGGTTTATTTCATTTAGCATGATGGTTTCCAGGTCCAGCCATTTACTTGCAAATATCATTAATTTATTCTTCTTGATGACTGGGTAATACCAGTTTATCCTTCAACTTTCAACTCAAGACAAGTTTTCTTCATAAGAGTCCCACTGAAGTTGATGGCAAAACATTGGCAATAGGTAGTGTTGGATGCACCAGTATGAATATTTGCTAAACTGAAGGTTTTCAATGTTATTTAAATATTTTATGCATCTTATTTCTCCAGATAGACATGGTTTTTTTCATAAAGACAAAGCATTTACCTCTTCTTGATACTTTATAAAGTAAGTGCTCCTGCAGTTTCTTACTAAATAATTAATTGGAATAATTTTATTTGTGTCCTGCATGTACATTGCATACAATACTCTCTCACAGGATCTAATTGCAGTTGAGGACTTATATGGATGAATAGAGGAGGAGAATAAAAATTTTCATTGCACAGGGGAGAAAAAAGGTCCCTGTATTCTAGATGACAAAAAAGGGGGGTGGGGATCATACCAAAACTTCATTCCAATTGTATTTACTTAGAGGATACATTAAAGTACTTTCCTTCACCCCAGAAAACAGGGCTTTATAAACACACTATTAGCAAAAATAAGATGCCAAACAAGATGGCAGACAAAATATCACACTAATCACATAGAAATGCTGAATAAAATAGAGAAAATTATTTCAAGCCAGGCTTGACAGCAAAAAAGAGGAATCTCCAGATGTCAGAAATAAAAAAGGAAACTAAACACACAATGGTAAGGGGGAAATGAAACCATAAAGCCTTCAGAGTGTCCTGAATGGGTCTCTAGCCTGAAGTTTATCTGGAAGGCTGTTGAGCTGAGAGTCAGTGGCCCTTTCACAGGTCTGTCCTTGCAAGAGCAAGATGATCTGTTGCAGAGGCTATGGGTGAACAGCCCGTGCCTAGTGGCCTAGAAAATGTGGAAGAGACAGGTTGGGAACAGTGGACCAAACCTGACTTTGATAAATGGAGAGAGTGAAGTTTCGAGTTATATAGCTTCCAAGATATGCAACCTAGTAAGCAGGGACTAGGCAACCAAGGAGTTCTATTGTGATAGAGACCAATGAAGCCTGAGTCCCTCACATGGCCCTGTAGTGATGGCAGACTCCCTGCCTCCAGCACTGTGTAACTGTGTTTGCTACATCCTCTCAGGCACTCACATGCAAAGGGGACATGAGTGGAAATGTGAAGAACTGAGCATGTTTAATTAAAAAGACTGTAAATTAAACATAAAGGAACTGTTTCAACTATTGCAGTAGTCCAGGTTTACTGAATTTGACTTAAAATTTTGATTTTTTTTCCTCCCACCTCTATAAGGATGAGGACTACTGATGCAAATTAAATCAATTTATACAAAATTTATTTAAACTACATTTTATGTTTGCCTCAGTTTGATGTAATTACATTTAAAATCTTACTGTACTATAATGTCTTTGAAAAGTTTTTAAACACTTTTATTTTAAATTTCTTTCAGATTATTATCTCTGTGGTGGGGGAGGAATTATCTTTCCAGAATTTAAAATGTCAAAGGAGAATAAAGGACTCTACCTTTGGTATTCCTTTCAACTCATGTAAAATCCTCCTTCTTCCTGGGCCAAGGAGCAGTTGGAATCCATGTCTCACAGTCTCTGCTGCCTTGGTCTCTTCTACCCCACAATGCCCTGGGATCAACATAGTTCAGCTTTTCTTTTACTTCCTCTTCCTATCTTCTCAGACATTCTCCTAGTCCCAGGAACAGCTGCATAATTTTTAGGGTCAAGTTCAAAATGATCGAGGGATCTTTGTTCAAACATCATTAGTAATTTCAAGATGGTGACAGCAGCAGAGCATTAAACCAAGCATGGTGCTCTGTTTGACTATACTCAGTGAAGCAGGTCCTGTAGGACCATAGGCAGATGATGCTGTCTATTCCCAAGGCCTTGAGGTGGTAGGCTTAGAGTGTCACTCTCAACAAAGTGAACAGCATCCTTAAGGCTGGCTGGGATAGCCTCTCTACACTTAGAGAAACCTGAACTTCAGGTTTATCTTCCTGTTGCATATTCAAACAAAATCTAACAGGATGATAAAAACCGATTACTGTCTTAAAAACAAACAAAAAAAGATGTTCCAACCTCTTTCTGGAAGCTCTGCCAGTCACACTGTAATGTGAGGTGATGGAAATGACACATCTGAAAATATTTTTAAAATGTAAACAATGAAAATACCTAATCTAAATGTAGGAGACAGTGAAACAGTCACAACTGGATTTGAGAAAGAACTGAGCAGAAATCCAAGAGATGAAAAGGTACTCACTGAAACAACAAAAACTGAAAGAGAATTAGTGGATTGAAAATTGACTGAAAAAATAACAGCAAACAGCACAGAAAAATAAAAAATTAAGAATATGGATGCGACACTAAGAGGCAAGGAGGATAGAAAGGCGATAGTTCATCATATTCTAGAAGAAATTCTAGCAGAGTAGTATACAGATAATGGATGATAAATCCTCACCCCCCCCCCGCCAAAAATAACTAAGATTAAAAATAAATAAATAAAAATTACATCAAGTCATGAGCAGAATAAATAAAAACAATTCCAAATGCAAATACGTTGTAGTAAAAAGGCAGAATACTAAGAGAAAACCCTAAAGGCAACAGAAAGAGATGGTAAAATATCTCCAAATGAAAAATCATACATTCAGACTGACAGCAAACTTCTCCTCAGAAGCAACAGATGCCAGAGAGGATTAATTCTATTTTCAAAATGTTTGAGAGGAAAACTGACAACAGTAGAATTCTATTCCCAGATAAAAGGACAATTCAAGAGTGAAAGTAATATGAATATATTTTTATATATCCATATCCCAAGGAGTTGTGTGACACTCACCAAAAGGACTTCTGCAAGACAGTTTAGCAAGAAAAAACAAGAAACCAGAGCGAAAAATAGAATTCAAGGACAATGGCATTATTCACAATAGCTAAGTTATGGAAACAGCCTAGGTGCCCATCAACAGATGAATGGTTAAAGAAAATGTGGCTTGTATACACAATGGAATATAATTGAGCCATAAAGAAGAATGAAATCCTGTTGTTTTTGTGAAATGAATGGGAACTGGAGGACATTATGTTAAGAGAAATAAGCCAGACATAGAAAGATAAGTACAGCATGTTCTTTCTCATAAGAGGTAGCTAAAAACAGTAGGCTTGGAAATAGAATATTTATTACCAGGTACTGAGAAGTGGGATGAATAAAGGACTGAGATGTAAGGATGGATAAGGAAAGTTGATCTGTGCATGCTGTGTAATACATGTTAATCAAAATAAAAGACAAAAAAGAACAATAGTGAGAAAACTGGGGGAAAGCTAGCAAAAAGTGTGTTAACTAACAATAACCACCAAGGCAGAACTAAAACATTAGACAATCCCATCATGGGAGGCTGAAGAAAGTTGTTTGGAGTAGATAAGAATGTGCTAAATCCCTTGCATATTTAGAAGGAGGATATAAATTCGTTTGTTTTTTTTTTGTATTTATTTAAAAGTTATGTGGAAGGGCTGGGTTGTGGCTCAGAGGTAGAGCACTCACCTAGCAAGCATGAGGCACTGGGTTCAATCTTCAGCACCACATAAAAATAAAGATATTATGTCCACCTATAACTGAAAAATAAATATATTTTTAAAAAGTTATGTAAATTACATATAACAAATAATTTAAAAGTACTTACTGAAGGTCTAAAAATAGAATGCATAACTTTGAAACTAGAAGAGGAAATTTTTTAAAAAATGATCAGTTTGATAAAAGACAAGAACAGAGGGGAAAATGAAAAAATAAAACAACCAAACCAAACTAGTGTAAATCATTTCAAATATTTCAGATACCATAAGCAATATAAAACAACTAAAGAAGCACGTACATATTTATGGTTAAATAGACATATTTGTGGTTAAATCTATGACAGCATGTACAAAAAAGTATGTAGGACAATCTGTTCCTTATGCAATTCAAAATATATGCATCCACACATGAGCATAAATTGTCCTTTGATATATAGCAATGCATGTAAATAGTATTAAAAATATTTTAAAAATACACCCTAAATTCATAGATTTACCTGTTTTTGCAAGGGGATGAGTCAAAATGGAAAAGATATAGGATTTTAATCTAATCTGAAATTTTTAAAATTAAAAATAAAGACTAAAGGCAAATATAATAAAATGTTAATGAGCAGTGAATATATAGGTTGACTACACAAGATATACTTGTTCTGTATTTTTTAATTCTAAAGTTAAAAGATTTTGAGGAAAAGAAGAAATGTTGTGCATAATTAATTTACATAAATAATTTTAAAATATTGTATAGTGCTTGAGCTTATTATAAAATAGTAGAATATGCTGTTCACAGTGGTACAGACCTGTAATCCCAGCAGCTGGGGAGGCTGAGGCAGGAGGATTTTAAATTCAAAGCCAGCCTCAGAAACAGCAAGGCACTGAGCAACTCAGTGACACCTTGTTTCTAAATAAAAGACAAAATAGGTTGGGGTTGTAGCTCAGTGGTTGAGTACCCCTGAGTTCAATCCCTGTTACAAAAAAAAAAAGTAGAATATATACTTTAAAACACAAATAATGCCTTTCTCCAACAATTCTTTATTGCTCAAAATTTATACTAACTGAACTTTCCATTTAATTACTTAGAATTAGTGAAATTTTTATGGGCAAAAGGGGGAAAAAGTATGTAATTTGGATTTCCTAATGACATGCATCAAATGATGATGGAAGATTTTGCTCTGAAAAAAATATTGCAGTCCCTTGAACTAGAGAGCATAAAATGGTACCCAAAGGACTCTCTGTTACTTAGTGATGGGTCTTAGATTTTTAAAAATTAGTTTCTGAGCCTCTTTTATCTTGAAGCTAGAAAACTGGAGTACAAAGAAGTCTTTTTCAGAGAAAATGAATGCAGTTTTCTGTAAAAAAAAAAAAAAAAAAAAGCAGGCAGAATTCTGCATCTGGAAAAAAAAAAAGTAAAACAAGTAGTGCCTCCACTTGAGTTATGTTTTAGATCTAGAGTCTGATTTAACCCCTAGAGGGTCAATAACTGTTCTTGGTTAGAAAGTAAATAAGCAAAATTATTTTCTAAAATCCCTTGCTCTTCATGGAGTGTGATCATAAGCCAGAACGGTATTCATGAAGTTAGCCTCACAATTGAGATGGAAAAGGAGATTTTTGTTATTACAGAGGAAGCTTGTCCTGGTCCACTTTATTTCTCCTTTTAGTAAAAATTCCAGTAATTATAGCAAGCTTTGCTATCATCAGTGAAGCTCAGGCAATATCCAGTGGTGTTCTTTTGGGTGGCTAACTGATTTATCCAGGTTATGCAGGGATACGGCCCAGTAACGAGCAAGAGGGAAACCTGAGGTTGGTCTGTAACTACTAAAGCTACATTGGGCTCTTTGTCTAGGGTCCCCCCATCATCCATCTCTAAACTTAAAATGGCTCACAACTCACCTTGGGCCCTCCTGGCCTATGAGGGTATGAGAACATGAAGGGCTAAGGCATAGAAGGATATTTGGGTAAAATTAAGGACATTCCCTGATGCCCAGTGTTAAAGGACAGCCAAGTGAACTCACTTGGGTCAGGCTACCTCTATGCAGGGAAGTTTATTCCTCTGATAGCTGCAGGCTTTTGTGGGCAGGAACTTATTAAAAGGGAAATGATCAGGACCAAGCAAGCCGGAGAGGCAAGGAGTAGCTTTGGCAGTTCAGGTAACCCTCTGCCTTTGTGTCACTTGCTCTGAGAAACACTTTGGTGAAGAGTTCAAAATAATAAATTGATCCTAAATAAATATTCGCAGATATTGGACAAAAATGAATACTCTTAGTTTGGTGAACCATGGAAACATTTTATGAACTTTAAAAGAAACACATATCCTTTGGTGCATGAAATAAACCCTTTCTTCTACACATTTAGCAGACATAAGTAGCCACTCATCAAGCTGAGAAATGAAGTTCTCTTGTCCCATCAGAGTTCCAGCCCGTGGTGGTTCATTGGTTCACTGGCTCCATTAGGTCAATTTGCTCTTTGGAAAGTGACTTCAGCCTGGGTATGCAGCCAGACTCCCAGACTAAGCTTTGTCTTTTGATTTCTGTGTGAGAAACACAACTTGACCCAACATTTCTACTCCTCCCAAACTCTGAGAAATGCTCTGTCTTGGCATTCCTGTGCCATTAAAGGCTAAAACTATTGAGGCAAAAGTTACCAGATTTCTGTGCCCCACTAGCCAGGCGAAAACCACAGGCCCGGTGCAGACGGGTGCAGACATCAGTAGCCCAGCAACCCCTTAAAGCCTCTGTTGCTTGAAACTGCTTGCCACATAATCTGCTTTTGTGAAGCCTCTGTCCCCTGACCTCAGGTGACTTTCTTTAAAATAAGAAAGGGAGGTGAGGGAGTTAGCTAGCAGCAAAACTAATAAAGTCTGTTGAGCCTAAGGATTTCCAAAGTTTAGGAGCTGGGTTTGTCCCTGGACTCAGCCTAGCTCAGAAATGACTAAGGATTGTGGCTTAGTGGTAGAGCACTCACCTTGCATGTGTGAGGCACTGAGTTCAATTCTTAGCACTGCATACAAAATAAAATAAAGGTCTATTAACAACTAAAAAAATACATTAAAAAAAAAGAAATGACTAAGGCATTTCCAGAACTCCCTCTGGGCATTGGCCAAGGGGTGGCATGTGTATTGGTGTGCCAACTGAACTGAGGACTATGCTTTGATTCTTTGGCTAATAGTGTCTCTCAGTGTGTCCAAAATCAAGAAGATACCAAAATGGTCTTCAGACAGAGACCCCCTAAACCACACCATGCAATAGCTCTCAGTTGTTTCTCCTGGGGCCTGTGTTCTAATGCACAGAGAAGTATGATCTGATGAACTATATAGAGTGCTCTATTTAATTTGGTGCGTGAGCTGTTGAATTGCTTACATTTCTCACAGTCTCCTTTGTATCACTTCAGGAAAACTCTTAATAGCCAAGAAGACTTTTTAAAAAAAGTATTCATGCTAAATTTGCAAGTAAGACAAATGTCAAACGAAGATGTATGAAATCAGATGCCCCAACTGAAACTCCAAGTATTCTCTTAGGTCAGACTTCATGAGCATTTTCTTTGTAAATAATATTTTGTTTGCAGTCTCAAAATAGGACACTTCTCTTCATGCTGTGGTGGAGGTGGTGGCAGGACCCAGCATCCCATAGTGAACATGAAGACTCTGACCAAAGACATCACCCAGATGATCTGACCAAAGACATCTCCTTCTATCGGCTGTATGCCTATGATAACTGCTTGTTTTCCAGAATCCACATGCCCCATCTTATTCAGGTCACAGGATTATCCCAGACACAGACAAGTGCTGTTGCACACAGTGGACTAGTGCACTCTTCCCAGGGCTTACTCAAGCCCCACACTGTGCTCTTGGCACCAGGTGAACAACCCAGTGGCAGCACTGGGAGATGCACAAGTGGCCCATGAGTTCCCTGGTCAGATGTCACTTTTCCTCTAAGAAGATATGCTACCTTAAATTCCACCTTCAAAGAATTATTGCTTTTGGTTAAGTCACTGTTTTCTTCAAAAGTTCCCTTAGACACAGTAGCAGAGTTGGAAAATGTCTGGCTTTGGAGCTGGTCATATCTGAGTCCCAAAGCAAACACTACCACTTAACAGCTATGTGACCCTGTACAAGTACCTTAACCTCCTTGAGCCTCAGATTGTCCTTTCTTAACACACAACAAACTTACCTGCCCCCTGTAAGGCAGGGAAGGCCCATTTAGGTAAAGTATATGGAATGATAAACACATTCCTGATATATTGTAGATACCCAATGGACTATAGTTGTCACTGTGACTATTGAATAAGCACTTCCAGGAAAAAACTTCTGAATACCTTGACTTAAAAGAGATTACTCAGATTGTGGAGCATGCCTGTAATCTCAGCGGCTGGCAAGGGGGGGTGCAGGGGGGTGCTGAGGCAGGAGGACAGTGAGTTCAAAGCCAGTCTCAGCAACAGCAAGGCTCTAAGCAACTCAGTGACACCCTGTCTCTAAATAACATACAAAATAGGGCTGGGGGTGTAGCTCAGTGGTAGAGTGCCCCTGTGCTTTGATTCTTTGCCTAATACTGTGCTGTATCACCTGGCTTCTATCCCCACCACCTCCAAAAAAAGAGACCACTCAGTTTACTTTGTAATGATACCTACCTATGCCAAGAACAGATAGAGAATGAAGGGAGAACTAGGCAGCACTAACAGGTCCTCACAGCCCAGGAGGTATAAGAAGGGTTTCAGAACAGAGGGATAGGAGGAACAAAAGGCAAGCTTTATCACCTTACCATCTGGTCCTCTATTCATACCCCATCCTATAATACTAGAGATACTGACTGGGTGAATCTGTTTGCCTAATGCCATGTAGTTAATTGAGCAAGAACTGGAATGAGAATTCAGATATCCTATTTCTGGCCACTGGCTCCTCACCAATAATGAGCCTATATATACATTAGTAAAAGGTGAATGGTGACCAAAAAAACTGGATCAGGGATCAAAGACATGATTTCCATTGAGAAAAAGATATACGAAGAATTTGTGAGGGCAATGAAATGTTCTTCCTGTATCTTGATTGGTGTACGTTGGTTATATTTATATACATATACAGATTTGATGTATCAGCTGGGCACTTGAGTTTTATGCACTTTATGACATGCAAATTGCACTTCAGCAAAATTAGTTAATTAAAAAAATGTGCTCTCCAGCTATAATTCTAACACTAATGAGCTGGGTGATCCTGGCCAACTCAATCCAAGTCAACTCTCTGGGATTTGACTATTTTGTCCTTATAATGAAAGATTATAATTATACAAAGCCTAACATTCCTATTAGTTCAGCAATATAATAAGGTAACTCTTTCAATTCAGCCTCTATTTTATGCCCACTGGGTTCAGCCACAGGGGCAGAGAGATTGGCACACAATTTAGGGAGAGAGGAGAGTAACTTAATGGTATGTGCAGGGGACTCAGTGTCTTTATATTGCATCGCTAACTTTCCGGCCACACTTTAAAGAACACAATTGGTTTTCCACAGAGATCCAGTCATGCAACATGATTGAACCGTGGGATGGGGATGATCTGGCTCCAGAGAAGTTGTATCTGCTACCAGAGATAACAACTTTCACATGGAGAGTGGAGAAAATGTTTCCTGGACAATGGGAATGACTGACAGATATTAGATGGGAGGAAATTGAAGGCTCTGCCAAGTTTCATGATAAAATGTTATTTCTCACGGTAAGGTCAAGCTGTCTCTAGTGCAGCTACTGTTTTTAAAAGACAAAGGGAACAAGGCAGATGCAACAGAGTGCAGCAGACTTTGCAAAGAATGTGATCAAAGGCAACTTGTTTCATTTACAAATGCAAGTAGATGACTATTAGGGCAGTAAAAATCATCAAGGACGAATGTGGAATTTGTTGATGAACCCAAAGTGGAGAAACATCAGTTAGGAAGTCTCTAAGGGTTTGAACCCAAAGCCCTTTGGATGTAAACTGCCCACCAGTGTTTGCAAGATCACACACGTGAAAGGAAGTTTAAATCAGACTTCCAAAGGAGAGGCATTATGCCAGCAGCTGGGCTTGGCATAATGAGTATTTCAAAAGGTGGAGTATATTTGCTGGCACTAAATCTTTTAGCTTCCTAAGACCAAGAACCTAAAAATGAAATCTAGCATGTACATATCACTGAGTATCAGAACATATCAGTGATTTTATTTATATAAATAGGACAGAAATAAAAGTCCTGCTTTAGTCCCAATTTGCATTCAAAAAATGAGTGAACCAGGCACAGTAGCACACGCCTGTAATCCCAGGGGTGTCCCTGAGTTCAATCTCTGGCAACCCCCCCCAAAAAAAGGGTGGCATCTGTTCTCATCTAAAATCTTTGAGGAATAACTGTGGGATTGTTAATTTTATGTTAATTTTGTATCAATTTGGCTAGGCCACAGATACCCAGATACTTAAATAAAGATTTTTCTGGATACATGTAATAGGGTGTTTCTGAGAGAAATGAACATTTGAATCAAGAAACTGAGTAGAGTAGATTGCCCTTCCCAATATGGGGAGGGCAATCCAATTTGCGAGAATGCTGAGTAAGGAAAAATTCCCTCTCTTTATCCATCTTCAGTCTGGGAAATCACAATGGTCTTCTCTTGCCTTTGGATTTGGACATGGGCTAGATGTCATACTATCAGCTCCTGGATTTAGCTTGGATTACATTATAGGCTCTCCTGGGTCTCTACTTGCTAACTGAAGATACTGGACTCTTCATACTCCAGAATCATGCAAGCCAATTCCTTATATTATCTATCTATCTATCTATCTATCTATCTATCTATCTCTTCTATTAGTTCTATTTCTTTAGAAAGTGCCTCAGATGATTAATTGATTCATGTTAACATCATTCAACTTTTCAGGGATTAGATATGAAAATTTATATCTATTGAACATAGTCTTTGCTATCGAAGACTATTGAACATAGTCTTTGCTCCAGCAAATAGTCTTCTAGGAATTTATACTGCAGAAATACTTGGACATGGAGCAAAGTACCAGGCATAAGGGTCAGGACTGCTGTGTTGCACCTGCCAGGAGGCACCATTTCCATTAAGTCTATGTCAATGATGCCTCTGAAGCCTGATGAAGATGTTTGCTGTCTAATTGTTAAAAATGGCAAAGGACTCAGAACAATGCAAATCTCCACCACTAAAAGATGATTAAATAAGTTATGCCACATTAACATGATAGAGTTCTATAGGTATTATGCCTTTGTGTTTTTTTTTAAATGAGACAGATCTATATTATCTGATAAAAGGCCCAAGATAGGAAAGAGACAAGGACAGAACAGCAGAATGTCATTTGTGTTTATTTATGTATATGTGTAACTCTGTGTGTGTGTGAGTGTGTGTGTGTGTGTGTGTGTGTGTGTAAAGAAATGTTCTAAGGACACATAATTTGTAAATAGTAGTGGGAATGGTAGAGTAACAAGAACTTATACTTTTTTGTTGTATACACTTTTAAAAAATGTTTGATTCCCCCCACGTGACCAAGTTTTATTTCTGTAATAAAAAGAAATCTAGTCTAATAAAAAGTTCACCTGTTCATGCAATAAGTATCATATACCAAGCAATGTGCTAAATATCTTTACAAGATATTTAATGAAGTGCTCACTGTCCAGTCAAATTCTCTAGTTTGTTAGTGGAATTGTTGTTGGTAGCATAATTGTTATTGATGCTACGGGTTATGAAATATTACCTACTTCATTCCTCAAACATATTTTTGTGTCTCTATCATGTGCCAAAATTCTTCTAGGTTCTAGGGATATATCACTAACCAAAAGAAAGCCTTGGCTTTGTAGTCCTTATAGTCTGCTCATTCAAATAGGAAATTTTCCACTCTGTGAATCACATTCATGTGGTCCTGACACACTTCATGCAGTAAAATAGTCATTCTAAAATGTTTCTGCAGGAATAGACACTCCTGTGTAGGTTACACTCTGACATTCACATAGACTATCCTATAAAGTGAACAGATGAAATTGGCATGGAAAATACCCCTGCTATCATTTGGATATGGTTGAGTGTGTCCCCTAAAGGTTCATGTGCTGGAAGTTTGGTCTCCAGTGTAGCAGTGTTGAGATAATAGAAACTTTAAGAAGTGGGGCCTAGTACATGTAAATAGGTCCTAGGGGACCACCCCTGAGAAGGATTAATGTTGTCTTTGGGAGTGAATTAGCACTGTCAAGAGCTGGTTGTTATAAAGTGAGGCCACCCCATGCACTTGGCCCTTCTGTATGTAGCCATTTATTTCCCTTTCTGCTTTTCCACCATGTTGTGATGCAGTCAGAGAGCCCTTGCTAGGATGCCAGTGCCATGTTCTTAAACTTCCAGGACTGTGAGCTAAAAAAAAAAAATCCTATTTTCTTTATCAGTACCCATATTATGGCAACACAAAACAAACTAATACCCTCCTGTAATATATAACATTTTAGTAACAGTCATCTAGAACTCAATGTGGTCAATCTGCACGGCTGCTGCTTCCACTTCTCCACTCCGAACCCTCTAGCCTGGCTATGGTTCAAAGGATAGCTGGGTCCCTTAGTCCTTAGTACTCCTTACTAGTGCTGTCCTTGACATTCCCAACTGGTCAGACTATGGCAGTCTGTAAAGACAGAGATTTGTATATTTCACAAAAGGAAGGTTATATAATACCTCATTTTGGTCTGTTTGCCATCCCGGAGTTGAAAGTGGCTCCTTCCAATTAAGTCAATTGCTACAGTTTTTGTGGTATGCCAAGAAATGGCTGTGAACACACAGAGACACATACATGTGGATCTTCCAGTGAACTCCTGTTTCACAGCCCCTTCCTGGCTCCATTGCTACAGTGGCTGGAGCTGGTACTTGGCTCATCAGACCTTTTCTCTTTCCTTTTTTGCTTTGACCTGTGGATTCATCCAAACTACTTTTGGAATTGCTGCCAGTCAGAAACAGTTGCTTTTCTTTTCTTCCTCCATGGCAAACAGCTGGACAGACAAACTCCTGATTGTTATTTCTTTTTTTAAAATTTTTTATTTGTTTTAATTAGTTATACATGACAGTAGAATGCACTTATATACTTTGATATATCATACATAGATGGGATATAATTTCTCATTTTTCTGAGTATACATGTTGTAGAATCACACTGGTCATACAGTCACATACATACATGAAATAATAATGTCTGTTCATTCTACTAGCTTTCTTATTCCCCACACCTGATTGTTATTTCTATTGTAATGAAACTCTAGGCTAAAATCTTTCTGGATTAACACCTTCGAGTAGTTGTGGTTTACCTTTTACCACTTTATAGTGATTCCTTCTCGTCTATGGAGTCTTCTGATCTGTGTCAGGGTCAACAGACCCAATAAATGTTTTATTTAACATTTTGTAGAAAGAACTCAGGAATACTTAGTACCCACGAGATCCAAGAGAGATTTTGATTTAATTTTAGAACTAAAATATATTTAAAATGGTAGAGTTGCCTGCTTGGCTCTTGGGAGTACAATAAGCAGACATTGATTTCTGTTGAAGTTAACATCAAGAATTATTGAACTGAGAGGTACACACTGCCCTGGCCTCCACTTTAGTCAATATTTACCTTGAAAAATAATTAATCTTGATGTTAAGTAAAATCAGACATCAATATATGTATTCTTTATTTGTTACATGCTGAGATGAATGTTGAATATATATACATATGTTTGATTTATGTATTTATTTATATTTATGTATTATATATACCTTTGTTTTATGTATTTATAAGTTATTCATTTATATACACATAAATTTATTTACATATAATGTATTTTAAGCATCTTAAAGGAATATCAGGATTTGTAAAATATTTTAATTTACAAAACTTGAAGCCCACCTATGGCATTCCCTTTCTAGTGAATTCATCACTTCCCTCTGCTGTATATACTCCAGAAGGGCACTTGCTTTATGCAAAATGTGCTGTTGACTCCTGAGGCAGCAGCAGGCTTAGAAAGACTAAAAGCATCACCTAATCGACTGACCCACCTCTGGCTTTTATACCGTTTAACATCAGAGCACTCTGTGTCTCAGGATGACCTCGTGTGTTAACAGGAGCCACGACAAAGGAGCATGTGACTAGCTGCATTGGGCTGTTATTAGAACAGGATCCATCCCAGAGAGCTCATCATGCTCTCAGCCAAACTCCACCTCATCCTGCACCTGGAAAATCCAAACCCACCAGCTCAGACAGCTGTGATTGATGGTCGAGAATGCTAATAGAAATATTATTAGTAATACAAAAATTGCTGTAATTCAAATAATAACTGGTAACACACCTTAGGCCCTTTGCATTTACCAGTTTATTCTTCACCTTCACTCCTGGGGGTCGATATTATTGGCTCTATCTTATAATTGAAAAAAAACCAAAGTTGAGGGATGTTAAGTCCTTTGCTCAGGACCACACAGGTATCATGAGTCAGAGCCGGGATTTGAATCAATGACTGTTCTATTTCAAAACCGAGGTTGTTAAAATTGGGTTATGTTGCCTTTTCCTGACACAGAAAGCTATGCTGAAGCACAGATGCCATGAAGAGTCCTGTGAAAGGCCATCTTAACTCATTTGGGGAAAGGCTCTACAGAGGCAGATGAGCTGACTGACTGTTATGGGAGGCACAAGGCAAGAAGAAATACAGCAATTTCTGATGGCCAACCTCTAAATGCCTCGACCTTATGTTGTCCCAATGCCTTTATCCTAGTTTTGATATTTTCTTTCTGATGGAGGCCTCACTTTGCAATGTCAAGCAAGAGCCAAGTGAAACTCAGCACAGTTGTTTAATGCTGATGAATATCTTCAGTACCTGCCTTAGGGCTGAAGTACTCACTCCTGAGGTGCTACTACTGACAGAATCCAACTCTTTATCTTTGGGAATTGCTCTCTGCAAAAGAGAGCATTGTCACCCCACCCTTTGGGAGCCCTCAAATAGTTACCAGTGGGTGCAGCAAAGCAGCAAGACCTGACCCCTCTGACTTAAGAAAGAACTTCTCTGATGGACAGGTCATCCCAGTTCAGTATTTCCCCTTGGCATCCACTGAAACCTCTCTTGCAATTTCATCACAGTTCAACAACTCCTGACCAATCCTGCTTCCCTCACTCCTTCAGCACCCAATCCTAGGGAAGCCAACCTAAGAAAAGAACCGTTCTCATAAACAAATTGACTTTAGGATCGGTCCCTTTCCCTTTCCCTTTCTAATGTTGGCAAGATTCTACAGGGAAGGAGATTTAGATTTACAAGGCTGGGCTAAGCTCAGTGCTGGGATAGATTCTAAGTAGAAACCCAAGCTTCCAGATCCTCACATTCCTACCCTAGCTACTCCATAAGCTGTCCAGGCTTGACCTTGTTCTGAACCTGCAAACATAATGGGAAGAGTTGGCATCCAAAGTCAGTGAAGGCTCCTTACCACATTTCCTGACCTTGCTGTAACATGATGATTTTATTACATCTTAAAACCCTAAATTTGGTTACACATCAGTAGAAAATCTACAGCCTAATTTGAAGTTCCTTTCCTGATGGTAAAGGGAAGATTCTTATACTCTTTGAAGTTTTTATTTTGTTTTTGCAAATTTGGAATGTTATCACTCTTTTCCCCATCCAAAGGAAATAAAATGTGCAAGCAGTTTAATGAGAAAAATCTAAGTGAAATTCCAATGATCAACTGATATCCTCTTGTTTAGCTTATAAAGCACAAGCAAGTAAGAGATGAATGGTCACTGAAGGGGAATACATTTACTTACACAATATCAAATCACTAAAGAGTGCCCATCGGTTCCCCCTCTAATGCTATACATGCCTGGAGAGGCAACTGTTAAAACCTAAGACAGGCCATTTTTTTTTTTATAAATGTACTCTCTTTTCCCCAAAACCAGCGCAAGGGGAGAGGGGGCTAAATGTGTGTTTGCTATGGATTTTTTTCTTTTTTCTTTTTATTTTTTCCCTTTCTTTTGAAAGGCTATTCTTTCAGCTAGGAAAAAAGGAAACCCTAATTTTTCTGCTGACTGGCTTGTGCACAACTGGAAATTATCAAAGAAATTGCTGCATCATTGATGTAGTAAGAAAACAGGAAGACAATTTTCATCCCCAAATGAGCCCTCTCAGCTGAGGCTCCCTTTGGAGTTGATGACCACATGCTTTCCATCTCGGCATGGGGCCAGTCTTATTAAAATCCTATAGCAGCAGCTTATTTTTCAAACACTCAAAAACAGAGATTTTATGATGGATTTCCCTCAAAGTTGCTCATGGTCATGTGTTTGCCACCATCAGCGACTCCAATGGGAGAAGGATCTTACCTCATAGAGGCAATATCTGGGCATTATTCTTGTTATCAAAAACATGTTGGGGCTCCTAAGTAATGCTCAAAGATGAGAATGGCATAGTAATTGCATATAACTTATGCACATCCTTCTCTACTTTAAATTATCATTACTTATAATACCTAATATAAAGTAAATATAATGTAAATAATTATTATACCATGTTGTTTAGAAAATAGTGACAGGAAAACAAGTCTGTACATTTTCAGTTCAGATGGTATTTTGTTTTCAAATATTTCAGATCTGTGGTTGGTTGAATTCACAGATGTGGAGCCCATGGCAATGGAGGGATAACTGTACTGGTAATTCAGAAATGGAAGAAAGAGAGAAAGTGAAAAGAGAGAAAAGGAAAAGAGAGGCGAAATGAGAGGAAAGAAGTAGGCATCAATGCATTATTTATTCTATAAATTAGAAATCTGTCTTAATCCCAAGAGACAGTCATGATCTAGGAAACAACCAAGACTACAAGGGATCAGTAATCAATAATCATTAACAACCAAACTTGATTTTAGGTCACTTGGTTATTTTAACACAGAGAAACTGGGAAATGTTAAGGCACAAATGATCAAAATTAATTTGGTTTAAAAAAATAAAGTCATTAAACTTCCTCAAACATATTTAAGGTATTTATAAATTAAACACAGATTTTGGAATAGAAAGTGTATATGCACTACAGTGCTAAGAGTCCTAAGACATGTTTCCTAGTATCTGAGTGATTAACATTGAAAGGAACCTTAACCATTAGCTTCTCCTGCCCTGTTTAATCCAGAACTGTATTCTCTCCACCTCTATCACATCCTTAACAAATGGGCACTCAGCAACATTTCTAAGGATACTGGTTTTCTATTCTTATCTTAGTTCCACCCAAAGAAATGTCCTTTAATTCTTCTGTTTGGAAAATACATATAGATAAATACGTAACCATCATTAGCTAACCTGAAGTACCAGTTTAGTACTGGATGCGGTGAGGTCAATAAATTGGGTTACAACCACTTGCCGTAACTCTTCATGCTAGGTTCCAGCAGTATTCCCAATTATGAGGGAGCAGGACAGGACTCCTAGTTCAATATTACAAAAGAGCATTTTAGAGTCCAAAACCCTTGGCCTCAACTTACCTTTGGTGACCTTGGTTCAACAATAGGCTGCATAGAATCCCTACAGAGACTTATCAATTAACTATTAAAAATAAACATCATTTATGTAAAATGAATGGCCAAGTTATAAATTTGCCTTTCTAGATTAAATTTGGCTGAAACCTGCTTGGAATATTTAAGGCTGTCATTTTAAGGGTAGAAACACTTGATCAATCTTGTTTGATCTTTTTTTTTTTTTTTTAGAGAGAGAGAGAATTTTTTTTAATATTTATTTTTTAGTTTTCGGCGGACACAACATCTTTGTTTGTATGTGGTGCTGAGGATCAAACCCAGGGCCACACGCATGCCAGGAGAGCGCGCTACCGCTTGAGCCACATTCCCAGCCCTTGTTTGATCTTAAGACATTTCTGAATCTACTAAAGAACTCTTACCAAACATGACAGTCAGTCATATCCCAATTCTCTGTCTTCCTTTGTTCCCACTGCAAATTTCTTCTTCAGAGATAGTGTCTGGTATATCTTGGGTAAGCACAAGTCTCAGACCATGATGTTTGGCCATTTAAACTGTGAACAGTTCTATTAAAAGAAGATTGGTTAAGTTGCTTAAATAAATTGTAGTATTTTCAGTAAAGAAACTGTATGCTAATAATTAAAATGATATTATAAATGATATTTACAATATGTAAATAAAATTAGATTACAAAATAATAACCATAGTACAATATTTCTTCATTTCTATATTAAAAATGTGTGTTTATGCAAAGAAAAATATCTCACATATTATGTTCCAAAATGTTAATACTTTAACATTGATTATTTTCAAAAGATGAGATCATAGTATTGTTTCATTTTCTTTTATATTTTTTTCCTATTATACTCCACTCATATTTTATGTCTTTATGCTGATATGTATTGCTTTGAAAATAATAAAAAAGAATGTAAGGGGATTTCCATTTTGGAGAAAAAGAAATGGGATATCTTTAAGTTATGAAGAAATTCCATGCTTTTTCAAGACAGTGTCTTTACAAGATCAATTTCCCTCTTTAGAGGGTCCTGTGTTGGGTATGTCTTTCCCAACCAGTATCACCAAACAGCAGTTCTGATCTTCACAGAGAAGCTGCTAAATGTTATGGGTGGGGAGGAGCAGGTGTTGGAATAGAGAGGAGATGGCATAAGCCTATGAGAAATATCATATGCTGAATGAGAAAGAACACATCAAACATACTGAAAAACCTCATGTTGCATTTTATCACCCTGACTCATTCACGTGGTTGGACAAAATTTAAGACTCCAGAAAAATGTATCATAGATGACTTCCCACTTGTGGTGTTAAGAAGCCTTGCTCCAAATGACCCCACTCCACCAACTACCAAAGCATTTTTTTCCCTCACCATATAGTGAAAAATTTTCACATTATACTTCCTTTTTTAAGTAACTAAAATGTCACCATTCAGTTGGGCTATCAAAATCTTTTAAAATGCAATATTCCCCCATCCCTACCCTACGGGGTCAAGAAGTTAGAGTATGTGGTGGGTGTTCCTATGCTCAGACATTGGAGTTTATTAAAATTAATTTAACCAAACTTCTTTGTTTCAAACTCAGATTCTAAGTTTGGGCACCCTGAAAACAGAAGAAAAGGGCTCAAGAAGGCAGGAAAGAACATGAAAGGGGCAACAGGATGAGTAAAGACCAACCCCACAATTCTCCACAGGTCTATCTGTTCTCAAAAGTGTATTTAAACCAACCAAAACAAATCAGGACACCTGAGTCTTTTCAATAGATTTTTCTTTGATCATATTTCCAGCCTGAATGATTATTTTCAAATAATTTAGAATAGTAAAGAAAAATACTGAATTTCTTGATTGCCCAAGACTGAGTACTCTAAAGTGAATCTAATGAAAAGGGTGGGGGGGAGCGGAATCACAACCTTTTCTTGAGATGGGAGAGAAAGGGGTCCATACCATGCCAAATCATTAGTTTAACTAGGTTTTTCCTGCCTGAGATGACCCATAGCTTGAGTGTCATTAAGACACAGCCTCTCTGTTTCTTTCCTTACTCAGAAAAGGAACGTTCCATTCCACGCAATTCATGAATTTTAAAAACCATGAACCTTCCTTCACATTCCAGAGGAACACAAACGTTTTCCTGTAAGAGAGCTGTTTTGAGCATAAATGCTCAAGTGATTGCGATGGTGACGGGGAGAGGCCTTTTAGACTAAGCCTTTGTTCTGAGCTGGCTGGAGGCTCCAGGCCTAGGACTGCCAGTAGCGTCTGGACATATGGCTGGGCACAGAGAGCAGGGGCTGAATTTACCAACCACCAACTGCCATAATGGCCTTGTCCCTGGAAAATGGCCAAAATGTTGAGCCAACTGCCAGTGCCACCATGTTGTCATTAGACAATGGGCCAACAGAAAATTATATGGCCATGGAAGACCACTAGCTTCCTCTAGTGGTGGAGCACAGTGGCTAATTTCTTGCCACTTTGCATCAGAAAGACATCCCTGAATTCCATGAACAAAAGGAAGGCATCTCCTAAAACAATCCTGTCCCCGTTTTAGAGTAGTGAACTTTCTCTACACCTTTCCAGGGAGCTAATATTTATAGACTCCTAATTTTAATGATAAAAATCATCACCGAAACTCATGAGGCTCTCCAATGATTTTCCAATGCCCTTGAAATTAATTCTCAAAATCATTCCATGGCTTATGAGCCCCTGATGATATATTCCCCAGCCTATCTCTACAGCTGCACTAGTTGCCACTCTCCCCCTCACTTTACATGTCTTAAACACTTTCCCTTCAGTACTTGCACACTCACTCTCTCCCTTAGTTTGAAATGATTGTTACTTCCCTTCTCTGTTTTCTCCCTCTCATCTGGGTAAGTCTTATGCATCCTTTAGGATTTAAATTAGATACTACCACCTCACAGAGGTCTTCCTTGATCCCCCAAACTAGCCCTCCTCCTTTGTCCTGTTTTAGCACCCTGAATTTTCTTACCTAATTATTCATAACATTCAATTTAAACTGCTTAATGTCAATATTTCCCATAAAAAATTCTCTTTGAATGCAGATATTATGGCTATCATTCACTTCTTTATCTTCTGCACACAACACAGGGATAGCAGATGTTTATTCAGAGGATGCATTTAAAGAAGTAGCAAATTCTAAAATAATAAAAAAATGACATTTATTCTGTGTGAAATATAGGCCAGGTATTAGGCTAGGTCCTGGTACATCTGTTATTTCATCTTCATTCAATACAATGAAGGAAAATTTTATTCTCTTCAATTTGTAGTGAGGAAAGTGAAGTTCAAAGACATTTTGAATTAACAGTGAAGTATGATTTCAGAAGTCCATGGACTTTGACTGGATGATGAGGTAGCACAAGTTAACTATTGTCAATTCTTGCTTATTCATGTCAATGAGGGCATCACATGATGTGGCTATTCTGAGTGAATCATCATAAAATAATTTATGTCAGATTTTAGGTAATGTTTTTCATTCTTACATTTGAATTTTTTTAATGTTCTTGATTGTCTCCAATGAAAATAACTTAAGTCATCCTGGAAAGTTCTTATTAGTGAGCTTTTCCAGCCAGAAGACAACAGAACATCACGAGGTGGAGAACAGAGAGAGGTCTGGGTAAAGAGTTCAGAAGACCTATTCTTTAGGCAAGCACTAAGGAGTGGTCCAAACCAGATGGATGACTTTGGTAAAGCCATTTCATGCCTCAGAACCTTATTTCTTCATCTTTAGAAAAAGAGGAGGGAAGCATGGACTAGACAGGATCTGAAGGACCCCTCTAGATCTCAAATTCTATTGTTCTAATTCAAAGAGTCTCCACGAACTTCGTGGTTTATACTTAAAACAAGGTGATGATTTTGTTCTGCATTAAAATCTCTTCAAAGCTTTTCATTTAGAATAATTAAAATCTTGTTTGTGTTAGCCAAGAGCCTAATTAAACAGAACAAATAATGCCCAAAAGTATGTTGTTTTCTTTTTTACTAAAAATTCTCTTTACTTTTCTATTTCTAAATGTAGAGAACCAGGCTCAGAATTCCAGTCAGATCCCAAATGTTGCTTGCATGTTTTCTTGTTTTGAATCTCTTTGGAAATCAGCTTCATCTTGGAATTTTCATACATTAAGAGTCTCTATGGGCTGGGGTTGTGGCTCAGTGGTAGAGTGCTTGCCTAGCACTTGTGAGGCACTGGGTTCAATCCTCAGCACCACATAAAAAATAAGTAAATAAAATAAAGTTTAAGAAAAAAGGTCTCTAGTACTTCACCCACTAGAACTTGAGGTCCTTCCACTTTAATAATGCCTGATGGATTGTTCAACTACCCTTCTAGGTGTTCTAAGAAAGTATCCTCCAAAACATTAAAAGAACCCCAGGAAGGGAAGATATATTCTCCACATGATTGTTTTGTGCAACAACTGGCATGCAGCACCCAGTCTGTTCTCTGACCTTGAAGAAAAATACTTAACTTTCCTAGGCCTCTCATCTGTAAAATGAAAACAATAATATCAACTGTAGTGCTGTAGGAAGAGTTGATTGCAAAATGTCTACAAAAGCACTGCTCAGAGGTAGGTCTTTATTATGTTGCTTCTGGGATTTCTACCTATAGGTTCTACCATCAGCTCATACATGTCTTCAGTGAGTATGGCAGAATGTAAAGAACATTTTCCTCAGAACCAGAAGACCCAGGGGTAGTCCTGGTACTGATAGACCCTAACTGCAAGGTCTTTAGAAGCAGATATCCTTCTTTTTTTTTGTCTTTTTTTATTAGCAGATGGCCTTCTTAATCCTCCATTTCTCACCTGTACATAGAGGAATACAATATAATAATTATATATATTATATATAATTTAAATGTATAATTTAAATATATATATATATATATATATATATATATATATATATATATAGAGAGAGAGAGAGAGAGAGAGAGAGATTTTCTTATNAGAGAGAGAGAGAGAGAGAGAGAGAGAGAGAGAGACTAGAAAAGTTGTCTTAGGGGCTCACTAGCCAAATCAGAATCCCAAAGGACACTGACAAGTTGGAACGATGAGCCAGATTAAAATAGGGTTTATCTAACAAAGTCCTATGTTCATGGCCCCAAAGCAAACAACTAAAAGGAAACATACAATTGCAGGAGAACATGAATGGATAGAGAGTGAAAAGAATTGGAGACTGAAAGGAAAATACCAATCTACAGCACATTGCGGTTACCCAAAAGTTCCTATTTCCATGGGCTTCTGTATCAGCCAGAGTCTCCTCTCCCACATGACAGGCTTCAGATGAGTGAAAGCATCACCCCTACAGACGTCTCTGCCAGGAGTAGCCCTTTTCTTCCAGTCCTTTGCTATGCACCATGTTTGTCGCCACACTGATATCCCAGTATTATGTGCTACTTCTGTGGTGTTTGTTAGATTTTCAAATATAAATATGGGGCTTTATGTCTTTTAGGTAATTCTCTTTAGATTTGGTTCACTTTGGTTCATTATTCCAAATTATCAAGATCTTGAGGGATTTTTCTTTGGTCACAGTCTCTTTTCCTCTGGATGCTGATGGATCTCAAATTGTGGATTATGTGGAAGGACAGAAGGGATGGGCCTGTATAATATCAGATATTTGAAATGTTAAATATACAATATTTAATATGTATGTATTTAATATGTAATATATATTTGATTTTTAATAATATACAAAACATTTAAATTATTTTGTATTTAATTAATAACACTGAATGTATTATTATATTGCATATTTCTTTCAATTGAAGTATGAATTTCAGCCCTCCTCCATGTGCATATCCTATACCTAGTCCACTGGTCAACAACACTTATCATTTCAGGAAGACTTCAGAGAGACCAAGAGAGAATGGCTGAGAATGCTCTGGGGAATTCAAAAGAACACAGCAGAACTTGTTCTGTCTCTGGAGAGGGGGGAGCCAAGAGAAACACATATAATCATATAAGAAATACTAATTTGTGAAAGCTCAAAAAATAAAGAGCATCTCTAAGCTAATATAAATGACCCTCAGTTTTTTAAGTTAAGGGGAAAATTTGCAAAGATGAAATACTTAAAGTGTTCATCCCTAAATGTTAATAGAGATGCAGAATGTGCAGCATTATACCTTCCTTGGATTTTTCATATTTCCTCATCTAGCATGTCTAAAATTCAGATTTCTATAATAAGAAAAAATAAAATATTTTGGTTCTGGAAAAAAAAAATCCATGCATGAACCTTTTGTTCAGGCCTGGTTCTCAGGCTTGGCTAAGAGGAAACAGAACACTTCCACCTACTGATTCAGTGAATGCTCAGGACAAATCCTGACTGTCAGGGACAGGAGGCATTTAAGTGGCTGTAGTGCGCTGTCTAGAACTAGGCATTGCTGAGTCAGACCCTCTTGAGTTGTCCCCCAGATCCACCCCAATGTTTTCCACTAGATACTACCTCAGTCTTAAGCCCAGGCCCCTCCTCTTCATGTATAATTCTTTCCCTCAAGTTTCTGTGTGTGTCCTATGTCCTGGACACTCCTCTACCCAGAAGTTGAAGTTCTGCTCAAAAATCCTGACCCAACAGTTCTAATGCTTTTCCCCTCCTGGACTTGCCTGTGGAGACCCCTACCACTCTGGGCTTTGTCCACTTCCCTCCTGTGAGATCCCTGATATTCTGAAGATGTGACTCTGTACTGTTTGATCAATTCTGCTTACACTGTGAAGAGAGGCTAAAGTGTGCTGAGGGAGGAGAGATTAACCTAGAAAGAATTCACAAGGGAAGAGACTTAACCAGCTTCACAGACATACCAATTGCAATTGCACACAGCCCTGCACTCAGAAGTGTGCTAGATTGAATGTTCTGCTGTTGTTATCTTGAAATTTCTAATAGTGTTTTGAATTTTTATTATGTAAGTTGCATTTATCATATTTGTTTATATTTTCTATATTTGTGATGCTTTGACATCTTGGGGCCTTGTGAGCCAGGGGTTGTCCTTTCCATAGTTAGCTAATTCCCAGATTCAGCAAACAACTTGTCTATGAGCATGCCTTTGTTCTGCAATGCAGCCAAACCAGAGCCAATGCTCCAAATCACCTCCCTTTTTTTTTTTTTTGCACTTTGGGAGGCAATATTTGTCTGCCCTAACCATCCCAGGAACAAGTATTGGACAACTAGGGAATATCCTTATAGCTCAGGGCCCACCAAAACAATTAAAATTATATAATTGTAGGTAAACTCAGCTTCTAGTCCTGCCTTTCTAGTTCCTTCTCTTGAAAACCACCATAAAGCCTCTGTCTCATGAATCCCCTCACTCTTTCTGCCTTTTGACCTTGGTTAATTATATTTTTGAAAAACATAAAGAGAGTGCATGTTATATATTCTCACCACAAAAATGCATTTGTTAGCTAGGCTTAAACATTCCATAATTTGTATAGACTTCAAACATTATGATATACACAATAAAATCATATAATGTTATCTATCAATGAAAAATGTTTTTAATTTAAATATTAAAAATTATGGCATTATACATTGTAAAGATGAATGGCAAAATCTGTGCTAATAATTCAAAATTTTACTGAGAATGGTATACATAGCAAATTTTATTTTATTTTATTTTTTTAGTTTGACAAAATTTATTGGTATTTTAGTAAAGACATTCATCTCAGTTGTTTCTCTCTCTTCATCTTGACCTTAGGTTAATATTTCATTTGGGTCAAGAAAAGAATATGTAGGAGAGGGATGTTATTTTAACAAACAGTAAAATGGACAAAATGGATAGTTTGCCTACATAAAAGTAATTAAATCATGTTAAGAACTAATAGTTGTATATACATTTCCATTGTTTTACTTGGGGCTCTTTCTAAACTTCAATGCAAGTGAACAAGAGTTAGAAAAATATACAGGCTGCTTCTCTGGAATTATTACCAATAAAAAGAGTTCAGTGAGTTAATTACCACCAATAAAATAGTTTGAAGCTTCCTCCAAATTTAACATTGTAGGAGTTTTCAAGGAAATCATATTACCATATTTTTGTTGTCTGTGACTATTCTTTTAAAGATGTGTTTGGAGAAGTCTTTTCTGCTGTCCTTTAATAAATTTCTAATTTCTACTCTGAAAAAAAAAATAAAGATGTGTTTAATTGTCACATTAAAAAATAATGTCCATATACAATACAAAAATAAAAAACAAACACCTCATGATACACAAATCTTAACAGTATATGTGGTGGGAGATTTCATAAAATGTGATTGAAGATGCATTTTCTTTCCTTCTATTTTTAGTACCTTAAATGTGCTTTTGAAAAGACACTGGTCAGTGGTCAGTAAGTGTAATATATATATGTGTATATATATATATATATTTTTTTTCAAATAAACCATAGAATTGTACTAATAAGAAATCTTGCAGTGAGCTCAATTTAAATTGGGTTTAACAAGTTAGTAACTTAAATGATTAGACAAAGTCACAGAAAGTGCATCTTCTCATGTTGTCTTCATACAATGTTAAATTTCTCCTTTTTTTGGTGTTTATACATTTTAAAAAATAAAAACCAGCCAAATGCTTAAGTATTATATACATTTAAATTTTTGGTGGTGGTTTGTATTTTAAAAGAAACAGCTTCTTTATGATTTGCCTCAAGTTCTGATGGAAATGCTTACAGGAATTAGTTATGAACAAAAACCAAGAGAATCACATTCAGAATACTGATTTACTTTGGTAGCAAATGGTTGTTCTTTGAAGACTAATGAAGGTAGACAAGACCCATTAAGGTGTGTGGGCTATTTCAAATACTTGATACTTCACATAAAAATTTAAAAAGAAATAAAAACATTTTTAAGAGCTGAGCGTTTGTATACACTGATAGCAATGCTAATACCTAGTATATGATGACTTGAAACAAAACAAATGCCCATAAGGAAAAAAGCTGTATTTTAATTTTATCTAAATTTATTATTAGTCAATAATCCAGTCACATTTTCCTTTCAGTACAATACTCTCTTCTCTCTATAAGGCTGTTCCTGGGAGCCAGACAGATTAGGTAATGAGGGAGTTAAGTTAGGAGAGTAACTGCTTGCAGTTTTAAAAAGATAGTAACTTTTTGTTTCCTTCTTAATGTGCTAATAGTTGTGCCTAAAAAAAAAATATGCAATTCTTAAAAAGGTACCATTTCTGATTTCTTTATTATCTGTAACCTTTGGAAACGAATCACATGAAACTACAAAATTAGCAAATGTCTTGAAATCTGTATGTAAAACATAAATTACCTCTAATTTCAAACTAATAAATTTCATTTATTAGTGTACCACTCAATCTTAAAAACAAAAACAAAAAAGAAAAAGAAAAAAAAAATCGGCTCCAAAGATAGTCTTATACCATTCTTTAAAAAAGAAAACTGTTCCTTTTAACTTTACACCCACCCCACACCCCAATTTCAAAATACATCATTTAATTGTCTTGGTCATGGACATGTCCAAGATGAGATTTTATGTTTCATTCCCATGGCTTCTGGTTATCAGAAAACCCCTGCTTTCCTTTATTGAAAGAGTTTGGTCCAGCTGATGTTGGTGTATCCCTTCCAGTATTCTTCATCCTCATCTTTGCTCCTGGAGGCATTTCCTCTGGTTCACTATCTTCATCTTCATTAAAAGCTGCTGCTACTGGAAGGGTTTTTGGAGCAAGAGATGGAACAGTTTCTTTCTTTTTTTTTTTTTTTTTTTTAATTTTTTATTGTTGGCTGTTCAAAACATTACATAGTTCTTGATATATCATATTTCACACTTTGATTCAAGTGGGTTATGAGCTCCCATTTTTACCCCATATACAGATTGCAGAATCACATCAGTTACACATCCATTGATTTACATATTGAGAAGAAACTGCAGACCTCTCAACAAAGCCTACAAAGATCTCCAAGTTTGGATTTGCCATAGGTAGTCAGACAACAAAGAAAGCATCAGCCGTATCATACCATCAAACTCGGATGGAACAGTTTCTTTAGGCTTACTTGATCCGAGTTTGATGGATACGGCTGATGCTTTCTTTGTTGTCTGACTACCTATGGCAAATCCAAACTTGGAGATCTTTGTAGGCTTTGTTGAGAGGTCTGCAGTTTCTTCTTCAGCTGATCGCTTCTCAGCGCTGCGACTGGAACTTTCCCCTCCATTACTCGGGCGGCTGCAACTCGCTGCGGCTTTTCAGGCTTCTCCTCTCCCGCCTTCCCATCTGCCATTTTCCCAGCCGCGGCCTCCCCTAAGCAAATTTTAAATACCATGACAAGTTGAGAAAGAGATTTTGGAAGAAATAAAAGTGTTTATATTTATATTTGAATATCTTTTTTATACCTTTCTTTCTTTCTTTCTCTCTTTCTTTCTTCCTTCCTTTCTTCCTTTCTTTCATGTGGTGCTGAGGATGGAACCCAGTGCCTTGCACATGGTAGGCAAGCACTCTACTGCTGAGCCACAACCCTAGTCCCTTGAGGACTGAGGCACTCTTTCCCTTTTGAACAAATGGCCCTGCATTTTCATTTTCTACTCTACCTGCAAATGATGTGAACAACTTTAGAGATAAAGGACATCATTTACTATCCTGACTGTGACTGAACCCCTAAAATACACTGATAACAGTGGACATGAGGGAGAAAGTCTTATGGAGTGCCTATTATGAGATGTTTTGGTCAGTGGAATTAAGAATAGGACTTGGTTAGAAAAGGGACTTCCTGTCCCTTGGCTTCCAGCAAGTTCATCACCTCCTGTTGAAGGACACATCCTGTTATCACAGGCTGCTCCATACCTAAGGGAGAGTAGCCGAAGACTCATGGAGAAGGTCACCCATGCACAATAAAAATAAAACAAAATAAAAATCATGTGGCACTTGCACTAAATTCTAACTACTACACTGTAAAAAGTTGCCTCAAATTTAGGACTTTCTGGATTTAACTAATCTGGGGGACTGTCTGGTGACCAAAAGAAGAAAATCTTGTTGCAAGCAGAATTTGCTTAGAGGAATCCAGATCTGCTTAAATAGATGATTATCCTAGAGTCACCTAAAATAGAGTAGAGAATTAAGGAAGATGCAACAGTTATGATCATTCATCTAGTCCTTGAAGGAATCTTATGCTATTATCCATATTTCACCCACATTCCTTCCACTTCCCACTACTGTGGCAGGTAATTACCCCCATGCATTGGTAGGAACCCCACCATCCTTCCCTAGCTTAATGGAGAGGGAATTCTCAGGGACAGGGATGGTGGCTGATATTTCTATCCACCTGAGTGAATGCCACTTGGAGAGGTCAGTAATGTAAGACCGCGAATCAATGTCTATAGAAGAAAGAACTGTATGAGAAAGATAAACACAAATCAAATTATCAAATGCCACATCTCAGAACTAGGTATCACCCCCAGGTAAGTGGTATCCATGTTTCCTAAGTACCAAGCCCATGGAAACACATGGTTCTGTGATTGACACATCCTTCAATGATGCTTACCCACATGAAACTGGACATTCCTGGCACCATGATGAGCCCAGGGACACACAATATCGTTCTCAGGCATCATTGGTCACATTCTGCATTAAACATGGAGCGGGAGCAGTTAACAGTTTCCTGGCCTCAGACAGCTGACTGTATTTCAAAATCACCTAAGGAAGTTGAAGATTTTTCAGGACCCACTTAACTGTTTAATAAGAATCCGGGAATATTGTGAACATTGTGGGAAGGTTTTTAAAATTTTTTTCATGTGATTCTAATACAGTATTCCACAACCAGCATCTGGAATGACAAACTGTTGAAGCTACATATATTTTAGAACTATTCAATTTACACCAAGAATCAATTTGAATTATATAAACATTATGCAAAACCTGGTGAAATTCTCCTTTTAGAGTCAGATAGAGCTTGAATCTTAAATGTCCTCCAAATACCCATGTATGGTTGGTCCCTTAGTGGGAAGTGGTAACACCTTCAAGAAATGGGGCCTACGTCATCAGGAGCATGCCCTTAGAGGGGGACCTGGCCTTCCTCTTCCTCTCTTTTCCTCCCTGGTCATAAGGTGAATGGTTTTGTTCTACCATGTGCTCCCATCAGGTACAAAGCAAGAGGGCCAACCGGTTGTGGACTGAAACCTCCAACCCTTTCAGTCAACATAAACCTTTTCTCATAAGTTAATTGTCTCGGGTATTATAAAAATAGAAATCTAACCAATATAAAGGCTTAAAAATACTTCCTAACACTGGAAATCAATGATTTTTATTTATCTGAGAGAAAAAAAAATGAGATTTTCCAACTGTGAGTACTGAACCATTTGCACCATATTTGCAAAAAGGTGTGCACCCTTTTGACAGATACCTTTCACATCTCCCCAATAAATAGAACAGTTAATGGTAATGCTTTCATATAATACAAGAAAGCTCTCCATGTGCATTCTTCTGATATTTAATTTTGCTGCTGAAATGCAAAGAAGGACAGGCCTTATTGAAACTGCCTCGGTATCATGCCTTCTAATTGGATGCCATCACTGCCAGGTATTTCTACTCCAAAAGTTACAAAGTGCGTCAGTACAACATCGCTTCTCTGAAGAAATGGCTGTTAAAAGCAAGACCCTCTATGGCCACTTCTATTCTACCCACTCTTCCAAAGCCAATAGATAGAAAGGGCTGGTGATCAACTTTGGGCTCTGTGTTCCTTGCTATCCTGAAACTTCCACCCCATAGTATATTTCTTTTTTGTGGGGGGAGGTGGTAATGGGGATTGAACTCAGGGATGCTTGACCACTGAGCCACATCCCCAACCCTATTTTGTGTTTTATTTAGAGACAGGGTCTCACTAAGTTGTTTAGTTCCTTGCTTTTGCTGAGGTTGGCTTTGAACTCAATATCCTTCTGCCTCAGCTCCCACCCCCAACTGCTGGGATTATGGGTGAGTGCCACTGGGCTCAGGACATAGCATACTTTAAAATAACCATTATTAGGGTTAGTCTGGATAAGACTTCCAAACAATTATTAGCCAATCCCTAAAAAAGCATTTCACATAGGCCCAACTAAGGGCTTCAAGACAGCAAGGCCAGTCCAGGCAATGCTTACATATGGCAATTGTCTCCTCTCATTCCTTTCTTAGGGAACTATCCCTCTCCTAACTCTGTATGATTCTTATGAGTCTGTCAATCAAGGCATCTCAACTTCTCCACCAAAGAGAGAGGAGTGAGAGCTAAGTTGGCAGCAGAGCCCTCTCATCTCCTGGATGAGTGATCACGTTCACAAGGCAGAAAATGCAGATACCACTCCAAAACAGTAAATCGGCTGCACTCAGGGAGAACTACTGTTACTCATTTATTGTGTATCCCTCCCATCAGCACACATGCACACAATTGAATACACTGTTTTGCAATCTATCTTTTTTCACTTAATCCGTATTGAATTTTTTTCCCATTTGGTGAAATATTCTTCTGCATCTTTCTAGTTATTATCTACAACAGCATGCCTCTATATGGTTGTTCCAGCCTACCATGGGGCATTTGTGTTTTTCTAACTTTTCACTATTATAAATGATGCTCTAATGGCTCTCTGCTTAAATCCAAATCCTGTCTTTTCCTGATACAATACCCTGCTCTCAGTCATTTACCATTTTTCTAAAATGAATTTCAAATCCTTTCTGGAGAGCTTACTTCCTTTAATTAGCTCTTTCTATAAGGAAGGGACACTCCAAGGTTTGGAGAGAAGAAGAATTTCAGTCAAGTCTAATCAACTCCCAAGATTAGAATGATAAATTTCCTTCAGTAGACGTGAGGAGATCATAATGTTCTCGTAGAAAAACAAATCCTTGACATTTTTAGGGTGAGAGTGTGGGTGTAGAGAAAAAGCTTAGATCAAATTATCATGTATACAAGTTTCCATTACACTTTTAATGAAGAATGAAAGTAATATTTATCTATTTTAGAATATGAAAGTAATATTTATCTATTTCTTCTGTGTTTGTGTTGCATTTAACCTGGTATTAATTTCCTTCTGTTGACTTCACTGCTGACTGATGCTCTCTCTAGGCTGTGCAATGGTACCATCTTGTGGCTGACACAAAAGATAATCAGAAGACACATGGCTTTCTAGTGTGTGAAGGTATGAGAAATATCAAGGACCCTAAAGTCCTTATGTAAAAAAATGCAAGCATATTTCTGCAGCAATACAATATGTGCACGTTATTTATTGACTTTTTTGCAAGTGTGTGTATTGAGCAATTGCTCAGAGAATTCAACTGATGACAATCTGGCATGAGTGGAAAAGTTTCAGAACCTTCTAAAACACTATCAATTGACAGGAAAAATGATTATGTGAGTATTTAGCTCTCCTGCTGTGATAGTAAATCATTCATAAGAAACTTTGGAATAGTGAAGACATCGTAAGAGCTGATGTTGGAGTAATTGGGTTCCAGTGCCAGCTACCAGTTCCAGTGACCTTGGGCCATTCAGAGTACCTGAGCTATGATACTAAGATCACATACAAGGAATGTGCTGAAATTTGCTAAAACATCAGGCAAAAATTTTAAAGTTTATTATTATTGTTCAAACAGTTGGATTAGCAATCTGATCTTTAAAAAAAGAAGGTTTGTATATGCTTACATGTTCTCAGGTGTGATCCCATAGATTGTCCCTGAACGAGGAGCAAAGGGTGCTCTGAAGGGAAGATGTTAGAAAGAAAATATGGTTAACAGCAAAAGGTTTAAAAAGAAAAATTAATCTATTCTTTCAGGTGTCAAACATTTCAAGCATTAGTAAGATCCATGAATAGCAATCAGAGGCTGAAGACTATTTTTCTATGTAGAGCCTTTGAAAAACAATCGAGGACAAAACCCTATTTAAAAAACACAAGAGCAAGGGAGAAATCACAAAAGAATACAAACAAATTTCTATTTATAATTAAATTTCATAAGCCAAAGATGAAAACACACAACTGAAAGGCAAGCAAACTTGACTTTTACAAGTCATTTGCCACAAATGAAAACAATAATTGTTTAACACTAATAGGCCAAAGGGATACATATGCACCTTAAAAAGAAGAAATATTATTTAAACCATATTAAAAAGAAAGTCCAACATGTTGCAACCAAATAAATGCAGCTTAAAAACTAATTAGAATAAGTTATACTCCATATATGTATGTCAAAATACACTCTATTGTCATGCATATCTAAAAAGAACAACTAAAAAAATTAAAAAATAAAACAAACTATTAGATATTATTTTCCACCTATCAAATATCAGGAAAAAAATCTTTAATGAGAAAACTCCGTGCTGGAGAGGTTGTGCTGAGACTATCAGGTGTTCCTGGTGGAACAATATGTAAATGTAGCCTCCTGACATCGTGCATCATGGTGCTTACAAATGCATATGCTTTTAAGAAACATCAGTTCCACTAATGGATGCTGAATATTGCAAGGATGGAGAATGCATGGTCTGAGCCACACACCTGAAATTGCTTCCCAGCTCCACAACTTACTAGCCAAAAAATTGGACAGGAAATTACTTGACCTTTATGTGCCTCAGGTCTCTTATTTGTAAAATGGGCTAATGTTATCCATTTCACAAGGTAGTAAAAATACATGTCTAAACATACATGTCTATACAGTAAAACATTGTAAAGCATACTATGGACTACTCTGCAGCTAGTAAAACTTATGTTTATAAGGCTTGATTTCTTCATCTGGTAAAGAGAAGGGATATGGAAGAATTATTAAGAGAATCAGAATGACAGTGAATATGTGAGGGTTTTGGAAATGGTAAAGTCATGTACAAATTGCTATTTATTACTATTTGTTATGGTCTATAGGAAATCAAATATGAAAGTAATTGTGATTTTAATGAACATTTGCTCCCTGCCAGAAACTGCACATATTATCTTATTTAATCCTCAGTCTGGGTTGCCAGTTTTCAATCACAAAATCACACAATGCCAGTTAAATTTAAAGTTCAGGTAAGCAATGATTAATTTGTTAGTATTCAATTATTCAATGTTTATCTGAAATACTTTGGATATACTCATACTAAAACCTTGTTTATCTGAAATTAACTGGAATCCTGTATTTTATTTGGCAACCTTGCATCAACCTAAAATCAGGTATAATAATTTTATATAATAAGAAAAAAGAGAGTGAGGTTCAGTTTGGGCTGTATGATGGGAGATCCCCTTCCATTCCTAGTATGTTCTATGTAGAATAAAAAGTTTTAACTTAGAGACAGAATGAGAAAGCCAGATTATTATTTTATGGTTCTCATGACTGTGTCATTGTTATTTAAAATATTCTAATTTCTCACAATACATGAATCCCAAACCCAAATACAAAATATAAGACTGTGTTGCAAAGCCAAATCTAAATGATTTCAGAATTTTCAGCTATTTCGGAGATGGACAATATCAGCCCCTTCTCTTAGTGCAAATTATCTATAGAGATGGGAGAGTAACCATGTAAATACTCATAGGCCATTCCAAGCTGATAAGATGTCAGGGTCTGGGAACTAAATCTGGAGGTGCTTCATTTCCACTGGTTGGTGTCAGTTGACTTGTTTTTGCTGTTTTGGTGGACCCTGAAATGATCATGACTGCTTCACTTCAGTGTGCACCATCCCTCCCCATTTTTAATCAGTGTCACTCAGAGGATAAGATGTAGCCCTAGTGATGCAATGGCATTTCAAGTTTTGTTTTGTTTTGTTTTGTTTTTTGCTCCTGGAGAAAGGATGTCACATTACTTTTGCAAAAGTTGGGCACAATATAAGACCAATATTCAATATACATCACATTATACTGCAAAGGGTGGAAGGTGTATGTGTGTGTGTGTGTGTGTGTGTGTGTGAGAGAGAGAGAGAGAGAGAGAGAGAGAGAGAGAGAGAGGTTGGAAGGTATGAGTTAGAGAGAGAGAGAGAGATCTAAATTGGAGGCAGACCTAGTAAGAGGGCCTTAGGAGACCTGGTTCCAATTTCAGCACTTCAATTAACTATTTGTGTGACTTCCCACAAGTCTCCCTATTCTTTCTGAGCCTCATTTTTACCATTTGAACAAATCAATACCTGTCTACTCTATTTGGGAACAAAGTTCCAAACCTAAAAGGCATATTGATTGTATGCTACCAGGAGAAGAAAGATTATAATTGGTTTATGATTGACTCTTCCTTAAGAAGCTGTAATAGAATATAATTTGCCTTCTTGATGCATGCTAATTAGACAATTATTTAACTGTTTCTTTTTTAATGACTTACTACTGTTTTTTGAAGATTTCTGTCTATTACATGTAATTAAAACCTCTATCTCTCTTACGCACAAATATAATAATTGGTTCAAAGCAAAATAATTTCAGAAATAAGGGGGCAAATTTCAAATCACCACTGCCCATCTGGAATGTTTTGTTATAAGAGAGTATTCTCTTAAAGACAAAAATATTTTCAGAAGCACCAAAGGAATTAAGAATGAAAAATGTCAGAGTTGAAGACAAAGGCCTTTATTAGTGCATCTCACACTTCTGAGTGACCAGAATCACCTTGTGAGCTGGTTAAACTTGCAAATTTCTGGGGTCCCATACCAGAGATTCTGATTTGGGAGGACTGGAGTTGGTAAAAAGAAAAAAAAATGTGTATTTAACGCAATATACAAATATCTAGGTGATTCTGATGGGAGTGATCTACTGAGGATGCTTATCACCAGTCAATATAAGATTCTTAAATAAATTGAAGTAGAAAGAACTGGTAGAAGGCAGAATATGGACTTAATTCAATATGAAGTTCTGGAATAGGAAAGACAAGACCCTCCCAACAATGAGGGTGAGGAGAGAATTCACAGAAATATCTTATCTGTCAAAATGTCTCTAAGGTTGATCTACAATAACCAGTTAGTGAAGACAAGGGCAGACAACAGACAAACTTAACAGCCAAATGGTCCATGTTAAGTTTGAAGAAAAATGTGAGAGGACAGATGACCCCAAGATAAACAGTCTCTGAGATGGCAGAACTGTTAAAGCCTAACAATATTTGGAGCAAACCAGGAAAGTCACTGGCCAGATGGGGAAACCTATACATCAAAAATGAGAGTGATAAGAAACAAAAATGTGGGTGTTCTTATAGTTTTAGAAACAGATATACCATGTTCATGGAAAGTTTTTTTGGTGAAAAAAATAAATCAAAATGTGTTTAGTATGAGAACATTCTTAAAAATAATTTTTAAAATATGTTCTGCAAGAACTATAGGATAGAACATAATAAAATATTTCATAGGCATAAAGAATGAATGATAAGGGCCTGGGGACATAGCTCAGTGATAAGGCACTTGCCTAGCATGTACAACACCATGGGTTCAATCCCTAGTACCTCAAAATTAAAAAAAAAAAAAGAAGAATGAATGTTATGGTGCTATTGTTTGGATCTGAAATTTCCCCCAAAGCCTATTGTTAAAAGGCTTAGTCCCAGAGTAGCATTACTTGGTGGGGTGGGAGTAGGGGTTAAAAGGTGAAGACTAGTTGATTTTCATATAATTGAGGGCATGCCCTTCAAGGGGACTGTGAGACCCTGATGTCTTCCTCTCCCTCTCTTTTGCTTCTGACCATGAGGTGAGCAGTTTTGCTCTGCTATATGCTCTCACCATGATATGCAGCTTCACTGAAGACTTAAAGTAAAGTACTAGAGTCAGTTGGACCATGGGCCATGAAACAGTGAATCAAATAATTTTATCATTATAAGTTGATTATCTCAGGTATTTGTTATAGTGATGGAAAGCTGACTAACAAATATGGTTATTACTTATAGTATTTTACAGTTAAGAAGGACTGTATGGCATTATCTTTGGACCTCAGCACCTAACACAATGTCTTTCTGTTAACCTACCTTTCAATTATATCCTGGCGAGAGAAAGACCTGTTATGTATTTCTTTTGGATGATATCTTTGAAAGCAGGTATGTCTCTTCAGTGATCCAAGTTTCTGCTATAACTGCTTTCTTTGTTGATCCCAGCACCTAGCCAGGGAGACCATTCTCAACAGTCCTAGCACTGGTTGGGTGGAAAACCTAAAGTCTGATATTATACTTTTTTATAACAACTCCTCTTCCCATTTATTCCCCAAGTCTCTTCGACTAGCAGCTGCTTCTTACAGATTCTAATCTCTGGGTGTCACTACATTTCCCTTTTCAAGCTCCTTTGCTTTTTATCTATAACTAACTCTTCTGTCCCCTCTAGTACCCATAAGACCAAGATCTGTACTATGCCCCTAAATCTAGAGTGGTTTCTGTTCTTTGGCCAGACCCTATCTAATACATTTGGCCAAATTATAGGAAATTTGATTACTAGGTTCTGAAAGCACAGGCCAAAGAACATTCCATTTGTTTCAGAAGAATCCAGAATAAATGATCTAATAAATTAAATTGGAGAATTAGATCATTATTAATGGCATATTGTTATAGTTTGGATTTTTAAATGACCCCACATGTTAAAGGTCTTGCTCTTCACTTGTTGACCACCATGAGTGAATAAGCCACATCTGTCACATGCTGCTGCATGTGAAAGATGTTCTAGAAGTCACAGGACCAAAGCAACAGGGCCAAGTGACCATGGACTGAAACCTTCTAAATCATGAGCCAAAATGAATCTCCCCTCCTTATAAATTGATTATCTCATGTATTTTGTCCCAGCAACAAAAAACATATATATAATCAGTTTATATATGTGTGTGTGTGTGTGTGTGTGTGTGTGTGTGTGAATGCTTCCCCATGCTGGAATAGCTCCTTACATGTATTACCTTAATATTGCTGCTATTTTTAACTTCTCTGAATTTTTACATAGATCTCCAAGAATCTCATAGAATCTTGACAGAAGTCTTTCCAATTAACCCTGTCAACCTTGATCCTGAGTGTTCTGAATTCTAATACTTCTTTGTTTCCCCAATTTTTTGAGTATTTTACCAGGTAAGTTATCATTCAGAGCCTTCTCATGGATCACTCTCCAAATCTGAGTAGCCAACAGAATTCTTAGAAAAACATAAATGCCGGGAACCCACTCCCTCTCCTAATCTGAATCAATTTTTTTTTTGTAGTGAGGAGAGACTGGTGTAGGGTAGGAAAAGCTTCTATGTATTTGTTATATGCTCCAGATGATAAATCCCTCAAGATTGGGGACTTTTTATTTCTTTTTTTTTTTTTTTAATATTTTTTAGTTGTTGATGGACCTCTATTTTATTTAATTATTTATATGTGGTGCTGAGAATCGAACTTAGTGTCTCCCACGCGCCAGGCAAGCATTCTACCAGTAAGCTATGACTCCAGCCCCGACTTTTTATTTCTTTTATAGCTTTCACTGTGCTTTAACACAGTGTAAGCAGAAAACAAAATCTGTCCATTTTTCCAATGAATTGTATGAGGAAAGATTCCCAAGAAGACCAGGTGGTGTCACTAGTGCCTAATTAATATATTTGGCCCAGTGAGCTGCGTCTCACACAGCAGAATTTGAACTTCCCTGGACTCACTGATTCTACACTTGAACTTGCCTTCCCATCTGTCATCTTTCCCAAGAGGTAGTTGCATAAACCTCACCATGAAAATAGCAAAACCTAAGCAGTGCTAATAATGTGGGTTCTCTGAAAGGACGGCATTCCCTGAGGTCACTAGGTTTCATGAGACAAACCAAAAACAAAAAAGTGCAAAAGTGGGCCTCCTGTTGGCCCAAGGCCCAAGATTTCATTGCACTGGATTCTTGGCATTAGTGTTCCAAAGAACAAGTTTCAGAATGAAACTCTTAAGGAACTTGCAAGAAAAACTAACTCCATCTAGATTACATTTTTATTAGCCATTTGCAATCTCGTTAGTTTTCAATAACATTTGAAGTAGTTAATTGAAAGATTAGTTTTTTTCTTTTTAAAAATTTTTTTTAGTTTTTTAATATGCCTTCTATTATCTCATTATTGACTTATATCTTTCCTGATTCCTAGATCAGTGAATTAATCTAGCTTTACCATGAGCTGTTTATTATGATACATCCAGGTGACATAGAACCCTTCATGTCTGGCAGAAGTTGTAATTACTTTTAATTACTAACAGCTTCAGAACAGCATGTGTTCCAAAAGCAGTTTCTATACAAGTTCAGACATGGCTATCCTTAAACATTCCTGAACTCCAGTTCTCTGGTTGCATTAAAAATTCATTACCTTAGTTGAAAGGAAACAAAAATTAAGATTTATGCGTCTAAAAGTTACTTAAAAGTCCCTATTACCTTTCTTAGGCAACAACTATAACTTAATCTTCTCCATTTGAGTATCTACTTTCAGAAAACAAGATTTTCTGGATAATCGCCTCCTTCATGTTAATTGACCACAAGTTCATCTGTGTTTAGAGTTTAAGTTTCAGTAAAGAGGGAGGCATTGGATGGTAAACAGATCTCTAGTATTAAGAGATCTGTCTGAGGGGCTGGGGATGTGGCTCAAGCGGTAGCGCACTCGCCTGGCATGCACAGGGCGCTGGGTTCGATTCTCAGCATCACATAAAAAATAAAATAAAGATGTTGTGTCCACCGAAAACATTAAAAAATCTTCTCTCTCTCTCTCTCTCTCTTTCTCTCTATCTCTTAAAGAGAGAGAGAGAGAGAGAGAGAGAGAGAGATCTGTCTGAAATGAAGGCCTTTGCTAGCTGGTCCTGGAGAGAACCTCAGTCTCTACTCACCCCTACATTCCTCTCCTTCAAGACTTACACCCTTAAATATCCACTTGACTACCTCTGTCATCTCAATGAACATCCAGTCTCTACACACATTTCACAACAATCTGCTGGAGGAGTTTCTGTGTCCGCAGTTACTAAGCAATCATACTTCCTGGGCATTAAGACAGTCCCATCTGTTCCCTACTTGGTTCAGAAGAAGTTTTGGCCTTCAAACATTAACCAGTCACTGCCCAGCACTCTATTCAAAGATCCTGTCAGAGAGGTTTACAAGTTCTCCTTCCACTCACTTTGTGGAACCACACTATGGTGAACTCAGGGTGCTGAACTTTGATGATGTGGATTTCCATCACATTCCATCACATTCTCTTGAAACAATAGCAATGCCACCAGGAAAAAGAAGAGGAGAGAAGAGAAAAGCTGCTTTTCAGGCAGTACTCTTCATTTAGTCAGAATTCACCCTCATTGCAAATGGCTTTCTAGAGATTCTAAGTGAAGATCAAAGATCATTTTCTAAATTGTCAATATCAGCTTTGTTTCTCTAACAGGGTCTCTTATCCATGGTCAAGCATTTGCTAATGGCATTGAGATTCTCTCTCTCTCTCTCTCTCTCTCTCTCTCTCTCCTCTCCTCTCCCACTCCCTTGTCTTCTATCTTAAAAACAATGTCACTCTCTCATTTCTTCTCTGCACAGCAAGATGCTATCCATTGCCTTGCCTCCAGACCTAAGCCATGTTTTCCCAGCTTCCTGCATGTCCAAAGACTGGTTAGTAAAGTGTCATTCCTGTGGGGAAATTTCTAACACTAGCAGGCTAAGATGCACAGAGCTGTGTGCCTCCCCCTCACCACCATCTACTGCCCCCACACTCCCACCCACTCAACCTCCAGCCTCCAAGTGTATCTGAACCATATTGATGTCCAAAACATATCAGCTGAAAGACTTCCCATTCCCCAACATCCAAAATGAGAAACTGGAACCTCGGGCCAGACACTGTGGCATAACATATTCACGATTTTAGTGCACCTGTCTCATTCACCTACTCCAATTTTATATGATGTTTCCCTGTAAAGGATCAGTAACCAAAGGCAGATGCCGCAACCTTTTAGAAATTGCTTGTAAAATAATGATAGAGCAAAAGATTTTGAAGTGGGTTTCAAATTTCTACATAAAGGAATATCTCCTGACATACATCAGGGACAGTTTACTGTACCCAGTGAACTGAGTGCAGCTAGGATACCAGTTGTTGCAGTGTGACTACAGGACAGTTTTGCTATTTATATTTTTCAGTTCTTCTTCAGTTTCACTCTACAAATAAAAATTTCAAGGATTTCCCAGACCATAAAGGTAAAGGTGACGCCTGATACCCAATTGCTGTATTTTCTAAGCCATGTAGATGTTAGACTCCTTCATGGACATCAGAGTTAGCCTGGGATTCTAGAAAAGGCAGTTCTTTTTTCCTGTTCTTAAGATTCATCTTGTCTCTTAGCCCATTTTGAGAGAGATTCTTCTAATCTCCTGTAGCACCTCTCCCGTACCATTTGTACCAACAATCTGACACTTAGAATTAAAATGCTTCAGGATACAAAGAAATACTTTAAGATTATCCACCCACAGTCCCACCTATTGGTGGCATCTTCTCTATCTCACCCCCATGGCCAATTAATGATGAGCCACACTTCTGTGGATGAGGAACTGACTCCTTCCTTACATGGTTTGTTTTCATTAATCTCTCTTTTTTAATTGATTTTTTAAAAAACAAATGACAGTGGAATGCATTACAATTCTTATTACACATATACAGCACAATTTTTCATATCTCTGTTGTATGTAAAATATATTCACACAATTCATGTCTTCATACATGTACTTTGGATAATGAGTCCATCACATTCCACCATCCTTGCTAACCCCCTGCCCTCTCCCTTTCCCTCCCACCCCTCTGCCCTATCTAGTATTTGTCTATTCCTCCCATGCTCCCCCTCCCTACCCCACTATGAATCAGCCTCCTTATATCAGAGAAAACATTCGGCATTTGTTTTTTGGGGATTGGTTAACTTCGCTTAGCATTATCGTCTCTAACTTCATCCATTTACCTGCAAACACTATGATTTTATTCTCTTTTATTGCTGAGTAATATTCCATTGTGTATATATGCCACATTTTTTAATCCATTCATCTACTGAAAGGCATCTAGGTTGGTTCCACAGTTTATCTATTATGAATTGTGCTGCTATAAACATTGATGTGGCTGTTTCCCTGTAGTATGCTGATCTTAAGTCCTTTGGTATAGACTGAGGAGAGGGATAGCTGGGTCAAATGGTGGTTCCATTCTCAGATTTTCAAGGAATCTCCATACTGCTTTCCATATTGGCTGCACCAATTTGCAGTCCCACCAGCAATGTATGAGTGTACATTTTCCCCCACATCCTTGCCAACACTTCTTGTTGTTTGTCTTCCTAATAGCTGCCATTCTGACTGGAGTGAGATGATATCTTAAAGGAGTTATGATTTGCATTTCTCCATGAAATGGATTCAAACTAAAAAGTTTCTTCTCAGCAAAAGAAACAATCTGTGAGGTAAATAGGGAGCCTATATCTTGGAAGCAAATCTTTACCCCTCACACATCAGATAGAGCATCTCTAGGGTATATAAAGAACTCAAAAAGCTAAGCGCCAAAAAAACAAATAACCCAATCAATAAATGGACCAAAGACCTGAACAGACAGACACTTCTCAGAAGATATACAATCAATCAACAAATATATGAAAAAATGTTTTCATTAATCTCTTTATTAAAATAACATATACCTATAGTAGAAATTTAAGAGAAAAAAAAAACAGTGAATAAAAATAAAATTTTCCCTAATCACTCCACTCAGAAGGAACTTTAATTTTAAGCATCATTAGAGTGTTATCCTATTATAATTAATAAAATTATGTAACTAAACATAAATTTTAGGTCTTTAATGAATACTGTAATCACTAGGTAGCCATGAATAGCTTAAAAACAAATTCTTAGAATTGAAAGATCAAAATTTTAAGTTGTCTAATAATAGTAATCTCAACAATACCATTAATATTAATGACAAATAGCTCATGTGCACTAAGTGTGCTGTACACCAATTACTCTGTCCAATACTTTTTTATTTACAATAAACCTAGTATACCTGGTATATCTTGTAGCACACAAAGACTGAGGCTTGGAATGTTACCTGTATTCTCAAAGGTATCTATGTTTCACTGATGCTTGGAATGTTACCTATGTTCTCTCAGAAAATATGTTAGAAAATAACAGATCAGGGTTCAAGCCTAGGTCTGTTTCAATAAACCCTTTTCTTTCCATTACACATATAAAGGAAGATTCCTTCACCATACTATAATGAAAAAATGACTAGTGTCTTTACCAAAAGAACTCTAGCTCAGTATACCACAGGATGCCATATTGGGAAGAGACACAAAAGTCTCTAAGTTCAACCTTCATCTGATATGTGAATCATTCTTTCAAGAGTCCCATAATGAGCATTTTTAACCTTTACTTAGTTACTCACACTGAGAGCAAACTCTCTCTTACTACACATTTCACCTTTGGACTACTGTAACAATTAGAAAATGCTTTTTATTTTAAGCTAAAACCCATCTCCTTTTAGTCTCCATCCATGAGTGCCAGGCCTGGGCCCCACAGCCACAAAGATTCACTTCTCCTTCTGTGAGGTGACAGCCCTTCCCATGTATCATCCATTTCCTGTGCCCTCTCTACTCAGGTCTTTTTCAAGCCCAGTGTTCCCTTAAATATTCTTCCTATCACAGACTGTTGAGTGTTCTCTACTGACCAGGCTTCAGGCTGTATCTCTTTTGGCAAGGCCAGAAACCAGGTGAGACACCAGCATGGCCATGGCTTTGAGTAAAGAGCATTATCCAGAGCAAGGCTCACTCTGGACTCACCCTAAAAAATGCTTGTATTCAACCTTGGCAAGATCCACAGAAGAGCTAGAGATTAGAAGTTGAATCCTGCCAAGTTAGATGACTGTGGAAAACATCTTGGGCTTTCAATAGATCTTCTCTAACAAAGCCTAAGGACAACATCAAACATAAATTTACCATAAGAACTTCATAGAAGATGGCAAATAAATCAGTGACCTTGAAGACAGATCTACAATAATCATCTTAAGAATAAGGTGGGGGAGATTGACAAAATATAAAAAAGTCTTCAATGCCATGAGACAATATGAAATTGTCTCACAAATATATAATTGAAGTCCCAGAGTACAGAATGAGGAATAATGCAGAAAAAGCATTTGAGGAAAAAATGGGCAAAGTGTCATTAGGTAGCTTTGGATCTATGAGTCGCTCCAAGAAAAGAAGAGATGTCCCAGACAACACATTTGGAAGAAACAACTCCTAGATTTTCCAAGGAGGTAGAAGTAGAAAAGGGATTAGTATAGGGGTACCAACAGATGTTAATTTAGAAAAGACTCATACATATGAAATTAAAGTAAGGTCACTTAAGCTCAGTGAAGTGCCAAAGCCTCATTCTGAACTTTAATAGAATGATCTAGCAGCTAATGAGTGTCTATTCTAGCCTGCATGTTTTATATACATTAACTCAATGAATCATTATGAAAACCCTATGTCATAGATATTGTTTATTACCTTGCCCTTCTCCCCACTTTTCAGATGATATCTCTGAGGCTATGAGAGCTTCAGTAATTTTCCCACAAACTGCACATCTAATGTGGGATGGAGCTGAGATTCCATCCCAGGGCTGATTCCAAAATCTAGTCTCCTAATAGCTTTATTATCCTGCCTCATCTGAATTGCTCATTCTCAATGTCTCTTCCAGTAAAAGGAAGCAATGGATTTCCCTCCTATACAAATGTGGCATGGGTGGGGAGGCATGACTCACAGCCCAGAACCTGTAGGCTCTGAGGGAAGAGGATTCAACCTACCTGGAGGTCCACTGTGCACAGAGGCACATGGGCCTTCCAAAGGCTGCTGAAACTCAAAAGCCTATGTTTGTGAAATATGTTAGATTCTACTTTTCCAGAGGCTCTTTGGATCTTGAGCTAACTGAAAGTTTAGAGTTCAAGAGAAGGATCTAAATTATAATTTACCCGTTGATTATACTTCTTGATCCTAGACCCTGGTAATATGTCAATTTCTTCCCAGGACAATCACATTATGTGAAATCAGGAAGCCATGCCATGAAAATACCTGCATTTGAGGACAGATTCATAGACTGCACTAATGCCCAAATGTAGTGGATAATCAAATTTCCAAGTGCAAACAATGGTTCAAATCAATTCAATGAGAATTTGTTGAACATCTATTATATTTCAGGAATTATTTTATTTATTCTGCCAGACAATAGTAACAACCATTTAATCTGTCTACAGTAAAGAGACAACCATAAGTGAAATGACTGACATGTTAAAAGATAAAAGGGAGAAATTAACTCCATGTGGAGATGAAGGAGCCATTCATTCATACATTTGTTTATTCACTCATTCATTCCATAAATACTCCCAGAACAAATACTATCCATTGCAATGGGCCAAAACCTACATTAATTAAAAATTCCCAGTAGAGAAGAAATGAGAGACATTCTAGGTAGAGGAAACCAGATACATATATAGGTTCCTGAAAGATCATGGTTTGTTTAATAAACTCTAATACATTCCAAATTGTAGAGAATAACATTTGAAGGGGGATGAAGTATGCAAAAATCTTCTATGTACTGTGTACAATAATTCATATCATGTGTGGGCTGTGATAACTCATACTATGTGCCAGAAATAGCACGAGTAGATTTTGTGGCAGTTTGAACCCCAGACCTGTACAGATTAGGCGATACATAAAAGTCCTAAACTGCTAGTTGGATTTAAATGCTTATACTCATAGAAGTGTCTGACCCTTCTGGCCTCAGTTAGATATTTCCAAGAGTCTCTGGAGAGGGTGAACTGGGCAGTTAGGGGATCACCTTACTCTCCCTCAAGCTACAGGATCCTTAGCTCATGATGGTTCTTACCCTCCCTGTAGTCAACTGTGAGACTGAGCAGGTGCCCATCAAATACAACAGTGCTACTTCTCCTTATCCTAACTTTCCTACCTTCTTATTACTCTTAATGGGAAAGATGAAGGTCATTGCCTTCCTGAAAGATTCACATATGACCCAAAGCAGTAAAGAATCAGGAGCAGGAAAAAGAATTATATCTTTTTTTAAAGTGACCATTCTTCTTTATATCCTCCTTGTCTGGGCCTTTGAGAAAGGATCTTCAGGAACATTTGCTTCCTGCCTGACTCTTCATCTATCTCTTTATCTTCCCATCTTTTCCTCTGTTCAGGCATCACCCTTTCTCTGTCTACCTCCCCACCCCATTTCTGTCTTGCCCACTGTCCTACCAGGATATAGAGATTTGGGTTCAACCCCTTCCTGAGTCTGGAATATTCTGCCCCCTCTAGTTTCAGCTGTATGCCCGTGGAGACTTCCTCTCTTTCCTCTCCCATAGAAGCTATTATATCCCACGTTAGGAAGAGTGAGGGCTTCAACAGAGCCTGCCTCAGGTTTGCTTTCAGAAGTTCCTTACAGACAAACTTTGCAAGAGAAGCAATTTCTCCTAAAGACTGTCTTGTCTAGTCTACATAATGGTGTGTTCTCTTCTTAATATGGCTTGAACTCTGCCCCTTTTGAATTAATAACACTCAACTTCTTTCCCGACTCTGCTTTCCCTTCAGATTTTCCAAGTTAACTGAAAAATCACTTCACCTGGTCACTTGGCTCCATATTCAAGCAGTTTCTTCCTCATTTCCAGGTTTCTTACATGATAAGAGTGAGTGTGTGGGGGCCATGGGAGTGTTAGTAATTCTACCAGATATATAAAGATTTATTTGAAATCTGGAAAAAAAAAAGAAAAGAAAAGAAAGAAAGAACACATTTTTCAACTCCAATGAGGGCAAGGAGTTCAGAAAGAGGCTCGCCCTATCAAAAGGGTTTTGGAAAAGAACTTGGCATCTAGTATGTTGTGACTATCACTATTCATAGAATAAGCATCTCCCCAGGGGACCTCAAGATGCACTGGTCTAGGCAGAATCTACCTCTCTCCACTTAGCTGAAATCTGTACCTCTTTTGGAAGGAAAAACTAAAGTCAATTGTCTGTCAGTATTACCCCAAACTTTAGATTCTAATGGGGACTGTTACAGTTTTTTCTTCTTTATCTGGTCTAGGTTGTTAAAATGTTATCTTTTCTCTCTCTCGCAGAAATCCTACAAATACAACATTCTTTGAAGTATTGAAGCTGAGGGAGGAGGACACATTGGTTATGACAATCATTTGTTTCTGGATGAATTAATCATTTGCTTCTGCTACCATCTGAGAGAGCACCTCAAAGCAGCCCTTCTCTGAGTGAGTCCAGCGGTGCTTATAATGATGAGTGAAAACACACAAGACTATGCATAGATGCCATCTGCAGAATGAAATGACCAGAAAAAATCCAGAACTACTTCTTTTAGTCACTATTTTTCCTGAATTGTTGCTTCTATTATATTCCCTACAAATAAACTTGCTTTTTAAAGTAAAGGAGTTTTCCTTGATCCCTCAATCTCACTTTGGGGACTTAGTAGGAAAAAAAATTATCTTTATATTATAGTATGTGTAAAAATTGTTTATTGTAATCAATTAATGGCAGCCTTCTAACATTATAAATTTTTATGTTTTGATAATAGTACAAAGGATTCCTGTACACCTTTACACAGATTAGCCAATTGCTTATATTTTCCGTAATTGCTACACACACACACACACACACACACACTTCCTTCTATTTCTATTTCTAGCTCTAGCTCTAGCTGTGATTCTCCCCTAGATCTGTCAAATATAAATCTGGAAACATTAAACTTCTTTACTAAATAATTCAGTGTGTATCTCATAAGATAAAGGATATTGTATTATCATAGTATGATGATAAAAAACAGGAAATTTAGCATTAATATAATGTTATTATTACTCACATTCCATATTCATTTTTCACCAATTGCCTAACAACACATTTTCTGATAATTTGCTTTTTTTTTTTTCCAGTCCAAGATCTAATCCTGTGTCACACATTGTATTCGTCACCATGTCTCATTAGTCTCCTTTGGTCTGCAATAGTTTCTCAGTCTGTCTGTTTTTGGCCTTAGTACTTTTTAAGATTACAAATTGACCACTTTTTAAAATGTCTGTCAGGTTGGGTTTGCCCAGTTATTCTGCATGAGGAGATTCAGGTTATACATTTTGGGCAGGAAAACTAAAGATATAATGTCGTGTCCGCTGTACATTGTCCATCATATCAGGAGACACATGGTGTTAGCTTGTCCATTTCTAATGATATTCACTTTGATCATGGAGGCAGTCTTTTTAAAAAGAACTGTTGTTAAACATGTGAGAGAGGATCTATTTTAGTGATTCTCTTTTTACTGTCAATAATATTATCATCTTTTCTGTGAGCTTCATGGCCCACTAGGTCTGAGTTTGAATTTTTCATACTAATCACAGAACTATCAAGTCTGGATGAACCAGTAGGGAATGGAACATGGACTTGCTGAACTCAGTTCCATTAAAGGCCCAATCCCAGGAAAAATAGCTCTCCATTAAGAAAAAAATATATTTTTTTGACTCTGAGTTTATTTTTGATTGAATTTATCTCTGAATTTATTGTAATGGCCTTGGGCAGCTAACCCTGAGGCCCGAGGATTCTTCTCAAGGAACAACCAAAGCACAGAACAGCTTAAGATGGGGGTTGGGGCTTCCATATTTTTCTTCCAGGAGACTTCAATTTGATTAAGACATTTTTAAAAATTATTATTTCAGAACCCCTTCCTCAAGACTAATGGAGCCATCTGGAGCTAGTCTAAGCCTTCAATTTATCAGGGGATGTCATGTTAGAATTAAGGATCTGTGCATCACATACAGAAGAATTCTTTATGGTCACTGTCATGGAACAGCAAACAAAAGGAAACTATAACTTCCTAAGCTTTAGTTTGGTGGTTTTGTGTGCCATTGAGTGGGTAGAACAAAGGTTTACCTTTTATTTTGATCAACTATATGTGAGAAACAAGTGACCTTCCAAAAAGTCGACCTTGTTGTATCTTATACCGAAGTTTTTCAGGAAGAGCAGCCCACTGCATTCGTTTGATTTTTCTGAAGAAAATCTGATTTTGCACATTCGACATTACATTTGTTTTTACTGAGTACAGACTTATGCAAGCACACTTTTCATTTCTTTTACCACTAATGAGAAAGATTACAACCTCATATAGCTCTCCCTGTATCACAGTGACAGCAAAACACTACCAAATATAGCCATGTCTAACTATTATGAATATCTTTAAGCTTGGGAACCATAGCTGCAACAGCTAGCACTATAATTAGCTACTTAATCAGTCTGGCTCAGGAAAACACACTGTGAGTACAATGCTTGCACTGAATATCCAGTAGATGACTAATTGCTGATTTAAAAATTCAGAACCACAACTTATAAATGTCTATAACAGTATAAAATGCTTCCTAATTATTCATTAAGAATACAATGGGCACCTATACCATGTTTCCAACATACTAAAGGTTAATGTTCAGGGGTTTATGCCTACAATGTTGGTAAATTTACAAATTGTTCCAATGAATTTGAATTTTAGTAATGTAGCTCATTAAACTCCAATCACATCTTCTCCCTTTCAAAAGACATGATTTTACAAGTAGAATATAAATGTATTCATTGACTTCGTCATTATTTGTGTGACCTCCAAAAAAAAGTGAATCTCATGTGGTGTGATTATTTTGTTGAAATTTAATATGGTTTTCTAGTTCCCCTTTATTTTTTTTTTTTTTTTTTTTTT
>NW_025999998.1:6660687-6690264 GCF_001458135.2 Marmota marmota marmota | reverse complement strand
GCCGCTTGCAGAGCCGGTTGGGCGGTGGCTGCGGGATTGGACCTCTGCGCCCGCGTGGCCGGCCAAGATTCACTTGTCTGGGGCCAACTGTCACCTCTAATATAACTTACTACTTCCTGGCAGGTCTCCTTTCAGCGGAATTTTGCTAGAAGTTCCTCAGTAGGTAGAATGTAGCTGTTTTAATGGGTGTTTCTGATCCGGTTAATGTGGAGATACTGAAAGTGCTGCTTCCTTGCCGGCCGCCATGTTGGATCCCCCCTAGTTCCCCTTTATTACTTACAATATTTCAGTGTGAACATGTGACCCCTAAAGAGATTTCATTCCACTTTTCTTCTTTTGTTTTTTTCCTTTCTTTTTTTGTGCGGTATTGGGGATCCAACCCAGGGCCTCACACATGTTAGCAAGTGCTCTAGCAATGAGCTTCATTCCAGTCCTTTTATTTTATTTTGAGTTGCCCACAGTGGCTTTGAACTTATGATCCTCCTGACTCAGCCTCCTAACTAGCTGGGATTACAGGTGTGCACCACCACATCAGCCTTTCCTTTTTATGCTTCCAATAGGTGGCCAAGATATATGGGGGTTCCTGTTACCCAGGCCCAGCTGTGACACTCTAACCAAAAGAAAAGGATCTCTATAACCCCTTAGTCACTTTGGTAGTAGTGCCTGAGAAGATGACACCTCTCTTTCCAAAAAGGGGCTGGACCAACTCCACTGATTCTTGGAAAGGCTTATATGGAGGGTTCCTTATTAGGAATTGCTGCTGCTTTCCAACAGGCTCTTGCTGCCACTCTGGCTAAATTCCAGACCAGGGCAATTGCCTTCCTATCTAAATCTCTCTACAATTTCATTTTGATAAAATATGATTATCCCTCTACCAAGAAAAGCATTTGACCCAAGAGGCAGTTAAATTAGTGGCAAATCATTTTATTAGGAATATCTACAAAGTGTTATTTATTCTACAAACATCTATGAAGTGTGTGCTACATTCTGGGAGCTGCAAGGATTATGTGAAGTTGAACAAATCTAGTCTCCTTTATCATGTCAACTTCTTCAGAGTGCACCTTCAACTTTGCTGAAAATTATGGGATTTTTTTTTTTTTTTTGCAAAGTAGGGGTGAGATTTTTCATCATTAAAAATCACATGGAAGGAAATTTGACAATTGCTAGGATGCTTATTTCAGTTATTCATACTCCTCACAGTCAGGAAGTCTGCATTTTCTCCCTCAATCTCAGCACTATTGACATTTTGAGCTGGACAATTCTGTGTTGTGGGGAAGCTGTCCCACCCATTGTTAGAATATTTAGCATCTTTCAAGGCCTCTATCTACTTGGTGCCAGTGGCATCTCCCTAGTAGAGGCAACCAAAAATACCTTCAGACATTCCTAAATTCTCTCTTGGAGACAAAACTTCTGATCTAACTTGAGTTTGTTTTGATAGAGTCTGATGTCATGTTTTATTTTTGTATTTTACCATGAATATGAAGAATAAATAGCCTCTGTTTTCTGTTGAATAATATCAAGGGAGACTAATGACTTGTCTAAAAAGATAAAAATTTCATCATCCTTTGTTTGCATTTTATAATTTTTAAATGAGTGGCAGTGTAACCCTGGACCAACAATTTTGAATTTATATTGATAAGATTTTCTTGTTCTCTTCCACTTTTCATTATTTTCATAGGCAAGAATATCAAAGACAGATTTCTCACTAGCCTCATTTTTACTTCAGTGGTTCTGAATCACTTTTTATAACACCATGTGATATGCAATTCAGTGAGAGCCAAGCAGCTTCTCCCTAGAAAGATATGCATATGCATAGACATATAATTTTAGGAGATTCAAAAACGTTATCTCTCAAAGTCCTTTCAATGGATCCCAGGCTAAAATTTTGTTTTAAAACTTGTACCATTTCCTGGAGTTATGGTTTCATGAGGTTATGAAATAAAGCAAGCTTGAAAATGGCTGATAAAGTTTGATTTCACAATGGGCTTTGTTTCTTAGACTCCTCTCTTCTAGGTAAATGCTCCAGGCACTGCTAACATTTTCCAAGCATCCTAATTCTCTTGTCTCCCTTATCATTGTCTTCCTCTGTGGTTTTGCCAACCTATTATTGCTCTTTGCTTTAATTACTGATTTTGATAGCAGTAGAGTCATATTACTCAGCAATAGAAGACGAGATGTGTTCCACCCTCGCCTCCTGCCTACCCACCACTCGCCAGCTGCTAAAGAGAACCTAGCAGGGGCCTTCCAGGCTAGCATAATCCTGCTGTGAGCTGTCCCCTCATCCCTCATCGCCTCATCAAACCTGCTCCCTCTGTGAAGAATGAAAAATAGAAATTACCTACACAAAACCTTTGGTGAGCAAGTCAAAGGACTCCTTGAAAGTAATGAAGGGAAATGAGTATATTGTCAATCAAACAAATTCTAAATATCTATATGCACATTTATGAGTTCCTATTTCTGTGGTTCCTCATTCAGCCTCTTTTCCCTGGCTCTCTTTTGAGATTTAAAAATTCAGAACCACAACTTATAAATGTCTATAACAGTATAAAATGCTTCCTAATTATTCATTAAGAATACAATGGGCACCTATCCCATGTTTCCAACATACTAAAGGTTAATGTTCAGGGGTTTATGCCTACAATGTTGGTAAATTTACAAATTGTTCCAATGAATTTGAATTTTAGTAATGTAGCTCATTAAACTCCAATCACTCCTATGGAGAGCCATTCTGCTCTGCTCACAAACCCAGATAGCCTACTCATCCTGATGGATAGATAAAAAGGGCTTGGAGTCAGTGAGACCCTCAAACTTATTATTACTTCAACTTGTATTTTGGTGAGTCAACTCCAAAGTGGCTTATTAGAGAATTTTTAAAAAAAAAATTCACTAAGTACTCTTCCCCAAAATAATTGTGGTGTCATTTCTAGGAAATTAATGTGCCGCAGTCTGGCTGGGCACACAATCACGAGCCACCACACAGCTTGTAGATTCAAACAGCAACTCTTTATTCCCGAACTCACACCAGCCGTATACAAACACGTTCTGGGGAAATCCACGTTCTCTGCCCAAATCCACCTCCACTGGGCTTCTGTCTCCCAAAATATACTCTGAATCCCGTGAGAACTCAAGGGGAACTCAGGCAGCAGGATACGCCCTATTCCCAGCAGGAATAATCTTAAACCTTAAACCTGGAACCTAAACTGGGAACGCCCTAAACACGATTATCTTAAACCGGGAACACCCTAATCCGCCTTGGTCCTTGAGCAAGGTCATCTACATTCAATGTCACTGCAACATGGGGTACGCTGGCAAGGAAATTGTCATACCTACTTGGCTAATGGCTCCCAGCATCTCCCCCCTTCTGATTAATTAAACAAGCAATGTGGCTTAAGGACCGTGCCTGGTAGGTTGTCCAATTCAACATATGGTTCTTACCCGTCATCGGAAAACTGACCTTTAGGCGTCAGCCTCCTGTCTTAGGTTGATACCACTGCAATTGGATCATACCCGTCACTGACTACCGGTTCAGCATACAGCCATTGGCCCCCAAATTTTAGACCATCACTAGCAGAAGGGAGGAGGATACAGAAATGCCACAACACCAAGCCAATTGACGGCTCCTTGGGAAAAATTGCATCACTGGTGACACCATCAGCAAAGATATGTCAGCACTACCACAATTCGCTGCACCAAACGATAGTTACATAGTCCAGGCAAGTTCTGCAAGCAGTTCAAAGCGGAGGAATCTATCAATATGTCCATTTCCTCCCAAAATCCGTTTCCTCCCAAAGTAAGTTAACTCCTTGATTGAGCATTACTTGTTGAGTTATATTCATTGATGCATCAGTTTATACAGTTTACTGTGATAGCTATCATAGAAGCTGTAGTCTGGTTTTATCTTTGTCTTCACCGGCACTGGGATGAAGATAGGAATTCTGGCAATGATGCTAAAAAGACATTATCCTGAAAAGAATTATTAAATATAATGAAAAGGAAAGGTGAAAGTAAACAAACAGATCTGTTAACCTCCTTTAAAAACAATCCTTAACAGCTGTTTACCTAATTTAAATTAAACCATTTAAATCACGTGAAAAAAAAAAAATAATAATAATTCGGATCCATTTTTTCATGAGCGCTCCTCATATAAGAAATATGGACATACGCACATACAGACATACAACACAAAACACAAGAGTGTACACAAACGTACAACACATAAGAAAATAGTAAAGGCCTTGTAGCTTTACCTAGGTGAAATCTCCATTGCAATGTTTAAAAACTCCACAGTCAAAAAATAAAACTGATCAGAAAAACATTAACCTAGGTTTGTATGAGCTCAAAAAATAAAAATAGAACCTTATGATGTGGAAAAATGCAATAATAAAATAGCTATTGAAAAAAGCATCCTGGTTAATCACTGTCGCAGATGTAAGAATGGCCAAGCTGGAGTTCTGGATATCAGCTGTTATGGATTTGAGTCAAATCATCTTCTTTTCGATCTGTAGAAATTGTTTTAGTTAATCTCTCTGGAATCCAAATGGGCTGCTGTTCTCCCTGTGGAAAAACACAAACAGACCCCCGACTCCAGACAATCACTGGGTCAGGACCTTTCCATTGTCCTGTTAGAATATCTTTCCAAAGTACTTTAGGCTTATGTACATTTTTTGGATACATATGCCTTTCCGCAGCACTAAGTCCTGATGAATCCAAATTTAAAAAGTTTAGGGTAAAAAGGGTTATTTTAAGTTTATCTTTGGGGGATATATACCCCTTTCCAATTCCCTCTTTTTGCTTTAATAAGTATATGTCTGTATCTAATAGTTGTCTTAGCTTCTTGCATTTTCTATCTGAAATACCTTTACTTGACATTTTCAACCATTTTCTATCTTATTTCTATCTTCTAGTTTTTTTCCTAAGGTTTGTATATTTACCCTTAGTTGCCTTTTTTCCTTCTTTTTTTTTTTTTTCCTATTTTGTGGGTTTAAAATTCTTGTCTTCCTACATCTTTTCTATCTTTCTACATCTTCTTTATCTTTTTTCTTTTTAACTTTCTATACTTCTGTCTTTAAAGTTTTTCACTTTAAATTTTTAATCTTCTTTATCTAAATATCTTTTATCCTATTATCTTCCCATTTTTTAAGTAATGCCTTTAAGATTAACTAGGCTTCGAATGATGCAATAAAGCAATCTTTTTTCCGCCATGAAGGTATCTCGACCACCTTCAATTTAACCTTTTAAAGCCTTTTAATTATCATCTATACTGTACTTTTAAATGTACTTTTTCACCACCTACAACTTCACTCTTTTAAACGAGGCTTAGATTCTGTTTAAATCGCTTTAATGTTAGTTTACATGGCTGCCCTTCAACCAAAGGCTTTTTTTTTTTTTAACTCCATTGAGAAGCTTTGTCTCAATCTGCCATGTACAAATATCTTTTTCTTCTTTCTTCCTTTCTCAAGCTTTTAAAGTAAGTCTAGTTTCCTCAAAATCTTTTTAAATGGCATTTTACAACTTTTTACTTTACCACACAGAGATTATCTCATCTAGAAACATTTCTTTTTCCTTTAACCTTTTATATTAAAATATATTTCCACATCTTGAATCTTTTTCTCTCTTTTTTAACCGTTAACCCTTTTTATAAATTCACATTTTGAAACAACTCTTATAAAATTTCTGATTTAGACAAATTACTCCACTTTAATAAGATGAAAGACTTTCATGTTTTTTATGATACTATAATACTATAATTGAAACCCAACTGAAAATTCTTATACTCTTTGTATATAAATTACACATGATAGAATCTTAACACTTAGTAACCTTGTTTTAGCAAAGACACAGACACAAAGCAATATTAAACATTTTTCCATTTACCAATTTATGAAAACACACATAATGTTTAAATATATTACCTTATGGAACTTAATAAGTAAAGAGTACTTGATTTTATATTTAGTGGTTGATATTTTAACACTTTAGCTTTGTAAATTAATCAGATGTCTGTAAAAACCAAGATCTTAGACAAATATAGTAAACAGAACTAGCCATCTCTTTCTTGTTGAAGAAAAATCCTTCTACAGGATACCATGATGGTCCCATTGATATACTTAATAACTCGTCTTTAAAAAGCCATGGGCTACATTTTTCTATTGTATCAACATACGTCCTAATTGTTCTTGGTCTCACTGGGGTGCCTCCTTCCTCTAACAATTTCTCTTGCTCGGAGGCGAACAACTTCAAACCTTGAGTCAACCATTTTCCCCAGTTTGCCTGAGAAAGTTCTAGGAACAGGCAACTTGAAATAAAAACAAAATAAATCAAAACAATAACACATTGTTTTTTGAAATGTTCACCCATTCTTTCTCTCTTCCTCAAGAGTGAGAAATTTCACTTACCTCTAAGCTTCAGAAGTTCCCCGTACGGGCCACCAAATGCCACAGTCTGGCTGGGCACAAATGCCGCAGTCTGGCTGGGCACACAATCACGAGCCACCACACAGCTTGTAGATTCAAACAGCAACTCTTTATTCCCGAACTCACACCAGCCGTATACAAACACGTTCTGGGGAAATCCACGTTCTCTGCCCAAATCCACCTCCACTGGGCTTCTGTCTCCCAAAATATACTCTGAATCCCGTGAGAACTCAAGGGGAACTCAGGCAGCAGGATACGCCCTATTCCCAGCAGGAATAATCTTAAACCTTAAACCTGGAACCTAAACCGGGAACACCCTAATCCGCCCTGGTCCTTGAGCAAGGTCACCTACATTCAATGTCACTGCAACATGGGGTACGCTGGCAAGGAAATTGTCATACCTACTTGGCTAATGGCTCCCAGCATTAATGATTTTTCCATATCATTACACTAATAAGAAGGAAGATACATGATTATTTTCTACATCCTTGCTATTCAAAATATGTTCAGAGAATCAGCAACATCAGCATTACCTGGGAACTTGTTAGAAATGCATATTCTCAGGCCCCACTCAGATCTACTGAATCAAAATTTCATTTTAAACAATATCCTCCTGTGGTTCATATGCCCATTAAAATGTCCACTACCACTCTCTTCGCATCCTTTCCACCCATGGTAGAATTGCCTTGGGGTCCTGGACTTTGCATTAGGGTCATAAAGAGCACCACCACCCTCTTTCCCCTTCACCCTGAGCCTCAAACTGCACAGTGCATCAATTTAAAAACAAGGCTGGTCAGTTGATTCGTCTTTAGCTAAAAGTGATTCCCTAACCCATTCTTTTACCCCATATCCATTATCATCCTCTGGAATTTTACATAATTATTCAAATTCTTAGATTCTGTTGATTTTCTTCTATTTGTCCTCCATATCTCACATTTTAAAAGGGAGGGGAACCACCTCTTACAAGTAGTCTAATATGTATCAGCTATTGTGCTAAGTTTTTTTTTTCCTTTTCTCCTTTTTGTGGTTCTTGTGCATGGTAGGCAAGTGCTCTGCCATGGCTATATTTCCAGTTCTTGTGCTAAGTTCTTTATATCATTTTTATTTAACCTCTTATGACAATATTGAAAGTAGATAGCCTTATCCCCACTTACAGATGAGAAAGCTAAAGCTCAGGAAGAGTAAATAACCTGTCCAAGATCTCATTCATAGCTGTTGAGGAGGTGGAGGCCAGATCAAGCCCAGTGCCTTTCTTCTACAATCACAATGCTAGGGAATTTGTTGCTGGGTGCTCAAGGTCAAGTTATTTATATTTGTATTTATATATCAGAGAGGATTTTCTTTTCCCTTCAAGATCTTATCCTTTTCCTCCAAACAGCCCACATCTGGAGGCCATTACTGAGGAGTAGATTGTAACTGTGGAATGTGCTACAGAGTAGGAGGCTAGGAGCCCGGGTGGGAGGAGCATCTAGCCCCACCTTGGATACCAGAGTAAATTTATTCCTAGGAGTGACACTGTGGCAGAGACCTGATGGAAATGATGGGGAGAAAAGAATTTGAACAGAGGAAACAAATATCATGATATCAGAGGTGAGAGGCCACATAGCTGTTCGAGGAATAGAGAAAAATACAGTGTGACTTGAGCAAAATGTAGGAGGCTGGAAAGGGGAGAGGGATGGAGGGTAGGCAATGGGATAAGAAAAATCCAAAGCAAGTAAGATTGAGATTATGAAGACCATAGAAGTCACATAAAGAGTTTGCTCCTAAACCTGGAGATAAGGAATGTCATGAAAGTTTTCAGCATAAGAAGGATTTAACCACAGTGTGTTGTAGAAAGATCACTCTTCCACGAGACTGTGGCTTGAAGAGGGCGTAAAAAGAATGATGAAGAAGAGTCATAAGGCAGTTGAAATAATATGGATAAGAAATGATGGTGGCCTGAACTAGAATAGTAGCAGGAAGTATAGAGAATCAACAGGTAGAGCTTTTTAGGTGGTGAATCTTAGTAGGACTTGATTCGTGCTATATGAGAAAAATGGGAACCTCAGGATGATGTTCTCGATTTTTGGTATGGATATTAGTACCATGTAGGTGGCTATGTTGTCAAATATTCCTACCAGTAATTTCCAAATTCAGACATGAATATCACTTTATCTACCAATGTACTTATGGCTCATTTTGCCTTTGTCACAATTATAGGAAGTCCCCTACATCATTTCCAGCAGGTGAACATGCCCTCTTGTGTAACTGGATCATAGTGAGGCACATAGTGAGAACTGCTATCACAGTATAATAACTAAACAAAGATAATTAGACAGGAAAAACTCTAAAGAGTCGAGTCATTTCTACCCAATCATGCTTCTAGCTAGAGTCATTTGGTTGGGGGATTATTAAATAGATGTTGAAGAAGCAAGGAACAAATGATAAAACAGAAGCTATCAATGTCAAAAAACTGGTGATAAAACTGGTTATAAAACACAAAGATTGTCAAAGAAAAAAAAATATATATATATACATATACATTGGCCACAGGTAAAACAAATCTGGAAGCTTACTATTAGAACTTGCATGTTATTGGCTAGTTCCAATTTCAGGAGCTCCTCAGTTCCCAAATGACTATAAGTGATTTTTAAAATCTCTTTTAACTGTGCACAGAAATAAATACAGGAAATTTCTCTAAAAACATGTGTATTAAAAATCTGAAGAACTGAATTCTATATTAGGGTTCAAATATTAAGAAAAAGCTGGAACAGTAGAGAATCAGTTGCTTTTATCTTCAGCAGATGGAGAAAAGTCACTGTTATTTCTTTAGTATAAGTTTGGGGCCAAAAATCAAAAATAAGTTATGGATATTAATAATATTAGGATTTTAAGTATGTATAAAGAATTAATGCATCAGTTAAAACTATGATTGAAAAATTCATAAAGATTTCATAAAAGTTAGGTATGATTTTATTGAATTTACTTAAAAAATAAAAGATCAGATGGTTGTACCTTTCCTTTGGTCCACCACCAAGTCATTTAATACCATGTGTCCTCCACTGTCTTCTATCAAAGGAGAATGTAAAAATAGTGCTCTTCAACTCTGCTTTGGTGATCATGGGATATTGTCCAGGATGCTGAATTTGCATTGATCAGCATCAATTTGATAGCTACTCTGCAGCAAAATTTAGCTCATATTTAACTGCCAACCAAAGTTCTCCTCCTGAGCAAATGGGATATTTTAACTTACAGATAAGAAGAATCTTTAGATTATCTTTTTGTTTTACCCTCAAAGAAGGTCAATGCATATTTTTCAGTTTGCCTTCAGTTATCATGTGGGACATAATTCTTAAAAACTCTTGAATTTTTCTTAAATTATGTACAAGTTTGAAAAGAGTCATACATTTCTTATGTCTGGACTCCTTATATAATTGTAAGAACCAAAATCAATACATAAAATTTAATGCAAATAAAAGGACAAAAATTAATGCAATTCATATTAATAGTCTTAGTAAACACAATGGATGAAGATATCTTGTCAAAACTGATCACCATTTGGTGCCCTCTTGAATTGTGTTTGACGTAAGGTATGTGGTGGGATCATTATCTCACTTTTTCCCCATTGTAAAACCTTCTCTCATACAGTGTGTTATAATGACTTCTGTCTTTTGGTGTAAACATGCCCTCTAGATTTTAGGTCCTTAGTCTATGCAACTACCCAATTTTAAACATAAATATCCCAGGAATGAATACTTCACAGCAGTCCTAGGTTGTGAGGTTGTCATGCAAATGACCCAGAAGGTTCTAATTTTTTTTAGAGCAGACAAAATCATACACACAAGGAATTTGATTTCAGTCCCCATTCCCTCTGCATTCCTTCCACTTCTCCCTCCCCCTGTTCTCCTTCCTCTATTGATCTTCCTTTCACTCTTTTATTTATGTATATATTTTGATTGGTACATTCTACAAATATACAAAGGTGAAAATCCCTTTGGTACATCTACATATGCATATAACATGGTTTTGTTAGATTCATTCCATACTTTCTCCCTTCTCCCTTCCTTTCTCCTTCCCTCTTGATCTCCTTCTGCTCCATTGATCTTCCCTATATATTTATGATATCCAGATCACCCTCCCTACCACCTTCTTTCCTTTATTTTGCTCTAGCTTCCACATATGAGAGAGAACATTTGATCTTCAATTTTCTGAGACTGCCTTATTTCACTTAACATGATATGCTCCATTTTCATCCATTTATGGGCAAATGCTATTATTTAATTCTTCTTTATGGCTGAGTAAAACTTCATTGTGTGTGTGTACATATGTGGTGTGTGTGTGCATGTGTGTGTGTGTGTGTATTTATCTCACATTTTCTTGTTCCATTCATCTATTGACAGACATCTGGGTTGATTTCATAATTTAGCTATTGTGAATTGTGCTGTTATAAACATTGAAGTGACTATATCTCTATAATATGCTGATTTTAATTTTTTGGATAAATGCCAAGGAATGGGATAACTGGATCCTATGGTGGTCCTAATGCTAATTTTTTTGAGTACTCTCCACACTGCTTTCCAGAGTGGCTGTACAAATTTGTATTCCCACCAATAATATATCAGTGTACCTTTTCCTTCACATCCTCACCAGCATTTATTATTATTTGTGTCCTTGATAATTGCCATTCCAACTGGAGTATGATGAAACCCTAGTGTAGCTTTGATTTACATTTCTATAACTGCTAAAGATGTTGAAACTTTTTTTCCATATACTTGTTAACCATTTGTGTCCAGAAAGTTCTTATGTTATTTTTTAAAATTACCATGAAAATTAAACATAAAACAATTATTAAATGCTCACAGAAAACTAACATTCCCTGAAACTGTATTTGTGTATTCCATTTTGGGAAGCACTGATGTAGGGGCTAGTGATATTTCCATTTTCTCCTTAGTCCTATCTTCCCTTTCTACTTATATTTTCCACTTACTTCATTTTTTAGAAAATTCATATTTTTTATTTACAGTGCTGTATGTTCTTTGGCAAACTACCTTAATTCCTCTTTCGAGGCACAGCAAAATAAAATTCCCACCATTTATGCTTTCAGGGAAATAACCTGTGAGCAATTGGCTTAAAACACCATCTGCCACAGTCCTGTGCTGAAATTTTTGCTTTTTTTAATTTATGAACCTCTTCTCCTGCAAGCTTCAAAGGTAGGATCTCAAAGGAATAGAAAGCAAAGAAAATTATTTTTAAAACCATTTATGTGTATGCATGTGTGTTAAAAATGCCATTGAACATCTTGGCTCATTTACGGTCCCAACTAGTTTAAATAAAATAAGTTAGCTTAATAACAGATGAGTTTTAAATACTGAGAGTATTTCTTTTAAGAGACAGCACATAATTTGTGTAGTGTTATTAAGAAAGAAGAGTGTTTCCTCTCACAAAATTGTCTAAGTCTCAAAACAGTACCCCCATCCTCAAAGACTTTCTGAGAATAACTTGCTCATCTTGTTCCCCACACAGTCCAGTTACTAGCTGGTCTAAAGGTTAGGTGGCACCTTCCAAAAGGACCCACATTCAGGCTTGGCAAGGAAGTCCTTTTATCCTACTAAAATACAGCTTCATAATGTGAAAGGAAGTTGTGACAGGTACACAGTGTGATTTTCATGTTACACTAGGGTATCTACAAATGAGTTTTTCTAATTGGAGTTTTTCATTGGGGTTTTAAAAGTTATCCTTTATTGAGACCTAAGTTTAGATCCTGGAGCAGAAAATTCTAGGAACTCAAAAGGAGCCAAATTATTAATTCTGAACTACAGAGAATTCCACCATTTATACATGCAGCCTAAAAGAACAGTCTAGACAATAGTAACAAAAACAGCATGGTATTGGCACCAAAACAGACTGGCAGACCAATGGTACAAAATAGAGGACACAGAGACTAATTCACAAAATTACAATTATCTTATATTAGACAAAGGTGCCAAAAATATGCATTGGAGAAAAGATAGCCTCTTCAACAAATGGTGCTAGGAAAACTGGAAATCCATATGCAACAAAATGAAATTAAACCCCTATCTCTCACCATGCACAAAACTCAAGGAATACAACCAGAGACCCTGCATCTAACAGAAGAAAAAGTAGGCCCTAATCTCCATCATATGGGATTAGGCGCCAACTTTCTTAATAAGACTCTTGTGGCACAATAATTAAAATCAAGAAAAAATAAATGGGATGGACTCAAACCAAAAAGTTTTTTTTCAGCAAAAGAAAGAATCTGTGAGGTGAATAGAGAGCCTACATATTGGGAGCAAATCTTTACCCGTCACATGTCAGATATAGCACTAATCACTAGGGTATAAAAAGAATTCAAAAAGCTAAGCACCAAAAAATACAAATAACCCAATAAATAAATGGGCCAAGGACCTGAAGAGGCACTTCTCAGAAGATCATGTACAATTAATCAACAAATACATGAAAAAATGTTCATCAATCCTAGTAATTAGAGAAATGCAAATCAAAACCACTCTAAGATTTCATAATTGAGCTCAGTTCTATACTAAAGTCGCTTTCCCCCATTGCAATAGTTATTAATAAAATCAGTTTTACCACCTCAACTATTATCCAGGACAATTGTTTTCCTGGACATGGTTAGAACGTGCATACATCTTCTAAAGGACCTCCTCACCTATCCAGGAGGCCTCCGAGACTGTGATAGAAGATAAAAACCTTTGTTTGGATGAATTCAGGGATATGTCAACATCTTTTCACCCCATGTACTCTCTCAGATCAAATCCTATTTGGCCAGTCTGGGTCAGTGGCTTGTCCCCAGCCTTATCTCTGTGGGAACTTTCATTCTCTCTTGTCTAAGTCCTGGCATAAATGTACCAGTAACCTCAAAGTTACTTCTTCAAATGCTCCTCACTAGGTATTTGGCATTTGTTTGCCAGCCAGTAAACTTTCATGGTTGTGCACAAGGTCATACTTTTATTCAACCCTGCTGCCTTCTAAACAGATGCATGTTAGTCACCAGACATTTTAGAGGCATTTTGTCTAGGGCATCTGTCTGCAAATTGCACTTGAACGTCACCATCAGCTGGACTTGTTCTTAAGCCATTTCTCCCCACAGACAAATGAAATTAACAACTCAAATCATATTTATGCCTGAAATAACTGCATATTTTACAATTTTTGTGCTTGGGAATAGTATAAAAGTGACCTTGTAGCAATGGATTTTCACCTTTTCGGTGTTATAAATTTCTTGAAATTCTTAATAAAATCACAAACACAAATCATATTTATACATTTTTAAAATATATTATCTTTCTCTTTATATTTTTCCTTAAGGATTATGTTCTAAAGAAAAAAATCAAAGAATTAATGAGGATATAAAATGAACATAAAATTTTTCTTTGCCTCCACTTTCCCTCAGCCCCACTCCTTAGAAGTAACCACTGTTAACAATTCCATGAATGGCACTGTCATTTTATATATGTGTGTGTGTATGTATGTGTGTGTGTATGTATATATATGTGTGTATGTATATACACACATATATATACCATATATTTATATTTTTATATTCAGGCAGTCCTCATGCTGCACATTAACATGGGATCAAATGATGGTGCAAACTGAAACCATAAAAAGAGATCCTAATATTCAATGGGGAAAATTACACTATTCCATTATCTTTAAAATTTTTTGTTGTAACATCAAAACTTCTCTTACGGCAGGTTATAAATGTAGGGGGAAACAAAACAAATAGTAGTACTATTGTTTAGTCCACTGTAATTCAAAACATTAGAAATGCTGGGAATTAAAATGTCTTATTGCTTTGTGAAAAAAAATTATCAAGATGAATTTGAATAGTATTTGCTTTCTTTTGTTGCATGCCTTTATGATATAGAGTATCTTTTTCATGTCTTGGTAAAAAAAAAATTGTCCTATTTCTAAGTTTAAGTCAGTTTCCAATACTGTATTCTTTATACTGTCACTGTCATAAAGGAACTCCAAGCCCTCCTTTAATATGAAGCTTCTGGCTGGCATCACTTCCTCTGGGGCACCACTGTCCTCCTTGTTACACCATTTTCCTCACCGTTGTGAATGGAATCATCTTCATTCCTCTGGCTGCACATCTAAGAGTGTCACACATGACAGCTATTTCTTCTATAACTCCATTTAAATTTATATTCCAGTGTTAGCCCTGTTTTTTCTATGTTCAGTTTAATTCCCTCTTTCAATTATCCATTTTTGTAACATTAAATGGGTTTGTCGCTGGAGACAGAGGCAACACAACTATATACTTTGTGTGAACTGAATAACAAATGCTATGGCCAATCTCCAACAGACTTGGAAGGAAATCTCAGTGACTGGTCACTGCTGATAAGAGGCATCTATTATTTATGTCCTGATTTGTAGACTGAAGAGCTAGGGGGAAACTTGTACTTTAGCCAGTGGCTCATAGATACTATGGTAAATGAATTTGAAGTGTGTTTTGGGGGACCAATATTATTTAACTAAACCATAAATTTGTTTATATCAGAACTACATAAAACAAAAACAGTCTCTTGTGTAATGTGTAAATTTATGTATTTTGAAGCTAGATAGATCACATCATATACCTTCTCACTTAAAATATTTTGGCACTCTTTCCTTATAGTCACATACCATTCTATGGATATACCAAAACTGATCTTACCATTCTCCTTTTAATGGACACAGAGATTGTCCTTTCTTTTTTGTGATGATAACTAATGTTGCAAAGAACAGTCCTTTCCATACAATTTTGAGCTTTTAGGTAAATATACCTGTAGGATAAATGTCTAGCAGGGAAATTCCTAGATCAAAAGGAATGTGCATTTTATATATTGATAAGCATTCTTGTCCTCAAAACTTGTTACATTATGTAATATTCTCATCTATATGATATGAGATCTCCTGTTTCACCAACCAGATATCATCAAACTGTATTCTCTTTATCTATCTGATAATAAGCCTAGGGCATTTTGCTTATGACACAGAATGAATTTTAGGAGCTTCCTCTTTTTCTCCAAGTCAAATTTTTTAAAAAAAGTATTCTATGACGTGGATAGAATATGCCAGGGTGGATATAGAGGGTAGAGAAAATTGGTATTTTGAATAGGACAACCTTTGGGGGACACTTTGCAACATCCCTATCCTTCCCAGCTCCTGCTCACTAAATGTCAGTAACCCTGCTAGTCTCCATAATAACTGAAGCATTGCACATGTATTTCCAAAGCCATCTTAGGGTGGACTGCCCCACTGAGTGTCATTGTGTTAGATATCTCAATATTCTTACCAAGATGTAACACTCACTTGATAGTCATGCTAAATAAATACCAGATGGTCTTTGAAGAAGCTATTTAAACTTAACTGAAACTTAAAACATGCTAGAAAATAGTGAGGTGATTTTTCTTAAAATCCAGAATATTTATTGTAGGGAAAAAACTGGGCGTGAACTACTGAGGTCATTCCCCTCAGGTAAGATAGAATTGTAGCTTGTAAACTTACGCAAGTTATAACATTGCCCAAAGGAGCAGGTTGAAATGAAAATGTTACAGGGTTTGTACTCCCTATTGTAAATGCTTCTGAACTAAGTATTAGAAATGACTATGCAAGAATTTGCAAAGACTAGTATGGCAATTAAAGTGGTATTAAAAACTCATTGGAGGGGCTGGGGTTGTGGCTCAGTGGTAGAGCGCTCGTCTGGCATGTGTGAGGCACTGGGTTCGATCCTCAGCACCACATAAAAATAAATAAAATAAAGATGTTGTGTCCATCTACAACTAAAAAATAAAACAAAATAAAAAATTGGAGAAAGATGCTGATTCAGTTCTTATAGGGAAAAAAGCCTCCGTGGGAAAAGGATGAGCAGGATTTCAAATGGTGGAGCTGAGGAGAAAAGCACTGTTGATAGGGTCTTCTTCACTAAGTTCCTCTGGCTGCTCAGTCTCTCAAATGGAAGCACTGTCAACATCCCTGTGGTCAGCTATATGACTACAATGTAGAAGGAGCAATGTGAACCAGGACAAGGGGTGAAACCATTTAGACCCTCTTCAGGGAACAAGTTGTTGCCTTGCATGGCAGAATTATGGGTGTGGAGCACAGTCGACTCGGGGTAAGACTGAAGAGCCAGGTGAAGAGCAAATTGCAAATCTTTTGGGAATATGACATAAACCCTGAAATCTATCATTAAGCAATTAAACTACAATCCAGTAAATTGCAAGATACTCTCTCCATTGCTGAAGGAGGGGATTTAAAAGTCTCTTAGAAAGAATTAATTCATGAATATTGTTTTCTGGCTTCAAATAAAGAAAACTTAAGCTCACTTTCTCTCCAAACATTTAATCCCTCTGACTACATAAGGGAGGAACAGTTCATTAGTGTTCATCTGGTTCTAACAACTGCTAATCTCTTTTAAACAAGGACTGTGAGCCTTAGGCTGGGAGTCATCTACAGAGATCTGAACAGAAAAATCATTGCGAGTCAGCATTTAGGATTTAGGGCAATCGTCCTGGAACCTGCTGCTCAATGTAGTCAACTGGGGAGATTATACACATTCTTGGGGCAGGGCTCAGGTATGTTTCATTAAAAAAAATCACTCCCAGTTTATTCTAATGGGCAACTTGGATGGAAAGCCATAGATTTCTGAAGAATTACTGAACAGAAGGCCACTGACCCCACCCCCAACCCCCATGGAAAAGAAGCAATTTGAGAATCCACAAGCCCATTGAGTGCTACATTTGCAGAAGTTTTGTGGAGTTTAAGGAGGGATGGAATTTTCTTCCATCATTTAATCTATATTATAATACATTTCTTACAATATCTGAGATCATGCCAACCCCACAAACCTAAAGAAGAACAATTAGATGATAATATATCCCCAAACCATTACTTGTAGTGCATTGTGATCTGAGAAATGTATAATTAGTCACTGCTTAGTATCATGTTAAGCAAGCCAGTAAAGTAAGGGTAAGGCAGATGAGGAATACCAGAGCCTGTTTACTATTTGATCTGCATGATAATATTGATAAGTGGACTCTAGTGTGTGATCACAATAAAGCAGGTCTGTGTAACATCTAATTTTTACAGCCACCTTAAATTGCTGCTGATTTCCCCAAGCTATCTATCTTCCCTCTATTAAGAAATGAATCATTCATTTTTATAGCACTTGCATGAATATTCATTTATCCTTTACTGTCTTCGAAAACATTCCAAAATTTTAAAGAAGTGTTGGCTACCAAAAGATGTGTGCTGCCTTCTGCATAGCTGATATGTCAGGAATTTTTTGAAGGATTGAATTGTGAGTTTGATCTCATCTCTACTAGCACTGAGTTTTCATGAGTCCTATCAGTGTTTGCTGACTCATAAGGCACTATGAGAGCAATAATCCACATAGGGTTGATCTTTCCAGTTGATATTCATGGGAACCTAAGATAATCTCCTCCCTAACACAGGAACAGATTCCTGGTGAGTCTGCTGCCTGCCCCCAGGGGTTTCTCTTCACATAGGACAGAAAAAGGAGTTCACTCAAGACCTTTCACCAAGGGCAGGTGGTAATAGTGAGGCTGGTTCCAAATAAGAAGTGCTGTCATGGTGGAGGCTGTGACTGGCAAAAGCTGTCAATCTTCCTAATGGGAAGGGAGCCAAAGGCAGTCCAAGGAGAAAGCTGATTGATTGGTTTGAAGGAAGTTTCAAAGCTCTGATCCATCATTCCTGATTAATTACAGGTGGTGTTTGTCTATTTCCACTGAAGGGGTGTTTCATCATTTAAATCTGTATTTTGTGTTGGCTGTAGGTGAGACACTAGGGTTTCAGTAGAATACTAGGACCTCACTTGAGATGCAATCATTATTGGAACTGGTGGGGGAGGGGTGTTCTCAATCTATTATTGACTAGCTCATTAGTCAGTCCTCAGAACTCATTCATCCATTCAGCAAGCTTGTTCTGAAGACAGCTTCAGGCACAGAAAAATTCCTTTTTCCTCCTTTCACAAATATGTAAGCACTACTTTACTATATCTTAGGAGTTTAGTATTTAAAAAGCTAAGCAATATATTCTGGTGCAGGAATTCTTAACCTGGGACCCAGAGACACCCCCTAGAAGCTGTGGGTAGGCTTCAGAATCATTATATGTGGATGGTGGAAAAAATTACATCTCTTTTGAAATTTAACATTTGATCCTATCATGGATGTGGACAACAAATTATAGCAGTATTGAAGGTATCTGTGCCTTCTGATTTTAAAACACTGGGTGGATCACAAAGAAAACAAGGATATCTTCATATGAAGTTACTGTTTTTGCAGATAGCTCAAAAAATCAACTGTGCTCATCCCCACTCAAAATTTGTGATAGGTTTTAGTTCCACCACCAGATTTTGTTCTGTAATGTGTTAATGAAGAAGTACATATGTAACTATATCACAAATTTGTACCTTAACATTTTTGGATAATTTTTGGGTTTGTGATGCAAGTAATCTCAACAAGGGCATCCAGCATGCTGAGCACAACCTCCACCACTGAGCTATATCTCCAGCACTGTATTTTAATATTTTGATTTTATTTTAATATGGTGGGTTTCCTTTATAATCCTGTGTGTTTTATTTATGCATTTAAAAACCTTTTTCTGGGAAGGAGTCCACAGACATCACTAGATATTAGAGCAAACTCTCTCACAATAGGAGTTCTTATCCTCATAAGAGAGATAGGACTTAAAGAGTAATTACAGACAATGATAAGAGCTCTAAAGAAAACGCCCAGATGTATGAGATGCCAAAAGAAGCAGACATAGGCCCTAGATGTAGCCTAGTGGGATCCATCTGGATTCTGCTTCCCCAGGAAAACTTCATACTCTTCTGCAGTGAGCATCTTTCCTGTGCCAGACCCGGAGTGAGCAATGGGAATACAGCATCCCTGCCTGCCAGTCTACAGGGACAAGTCAGAGCAAAAACCACGAGGAAACACAGAACCCAGGTCAGTTCAGTTAGAGATCAGAGCCCCGAAGAGAGCAAGCAGGCATAATTAGATAAAAAATGAATGCCAGGGCATGCTGTGAGACATCTGGGGGGACAGGATGGTCTCCCAGGGGAAGAGGTGACATTTTCATTGAGACCTAGAGGAGGAGATTTGGGAGACAAATTTAACAGGACGAAGATCCCAAGATGCAAACAAGTAAAGTGCAGTCCCTTCCAATCTAGGAATCCAGATCTCTTACATGATGGTAACTTTTCTCCCAACTTTTAGAGAAATAAACAAATCATAAGAGTTAGAAGAGGAGTGATCTAAGGATTAAAGGGACACAATAGGCCAGAGGCAGGGTAAGGTCACTGATCAAGTGTCCAAGTACATACCTATCTGGACCCTTCACATTTAGGGTTCCATCCTACTTCTGGGTGACCCCAAGCCTTTCCTAGCCCATGGACCTTTCATACAATGCCTTCCTATTACCAGAGGCTCCTCATTTTTCCCAGAGGCAAATATTTATCACCTGAAATCAGGGAGCTCTGGATCCTTGATTTTCAGAGTGTGAGACAGTCAAGTATCCTCTCCACAACAGAGAAAAGCAGCTCTTTTTGCCCCATTAACAGCTCAGTCTCGCCTTCCAAGGCCTCCTTGTGGGAACAAGAATTCTGCTTAACCTATCTTTTCCTAGCCAGATCCAGGGAAAGCTACTCACTTACCCTCCCACACTTGACCTCTAGGAAAATCACTGTTTCCTAATGAAAACTAATATCAACACTCCTATCTGGCAGCAGCCCATAAGACACCACTGTATTTTATTAAAATTTATAAAAATCCTACCCAGTGGCTACTAAACAAGCTCATATAAAGGATTTACTTTTTGAAAATCAATAATTTTAAAAGAACATCACAAGGTCACAGAATATTCCATCATTGTCCTATAATAAATGTTGGCTAAGTTATTGCACAAATGCCCTAAGAGAACATAGAATCATTTTTATTAATAAATGGGTCAACTGTTTCTACAAGTCTTTTTTTCCTGATACTTATAATCTGTGTGTGCAGGTGTTCACTGCACCTGCACACACAGATATACGTGTAATGTCAAGAAAATCAGTGGTTTGTCACCTCTTAAAAAACATTGCCTTTTTTCCAAATAGTCTGTATGCATACTTAATTCATATTGAGATGCGAAATGTGAGCTATGGTGAGACAATGAACCTAATCCACTGCAAGACAGTGTAAACTGAAAGCAAATCATATCTGTTGCATTCCATTGAAAGAAGATGGGAAGGTGGATTAGTAAATGTTAGGAAATATTTTCTAAAAGCTATGGTTAAGGCATAAGGACTTTGGACAGAAATGTAACAAAATCCACCAAATTTTTAGATTTCCATCAATATAAAGTTTTTTTCCTTCTAAAGTGATAAAATAAAGAAAAGTGAGAGGGAGGAAGAAACAAAAGAAGGGAGGAGAATGGGGGAGGAGGGGAGAAGGTAAGAGAAAGAAAGAGGGGAAAAAGAAAACAAGGAAGACTAGAGTAGCAGAAAATCTGAGGTGGCAGAAAGAGCTTTAGACTCAGATCCAGTTGATGGAGGTTCCAGATCTAATTCTGCCACTAAATCTCTTTGTTAGTTAATCTGGGCTCTTCTCTATCTGTAAAATTATAGTGTTAGAAGATTACTTCTTCTTCTGCCTCTTGCAGCTCTAAAATTCAGCCTCTCTAATTAGAATAGGCCTCTGGGTACCAAGCAGCAGATTCCAGCCTAGATTCCAAAGAGGAATCTAACCCTAGAAAAAGAATTTTTGAACTTCCAGTGTGGTTTACTAGAAAGTGCTTGACCATTGCCACATATATATGGAAAGTTTAGACAATTGGTGGATTTTTTTAAAGCACAGATTTACTGATTAAAAGAACATCAGGCACTATATTTATGGCCAAAGTCCTTCAGACAATGGAATGCAAATAGAATTGTGACTTGGGACCTCTAGGGAAGTGTTCTTAAAAGAAGGGAGCTCCGTCTTCCCTTTTTCTTCCATCCTTGAGGCTAATGTATCAACATAATGAGTAGAAGTTGAGGGGCTCTCTTGAATTTTGAAGTAGATCCTAAAGTTGGTGGAAGAACAAGGTAGGGGGAGCCTGGGTCCCTGCTGGTCTTGGAATTGCCAGACCAGCCCCACAGATTGCCCAGCTCCATATTTCATTTCCATGGGACAGGTATAAATTTATAAGCCAATTGAGCTTTCTGTCATATGTAGACAGTTGTAATTCCAATGGATACACACAAGACCATTTCCATTTATTAAAGAGTATTATGATGCAAAACATACCACTAATGACTAAACCAGACTCTATTACAGCTATTTCTGTAAATCAAATGATTTGCTTGGAAACCTTCCTTTCTTGCATCATTGACATTTCTTCCTTGGGTCATCGCAGCTAGAGTCAGGGATGGGAGGACCTGCTGGGCAAGTTTTGAAATGACATGACAAAGAGGAGGAAATGAAGGATTTTCTCACAGGCATTGCCCATAAATTGCCTCATTCTCAATACTGATTTACGGCTCGGTGACTCTGGTGAATTGGGTTTCAAATGCCATGGGCAGTGATCCTTCCAGAGAGCTGTCATCTGCCTATAAGTTTCAACTTCCTATTGCCCTTGTAAACCTCCTATGGCAGAATGTGACCCAGTTCCTACTGACAGTTTAGCAATGAGTTTTGTCTTTGCCAAATACCAACCCTGTTGGAACTTCTAGCCAAAATAATCCATAGTCCTGGGATAGAGGCCCACACAAGGTGGTCCTTTGCTGATGCACATTGATGAGGCTTCTGTGAAAAGGTTTGCTTGGGGTCTGGAATTTTAACTCAGTTTTGACTTCTGTAGAATCCCAAAATATTAATAGGACATTGGTTCCAGTCCTGGCTCCAAGGAAGGCCCCACTGAGATGGCTGCCGCCTCTCTCTCCATAGAACAGTGGTTTGCAATATTTATTTGGTCATGAGACCTTAGAAAAAGTGATGCACCTTATGGACTGTTAGGGGCCACAGACAAGTCAAGATAGCGCCTGGCACTTTGCCAAAAGGAGTGGTTTGAGAAGTAACACCAGTGAGCCATTAAGATGATAGAGATTCCTTAATGACTGACTGCTGTGTCTAGATTATGTCAATTAAGTTAAGCTATTAAGATGATGAGGATTCCTTATTGGTTGACTGCTGTATCTAGTTTATGTTAATTAAGATAAGCTGTGTGTAATTAGTTAAGTATATATACCTCTGCTGTCCTGCAATAAAGCAGCTCTTGCTGTATCAACCTTCACAAGTTCCTTGTCACTCGCCCCCCGGTTATTTTGCCCAGTCAGACTGCGGCAATGAACAATCTCCCTAGTCAAGAAGTGAACATGTTCATGCAGCAAAAATCTTTGGACTCATGGATGGGTGTTAGGGTGCAGGAACTTCAGGAAATTGTGGGTAAAGTCCCCAGGTTAGGAAGCCTTGCCTTTGAATCATAGAAAAGATTTGAAAGCCTCTAAAGTCATCTAATTTCCTCCCAGTACTGCCCCTGCACAGAAAGTAGATTTTGTTGATACCAGAGGCCTCAATTTTTCCCAGACTTTGCTGTGATTTATGACCAGAGGTGAGAGAAAGGCCATATACTTCCTCCCCACTTCCTGCTCCAAAGTTCTTTATCCAAAATTTAAGCCCAAACCAACTCTCCTTTCTTGCCTTTTCTCACACAAAGAACCCACCCTCAGCCATGCTGGATTGTTTATTTGAAGTTTCTCAAACATGATGTGGTGCTTTCTTCTGCCTCCTGCTTTTGCTCATGCAATTTCCTACTCCTGGGACATTTCTTTGTCCATCACTGTCTGTCAGAATACCACTTAGACTTCAAGACTCCATAAAGCTTTTTCTGAACCTTCCTTTGTGCTCTCCAACTGAGGTTTACCTATTGAGGGAACACATTACTTTCAGTCATGGATTATTTGAGTGACCATGTGGCAGAATATTTGAACCCTTGGAGTTGAGAATCAGAATGATTAGGCTTCCATTCTGACTCTGTGTCTCTCTGGCTTTGCGACCTTGTATATGCCCCTTAACCTTTCTGGGCTTTAGTGCCCTCATTGATATAGTGGAGATAATAATGGTTTCCACTTCATAGGGTGTGTGGTGATTAAATTAGCTAATTCATAAAAAATATAGCACAGCATCTGACACATCAAAAGCATTTGATAAGGAGTAGGTACTTTTATTTTAATTGTTTACTTTTGCTCACACCCCATAAACTATAAAGTATAAAGTAGCTGAGTGTAGAGCTTGTGTTAGTCATCATTTTATACCTCTGAGGACCTAGACAAAAAAACTGCACATAATAAACAGAATATGCTATTTGTATGAAAATGAATCATTCATAAATTTCTTACCTAAGAATATAGATTGTTGTCATCAATATTTTATGAATGGGTGAGAAATCATGATACAATAAGATGGATGCTGTATTGACAGTACAAATTCTTTGGGTTCTTGAAAAAAATCCTGATTGAAGCTCTCTTTTCTAATACCAAAAATTTCATACTATCATAAAGTACATGCAAAGAATTCTCATCTTCTCCAATTATAATTTTTTCATTTATTGTTTGATTATATAGACATTTATTTACTTAGCAACTATTAGGTGCCAAACATCATGGATAAAGGATAGAGATTAGAGATATTCTTGGGTTCTTGCAAACTAGCTATTATCTGATATGGAACTTTAAGTTTAGGACCCGGGATATAATGCACATTTTTATATTCCATGAGCTTGAAGCCCAAAGCCAGGTGGAAACTGGCTATAGGATTCTCCTCCCTTTCTGACAAGAAATGCATGCTATGTCAAATGGCAAAGTGGCATGTCATATTTTATTATAAAATAATTGTGTAATAATTTTATAATATGTATAAAAATTTTACTAGACTCTTTCAGCCCATTATAAAAAAATATTTTCCACTGGACTAAATTTGATCAGTTAAAAATAATCCTTAGGTACCAGGAATAGCATGAAATAAAGTCAGAAAAATAAATATAAGCAGATTCTAGGAGCAGCCATCACAGTTTAGGTGGACATATGGATCTCTGGATCAAGGAACCTGAGTTTCTAATGCCCATTTAAGATTAAAAAGAGGTTCAGACCTTGAGAAAGGCAAGAATGGAACTGAGCTCCCTGAATAAACATAACTTCTGCCTGAGGTTTTAAGATGGTAAAAAAAAAAAAATCACAAAAACCAGACTCTGAATCTACACCACACATTTGGGAGACCTTAGCTTACAAAATGCCATGATGGTAATTTAACTAGTACAGAGGTCATTCAAGCCTTCTAATTTTAAAACACTGGGTGGATCACATAAAACATATGTCTATAGGATGAATAGGGGTGCCAGTATGCAACCCCTCATCTAGACAAATAGGAGGAGGTCAGCAGAAGAAGTGTACTATTGTCAGTACCCAAGGACGCTTGTGTTATGCATGGAAAGCATTTGGGTGGGAATCTCATAAATAATCTCAGCAGTAGTTATCCAGCTTGAACTTGATGAACTTCCATGAAACTGAGAAGCTAGGTTTAGTTAATCTGTAACTAGCTTTATGGTTCCAAGATCATGATGTCCTATTAAAGCAGAGAAACAACAACTAACAGGAAGTAAAACATCTCCATCCCATGATCCCTGAGGAAGGCAAGTGGCAAAGAATCTTCAATGATCACCACCAGAGAATGTATAGATTCCTGATTACCCTGTTGCCCTTACAAAGAATATACAGTTCAGACAATGACTGATAATGGCCCTTAACTTTATTCAAACTCGGTTGGAAGTATAGTCACTCCCAGTGTGCCATGGGAAAGTTCATCTTTTTCTCTGGGTTTCTTTCCCTAGTGGTTAGTGTTGAGGGATAAAAGGATATCACAAGCTGTTCTTCTAAGAGAGATGCTGTGATAAAGGGAGTCAGGATGGAAGCTTCAGTTCCTCTAACTCTAGGGGGCCTGAACCTATAAAATGTTTTCAGAGAATTTTTCAATTCATCCTTTCCCAATTGACCCCCAACCAAGTACAAGTACATGCCTCAGTAATAATTGGGATTTTTTTTCCCCTTTGTATTTACTTAGTTAAACCACTAGCAATTCAATTGCCATGGCCTTGATGAAAGTTGTTTTACAAAACATGTTCCTGACTTGAGGTCTTAGAATTCCTCTAATCCATATCTGTAATTTATATTTAAAAAAATACCAGAATCCAATAGAAGAACTTAACATCAACCTTCATTTATCCCTGGGTCATGGAAGGAGGACTTATTGGATTGCTGTCCTGGAGAGTTATCATACTTAAATCACTCCTGCATTAGTGAGACTAGGCTAACTATTGAAACAAATAATCAGGAAGTTTGGTATATAACAGAGAATTCATTTATTGCTTCTATTACAGTTCAAGGCAGATTGTTAAGGTTGGTGAAGCATCCTGTTCCATAGAGCCAAACAGGGACCCAGATCCTTCCATCCTGTGATTCTACCACCTTCTCAGTCTAGGTATTGGCAAAATTTTTCCACAAAGGGCTTTTTAGTAAATAATTTAGGCTTTGTGGGCCATACCATCTGTTACAACAATTTAACCCTGCCATCATAACTCAAAGTAGTCATAGACAATTAGTAAATGAAAGGAGGCGGTCATTTTCTAATAAAATTTTATCAAATCAATTTGGCTAATGGGCCATAGTTTGCCAAACCCTGCTCTAGGTCCTTGGTTTTCTCTGCATTCAGCCAGTGAGTAGAGAAAGAGGGAGCATCACAGAAGAGGAAACTTACAAAACTAGTACCTATCGCCATAAAACTGTCATGAGTATTATATTAAACAGTATTCACGAGTACATCATGTAAGTATAGGAATTGCTCAATAAATGCAACTATCATCGTTTTTAAAATATGGGAATAAGTAACTTTGATATCTTTGGGAAGAAGTGATTGGATTTAGTTGAGGGGGATGGGGAAAGACTAAAGATAATTCTCAAAGGTAGATAAGAAGTTAAACAAAATGAAGTGTTGGGACTGCATGAGCAAAGACAAAGCAGGAAAGAATTGTATTTGGTAAATGCACATAGTTCAGTTTGGACCTATAAGTCTGTAAAGGTAGAAAGGCCTTGAATACCAGTTTTAAAGTTCAAGCGATCAGTGGCAACAGGGAGCCATGACTATTGTTGAGAAATATATACATAAACCCTGTCTTCCAAAAATCTGTTTGTAAATCTGTTATTGAAACACGACTGTTTTCTAACAGCAATGGAAGTTATCTCGGACTGATCCACAGAAGTCTGCTTCTCAGGTATTTGTAACTATCTATAAAGGTAAATTGTGTTATTCAACCAGCATGCCTGGATAGTCAGCTAGCTACAAAGCAACATAAATGTTGCTAAGACTATCATTGCCTTAACTAGTATAAGCTTTCCTAGCAAATGTGCCCCAGTTAACACATACCAAGATTAATAGCCAACGACTGAAATTCCTAGAAGGCTGTGCCATGATAAAATACAGATTCAATTTTTTTGCCACTCCTTTGGGCCCTGGGAAATTATTTACATAAAGGTAAAATCATGGAGTGGGAAGCATGTTTAGCTAGGCCTACTTTTCTAGATACTAAAAAGAATCACTTATCATTACTTGATGCAAACCTTATTTGTCAGAGCCTGTGTGAAAGCATTGCCTTTGGCTTCCCTTGCCTAGAAATCCCTAAATTCCACCAGCTGTTGTCCTGATATTCAACTATGTCTGATCTAAGCTGTAACTGAGTGGAAAGCCTCAAAACTGGGGGACCAGAGGCTGGTGCCTCAGTCTGATATTTAACGTGTATAGTTATTTATCTCTTCATTTATTCCACATCTGTCTATAAGCACTTGCTGTGTATCAGATACTGAATTGGTGCTGAAGGTAGTAGAAATAGTTCATGAGAGCCAGAGCTGAAATAAATGTTTGCCCTTTCATTGTGTATTGTTTTATTAGTCTCCATTTTATTTGTTTCTGCTCATCTTTATTATTTCTTTCCTTCTACTTCCTTGGGCTTGGTTTGTTCTAGTTTTTCTAGTTCCTTGAGTTGCAGTGATAGATTATTTGTTTTACAAAACATGTTTCTTTTTCTTTTTTTTTTTTTTTTTTAATGTAGGCACCGATTGCTGTGAACTTCCCGGTTAGTGCTGCTTTTGCCATATCCCATAGATTTTGGTATGATGTGTCTTTATTTTCATTTGTTTCAAAAAAATTTTTTGATTTTCTTCTTGATTTCTTTCTTGAGCCACTGGTGATTCAGAGTAAGCTATTTGATTTCCAGGTATTTGTATAGTTTACAAAGTTTTTCTTGTTATTGAGTTCTAAATTTACTGCATTTATTGAAAAGATGTTCAATATGGTTTAAATATTTTTAAATTTGTTGAGACTTGTTTTGTGACTTCTCATATGATATAACCCAGAGAATATTCCATGTGCTGAAGAGAAAAATATGTATTTGGTAGCTGGGGGATGGAATGTTCTATGGAAATCTGTTAAATCCATCTGGTCTAGGGTACAATTTAACTCTGCATTTATTTGTTGATTTTCTGTCTGAATGATGTCCATTTCTGAAAATAGGGTATTAAAATGCCTAATTATTAGAGTATTGTATTAGAGTCTATATATCCCTTTAAGCCTTTAAATATTTTCTTTATGTATTTGGATGCTCTGATATTGGGTACATATATAGAGAGAATTATCTCCTCTTTCTGAATTGACCCCTTTGTCATTATATGACCTTCCTTGGGCCTTTTTACTACCTTTGATTTAAAGTCTACTTTATCTGATATAAATATGGTCACTCCTGCTTTCTTTTGGATTCTGTTTTCATGAGATATCTTTTTCCATCCCTTCATTTTCTGTCAATTTGTGTCATTAAAAGTGAAGTGAGATTTTTTTAAGTCCCTGACTTAATTTTCTCTGTATATATTTGTTTGTATATATTTCTCTGTATATATTTGAGTTTTCTATTATCCTTCATTGCTGACCTCATGTTTCTTTCCCAATATCTTTTTTAAAATGTATTTATTTTAATTAGGTATATATGACAGCAGAATGCATTTTGATTCATTGTACACAATTGCAGCATAACCTTTCATTTCTCTGTACATGATGTAGCATTGCACCATATGTACAGTCTTACATGTACCAAGAGCAATAATGTCCATCTCATTCCACCATCTTTCCTGCCCCCATACCTCCCCCTGCTTTGTCCAATTAAAGTTCCTCCATTTTTCCCATGCCCCACCCCCATTGTGGATCAGCATCAGCTTATCAGAGAGAACATTCAACCTTTGTTTTTTTAGGATTAGCTTACTTCGCTTAGCATGATAGTCTCAGACTTTATCCATTTACCTGCAAATGCCATAATTTTATTCTCTTTTAATGCTAAGTAATATTCCATTGTGTATATATACCACAGTTTCTTTACCCATTCATCTATTGAAGGGGAGGAAGTAAATTTTTTTTAAGCAACTTAGAGTTGAGTCTTGTGGATGTTTTTCTTTGTCTGTTTTTTGTGGTAGTGGAGTTGAACCCAGGGCCTTTTGCATGCTAGGCAAGTGCTCTAGCTGTATCCAATCTCAGCTCCAGGGTCTAGTCTTTTTGTGCTTTAATTTATTCAGTCACCTGATGTCTTTTAATTGAAGAATTTAATCCATTTACATTCAAGGCAATTAGGTAAGATCTTACTATAGCTATCATGTAACTTGTTTTCTAATTTTATGGTATTCTTTTCTCTCCCCACCCCTATAGTCTTCCTTGGTGGGTAAATGAATTGTTCTAGTATTGTATTTTGATTCTTTGCTTATTATTTTGATTTTGCCTATTATATACTTTTGCTCTGTGGTTACCATAGGCTTAGAAAGAACATCTTTTAATTATAACAAGCTATTTTGAAATGATAGCAATGTAACATGATTGTAAAGATAAGAACAGAAACAAGGATAGGGGGAAGATGGCGGTGAGGGGAGTGCATTACCCCCGTGTGCTGCTTCACTGTGTGGGAGTATGACAAGTCAGGACGGCTAAAGGATATCTTGTTAGGAATTTCCAGCAATAGTGGGGTGCTCCGGAACCTGGAGAAAGGATTTCCATCGCACGAGGATCGGCTACCGGGACTCAAACGCGAGAGGTTTGTC
>NW_025999998.1:6617688-6656115 GCF_001458135.2 Marmota marmota marmota | reverse complement strand
TGGGGAGGGGGGAGGGTGGAGGATGGGAAAGGCAGCGGAGCACAACAGACACTAGGATGGCAATTTGTAAATCAATGGATGTGAAACTGATGTGATTCTGCTATCTGTGTATGGGGTGAGGGGGGGAGTTCATAACCCACTTGAATCAAAGTGTGGAATATGATATGTCAAGAAATTTGTAATGTTTTGAACAACCCACAATAAAAAAAAAAAAAAAAAGAACAGAAACAAAAGAACAAGAGAAAATATACTAATAAGAAAACTCTTCAGTTGCACTCCAATCCTCCCCACAATTTTGAATTTATCTCCCATTAATATTCTTTCTATATTATCTCTTAACATATTGATGTAGTTATTATTGTTTTTAATTTTGTTTTTAGTCTTCATACTACAGATATGGTTTACACATCATGCTTACAACATTAGAGCATTCTGACTGTGTAATTATTTTTACTCGTGAGTTTTATACCTTCCTATGTTTTCTTCTTATTCATTGATGTCCCTTGCTCTCAATTTGTAGAGCTCCCTCTAGCATTTCTTATAGAATAGGTCTGGAGGAGATACATCTTCTCAGGTTTTGTTTGTAAATGTCTTCCTCACGTTCATTTCTAAAGGATAGCTTTTCTGGGTACACTATTTTTGGTCCCTGTTTTAATTATCTTTTTTTTGCTGCTGTAACTAAAAGACCCAACCAGAACAACTGTAGAGAAAAAGTTTGAGGGCTCAGGGTCCATGGGCAGCAGACTCCATTCCCTTGGGCTTGAGATGAAGCAGAACAACATGGTGGAAGAGTGTGGTAAAGAAAAGCAGCTCGCCTGATAATCAGAAAGCAGAGACAGAGAGATCTCCAATCTCCACTTGACAAACACAAATGTATACCCCAAAGCCGTACCCCCAATGCCCCACCTCCTCCAGCCACAACCCACCTGCCTTCAATTACCACTCAATTAATCCTGTCAGGTGATTAATTCACTGATTGCATTAAAGACAGCTTAACCCAATCATTTCTCCTCTAAATATTCTTGCATTGTTTCATGCATAGCTTTTGGGGGATACCTCACATCCAAACCATAACAGTTCCATTTTGTAGTTTTCCCCCCTTCAGTAGTATGAAAATCTCATGTCACCGAAGTCTGCTGTCAGATGAATTGGGACTCCCCTGTGTTATGTGTCTTATCTTTTGCAGCCTTGAGAATCTTCTCTTCATCTTTCACCTGTGAGAGCTTGATTATAAGATATCTTGGGGTAAACTAAGTTGAGCTAAATTTGAAGGGTAACCTTTGACCTTTCTGTATCTGGATATTTGTATCCGTCTCTATGTTTAGGAAGTTTCTGTTATTATTTCTTCAAATAAACTTTGCATTGGCATTCTCAATTCTTTCTCTGTTACCCAAGTATTTTCTCTTTTAATATTATCCCAATTTTCATAAGCTTTCTTCATTTTTTTTCTTCCACTGTGCCTTTTCAAATAGCCTGTCTTCAAGCTCACTAATTCTTCAGTGTGGCCTTATGGCCTTCTTTTGAGTTTTTAATTTTGCTGAATGTATCTTTCAGCTAAAGAATTTGTCTTTTTAAAAAATTGCTTACATGTCTTTGTTAAATTTCTGTTAGAGTATTAAAACATTTCTCTATTCAAGCTTATTGAGTTTCATTACAGCAGCTGTTTTAAATTTTCTAAGTTCTTCTCTACTGATTATCTACTGATTACAACTTAATAGGTCAGTTTACTTATCAAGTAAAGTCATGGTGTCCTCAAAGTCTTGATGCTCTCAGTATGAAACATCATCTTGGCTTTAAAGGACTACTATTTATTCCAATCTTTCTAATCTGGCTTTGTTTGTGTATGTCGTTCCTGAAATTCTTAGCAGGCTGTTTATTTCCTCTGAGTCATTAGTTAACTTCCACTATTTCAGCACTGGGTGGTGCCCAGGTTCAGATTTGCTAGGAGTTAATACTGGTGTATTATTACACTGATTCAGTACTAGGAGAAAAATACAAGGCCATATTTGACCCCAGTAGACACTGATGTGTTGTTCAAAAAGAAACAGGATAGTAACTAAAAAGAGTATTCTGACCCTACAAGCCTTTGCCTGGGACCAGGTTAGGCCTAAGTGCCTCATCTGCAGTTACCAGCCTGGGTTCAGACACTGAAGAATTCTGACTGGCTCTGGGACATACGATGTATGGACCAGCCCCAGGCTCCTATGTCACAACTGTGGCCACCAATGTCATCAAGCATGCTACACCCTGAGCTCATGGCTCACCAAAACCAGCACAACACTGGGATAGAATCAAAACTCATCTTGCTGTGGGCTTCCTATCACTTAGGCAACACCTGGCCCAAGACTGCTGTAACCAGGCACAGGTGATGCTACCTGGAATAGAAGTGCCATCAATTGAGATCATGTGTCTTCCCCAGCACTGAAACTGTCCCGGAGGTTCCATTCACAAGCAAGCCTGGGATGGGGTCCATTAGGATCTGCCTAGTGTTCAGTTTCTCCAGCCCAATACTAAGTTCCAGGGCAAAGTCTTCTGATTACCCTGTCCTATGCTTAGCAGATGCCATGGTTCTAGTACTGGTGAAGACAGTCCCTTGACTACCTAGGATGATTTTAAACTGGGCTATGCCTATATCCCAAAGGACCTGCACAGTCTCATGGGTGCACCAGATCTGACCCATAGCTAGTGGTGATATAAATCAGAACACAAATCTGTCCCATTGGTGCTAGAGCAGTTCTAGAGCCCCATCTGTGAGCACTGACTTGGTGTGCTGTCTGAGGTTGGAGGATGGATAGTAGAGATAGTTCCTTGGCTATCAAGGCTGAGTTCTCATAGCCACAGAAGCCTTCTGTCTTCAGAAGAAGGCAGATGTGTCCTGGGACCATTCCAAAGCTGGAAATGATACAGGCCCACTGGCATACAGGCCTCTCTGCCTGATGCCAGGGCTGGGCCAGAGCCTCCATTTGTGAGCTCTGGCCTGTGCATGGGGTCTTTAGTTTCTACCAGGTTCTGGGGTCTCACCACAGAGGGCCTGGGACTGGACTCCAAGACAAAGATCGACACTAGCTTTCATGACCTACTCCCCAGAGCATGGAGTCCTGCTCTCTGCTCTCCACCAAATTTAGGGGAAGGGTGGTAGAGACAGTCAACCCCCTGGCCTAACACAGTTTCTGTGTTTACTCTGCAGGTTTGGACCTGGGAGTAGGGTAGGGCTTTGATCATCACTGGACTTCACAGTAGCATTTCTGGTTTGGGGTTTCAACTCTAAGGCCTGGACTTAATTCCCTCTCATTCCCCACACTGGGAGGTATCTGTCTTTGTGCTGGGCTCCTTGGAGTTGGGGGACAGGTGACACAGGCAACTCTTTCCTCCCTGCCTTCTTAAATGCATCCTTTCATTTCCTTACACTAACCTTAGGCACTCTGAGCTCTCACCTGATATCCTTAGTTCTTGTGAAGTTAGTTTGGTGAACAGCTGTTCAACCATCTCTGTGGGGAGATGATTACTAGAGAATCTTACTCAGCCTCCATCTTTCTCCACCTCTCCCAAAGACACCTGGTCTACAGGTGATGGAGGTGTAGAGGGATTTGGAAATTTGCCCACATACAGCTAGCTGATAGTTGAGGTGTTAGGAATTGACTCCAGGCAATCTGGCTGCACATCCAGTGCTCTGAACACTCATGCTAACTCCACAGCTTCTTTTTATTTTTTATTTTACAAATTTATTTGCAAATGAAATAGTTCCATTCAACAAACAAGTATAATAATGAAACACAAATGATGAATGTGCACGAATAAATCTGAACACTCTGCCATATTTTCTTTAGATATGTAATATTTAAGAAAATCCAGATATAGCTGATGTTTGTTTTGGTAATGAAAACTATTAATTACAAGCAATGAAAGGCCAGGTAAAAAATAGACTGTATTCATCTATGTCCCAGTGAAGCCTCCCTAATACATAACTATTTTTCGGCAAGAGGATACAATGAGCAGAAAAAATATGAGATGGTGGCAATATGACACTTTTTCAGCCTGACCCATTCTATTTTAGAAGAAATGGCTTTTCTTGAACTTGATATTTATTAGTCCTTGCAGACTTTGTATAATCCTACTACATATATAGATCTTATTTAAATGTATCATCCCTTTTAAGAATTATATACATAGGGGTCATAATGTGACATCAAAATGTGCATCATGGTTCATGTGGAGCCCTTTTCATCATACCATCTCTTCAGAGTGCCTTCATGTTTTTATTCCCTTATCTTTCTGAACTGCTTTCATTACTACCTTCTAATTCATTAATTTCCCTCACCAAGTATGAAATTTTGTATTTAAAAGATTACATTTTTCTTTTTTTTTCCAAGCTTTCTCATTTAGTATTTCAAGTTTCATTTTTGTTACTTTTGTCTTATGATTCTTTTTTTTTTTTGATAGATATTCTGCCTTCCTTTTTCTCCTCAAATATCTTAAACTCTTTTCCAAGTCTTTATTAGACTAAATTAATAAAATTAGATTAGTTAAGGATGGGGTCAAGGTGAAACAATGTCACACTGCCACCATGGTTTATCAGCCCATTTCACCAGCCTTAGGAAAATGATTATGGGGTGGGAGGCTCACTGGGATATGAATCAAGGTAGTCAGTTTCATTGCTTTAATTAATATGATCTTCATTACTAAATCATACATTTACTTAAAATGTTGCATATATATATTTAAGATATTATATATCTAAAGAAAATATAGCAAAATGTTAACATTTATTAGAATGGTATGATGGGTAATTGAGCATTCATCATTACAATTTATTAGAAATTGATCCACCTGTAATAAATTATCATCTTTCCTATCACTAGATTCATTTATGTTTATAGTTATTGATATGAAGACTTATTTTAAGTTTATTTATTTTTTATTGGTTGTTAAAAACATTACAAAGCTCTTGACATATCATATTTCATACATTAGATTCAAGTGGGTTATGAACGCCCATTTTTACCCCAAATACAGATTGCAGAATCACATCGGTTACACATCCACATTTTTACATAATGCCATATTAGTAACTGTTGTATTCTGCTACCTTTCCTATCCTCTACTATNCATAGAATGAATTTGGAAGATATTGTTCCAATATCCAATATCTTCCAAATATATGTTCCAATAGATATTGTTTTTATTTTCCCTTTCTCCTTTTTTCCCACATTCCAGGAGTTCTGAAGTTGCCTCAACCTGATGTCCTAGACTCCAGTTCAGAACACAGCCTCAGAGTAACAGTTTAGAAATACCCTGGGGGGTAATTGATATGCTGAGCTCTAATGCATTGAGGCTTTAACTGAGAAAACTGTGTCCGGTCCTCCAACTTCCATGGAATATTCTATGTCCCCATGTCTAATAGTCAGCTACTGCCTCTCCAGTTCCAGAACTGAGCAATCCTGTAACTCCAATCCCACTGGTCCCTTTATTTCCAATATGAAAAAAACATTTATCTAATTTTTTGTCCAGTTATATTAAAGTGAACTGGTTAAAATTCCTAAAATTTTTACTATTTTAATCTATGAAAATCACAATTACAAAAGATTAATTTAATGTTTTTCTTTCTTTTTTATATTTATCTATTATATCTATATTTTAGAGCAGAAGAAAAATATCAAAATGTGAATTTATTTTTTTAATTTCACTAGGCATCTCCTCTCTCTCCTAAAAGAAATTCTCATTCACAATGAGTTGACTTACATAAAAATAAAATGAAGATTAAAAATTTTTTAAAGTTAGAAGGATCATAGAAAGAAGTGTTACCCAACTAAGGAGATGAAAATAGGAGAGAGCAATGATGAAGAAGAAAATAACCTGGGTTGAAACAGGGAGCAAGATGGGATTAAAGGAATGCAGACCATATTGTTAAAGGAACCCCTGTGAAGCAACTTTCCAGAGGCCAGTCCAAGAAGTGGGTGTAGGGTCCAAGGAAAGGAATGATAAGATTATCTGTCAAGTGATTGCAAAGAAAGCAGCTTTTACCTAAACTCCAGATTGCCCTGAGAACTCAGAAAAGTCCTTGTTTTTCCCAAATCCAAGAGAAAATTCCTTAGGTGGACTTTAGTCAAATACCTTGGCTCAAAGAAGTCAAAATTATGTTAATGTGTCTCAGGCTCACACTGCCTTTCTGCTGTGTGTGCCCTTGTTCACTGCCTGACTGTGCAGAGGTTATGTCCCAAACTTCTCTACAATACAATCAAAGAGACTTTATTCCCCAAACTGTGTGATGTGTTGGTTCACCACAGAGGAGGAACCTCAGGAAGAAGGAAGGGATGGGTCCATAGGCAAAAGAGGACAAAACTCTTGGTCCAGAGGTCCATTACTGGAGTAATGACTAGAGAAAGTGATGACAGCGAATTGTCTGAAATGTGATCTCAGGTTTTCATGCAGCTCAGAATGCCCTTCGACCAATCAGCATCTCAGACAAACAAAGGCTCTTCTGAAAAATAATATATGCCACTTATCTTACTTCACAAGAGCATTATAATAATTACCATGCTTCTCACATGCAGTGATGTACACCTCAGCAATGTTATTCTGTTTCCCATTAGAGGTGATAGGTAATCACATGCTAAACTTGTTTTATCCCCAGCCTTTCTGTCTGGGTTGATTAACATCATTATCTCAATTATCTTTCAGTTTACACACTTTTCTTGAATGAACAGGAAAAATAAGTTCTTGGCTCTGGTATATCTGTAACATGTGGATTACTAAAGCTTGACTTCTGTAATCCCTTTGTAAAGCAGACCTTTCTCTCCAGCAACTTCAGATTCACCTGGATATAAAGCAAAACATTTGGTCATTGGACAAAATTGCATGACTTGCAATTCTGGTCTTCTAATTCCTTGTTGGTTTTCATAAAGAAAAGAGCTATTCCAACATCAAAAATCTGGCTTTGAGGCTTGCTCTCTCTTCAGATGGGTACAAAAGGAGAGTGAAAGCCCCTGCAATATATGAAACCAGTGACGTTTACATTCCCTGCAGACCCACACTTTAACTACTACAGGATTTACCGCATCTGGGTATTGAAAATTTATTTTCAGACCTGGTCACAAAAATAGCTGCAAAGATTTCATGTTCAGATCAATTATCTGGGGAAGTAAAAAAAGGTGAGTGAAGCCCTTCTTACAGGCTGTGCAGTTCTTTCTTGTCCAGGATGCCAAAATATCTTGCAAGAAATATGAGGATTAAAATCTATATAAAGCTACTTTGTGCTTTTCATATGAAATCTGTCTCATTTCCTTGGAGTTGCATCTCATACATTTTATCTCATACATGCTAGCTGATTGAATTTCATTATTTTAATCATTGTGCACCACAACCCTGGAGAATATTAGCAAGATGGGAATTCAAGCATCGTGGTGTAGTGGTATAGTGTGGTATGGGGAAAAGGTTACAAAATTCATTTCTTAGCCTCTCTGGGACCTAGTTTATTAATCTATTCAATCAAGAACATAATATCTATCTAAGAGGGACTGTGAAAAATGTATAGGAACAATTTGAAAAGTATAAATTACTGTAGCAGTTTTTATTACTGTTTTAATTATAATAGAACCATAACTTGACAAAGCAGGAAGGAACCTTAGAAATAAATTAGTCTGGATTTAAGAGCTAAGAAATCCAAGAACAAAAAGGAACAAATAACCTTCTCATGGACCTACAACATGTTGGGAGCAAGTCAAACTTTGAATGCTGGTATTTTAATCCTTCTCAGCTACTCTCACCACTACAAGGGCAGTACATAAAAGAGTGAGGCAGCTTGCTGGCAGCTGGGGAATCAGTAGAGTAGTGAGGACTGTGGGGAACTGGAAACTGGAAATGGACCTCCCCTGTCCAGAGAACACAGCTGATATTTGTCTTCAATGTAATTTTTACCAAATCCAACTCTAGACCTAGGATTGCCAGATTTTCTCATTTTTTTCCTACAAGACCAGAAAATTCGATTCTTTGATATGTGAAACTTCCAAAACTTTAAATGGTTTTTCAGTCTTTTAAGTGATGTGTGTTAACCAAATAAACTACACAAGGTCAAAATCAGTTCATGGTTTTGCCTTTTTGTGACCTCTGATGTACCAGGTGTTATGCTCTGATATGTCCCTCCAAAATGCTCATTGAAACAAAATCCCCATTATGGAAAATTAGAAGATGAGGCCTTTTGGAAAGTGATTTAAGTCAAAAGGGCTCTATTCTCATGGATTATATTAGTGCTCTTATTATAGGGATGGAAGTGAGCACCCTTTCCCCATTCCACCATGGGAGGATGTAGCCAGAGGCACCATCACTGAAGCAGAGAAAAAGCCTTCACCAGACACCAAATCTGCTGGCACCTTGACAGTGGACTTCCCAGCTCCAGAACTATGAGAAATATATTTCTATTATTTATAAATTATCCAATCTAAAGTAGTTTATTGTAGCAGCTTGAATGGACAAAGACAACAGGCAAACATCCAAATCCTTTCTCCTGGTGTCAAAGATGTTCCATGATCTGGTCCCTGCTTCCTTCCCCATCCAACTTTCTATCTCTTCCTACCTTGTACTTAGGTTGCTGAATAGCTTATAATTCAATAAAAAACTCATGCCCACTGATTCTTCTTGGCCACTCTGCCACCTTTGCTGTTCACTCATGATGTGCTCTATACGTGCTATGTACCTATTTACTATAAATCTTGTATTTCTTTTAAGATGGTTTGGATCTTATTGCCCACCAGCAAGTAATCCCTGAACATTTTTCCCATCACAACATCACCATCCAAATGTTCATCCATTGTATTCTCACAATATCTTGTACAACCTTTTTCTTTTTGCCTTGTAGTATTGCATGTACTTGTTTTATGTCTTTTGTCCCAACAAGAATCTTGATCGATGTTGAATTGAAATTAAACTCTTCATTCTTGCTCAGAAGTAACCCACTGATTTCCCTTCCTGAACCTTTCTCTGCATCCAGACTGGTCTTTGACTCTAACTACTGCAGGTCATTGGAAAAGATGTTGAAATCTTCTCTCCAATGAATGGCTCCACAGAGGGAACCTTCCCCCAGGGTCCCAGGTGACTGTACCTCTTCATTTGACTCCAGGTTGGGGAAAGTAGCCAGCCTCTTGTGCCCAGCCCTTTGTTCAGTACCAGAGAACAGTCTGTTTCATGTGCAGATCCTTTGTTCCTGGCTCTCTTTTACACTATTTTTCATTGTTCATTTCTGTCCTGTTTGTGCTCTGTTGCAGTCTAGCTTTCCCTGACTGTTGCTAGTCATTAAACTCAACTCCCTGGAGCTCTCATATTTCTTTGTTTCCTGTTCCAACCTAAAGCTGATTGTCTTTCAAGACAATCTCCTCGGCTGCAGATCTGATCTGATTCCCTACTAACTTCACATCCCATTTGTTTATCCATCAATCTGAGATCTTTCACTTAGATATCGAGAACCTAGTGGAAGATTTATTCCCAAAAATCTCAATACAAATTGAGTCAGCCAGCTTAGCTCCACAGATCGCCAGAGCCCACTCCACACCTGTGAGCACTGAGGCTGGGAGTGTCTACTGGGCTTCATCATCTTCTGTTGGTAGAGAAAGAGCCACTTCTAAGCAGGCTATGAAAGTGACTTAGAAGCTGCCAATTCTTTAAGTGGTCTCCCTATTTCAACCTAATGCTGTTTCTTTTGCATGTTATGGTTGTCATCAGAGACACTTAGGGATATTTCCAGTCTCTTCTGGGCACATAGTGGGATGTACTTCTTCTCCTGCTTTGAAATAGTTGTGGCTGTATAACTTACTTTGGACAAAAACAAGAACAAAACAAAGCAAAACAAAAACTCTAAAAGTCAAAAGTAATTTAGATCACTCTAGAAGGGCCTGTGTGAGAATCATTGATACCCTTTTGATTCCTGACTCAACAATCACAGAATCAAACCATTCTGAACTGCAGTCTCCAACAGCTTGGATCTCTAAATGACTATGACAAATTTTGTTCTAGCCTGCTTTGTACACGCAGTTTGAGATATAAATAGCTTTTTTTAATATAAAGACATAGATATTTTGAGATTTCTTATCACTGTGACCTATCCCATCTTGGTTATACACCCATAACTGTCGATTAGGGAGTCATATAACTTCTACATGGACCTCACCACAAGAGTGCAAATTTTCCACATTCACATAAGAATTATTTGGAAGATTATTTTTAATGTGTTTTAAAATCCCAAGTGGTTAAGTTTTTTTTTTAATTATCTATCATAACATCATGTAGAGAATGTAACCTGAAGCTTTCCACTTTTGAGAGTTTAATAAAGATTTCCTTTTTTTTTACATAATGCTTGATCAATTTTTATAAAATGGAAGACACATTCCATGAATAACACCTATACTCAGAGCAGAATAACTTTCCAACCTTGATAAAACCGCCTCCTGACAACTCTGCTGCAATGAAGAGGTACGTGTTACAGCTTTGATTTTAAAATGTCTTTTTTCCCCTTGTATTAATATGCAGAAGTTCAGAGTCAAAAGATCATACAAGTTTTTCATGAAATATGCATTCTGTAGCCATTGATGTCTTCAAGGGAAGGAAATTGAAAAAAAAAAACAGAACTAGAAGTACCTCACCTATTTATAATCCGCAGAGTATGCAAGATAGGGTACAGTTTAAATTTTACTTTTATGTGGCAATTGAAATTATTTTAAAAATAAAAAATGTAAGGAAAAAAATTAGACTCTATTATAACACATGAAAGAACTAAAAAGTATAGGAGTATAATGTGGTCTTAGGAAGGAAAAAATATGTTTTTTTTGGTAAGTTAATTGATTTCTTGAATGTTTAAATTTTTTATCTAAAATGAATTTAGTTGAATTTGAATTTAGAACCGATATAGTTGGTTCATAGTAGGAAAATTATTTTTTAAAATAAGCTTGTTTCCTCAAATTTACGTAATATTTTAGGTATCTTGGCAATTTTTTCTTACAAATGTGCAATTATAATGTATTTTTTTTTTTAAATCCTGCATTCAGGCATGGTGGCACATTCCTACAATCCCAGCTACTCAGCTGAAGCAGGACTATCACAAATTTGAGGCCAGCCTGGACAATAGGGAGACCTTAGAGAGTCTTAAAACAAAAATATAAAAGGAGCTGGGAATGTTACTGAGTGGTAGAGCCCTTGCCCAGTACATGTGAAGCCCTGAGTCCAATCCTCAGCACCTCAATAAAAAAAAATCCTGCAAAAAACTAAATCCCACTTTTACAAAGTGGTTACTATTCATATAACTCATATCAAGAATTCAGTTTACTTCTGAATTATTGGTGAAGAGAAGGAATGTGATTGTTTTTCCTTGGCACTTCTAACATCCTATGCCTAATCCTCTCAAACTAAATGTAATCCTCTCTAACCTATGGGAGAAACGAGGCTCACCACAGTAAAGTATTCTTACAGTTAGTAAATGGGGGAATTGGGGTGTAAAACTACAGTGGAAGTTCTTTCCAGCCTCTCTCTTTGCATTATGTATCACTGGCCCCTGCCTGTTGGTCAGAGCCTAGATAGGGCAACAGAAGAAGTTACTGAAGCTTTGAGACCATAGGGTCAGATACAAACAATAACCAACAGAATTTCTTTATTAACCTTAAGTCTGTCCAATGCTCTGTGCTAGCGATGTTGAAGTAGAGAGGTACAAACACAACTTTGTTCTTTGTCTCAAAAAACTTATACAGAGAAGATAACTAGGGATACAAAAACTAAAGTTAAAGGAAGTATATGTGAGGAGGTTAAAGAAGCAGAATAGGGACAGAGATAAACATGAATCATGGGTTAGGAGACTTGAGAAGACTCAACTGGCATTTGAGATGGCTCTTATAGGAAACAGATGTTAATAGGCAGAAATAGAAAAAAAGAAGTGTCTTACTTGGTGTAAGGAATAGCATCATGGCCCAATCCTCAGAAAACAGAAAGTATAGACTATGCTGAAGAAATGAAGAGTAGCAAAACATCTCTGGAGAAAAGGTGGTGAACAATCCAATGGAATTAGGAAAGATCTTGAGTTCACTTCATACAGTAAACCAAGGAGAATAGGTAAGGGACCCACCCTGAGTTGGCAGAAGTTTGAATGTTAGATTGGAGTTTCCACAGGCTAGAGACAACAAGGAGGAACACTACAGCAACCTTGGTGTATGCACTACAGGTTCTTTAATTGAATAAAAAAAAAAACCATTCTAGTTAGCTCACACCAAAATGAAAATGCTGGGAGGATATCAGGTGTTTTGGTGCAAATTAATTAAGCTATGTTGTGATAACAAATCAACCCCCTTATCTCATGGTTTAAGACAGCAACTAATTCTATTTCAACCCCTATAATGTTGAAGATTGTGCTGCCAACTCTTTGGAATTATTCTTCTGCATTTGGTGACTTGGAGATCCAGGATCATCCAAGTAGCACAAGCCAGAGAATCCATAACCATTCTTTTTTTTAATTGAATTTTTAAAAAAATAAATGACAGCAGAATGCTGTACAGTTCTTATTACACATATACAGCACTATTTTTCATATCTCTGGTTGTATATGAAGTATGTTGACGCCAATTCTTGTCTTCATACATGTTTTTTGGATAATGATGTCTATCACATTCCACCATCATTGCTAATTCCCTGCCCCCTCCTTTTTCCTCCCTCCCCTCTGCCCTATCTAGAATTCGTCTATTCCTCTCATGCTCCCCCTCCCTACCCCACTATGAATCAGCCTCCTTATATCAGAGAAAACATTCGACATTTGGTTTTTTGGGATTGGCTAACTTCACTTAGCATTATCTTCTCCAACTTCATCCATTTACCTGCAAAAGCTATGATTTTATTCTCTTTTATTGCTGAGTAAAATTCTATTGTGTATATATGACACATTTTTTTATCCATCCATCCACTGAAGGGCATCTAGGTTGGTTTTACACTTTAGTTATTGTAAATTGTGCTGCAGTAAACATTGATGTGGCTGTGTCCCTGTAGTATGCTGTTTTTAATGTATCCTTTGGGTATAGACTGAGGAGTGGGATATCTGGGTCAAAAGGTGGTTCCATTCCTAGTTTTCTAAGAAATCTCCATACTGCTTTCCATATTGGCTGCACCAATTTGCAGTCCCACCAGCAATGTATGAGTATGCCTTTTCCCCCACATCCTCGCCAACACTTATTGTTGTCTTCATAATAGCTGCCATTCTGACTGTAATGAGATGATACTTTAGAGTATTTTTGATTTGCATGTCTCTAATTGCTAGAGATGACGAACATTTTTTCATATATTTGTTGATTGATTGTATATCACCTTCTGAGAAGTGTCTGTTCAGGTCCTTGGCCCATTTGTTGATTGGGTTATTTGTTTTTGTTTGTTTGTTTGTTTTTTGGTGCTTAGCTTTTGAGTTTTTTATATACCCTAGAGATTAGTGCTCTATCTGATGTGTGAGGGGTAAAAATTTGTTCCCAGGATGCAGGCTCTCTTTTCACCTCACAGATTGTTTCTTTTGCTGAGAAGAAACTTTTTAATTTGAGTCCATCCTATTTATTGATTCTTGATTTTAATTCTTGTGCTATAAGAGTCTTGTTAAGGAATTTGGGGCCTACTCATCTGATGGACCTACAACATGTTGGGAGCAAGTCAAACTTTGATTGCTGGTATTTTAATCCTTCTCAGCTACTCTCACCACTACAAGGCCTACTCTTTCTTCTATTAGACACAGAGTCTCTGGTTTAATTCCTAGGTCCATGATCCACTTTGAGTTGAGTTTTGTGCATGGTGAGAGATAGGGGTTTAATTTCATTTTATTGCATATGGATTTTCAGTTTTCCTAGCACCATTTGTTAGAGAGGCTATCTTTTCTTCAATGCATGTTTTTGGCACCTTTGTCTAATATAAGATAATTGTAATTTTGTGGGTTAGTCTCTGTGTACTCTATTCTATACCATTTGTCTACCAGTCTATTTTGGTGCCAATACCATGCTGTTTTTGCTATTATTGCTCTGTAGTATAGTTTAAGGTCTGGTATAGTGATGCCACCTGCTTCACTCTTCCTGCTAAGGATTGCTTTAGCTATTCTGGGTCTCTTATTTTTTCAGATGAATTTCCTAATTGCTTTTTCTATTTCTATGAGAAATGCCATTGGGATTTTGATTGGAATTGCATTAAACCTGCATGGTGCTTTTGGTAGTATGGTCACTTTGATAATATTAATTCTGCCTATCCATACCCATTCTTAAATGCTATGTTACTTTCACTTATAACTCATTGGCCAAAACTAATAGTATAGTCCATCCTAGACATGAGGAAGCTGGGAAATATATGCGTGCATACAGCATAAATTGTAAACACAACTATCTCTGCTATGCTGTGTTATTCAGTGATTCAAAGAAAATGTTGAATCATCAGGTCAAATGATATAGTTAGATAAAGTAAGATGAACTGGTCCTTTGAGTGTCGTAAGTGGGATGTGTATTCCCTGTGTAAGAATTATAGATGATTTCTTTTAAAAAGAGAAATATAATGAAAATCTACCCATCCTTCCTGTAATAAGGATTTCTGACATAAATAAACATGATTGTAAAGTAAACACAAATGAAAATGAAGTTCAATCTAATACTCAACTTATGCCTGTCATTCTAAAACTTCAATGTCATTTATCCTGATTTGCATGTCTCATTTAGAAGATGAAGATATCACAGGAAAAAAAATAATATATTCATGCTCTGAAACTTGTCAGAATTCCTAACTTAGTAAAATACAATAGGACTTTTCTAAATTCAGTGAGACTGGTCATAGAAGTTCTTTTTTTTTCTTTAAATTTTTTATTCTAATTTGTTTTATATGACAGCAGAATGCATTACAATTCATATTACATATGTAGAGCACAATTTTTCATTTCTCTGCTTGTATACAAAGTATATTCATAACATTTGTGTCTTTTTCATACATGTACCTAGGGTAGTGATGTCCATCTCATTCCACCATCTTTTTTTATTCCCTTGCCCCCTCATTCCTCTCCTTCCCCTTTTGCCCTATCTATAGTTTGTTTAATCTTCCCATACTCCTCCTCCCAACCCCACTATGAATTAGCCTCCTTATATCAGAGAAAACATTCGATATTTGGTTTTGGGGGATTGGCTAACTTCACTTAGCATTATATTTTCAAACTTCATCCATTTACCTGCAAATGCCATGATTTTATCCTCTTTTATTGCTGCATAATATTCCATTGTGTATATATACCACATTTTCTTTACCCATTCATCTACTGAAGGGCATCTAGGTTGGTTTCACACATTAGCTATTGTGAATTTTGCTGCAATAAACATTGATGTGGCTATGTCCCTGTAGTATGCTGTTTTAAAGTCCTTTGGGTATAGACTGAGGAGTGGGATAGCTGGGTCAAATGGTGGTTCCATTCCAAGTTTTCCAAGAAATTTCCATACTGCTTTCCATATTGGCTGCACCAATTTTCCATATTGGCTGCACCAATTTTCATTGCATTCCCACCGGCAATGTATGAGTATGCCTTTTCCTCCACATCCTCGCCAACACTTATTGTTGCTTGTAGTCCTTTTTATTGATTTTTTAAAAATACATGACAATGGAATTCATTACAATTCTTATTACACATATAGAGCACAGTTTTTTATATCTTTGTATATAAAGTATGTTCACACCAATTCATATCTTTATACATGTACTTTGATTTTTTTTGCATTACAATTCTTATTACACATATATACCACAATTTTTCATATCTCTGTTTGTATATAAAGTAGGTTGACACCCAAATCGTGTTCTTAATAGCTGCCATTCTGACTGGAGTGAGATAAAATCTTAAGAGTAGTTTTGATTTGCATTTCTCTAATTGCTAGAAATGTTGAACATTTTTTCATATATTTGTTGATTGATTGTATATCACCTTCTGAGAAGTGTCTGTTCAGGTCCTTCGCCCATTTATTGATTGGGTTATTTGGGGGTTTTTTGGAATCTAGCTTTTTGAGTTCCTTATATACCCTAGAGATTAATACTGTATCTGATGTGTGAGGGGTAAAAATTTGCTCCCAAACTGTAGGTTCTCTATTCACTTCACTGTTCTTTTGCTGAGAAGAAGCTTTTTAGTTTGAATCCATTCCATTTATTAATTCATGATTTTAATTCTTTCCCTAAAGGAGTCTTGTTAAGGAAGTAGGGGCCTAATCCAATATAATGGAGATTTAGGCCTACTTTTTCTTCTATTAGACACAGGGTCTCTGGTTTAATGCCTCGGTTCTTGATATACTTTGAGTTCATTTTTTTTGCATGGTGAGAGATAGGGGTTTAATTTCATTTTGTTGCATATGAATTTCCAGTTTTCTCAGCACCATCTATTGAATAGGCTATCTTTCTTCCAATATATGCTTTTGGTGCCTTTGTCTAATATAAGATAACTGTAATTATGTGGGTTAGTCTCTATGTTCTCTATTCTGTACCATTGGTGTACCAGTCTATTTTGGTGCCAATACCATGCTGTTTTTGTTACTATTGCTCCATAGTACAGTTTAAGGTCTGGTCTAGTGATGCCACCTGCTTTACTTTTCTCGCTAAGGATTGCTTTCGCTATTCTGGGTCTCTCATTTTTTAATAAGAGTTTCATGACTGCTTTTTCTATTTCTGTGAGGAATATCATCGGGATTTTGATTGGAATTGCATTAAATCTGTATATTACTTTTGGTGGTATGGTCATCTTGACAATATTAATTCTGCCTATCCAGGACAAGGAAGATCTCTCCATCTTCTAAGGTCTCCTTTAATTTCTTTCTTTAGCATTCTGTAGTTTTTGTTGTAGAGGTCTTGCACCTCTTTTGTTAGGTTGATTTCCAAGGTCTTTTTTGTTTTTTGAGGCTATTGTAAATGGGGTAATTTTCCTCATTTCCTTCTCAGAGGATTTGTCACTGATATACAGAGATGCCTTTGATTTTGGGTGTTGATCCTGCTACTTTGCTGAATTCGTTTACTAGTTCTAGAAGTTTTCTGGTGAAATTTTTTGGGTCTTCTAGGTATAAAATCAGATTGTCGGCAAACAGTGCTAATTTGAGTTCTTCTTTTCCTATGTGTATCCATTTCTTTTGTCTACTTGCTCTTGGTCAGCAGTTCTTAACAGTTCTTGATTCTCTGTGGATAGAAGCAAAATTCCCTCACACCTTTCTTCAAATAGGAATCAACTGTATCAAAGATTTAACAAGCCTTCTTAAGTATGTAACATCCAGTCAAGAAATAACTCAGTGGAGGTTAGAATTCTTCAAGATCTCCTTTTATTTATAAAAAAATTTCAGATTTGAAATGCTTTGCTGGAGCTAGAAAGAAAGAATAAGTGAAAATCTTAAAGGCGGCAGATATACAGAAGGAAAAAAGCAAAAGAAACTTCTCTCTTTGCCTCTTTCCTTTCTCTCCTTAACAGTGCTTTCTTATTTTTTTCTTTTGATCCTTATCTTGAATTCCTTTTTAGTTACTATTGAGGTAACTTTTTCTACTTTGTTTTGTGAGATATTAATAGCATGTTTTTCTAGAGCTCCAAAAATTCAAACTCAGGAGGAAAATTGTGCTTGTACTTACACTAGCTAGAATATTCAGCTGTACTTCTGTTTTTATGCCTATGGCTTCTTTGTGGAGCACAGCGCAGCCGGAGAGTGAGGCTGGGAGAAGGGCCAAATGGGTGTGGACTTCCATCTTGATAACATGATAGTAATTCCTATGCTTGTTATGAGAATCTATTATATTAAAGCTGCAGTATATGCAGATGACCACATTTCCCATGTCCCCTGATCTCTCTCTCTTTGAGATGAGCTCTCACTATAGTGCCCAGGTTGGCCTCAAATTCGTGGGCTCAAATGATCCTGCTGCCTCAGCCTCCTGAAGTGGTTAGGAATACAGGCACAGCCACCATACCCAGCTCACACTCTCTCATTTGACCTTATTTTGTCACCAAAAACTGGAATTTCCAGCTCCATCTTTTAATTTAAGGCTAAATGACAAATCGAATGTGAAGGAAACCCATGATGACCTCATCTTCCTCCTACTAAAAATGGCCTCCTCACTCCATCCACATATGTATATAAGAAATGCCCAAGTTCTAACAGGACATCCTGAGATCCCTTACTGTTGATCTGTCCACCATTGAGCAACCAAACTCCTCTTCCATAAGGTTACAATTGCTTGGTCTAAAGATGGATACCTGGCCTGAACCATGTTAATTAGGGTCTGTCTTTGGAGTTGTGTAAAGCTGGGACTGGTAAAAAGCTTTTAGAGTGTTGGTCTCCACCATTCCACTGAAATAGTTCTTGTCAAGGGTCCTCAATGGCCTCCCGGTAGTCATATCCAGTGGTCAATTTTTCAGGTTTCATATTTCTTCATCATTCAGCAGCATTTAGCATGGTTCATCATTTCCTCCTCCACTTTCTCCAGGTGACTTCTACAAAACCACTCTCTCCTCTTCTTGAGTCTTCTCCTACCTTGTTGGCTACTCCTTCTCAGTCCTGTTAGTAGATTTGTTCCCAAATCCCCAACCTCTAAAGTTTGAAGAGCTCTAGAGCTCAGTCTTCAGATTGCTTATATCCTCAACCGATCTCAGGGTTTGATTCTGTTTTCCTTTTATATGTTAGTATGCAATACTTCAGAAGATAATGTTGACAACCTTGAAAATATATTCAGTATATGGCCATTTTTCTCCAATTTTACTATCTGGACCAAATCCATAATCTCTTACAATAATTATTCAAAATCTACTTTAAATTATCTCTCTGCCTCCACTCTTGACCTTCTATTCACTACAGCCAGAATACTCTACTAAAATAAAACATTAGTCAGATCATGTTACTTCTCAGCTCAGTACTTTCCAGCCACTTGCCACTCCAAAGTAAAAGTCCAAATCCTAACAATTATCTTGGGTCTATATGGTCTGACCATTGCCGTTTCTGTTCTTGCCTCTTAGAACTTTCCCTTCCTCCTAAACTCACTTTAGCACACTGGTTCCCATGATTGTCCTTAAACATGTCAAGTATGTTCCCATCTCAAGGTCTTTTATTTGCTTTTTCACCAAATGCATGCATTACTTGTTTCCAAACTTCTTCACTTGTTCAAATATCACCAAATGTTAAAAGCCTTTCCCTGATAAGCTTCTATAAAATAAGACATATCACCCTCAGACCGCACCATCGCCACCAACACTTGGCATTCGCTAGTCCTCTGATTTTAGCCCTCTGGTTATTTTTTTTCCATAGTAGTTACCACTACCTGGCATATTGTCTTTACATTTGTTTATCATGTGACTGAGTGTACCCTCCACTAGGAGGTGATCTCCACAAGGGCAGACTTTTACCTTGTCACTATTAAGTTGTTAATGCCTAGAATAGTACCTGCCATGTAGTTCAGCTTAAAAGCAACAGTTGGTTGAGTGAATAAATTAGTCTGTTAATAAATTAATAAATAAATCTAAATCTGTAGCAGCCACATTTCTTATCAAGTCAGGAGAAGTAGTCTGCAGTAAGTAAAAACAAAGCTGGCATGTCCGGAGCAGCAGAGACCAGGTAGAAGACAAGTCCTGGCTGAGCTTCAGTCCCTATTATTCCTTGTGCTCAGATGTGTTCTTGCTCTCCAGCAGCTTGATGGTTCAACCCTTCCATGGACTCTACAGACCTTTGTCTTTAAGTAGCATGGGGGTGGGGGGCTCTGAATCTAGCAAGATTCTAACAAATATACCAAGGTCATTTATCTAGAAGGAGCTACAGGGAGGCCAAGAATCCAGGTCTTTGAAATTCAGTCTCACATCATCCTGCAGTTTCTACTATTCAAAGTTATTATCTGATTAAAGGGCCCAAAGATGTATGTGCCCAAAACTACCTGAAACAAGATCACAGAGGGTGTCAAGGATGAATGATGTTCTTCTAGAGCTTGCTAAATATCTGCTTTTCTCCTTTCAGAGAGGTGCAATCAATTCCCCTATAAAAATATATTTTCAAGATCTGGAAAGGAACAACCAACACATTATCATTGAGTGTCCCATTATTGATTATCTCATAAAGATATTAAAGATAGTTTTTCAAAAAATTAACTGCAAAAGTGACTGAAGACTGATTTAGTAGACTAGTTCATTTACTGCATAGAAACTGGACTTGCTTTACGTTTTTAATGTACTTTCACTTTTCCTTAAGATATGAACTTATTCTCTTGAAACTGAACTTTCTTTTATTAGTTAAGTCATTTGTGTATATCTGGTAAATTATCACCAAATTTTTGTTAGATTGCATACAGTAAATTGAAATATACATTTGGTATACTATGGGGGGAAAAGTGACTGAGGAAGCTCTACATTAGGCTTGAGAGGAATGTTAGAGGCAACTCCATCTGCCCAGAGAAATTATATGATCTAGACAGAATAACTTGTTAGTGACATGCTAGAACTAGAATTCTAGGATCCCAAGTCTTTTAGACCTTCAAGTATAGGCTCCTTTTACTACACAAGATACCTTTATTCTTTGTCCTTTCACTCTCATTCCTGTTCTCTGAGGTTATAGCCACATATACTCTATTAATAATCTAATGCTATTTAGTTGTCTACACAGAGTGTGGTGATACATTTTAAATGAACTCAGGGTGACTGAAAACCACAAGATGGAAGGCAACCTCACAGCAGCTGTCAATTAAACATAAATCAATACAAACTTGGCAATTTATAGGCTCACCCATGTGAAAGAATAATAACTTTAGAATGTACCACAAAGGCTGGTTTAAGGCTCATCACAAACAGATTTTTTATACCTCTATTTTAGAAGAAAAGATTGATTATTATCTTGGAGCTAAATTCTACTTTGTACTATCTGCCAAGAACTCTAGGGAAATGTATAAATTGTTTAGAAAAATTGAAAAATGCTGCAGACTTTTTAATTCTTTTTTTTTTTGACTTCTTAATTCTTGATACTTTTGGGGGAGAGGTTAATGGTATAAGAACAAGGAAAAATTATAATAAAAATTAATAAAAATAAAATAAGGGAAATATATAATTAACAAATGTATTTCGTGTATATATAGATATATGTGGATAGGTATAAAGATAGACAGACAGACTCACACATGCAAATCCTAGGATATACCAAATCAAAATTTCTCCAAATTTGTGAGATCTACTTGTTCAGATTTCCAGTAAGGGAATGTACTGCCCTCAACTACATGTCCTTTCTTGAATAACCCCACTTACTTTGAATTCATGGGAGAGAAAACCTAATTAGCCATGCCTAGAACATACCACACTCACTGACCAGAGCAGGGAATGGTTTCCCTGCAATAGAGAAAAGTATCTCCTCAAAAGAAAAAGTGGAGATTCACTTGCCAAAATCAGAGAAGATGCATGCTTGAAAGGGAAAAATACAGGTGTCTCCTACAGTTCCCTAGACTTACCCTTTTATCTTCTCTCCCACACTATCCTAATGTGTTGGGAAACAAGGAGGCATAGGCAAAGGGACTTGGACTTGGATTTAAAGACTCAGATTAGATTTTCAGCTCTCCATAACCTGGCGAAAATCATGTAACATTTTTGAGGTTTTATTTTTCTTATCTGTAAAATTAATGTGTTTAAAATATTATTGCAAAGATTTCTTTGTGCTTCAGAAGAATTTATCATGCAAACTTGGGTGCTGTCCATGGTTCTGTCAATTCACAGTAAAATTGTGATAACTGTAGTTCAACAACTTTAGAGTTTATCCTGGTTAAACTGTAAGACTCTGAAGGCAGGGACTTAAGTGGCCACTCCTTTGGGGATGACCAGGTGCCCCAGCAGATGTCTTGGCCCAGGAATTAGAAGAGGTAGTGTAATGCTTATTTTAGTCGGATTTTTTTTTTTTTTTTTTTTTTTTTTTGGTCACTGTGATCAGAAGACCTGACAAGAAAAACAGAGAAGGAAAGGTTTATTGTGGCTCATGGTTTCAGAGGTCTCGGTCCATAGGTGGCCAAATCCATAGCTCTAGGCTGACAGTGAGGCAGAACCTCATGGAAGAAAGGGAGGGTGGAGGAAATCAGCTCAGGACATGGCAACAGAAAACAGACAGAAACCTCCACTCACCAGGGAAAAATATAAATCCCAAAGGCAGGCCCCCGGGACCTACCCGCTCAAGACACATCTTACCTACCTACAGTTACCACTCAGTTAAACCATATCAGTGGATCAATCCACTGATTAGGTTCCAACTCTTATAATCGAATCATTTTACCTCTGAACATTCTTGCATTGTCTCTCACATGAGTTTTTGAGGAGTATCACATATCCAAACCAAAATAATGCTCATTTGTGCTTTTGTCTGTGTCTGGTATTCATTTAACTTCTCCAGTTAATAACACCACCGTTTCCCTTATGTCAATCATCCTCCATAAGTCCATGTGAATCAGGTAGGGAAGATCCCTTCCCCACTTCTCTGTCCTCTCTTTCTCCTCACTGCTACTTTGGAATCTTTATATAGTTCTATACAAGAGTCCAAACGGGGCTGACCAAATACTCTTTTAACTCTAAAAATGTCAGTATATACGTCTTTAACACAAGGACATTCTCTTATATAGCCATAGATAAACTATCAAAAATAAGAAATTAATATTTCTACAACACCCTCATGTAATCTACAGATTGTATTCATATTTTATCTGTTGTCTCAATGATATTCTTACATAGTTGCCTCATTCTGATGATTGTTCTGTAAAGAGACAAATCATTATGAGTTCTTTTTCTTAAAACTCTGGAGCTGCCCTGATTTAAGGTGAATATCCTTGTTTTGACGTGAATAAATCTCAAATGAGAAATATAAGAAAGTAAAAAGAAAATGTTTAGAAAAAAAAAGACTAAAGTCAAGGTCAAGAAGGCAAATGATTTTTGTCTGAATCACTGTTGCCCAAGTACTTCCTGCTTTTCAGCTTCCCCCATTGCTATTTCTTACATAAAATTTGCATGTTTTTTAACAGTGATATTCATCATTTAAAGGGGAGTTAGTCATTGGCAAAAAATAGTCATTTGTAAATGAGGTGATAGTTGATGAAACTTGGATGAATGAAAACTAAAAGAAATACAAAATACCTCAAAGAAAAAAATATTTAGAGCACCATAGATGTTGTAAGATGAAAAAGATCTTGGAGATGATCCAGCCAGTCAGTGTATCCCCAGATGCAGTACATGAGATGCCTTTAGATGGTGTGCTGTTAAATCATTAGATGAGATGAGATCACTTGATGAAGAAATCACCCCATTTTCAATTTTCTTTTGGGATTTCTTTTATTATATTAAAGGCAACAACTCAGCTTATGTGGGCTTTAGAACCTTTCTATTACATATTTTAATGAAGAGAGCAGGCCTGCAGCTCAGAGCCTTCAATAGGCAATAGTCTCTTTGTAACACTTAATAAAATGTTTTTTTTTAATTATTTTCGCGATGACTTTGAATAATGGTACTGATTTCTAACTTACAACAGTGATATTAGATTCTTTTAAAATGCATTCCTTTGAGAAAAATAAAGAGTGTTTAAAGAAAATCTTAGGTAAATAATATAAGTGGTACATATATGTGTATGTGAAATACTGAAGTGAACAAACACTGAACTAACCCAAATGAACTTCACACTTAAGTTTAAAACTGATGCAAGCAATTTGCATGAATATGGTGTGAAAAATGCAGAAATGGTCTAAAGATAAGACCCAGCTCTATCCTCTGTAGTTAATATAGTTAATTCCTCTGAACAGACAGGTTTGCATAAACTCAAAGTGATGAAGTCGCAGAGTTAAAGATGGCAAGTGTCAGTGACACATCTCTTAGGAAACTCTGTTTACATTTGCACACCTAACCTACAACATTGCCAAAATCAAGGCATTTCCTTCTTGTTTCCTCCCATGTGACAGAACTTAAGGATTTCCCACCATTTGTAGAGATTTTCAGCACATTTTTCTGTTTGTGACCAAAGAGAGTATAATCTTATAAGAATGCAATAAATTTGTACATAATGTTGCATACATTTTAGTTTAAGTAATGATAATAAATAACAATTCAGCATGTTCTTGATTAATTCAGATGTTATCAATAATATGTGCACCTAGTATGCATTTACTCTGGAGTCAGTATGTAAGAATTATAACCATTAATGCATAAAGCTTTGGTTGAGCTTAACAAACATTTATTAAATACCACAATATGTTCCGGAAACTGCGATGTACTGTGGAAAGATAAAAAAGATACAGTCTCTCCTTTAAAGGCATTCACATTTTTTTAGAAATCAAATAAGCCATACTATATTTATAAAATTTGTCATAGCTCATAAAACAGTCCCACTTTGAATTACTTTAACTTAATTCTTACAGAAATGTTGTGATATAAGATATTATTATCCCTACTTTACAGACAAGGAAGCTGAAGCTTGGTCAAGTTAGATGACTTGCCCAAGGTTATAAATAGCAATATTAAATAATGATAGAGAAATTCTTGAGCCTAGGAATCCTGCAATACTAGCCATCCAAGACTATTCTATTAGATTTCTGTTTCTGGCTCTAATAAATTAACATGTGGCCAATTAGTGCTCCTGCTGAGAATAAACTGAAAAGCTAGAAAATACAGTAATAAAAATCTGTTTGAAGACTTTAGGTCTATTTGAACTTGTTAGAAATTTGCCAGCATTTGAGAGTACGTAACCACAGAGAAGAGGGAACTTTCAAAATGTGGCCCACCAAAATGAGAAATGTTACAGAAAATATCAGTGAACCCAAAAGTTGATTCTTTCAGAGGAAAAACGACAAAATCCCACAGACTCCCAGGCTGAGTGATAAAAGAGAAAAAATAAAAAGAAAACACAAGTTACCAATATCAAGAGTAAATAAGAAAGCCTCACTGAATAGCTAAAGGACAATAAGGATATAAGGGTATTTTATGAACAACTTTATGCTGTGAGTTTGCCAATTTAGATAAAACAAATTCATTGGAAGATATGACTAATCAAAGCAGATCCAAGAAGAAACAGAAAATTCAAGCAGCTTAATACCAATGGAAGAAACTAAATCCATAGTGAACAATTTCTGACAAAGAAACCAGACCCAGATGGCTTCTCTGGTGAATATCACCCAGTATTTAAGGAAATAATATCAGTCCTACACACATTTTCGGGTTTTTTGGAAAATAGAGAAGAAAGAAATGCCAAATCATTTGATGAAGCCAGTATTACTCTACTTCCAAAATGATACAGATTCATCATAGGAAAATAGAATTATAGAACATTAACCCTCAAGTTCTAAATGTAAACTCTAACACAATTAAGTTTGGATTAAATTTGCATTTTACTTTTGATGTGGTTGTATTATGACCTATGGGTTTTATCATCCTGGGAACGCAGGATAGTCTACTAGTCAGGACCCAATCAATAGAGAGAAATCACACAGTAATTTAAAGAGGAAAGTTTGATATAAAGAATTACTAATTCCAATAGGGTAGTAATGACAAAACTATGAAGACATTGCTAAAGAATACACCAGCTCTGAGAAGAGTGCCTAATAATGGATAAACTTAGAAGGATTTCTCCTCAAGGCTAATATTCAGACCTAATTAGAGAAGTTGTGGTTGTAGATGAGGGAAAACCTCACTGAGTTGTACAGGCAAGAACTGGTTTACTGGGAAAGCAAGAAGCACACTTCTGAATCTCACACAGGCCAAAGCTGGCGGGTAGGTGGGCATTCAAAGGAGTCAGGCATCAGCAGTCCAGTCACTAGGTGGAGGAAGAACAAGACCTATGGCATGAATTGTCTGTACTGGGAAGGCCAGATGAAATGTCTTCTCTGGCCAGAGCAGGGGACGAGAGGAGAGGAAGTGCGTTCTTCAAAAGTGAAATAAAGATATTTCCAGACAAAGTGCATTCATTACTTTGAGTTTGTCCTGTAGGAAATATTAAAAGGAACTTTTCAGGAAAAAAAATCATGATTCCATGTAGAAATGAAGAATGAAAAAAAGAATTACTTGCACCAGAAAAGGTAAATATGTGAGTAATGCTATATTTGTATTGTACATTTGAAAATACCAGTACTACCACTACTAGTACTAATTCTATATTGTGGGTTTCAGACTTATGTAAAATTAAAATGCATGATGACATAAACACTAAAAGGAAATGGAGTTAATATGTTCTAAGTTCCTAATGCTATGTGGGAAGTATTAATTTATATTAGACACTAATAATTAAGAAATGAATGCAATAATCCCCAGTACAACCACTAGGGGAATAAAGAAATATATAACCAACAAATTGATGAGGATAATAAAGGAGGCAAGTAATGGGATGGACAGCATAAAACAGGTGAGACAGATAAGTTGATATAAATTCAAATATATGAGCAATTGCATTAAACATAAATGAATTGTAAATTAAATACCCAAATGGAAAAATTAAGATTTTCATCCTGAAAAATAAAATAAAAAACAACTATTTCTTGTTTTCAAGACACACACTTTAAGTAACAACACAGAAGTTTTAAAAGGTATATATCATGTAAACACTAATAAAAATAAAAGTGGTATATATAAATGAATATTAAGACCAGTGTGGTGGCACATCCTTATAATCCAAATAGATCAGGGGACAGAAGCAGGAGAATTGCAAGTTCAAAGCTAGATTCTGCAACTGAGCAAGGCCGTAAGTAACTTAGCAAGACCCTGTCTCAAAATAAAAAAAATAAAAAGGGCTGGGGATGTGGCTCAGTGGTTAAGCACCACTGGGTTCAATCCTCAGTACCAAAAATAAATAAATAAATATTAGACAAAAAAGACTTTTAGACAGAAAGCATATCTAGAGATTAAGAATAATATGATATCAATATGAAGAAAAAGTATAAGATAAATTTAGAACAAACCCAGAAAAGTGAAATAATAAAGTTTCTAGAATAAAACATATCATATCTTCATGGCTTTGGGGAAACAAGTATTTCTTATGAAGAACCTGAAATTCTCCAAAACTTAAAGGAAATTTAAATAAATGAAACAGTGTTAAAATGTTTAAATTCATAAAATCTGAAGAAATCATTAGGAGAGTGAAATGACAAGCAAAAGTGAGAATAGATTTGAAAGACATATATCCAGCAAAGGGTTCATATCATATTGAGAAAAGATTAAGATGGACTAATGGAAATGTGAGAAGACCTTAACAGACTCTTAACCAAAGAAGAGATACCTAAATGCCTGTTAAGTATGTGAAAAGATGCTCAATCTCATGAGTTTTTTGAGAAATGGACATTAAACCACAATGAAACACCATCACATACCCTCCAAAATGGCCAAAATTAATTTTTAAAAAATCAGATAATACAATCTTAGACCAGGTTCTCTAGGAAATATGCTTTCCACACTGTAAAATGTGTTCAAAGGAAGTTTGGGGAAGACTGCTCTTGGGAAAACATTTATGGATGTGAGGAAAGCAGAATTGGACACGGGGAATGATCCTGCAATAGAAGCCTCAGTTACTCTTGCAGGGAGCATTTGAGTTGTGACGGTAATTGTTTCCACCCACCATAACTACATTCATCACCACCACTCCGCCACCATCCCCACCACTGTCCAATCGGTACCATCACCACCACCACAGATGAGTCACTGCGAGTAGAGGCCAGGAGTAGAGGCATGACCTTGGGTATGGAATCATTCTCTGCTTGAGGTTAATTTACACAGAGGATGTCAGTGGCAAGCTGCTGGCCACCAACACTACCAGAAATTATGTGAATGAGTACCTCAGTCCCAAAGCAGGAGCTAGGTGAAGTATCATAGAACAGCCTGCAAATATCAAATACTGAGAGGAATGGGGTGCAACTGAACTGTCACTACAGGTGGGAGGGGAGCTTGGTACAATCACTTTGGAAAACTATCTGGAAGTTTCTAGTAAAGTTGAACATATGCCCTGTCACCCAGCACATCCACACTATATAACTTATAATTCCACATATATCCAACACATATGTATGTGTACCAAAAGGCAGGTATAAGAATATGGCAGGACAATTTATCATAGTCAACAACTGGAAACAACTCATATGTCTGTCACCTGTATACAGATAAATAAATTTTGGCATATTCACATAATGAAAACTACTGCTGTACAAAACAGCATGGATAAATTTCATGAACAGTGAGTGAACAAAAGTCACACTCAAAAGAGTCTGCATGATTTACTTTTTATAAATCTCAAAGATAAGCAAAAGATGTCAGTAGTAGGTAGAATAATAAGTGTGTACCTAGAGTCAGTCTGGTGATGTGGAAATCTGACCCCAACTTAAGCTAAGATAAAACATTCACATCCCATTTCCTCAGGTTTCTGTTTACATTTAATCAGAGGAAGTAAGAAGTGATAAAAGAAAGGAAAGGAGGAAGGGATTGAGAGAAGAAGGGAGGGGAAAAGGATGTGTACACAGAAAACATTTCATTTTTTAGTCTTTCACATGATTGTTTCTTTACTTCTCCCAAAAATACTGTGTAGGTACTACTATTCTCATTTTACATTTAAAAAAAATGTAAGCTATAAGAGAAGCATAAAATACAAACCTGTCCCATACTTTATAATTGCATATAAGTGAATTAGGAAGGGGAAGCCTGACATATACATGAAACACCAAAAGAAGAGTAGAAGAAATGATGTGATATTGTGTGCAAAACAATTACTGGAGCACAAATGCTGTAATTTAGAGAAGAGACATAGTTAGAAAAAATTTTGGAGGGATGGACTTGAAAGATTTAGTTAGGGGAAAGAGTCTACTAGTTCACTACCCAATATTTATTTTCTATTTCTTATTCAGTAAGATAGAATAAACAAACACCCTGATTTTATTTGGGGGAAGCAATCTGCATATTGGCTCCATTTTCCAGCCACCTTTACAGCTAGGTATAACCAGGGAGCTGTATGCTGTCTGGTTAATTATAAGCAGAAGTACTATATGGGGCCTCCGGGAAATATTCCAGAAGGTAGCAGAATCACTTAAGCAGTGCAAATGGTTTGCCTTTTCCCTCTTCTTCTTTCCTATTCTCTGGCATATGGACATGATGTCTGTGTACCATCAGCCGCTTTGGGCCAAGAGGCTGCTTACTTAGATGGCTGAGCTAGAGAAGAAGAAGGAACCGGGGATGCTGACAAGGAGACTCCACACAGACTCCAGGCTATCTCTGAACTTCATAAGGCAAAAATAGATCCTTATGCATTCCATGATATTCAGATGATGCTCATGCTAGCTAATTTAGGGAACAGAAAGACTTTCTATCCAGGTATTGAAGAATAGTATAGAACAATGGTGTGTTGAACCAGTTCATCAGACTCATTTGTTAAGTTTTCAGAAATATCTGCAAGTTGGTTTTTAAACATTTCCATTTTAAAAAATAAAATCAAAACACAAAACAAAATAAATTATAGTTAAAACAAAGGTAATAACAACTTAAACTCACTGCTCCATGATTATTTTGGATGCAGTAAATATTTTCATTTCCTTGAGTTTGTTTGTATATTATCTGTATGACAGAAATACTACATAATAGTATATTACTATAAGTCTCTTTCTGACTCCACCTTCACTGATGTCACATTGGTAATCTGAAATTGACCATAATGGAAATAATTTGCTATGGTATTTGGCAGAGATTACATATCAGGGTTGTTTTTCTGTTGTTGTTTTGTTTTTGTCTTTTTTTCTCCAGAGAGTTTGTCAGTAAACATTTGGCAGAGCACTACTAAGTAAGGTCAATGCTATTAGCTGTGGTATTATTTACAGCAAAGTACTAGAAAACCAAACAGCCATTGCTAGGGAGCTTGTTAAATAAACCATGGGTATATCCACACAGCATGGGATTCTGCTACAGTGCAAAGAAAACAGGAAGAATTCTTTATAATCATGTCTAGAGGAGTGTTAAGGAGAAAAAGGAATGAGGAAGATTTCTGCATTGTGGTAGTGTGTGAGCACCAGGATGTGTTGTTCAGTGATAAAAGCGAGGCACAGAACAGGGTTTGTAAATGTCACCTTTGTGCAGTAAAGGGAGGGTGGAATATAGATTTTAAAAAATCGTCTATATATTTTTAAAACAAAGCAAATAGAAGGATAAACCAAACACTAATTGATACTTGACTTGTTACCTATGGTGGGAGGGAAAAGAGAAAAAGAAGAGAAGGGATGGTGATTTCAGGGAGAATTCTCTAATTATGCTGTTTTATAGTTTTGACTGAACTATGTAAGTATTTTATCTAATAAAAAATATTAAATTTCTTAAGCCAACTTCTGAAAATTGAAAACAAATGGAAAAAAAATCCAACTCTATGTTAAATTGATGGAATAACCACAATAGAGAAAATAATTGTCAAATCATTTTTTAAACAGTCATTTGATCATATGTCCCAATGGTGTAGACCCTGGAGCCATAAAAGCACAAAGATATCTTAAGCTGAGTCTTATTTTTTAAGGTAATATGGTCCTATTTTTTAAAAACTATTATGTATATATTATAGGAAAAAGGTACTTGGATTAATGCCTTTAAGAACAAAGATTTTTAAAGTGAAGAGAAAAGAAATAGAAGAAGAATAATTTTAAATTCAATCAAAATCCTAAAACCTTACATTTTAATTGTTTCATTCACATTAGAACGGCTGTTATTTTTTATTATATAATTTTAAAAAGAAATAACAAATTTGGCAAGAATGTGGAGAAAATGGAACCTATGAATATCACTGGTAAGAATAGTGGTCCAAGCACAGTTGCCCAGCTTCTGTAAAAAACCAGTATGGCAGTTCCTCAAAAAATGAAACAAAGAATGACCATGTGCTCCAATAATTACACTTCTAGGTATATACTCCAGAGAATTTAAAGCAGCAACTCAACTAGATATTTGTACACTTCCATTCACAGCATCATAATTCATCACAGCCAAACAGTGGAAGCAATCTAAGTGGCTATCAGTGAATGAATGGTTAAACAAAATGTGTGCTCACACACACAAGCATTATTCAGCTTTAAAATGGAAATTCTCATACCTGCTTCAATATGGATGAATCTTAAAAACATCAAGTTAAGTGAAACAAGATAATCATAAAATGACAAATACTCATAGATACAGAAAGTAGAATTATGGTTGCTGGAAACTGGAGTTGGGAGCTTGACGGTGGGGAATAACAGTGGCCTGATGTTTAATGGGCATAGAGTTTCAGTCTGAGAAGATAAAGTTCTGGAGACAGAGGGTGTTGATGGTTGCAGAGCAGTATGAAAATACATAATTTCACTAAGTGGTACACTTAAAAATGATTATGTGGGCTGGGGTTGTGGCTCAGCGGTAGAGAGTTCGCCTAGCATGTGCGAGGCACTGGGTTGGATCCTCAGCATCACATAATAATAAATAAATAAAATAAAGGTATTGTGTCCAACTACAACTAAAAAATAAATATTTAAAAAAATTATTATGTGTATTATGCCACAATAAAAGATGAACTGGAAATAACAACATGAACTTGCTTTTCTCTCTCTTACGATTAAAGGCCCATTTTTTAACTCTGTCATCTGAAAAGGCCTAGAAGCAATGACAGTGTCAAAGCAACAACTTCCCTATCACCAAGACTGTAGCTTTAAGTACCATTCTCCACACACACACACACCAAAACAAACAAACAAACAAAAAAAACCAAAACACACACACACACACACACACACACACACAAAACCAACCAATCAACCAACCAAACAAACAAACAAAACAAAACAAAACAAAAAAAACCTGAACTTTTTGAAGGAATAAATGCCTGATTTTGATTCCAGGGCAAGAAATATACAAAACCGTTTTGGGGAAATCTTGCTGAGCCAAAAAAGCAAAGATACTATTGGAGACAAATGATTGTCAAAAAGACACAGAAGCCAAAGTGAAGGGGCTTTTGTTGGCCAAACATGGGATGATTTGAGCATGTGCCTGAAACATATAAATCCATCCAAAACTCATGAAAACAAAACCCTCAGCAGTCCCCATTGGAAGCTGCTAGGGTACCAATTCACTGTTGAGAAAACCAATAAGGAGAAACAATTAGGCACATATCCTGCTTTTTCTGTATAAACTCTACCTCTGGGTAACCAAGTAGTTGATTCCAGGGAATGTATTCAGAAAGAATGAAAGAATTTGAATTCGTAAAATGAAATGGTCTTAAACAACCATCACCTACAGATGCTAAAACCATAGTTAAAAGGTCAATGATGCATTTATCACAGGTTAATCAGGCTGACAACATCAGAATCCACTTGTTCAATCTTAGCACTGCCAAACCTTCAGATGTAAATATCAGCTAATTGTAGGGGATAGAGAAATTAATTGCCACCATGAAGAAACAATTAGTCCAATTTAGAATGTGGGCAACTTTGTAAGATAAATAACCCATTATCTTTAACAAATATATGAGACAAGAAAGATCAGTTATAGAATATAAGAGACTTAAAAAATTAAGAACTGAAAATAATATACAGACTTATCTAGATCCTGGTATCCATGTGGTTGCCCTTGGTGGCTCTGATTACAACTTGTCCTGTGGCCTTTGTGGTTGATATCTGCAGCTATGGAGATGTATTCTGTCCTGTCAGTATGCTTGGTTAGGGCCCAGAGACGTTTACCAAAGCTTCAGCCTCACCCCTGCTACTGCCCGTAACAAATATGCAAGTGTCTACAAAGGTTCAGTTCTCATGAGACACCTCCAGCACCAGACCCTGAGAAGGCTCAACTTACCCTGTCATGACCATCCTGAGACTCTCAACTCAGTATCCTAGGAACTGGGAACTGAGAATGATTGGGTGTTTCAGTCAACTTTTTCGCTGCTGTGACTAAATGACCCGACCAGCACAATTGTAGAGGAGGAAAAGTTTATTTAAGAGCTCACGGTTTCAGACTGCTCAGTCCATATATAGCCAGCTCCATCATGGCCGAAGAGTATGGCAAAGGGAAGCAACTCACATGATAATCAGAAAACAGAGAGAGTGAGTCTCCACTCTCCAGATACAAAATATATATTCCATAGCCATGTCCCCAATAAACCACTTCCTCCAGCCACATCCCACCTGCCTCCAGTCACCACCTAGTTAATCCCATCAAGGATTAATCCACTGATTAGGTAAAGGCTGTAACCCATTCATTTCTCCTCCAAATCTTCTTACATTGTCTCACATGTAAGCTTTTGGGGGACACCTCATATCCAAACCACAACTTTGGGAAATGAAATCTCAGAGCTTCTCTCTGCCTGACCACTCTGCCCTGCCCCATTTGCATTAATGTGGGTATGCCCCAGGTTCGAAAGCGCTAGTGTAGAGGCAGCCTCCTATGTAGGAACGGGGAGCGGAGCTGCCATCCTCTTTTCTCTAATGTCCAAACACTTCCCGGACAAGACCTAAAGAGCGAGAAGATAGACCACCATCTCTTCTTCTCCTTCCCTTTCTTCTTTCCACCAAGGCCTTGAGAACCCAGTGGTGAGTTTTTCTTCTCATTTCCCTGTGCCTTAACCACCTGCTGTGCAGGCCCACACCTGTTCTAAAAGGAGGGGTGTTTTTCCTACACTGCAGGAGAATGCTATGAGCTGGATCTTCTAGGCTGGGCTTTTGATATTCTAATAGAAAGACCAGAAAACAGGACTAGAAAACAGTCTGGCTTCCAATAGTAGTGTTTCCTGCCTGCTGTATGATCCTATATATTAGCAGAAGTGGAATGTTACCACATTTTTTAAATTCTTTCTGTAACAAATCCTAATCTCTCTCACACACAAATACCTTGGCGTGGCAGGGCAAACAGCATGTGCTCAGAAAAGCAAAAGAAAAACACACATTAATAATTTTCAAATGACCACTCTTATACACATTTAAGTATAATTATAGTGGGCATATTTTTGTTTTATATTTTCAAGACTACAAGTAGTAAGTGACTACATCCTCATGGCAAAAACCATCCTGACCACTGTTTTATAATTTACTTTTGTCATTTCAAAACAGTCTTTGCCATTTTCCAGTGTAATTCAATTTCCCATTGTAATCCCCACTTAATTCAATATTCTACTAAAATATGCATTTCATTCCCTGATTGGTGTTCCATTGTCCAATGTACTTTTGCACATTTAATCTTTAGCCAGTCTACTTTGTGAGATAGTTGTTTCCAACTGACTGGGGATGAACAGACTTTGTACACATTTTTGGGTACTCTGGGAGACATAAATGTCTAGAGGTGAAATGGTTGAGTTAAAAGAATACACATGGTTCTGGTAAAAGATGTTACAAATTACCTAACTATCCTCAGAAAAGTCATAGTATTTTCTAGTTCCATGAGCATTGTTCTCATCACTCCTCATTATACAAGGCAGGAAGCTGAGAAGATGGAGGAGACTCTGGTCCCCCGTGACCTTCTCCACTGCCACATTGTGAGACAAAGCAACCAACTGTGTCTGCTTTATGAAGGAGACTATAACCAGCAGACTACTTCAAGAGATGCTCAGAAGCTGATGCTTCACTTTTTTTTTTTTTGCTTCTGAATGTCTTTTTCATTTATATCTCAATTGATATATAAGGCCAGACTGTCACATGCTGATTTAACCTTGTCAGATAAAGTCAAAGTCTCATTTCTTTAATAACTAACTGGAGAGTCCATGAGTCAACATGCAAAAAAGAAAAAAAAAGTGGTTGTAGAGGGGGGACAATAAAGGGAAACACCAGAATTACTTAAATGTTAGAAGAAGAAGAAGATGATGATGATGATGAGCAAAATGTAATCAATAAAAATCAGCCACAGGAAGGAATTCAAAAGACTTACAGGAAAAAAAGAAAAGAAAAAGGAGTTGTTAACATTTGTTGGAAGAAAAAAAAAAATCCTAGCAATTTTTTCTACTTGGCCTCAAGTTCTCATCCTAGCAGAATGAACTCTTTCTTCCAGGAATTGGTGGCCAAATTCCCCCTAGGTGGAGTTTACAAGGGAAGTGCTTCTAACTCTCCTGCAATCTGGGATCACGTGTGTCCATGATTCTCACAAGCCAAGAAAGTTAAAAAGAATAGGAATCAGCAGTAGGGGTCTCCAACTTTCCCTTTCCCCAAAGAAACACTTCATACATTGCTTGTCTTAGGCAGAGAAATCCCACAGAATTAGGTACCAGCAACAGTGACAAAGGATTCAGGAGTTCAACTACTACTCCATAAAATGTATTCAGTGTCTACTGGAGTGTGGCATATTAGAACACCAAAGTGTCTCCAAAATATGAACAGACCTTGCATAAAACATGTAATTCAAGAGTAATTTTCCTATTGCAATTCTGTATTTGTTCCTCATGAAAAAGGTGATGGCTAAAAGCAGAAATTCTAGAAATACCTCATAGTTCAATCCTGATCCTCTTAGGAACAGAACTTAGATCTATTTGCTTAGCCTCTTTGTGTCTCAGTTTACTCATCTGTAAGATGAAGATGATGACACACAATATCTCATTTGATTCTTCTAACAGTCCCAGAAGGTAACAACATTCCCTACTTCACTGAGTTGTTGCACTGACCAAGTGAATTAATGTGTGTAAAGTGTTCAGAACAGTGCTGGCACATGCATGCTTTGTGTTTGCTTGTTAATTTTTATACTATCAGCTAAATTGGGGCTACTATGTAGCAACTGTATAAACAGTGTAAAATTTACTTGGCTCTGGGAGATTTTTATTAGTTCAAAATGTATGTAGTTAATGGGACTTCATTAATCTACACTGCATTATTTTAAACTTGCATAATGTAAATGAGTATGCACTATATAGGCTTTAAGTGCAATGGGTAATATTCAATTTCTTGTACTTTTAAACAGCAATTATTATTGATCAATATGTAAGGGCTCTGGTGGGTCAGATGACAGGCAGGCTTCAAGGCATGGGGAATATGAAGATGCCTGTCCAGGTTGACCCCATGAGAAACCAGTGATAATACTGTGTGCCAGGCACTACTCTATGGCTTTCAGATATATTATCATATTCAATTCTTACTATAGCCCTACAAAGTAATGGTTTTCAGAGCCCCATTTTACAGATGAAAAGACTGAGGCAAAAAACCTTAAGCAACTTGTCCAAGGTCACCCAGCTGGTAAGTGATGGCATGGTATTTAAACTTAAGTATATTACCCAAAGAACTCAAGTGTAATTGTCTTATTACAATTCAGAAAGTTATGAAGTATGCCAAGTTCCTCTTAGGTTCTTCTATTTTTTTCTCCCTTCAGGGCTTATTTATTTTGTAAATACAGCCCTACCAGCAACTATTATGGCCATGGTATTCTTAAAGCAGACAATTTGAAAATACAGAAAAATAGAAAGAGAAAAACTTCAAACATAATATTTTCACCCAAAGATGACCATTGTTTAAATTTGGGTGTATTTTCTTAATCTTTTCCTAAGCACATGGTTTTAAGTTTATTTTACATACGTGATAAAATTATATACACAATTTTAAATCTTTCTTTTCTCTCCTATCTCATGATATTAAAAACTTCATAAATTTCCTTTAAATAGACTTCATAATCTGCTGCATGGCAGTTCCAGAATATATTTATCATTTCTCTCATGTTGGATGTTGGAGTTTTTCCAGTTTTTTTTTTCCCCACAGTGGAATGAATCTTTGTCCCCTTTTTTTGATAGTTCTCCTTTTCTGACAGTCTTCAGATCCCCCTCGGCCACCCAATGATCCTGATAAAACACTATCCTTCCGACAGTCAAAGTTTACTTTCTAGAAGGGAGCTTATCAAACTCATTCATACTAAAGTATACATGGCTGATAAAGCTTATCTTCTTTTTAATCCTGCTTTTATCAATCTAAGACAAGGGAATGAAGCTTGAATTGTTGGGTTATAGTCATCAGATAATGTAGTGAAAGATCTCTTCCCAACCCCCAACTAGAGAGTAGACTCCACATTGGCAAAAAGTTATAGGGCTCAACTTAATTTCAATAAAGTTTATGAGAAGGCAGTTGAAAACTGAGGAGGTGGTAATGTGCTAAAAGAGATGAAAAGAATTTAAGTGAGAGTTTAAAAAAAAATGGGTAGAAGAATGAAAGATTTAGAAATTTCACTTAGCAGCACAAAGTATATTTGGCATCACTAACCTAATTTCTCCAGCTCTCGGGTTTGCCTTTCTAACGTGTTTGGCCTTAAGAGATGGGCCTGCCCACCTTCCTAGAACAGTTGGATGGGTTCTCAGCCCTAATTACCAAGCGCTGCTGAGGAGCAAGTCACCAGGAGCAGAAAGTAGAGTTGTGACAGGGATCATCATCTGCAGGTGCAGGGAACACTTCCAAGCCTGTGTCCACAAGCAAATACTGTTGAAGCCTCGCCTCTTAAGTCTCAAAATTCAAAGTAATAATCTCTGCGGGGGATTAGCGGCCCTGTGTGAAAGTTCCGGAAGCCTTGTTCTACTGCCAGTGCTCGCTCGCTCTTTCCTTTGCTCACCCAGAGGCTTCAGGTTTTCGAGGCGTCTGCCAAATCACATCCTGCATGGAAAGCAAGAGGGACTCAAGGCAGAACCAGTGTCCCCCAACTCAAAGCCTCTCCAAACTCTCAAGGGCAGCGCGTTCTCCCAGTGCCACCAGTGGGAGGGCTGGTGGTGGTGGGGGGGAGAGAGACAGAGAGGGAGGGAGGGCGGGGCAGTGACTCCGCCCCCTCTGGATAAGGGGCCGAAGGAACCCTAAATTCCAAGACCTAACACGAGGGGGAGGGGGGACGAGCGATAGCCACTCTAGCTGAAGGCCATGGGGCAGACCAGGTTCCTGGAGAAGCACCCCCCAGTTCCAGCCGGTGCGCTGGGCGCCTTCCCACGCCTGCTCTGCGGGACCCCAGGCGCCCCACGCACGCACCCACCCGCCTCCCTGGGCCCGCCGCTCCTCCCTCCTTCTTCACTGGTTGGCCGGGTCGCTGCGGAAAGCAGCGGCAGCGGGAGGAGCCGGGCGCGCCCGCCACGCAAAACCACCGCTCTAGCTGGGTGGCGAGCAGGCTGCGCGATCCCAGGTGGCAGCGGTGACAGTGACAGCGGCAGCGGCAGCAGTCTGTGCGCTTCCTCTCCCAGGAGCACCCGCATCCCGCCTCCGCCGCGCCACTGAGCTGCCGGCGATCCCGGGAGCCCCGGCCCACGCGCCCACGGCCGAGCCCCGCGCACAATAGCGGCGGTCGCAGCTGCGGCTCCGAACCTGGACGCCAGCCATGGGGAAGACGGCGAGGAAGGGATACGACTACAAGCGCTTCCTGAAGAATAACTGGTTGCTGCTCTCCACAGTGGCCGCGGTGGTGCTAGGTGAGCAGCGCGGCGGGTGGGCGATGCGCGCACGCTCACGCGTGCCCAGAGCCCAGGCCGCGTGCGGGTGTGCGAGTGCAAGGGTGGGCATGGCGCGGGCGCAGTC
>NW_025999998.1:6573648-6617669 GCF_001458135.2 Marmota marmota marmota | reverse complement strand
GTGCAAGGGTGGGCATGGGGCGGGCGCAGTCTCTGCCGGGGCCACCCGCTCCCCTTGGACCTTGGCCTTGGACCCCAGACCGCCGTTTTCCCCCAAGCGCGCAATTTATGCATGCGAAGAATAAAGCTACTCGGGGGACTCTGTTTTGGGTTGCTTTACCCAAAATGATCAAAGGGGATTTAAAGGTGCAAAGGAAAGCAAGTAGCTCTGTTTTCTGCCCCTTTGAAAGCAAGCGTGGCTTAATATTTTTTTTCCATCCTATCTGCCCCACCCCCCGTTTTTTTCCTCCCTGAACAGCGTTATCCCACCAGTTACCGAAACGGATTACAGTTCTTTGTAGGACTAGAAGAGACACCTTAGCCTGCGGGCTGGCCTAGCCTCCAGGGGAGATTAGGAGTGTTGCCGCCCCTCACCCAGGGCGGTGCGCGGAAAGGTACCTTCCAAGGGAGTGAGCGCCTGCTTTCTGCACCGGGGCTCTGTAAAACTGCCAGATGCATGCCAGAATTCAGGGGCGTGCAGTTGTGGCCCACGGGAGATCACAGGGGAAAAGACAGAACTCGCATAGCCCAGTCTTCCTGTGCTACCTTGCTCTCCACGTTTTCTAATAAAAATAATGTTAAGCCAGTTTTACTTGTTTTTAAACATTTAAACTAGGGTGTATTTAAGTGATTCACTCCAGACAGATCACTGGACTAGGTTGTTGTCGGAGCTCGGAGGTACGGGTTATTCGTATTTTAGATCCTTAATTTCTGCCAAGGTCGTCTCTTTTCTCAGTTGGGCCCAGGGATACCCTTCTTTGAGCTTGCACAGGTGGGGAAATCCAGCAAAGTGAGGGCTGGTGCACCCTCTGGAGAAAGTGGATTCCTTGACAGGCTCCACCCTCTGCTCGGAAACCTGCTGCCTTTAATAGAAAGGCAGGTGGGGGGTGGGGCAGCCTGTCTCCCTTCTAACCTCAGGCACCTTCCTCTCGGTCTGCTGCTTCTAAATCTGAGTGTTTGGTGCTGCCTGCCCCCTTCCAAAATCCTCCCCATCAAAAACGAGACAGCAACAACAGAGAAAAACCTCTGGATGTTAATGGGATACTTGGGGTCAGACAGGCTCCTCCTGAACCTTGTGCAAAGGAAAGTTGTGTTTCTGGTAAATAAATAATATCCTGGAATTGCCTTAGCAGAGAACATCTGTGGGAGGAAAGAAGACAAGTGTTGGCTTCTTACCTCTAGAAATTGCCAAGTGACTTTGGGCATTTTTAGAGACAGGTTTGTCCTGCCCTACCACATGTAAATAGCAATTCTACAAAGACCGATTTGATTTCCCTTTGGCCAAATAGAAGAGATGGCCATGTTTATTTTCCTAGTAAATAATTGGAATTATTAAATGCCTTTATAAAGACTTTAGGGATAACCCTAGTCAGTGTCTCCCTCCCAGTCCCTGTGCAAGTGCAGTGTAATGCTGCCTTTTCAGCCCTGAGCTCTCCAGACACTCATTTGTTAACCAAGTGGTCACCACAGCCACTCACTAGAGGCCAGTTTGAAAGATTTTGAGTAGTTGCTCCCTGACCTTTGGACCCAGTTGCATAAATATATCTTCAGTGTCAAGAGTGATTTCGTGTCCATTTGCAGGTGTCTTTTGGTATCAGGTGGACCTTTCTGCATAAAGACAATTCACCATTTAAAAATTGTAAGTGCCTGGCTAAAGTATGGTTGGACATTTGCTCCTCTAGACTGCAACCCAGGAAAGTCCCTCCACAAGTTTCTGCTTCTGATCTGAGAAGTCTCAAGTCTAAACCATCCCCAGTGTGCCTATCCTGGCACTTCCTGGGTTCCTCCTCTTTTCCTTCTTTTTGGAATGCACTGGGCCTGAGTGAAAAATCATGCCTCTTTTTGTGTGATTAATACCAGCTCACTTGCTTAACAAGCAGTGAAATTCTAGCCACTTGATAACAGTGGCACTGAGTATCCATTAGCCCTTTGCTAGGTTATGATACTAAGAGTTTATAACTGCCTTAATTGATTCAGAAGAATCACAGAATTCTTCTGCAACCACCTTTTCTGGACTTTTCTTCTTAAAGAAGAAAAAACTCTCAAATTTATTAACTACTCTGTTGAAATATCATCTTATTACAGTCATTGAAGTGTTTGGTTCTTGCTATACACAGATCAGCGGCCCTGACTTTATAAAATATTTCAGTTATTGAAATAAAGGGCAAAGACTCTTTATGAGCCTGTTTAAGGTCTCTAGTTTTCCAAGATACAACATATAAGAGGAAATGCAATTAAAGATCATTTTATTAAATGAGAAATTAACTCTTTTCATGGACAAGAAGATGCTATGAACTAAACATTTCTCAAATTCTTATTCACAAAGTGAAGGAATTAAATAGTAAGGTAACCACCTTTATTAATTTCTGTGAAATCCTACAGGATCCTGAAAATAATATCTTGGATTTTCAATGAAAAGCCTTTCCTAAAATGCCATGAGGATCATTTCCATTGCTTCGATTATAATTCTTATAGGCTTTTCCCTGCTTCTCTAGTAAAAGAGAATCAGCACAGAACTTGGAGATAGGAGTCCTGGGCATGAATTCTGGTACTGTCAAGCTCTACCATCTAGACAAATTGCTACTTTCTGGGACCCTCAGTTGCCTTATCTGGAAAATGGGGATATGTTATTAGGGTTAAGATAATGTAAAAATACTCAGTTTTGTGGCTGGTATATGATAGGCACTCAATAAATGTTATTTCAAGGTAAATCTGAATGATTTGATGATGAGAAAATTAATATTTTCTTATGAAATAAAGTCTCCCAAGCTATGTCACTGTCTTCTTTCCTCTTAGTGTTCAGCCTATAATTTGGAGCTCTAAACCAATAACTCTGTAACATTATTCCTTTTTTAAGGCAACTGGAAAGAATTATCATTTTGCTTTGTGCCGTACAGCCTGATCCTCAATTCCTTTAACAAGCAGAAATTAAGAAGGAAGAGGTTTTGTGTTGTAAGTGGGAATGCTGTCCAAGCAGAATTTCCGAGTGAGAGAATTCTGTGAGCACTCTGATCCCAGTTACCCCAAAGCAATGATATCACATGAGGTGTTGGTAGGCTATTGTGTTGCCCTTTAACCACCTCGTAGTATAAAGCCTCATCTTCCTTTCCAGACTGGTTAAGTGTCATTTCACTCATTTGAAAAAATCTGTGATTTCCAGCTTAGGAATCTTGGGAGGAAGCAATAGGTATTGTTTACACAATGGCACAAGAAGGTCTACTGTTGTAAATCATTTCCTTTGGAGCCCTGAGGAAGCAATCATTGATAGATTGCAATTTTCCATGGTCTAAAATAAAAAACAATTCCCTCAAGTTCTTAGTAATACCCTTGCCTCACATCTCCTCCTCTGGAGTTTTTGTGACATATACCTGGCAGTGTTCATTTGAGACTTGGTGTCTGCTTTCTTTTGTCTGATTTTTTGTCTGTCTGTGAAGTCCCCTGAGGACAGGGCCAGCCGTAACGCATGCTGGTTCCAGGACCAGACCCTCACATCACAGAGCCTCGGCTCAGCAGGGTTGAGGAACCAACACTTACATCATTTGCTCAACAAATATGTAATGGGTACCCACTGTGTGCAGGGTCTGTTTTTAAAGCCAGGTCACACAGCAACTGTCAAAATTCCCTGCCCTTGTAGCACTTATGTTCCAGTAGAGAGAGGTAGAGGGTAAACAGTAAGTTGGCAAAATACAACATAGAGTATGTGAGATGTTGATAGTGCTCTAGAGCAACATAAAGCCAGGTAAGTGGTTAGGGAAGGTAGGGGCTACAATTTTAATAAGATGACAGGGAAGGCCATACTGAGGGTGATGGTTGAATCAAAGCTGAAAAGAGGTGAAGGAGCAAGTTTTCACAGATATCTGGGAAATACCACAACTCTGTCATTAAACAGCAAGGAAAGGAGTGAGGTGAGCATAGAGTGGAAGGAGATGAGGTGGAGGTGAGAAGGGGACAGACCAATAAGGTAGGTCAGGCACAAAGTCCAGGCAAGACGAAAGGGTGCCTCAGTTGAGCAGCCTGCTGTGCAAGTGGAAGTGGAAGGGAAAAGGCAGGTGTTCAGTAGGTTAACCTGTGCAGGCTTGGAGGATTTGCTCTGAAAGAGAGGCAGTGGTCTCCAGCAGGAAAGGGAGTCCCAGAAGGGGTGCCCTCTTGGAAAAGAGTATGACACATTGTTGCAATGTGAACATTGAGAGGTGGAGGAGCCCAGGGGACATTTGGTAAAAGTAGGCAACAAGCAGTTGGATGAATGAATCTCCTGCTTAGGAGGCAGATTTGGAGTGGAATGTCAAAGAGAGAGCATTTCAGGTACAGAAAGAAGTTAAAACTTTGGCAAGAACCTATCTGGGGAGAAGACCAAAGACAGTGCCCTGGCCACTAAGCATTAGAAGTATGAGTAGAGAAGGGGACCCAGAGAGGGGAAAACAAAGGAGTTAAAAACTGGAGGGAATATTGGGCAAGAGGCTTGGTGAGAAAGAGGAGGGTGCTTAACAGCATGGGAGTGAAAAAGGACAAGTGACCTTTCTTTGGAGCTACTTAGGTGTGATAGAATTGGGAGAAAATGGTAGTTAGTGTAAGATCCAGAGATGTTATTTATTTATTTTTTTGTTTTGTTTCACTTTTAGGAGACTTGATCCTGATTTAATCTGAAGAGAAACAATCATTACAAGTAAAGATACAGGGGCTAGGGTTGTGACTCAGTGATAGAGCCTTTGCTTAGCATGTGTGGGGCACTGGGTTCAATTCTCAGCACCACATATAAATAAATAAATAAATGACCATCAACGACTAATAAAAACATTTAAAAAAAAGATAAAGATACAGACAGAGAAGGATGAATGATGGATGATGAGGCCCAAGAGAACAGAAGACACTTATCTGTGGGTGGAGTGGTCTGGTGAGGGCTTACCCTGGGCAGAGATGGGCTTCCACACTCCCAAGATGGAAGGTGAAGAGTTAAGGTTGTATTCATTTCCTGTGACTACTGTAAGAACTGTAAACAGGGTGGCTGAAAACAACAGAAATTTATTCTCACCAAGTTCTGGAGGCCAGAAGTCTGGAATCTGGCAAGGCCACACTCTCTCTGAGAGTTCTAGGGCGGGGGGGTATCTGCTTTTGGACTCTTCCACCTTCTGGTGGCAGTCCCAGCATTCCTGAGCTGGTGGCCATACCTCCTTTTCACACCACTTTCTTCTATGTTTGTGTGTGTGTGGTCTCCCACTAGCTCTGTCTTCAGTGATGGCGTTTTGAGCTTGCTTGGAAAATTCTCCTTTGAGGATCCTTAACTAAATCACATCTTGCCATATAAGATAATATTCACTCTTCTGCCACTCAGGCTACTATTCACAGGTTCCAGAGACTAGGGCATGGGCCTGTTTGTTTGGAGACCACCAGTCCAACCCCTACAATAGTTAATCGTTGAAACTGCTGTTAAAGTGACCTATCTCTAAGAAGTAGACTGGATCATAGTGCTCCCGGGCTTAAAACAGTGCAGAACTGTCCACTGCCCCCAGGGTGGAGAGGATGTCTTTTTTTAGCATGACATCCACAACCCCCCACTGTCTGCATCTAGCCTGCTCACCTCATCCTTCAAGACCCAGATTAGACCCTCCCTCATATGGTTAGCCCCCGCCCCAAGGTGGTGCAAAATGCTCTCCCTTCCAGTTTCACATGTGAGATCAAAGATTTAGGGTGGCTTACCATATGCCAAGCACTGTTCTGACCCATTTGATCTTTCTAGCAAGCATATTTTCAGGAAATTGAGGCCAAGAGAGTGAAGAAACTAGCCCAAGGTCACTGATCAAAGGCAGAGCTGGGATTCAAATCCTGGCAGTCTGGCTCCAGAGACTGCTCCTAACCATTATGCTTTCCCACTGATGTTTCTTGTTGAGAGCCACAGCTGAGTTGGAATGGCCCCTGGCATTTTGCCAATAGTATTGGTTGAGAGGCAAGCCATTAAGATGATGCTGGATTGATTCGGTTGTATATTAGACCTTTACTGTCCGCCCGATATATAGCATTGGGCGAGAATCTAAATTTAAAGACAGCATAGCCCAATCTATACCTGTGGAGCCTAATCCCCTGGAACCTCTTTCTATAGTACAGCTGGAAAATTTATCATGCAGGCAGGGTATTATTAATAACTGTGCTATTCTATCTCCTGGTGAAATTACTTATATACCTCTTGGAGAACTAGCTATAATTTTTATTTCACCTTCATAATCGGGATCAATTACCCCAGGACTTATCATAAGTCCTTTTAGAGTAGAAGAACTGCGTCCTAACAATAAGCCTACTGTTCCTTGGGGAAGAGGTCCTTTTACTCCTGTGGGAATGATTTGAACTCCCATCTCTGGAGTTAGTACTGCTCTGGCGGAGGCGCAGATGTCCAACCCTGCGCTCCCTCTGGTTCGTCTGATGAGAGATCTAATGGATAATGTGTCCTGGACACTACCCTGATGGTGTTGCTGGGTTCCTCCATGGTGTTTCTGGGTTCCTCCAGTGCCCCATATGTTTGTGGTTGTGGGCCCCCGGAGCATTGGGCCCCCCTGTCCGTTCCTGCCAGTAGCATATGCTTGTCTCAAAGATTAAGCCTTGCATGTCTAAGTACGCACAGCCTGGGTGGACAGTAAGGTCTGATATACAACCGAATCAATCCAGCATCATCTTAATGGCTTGCCTTTCAACCAATACTATTGGCAAAATGCCACAGGCCATTCCGACTCAGCTGTGGCTCTCAGCAGTTTCTAACTAGTATCTGCCTGGTATTTATGACCCTATATTCTGGTTTCTCTGCCTCCCTATCAATCCATGAGCCCTGGAGGGAAGGAATCCTGTGCCGCTCCTCTCTGTGCCTAGAGCAACTGTCTCTGTGCCTAATAGGTGACATTCAACATTTGTTGAACTGTTGAACCATTTAAGACCCAGAGAGTTAGTAAGAATAAATCAGTGAGCACAAAACTTACATAAAACTTCATTTTCTCCATGAAGTCTTCTCTGTCTAGTTCAGCCCCATCTGATCTATATCAGTAGCACAGATTAACACTTCCCTTAGTCTACATTTATATCAAGCATGCTCATCTTTTCTTCCTTAAACTAGATTATAAACCCCTTGAGGGAACTCCTGTTACACCCAGAAGTCACTTGGAAACAAAATGAGACCTTAAAATTGTGCAACTGGCTCTTAAAAAGCTATGTGAAAAAGTATATCCTACACTTATACTTTTTGGATCATTGTTTCTTATCAGAAAGAAAGGGAAGAAAGGGGTTTGGATTAACTGGAAAAGCAAAAGGGATTCCATTCATGTGCTGACTCCTGCTTATAGGAAGTAGACTATTTGTTATGATATTTATTGAGAAAGAAATGGAAACCAAAGTTCTGAGATGGATTACTGATGTCTGTCAAGGGCATAGCATTGTAGTATAGTGGTACGTGTGCTGCATACTTGTAGACCCTGGATTAGAAAATCTCTGAGGTTGATAATCTTTAACTCTATGATATAGTCATTCCTCAGGTCACTACTGGCAGCCAGAGACTTCTGCAGGGCACTAAGGAGATAGGGTTAAGGGGTGGTTAAAAAGTATTATATGAAGATGGAATCACCTGGATCTTGAGTTAACTATTCTTTGATTTATCTATCTATCAGTCATTTATCAACCTATCATCTATCTATCTGTCATACATATCTGCTTAATTAAGAAGCTTAAAGGAAAGGTCCCTAGCTGGATTGGCCCAAGTTCTACCTATTTAGGAATCAAGAAAAGAAAATTGAATTTTGAATGCCTATTCCTGTTGCTTTCATTTTTAAAACTAAATCACAACCAGAGCTGGGATTGTGGCTCAGTGGTAGAGTGCTTGCCTAGCACATGTGAGGTGCTGAGTTTGATCCTCAGCACCACATTAAAAAAATAAATAAACAAATAAAATAAAGGTATTGTGTCTATCTACTACTAAAAATATTTAAAAAAAATAAATCAGAACCTACCAGATTAGAAGAATCACTGAATCACTGAAAAGATTCTGATTTGAGGTTGTTCTATGCAAGGCATATACATTAAATCTATCAAATAAAAACCCCAAAATAAATTATCTAAACATAAAATTATAAGATGAATTATAAAATGAACCTTAAAATGATTTTTTTCATATTAGAGTCTGCACATCAGGGTGCACATTCCATATGCCACCTATTGAGGACTTTGAAGTAAATTGCTAATAATTGACATATATTAAATGTCTTGTTAAATGTTACTCAATCTAAGATTTAATGTTTTATTCAGTACAATTGAACTATAGAATAAAAGTTACCCACTTGTCAAAATTTGAGCACCATGGGCTGGAGTGTATCTCAGTGATAGAGCACATGAAGACCTGGTTGTTCCATCCCTGGCACTGCAAAAGAAAAAAAAAAAAAAAGGAAAGAAAGAAAAAAGAAAAATTTTGAGCACCAGGCACAAGAAATAAAGAAAGTTTCAACAGAGAAACATGATGTGTTAAATTTTTTGTGTGCTAATTCAGGAAGTAGCTCAGATGAGTAAGAAACCTAAGTTAAGTCAGACAATGTGTAAACCAGTAGGGTTAGGACTCAGCTTTTAAGAGCATATGAATGCACCTGTGAGCTCTTGCTTATACAGAGAGAGCTTTCCACATTAATTACTTGTGAGAAATTGTGATTACCTTTAACAGAGTTGAGACCAAAAATAACTCCTGGAGTGTCAGTAATTTGCCAGGCTGCTGCCAGGGAGGCTGTATTTGCCTGAGGAAATCTGCAGTTCTCCCATGTCACTGGAAACCTCGGGTCACTTAGACTGTGGGGACTCAAGCACGACTTAAGAAAATGTACTCATTTTAGATGACATGGAATGGCCCACATAAACCCCCCTGCAGCATCATCTGTTGAAGTAGCAAATGTTTTAAATGGCCTTTCCTATTTTGAGTGTTAAACATACATTCAGTAGAAGACAACATTGGAGACAGTTACTATGAAGCCCACAACTTACTTTGGAGCTATAGAGCAGCTAAGCTGGTACTTTTAGAAGGAGCAAATTCATTATACTTGCTGGGGGAACAGCCTTAAACTGCAACAGAGAGTGCTCTGTTGTAATTAATACACTCCACAGTAACACCTCTGTTAATGGAAAGGAAGTGTTTTCAGTGACTCATTCCTTGCCAGAAACGTTGTTACCTTGCTTCAGAAACTATCTGCTGACTGCCTGTTCCTTTATCACAGGGAGGACATTTTCGTTCTAACAAATACCCCTATATTTTTCAGGTGAGATAGAGCTTGGGTGTGGGGGGACACTATGCCTCATTCTTCACCACTCAGACCCAGACCAGCACTGAGGAGTAAGATCCTCCACCAGTCCATCTGCTCAAGCTGAAGTCTTAGTTCTCAGGCTCCTTCTTAGTCTCACAGTCCCTTACTGTATCCAAAGATGTGACAGTGGCCACAGCAAATCTCCAAGTATCTTGCAAGGGTCTTAGCACCAACATCATGTGGTCTCTGCTTAACACTGCATGTTGAAGCAAAGTGGTGGGTTTTGGGATAGGAACTTCAGCTCAGAAATGACCCCAGAGATGGTCTGTACTGCATGTTTATTCTTGTAACTGTTCTGAGAGAAATATTTGAGCTCAGCGCTTAGATGTTTAAACTACAGCACTCACTCAACCAGGGGGAAAAATTTTAGGCAAGAGAGCTCATGTGAGATTTTGCAATTAAATTGTTTTTCTACCTCTGTTCCATTGCTTAAGAGTTAGCTGGTTATTTAAAATTTAGTAATGAATTAAGTCAATAACAATAAGTTTAAAAAAAGATACCCTCATCAGATATGCCTAAACTAAAAAGAAAGCCTAATCTCCCAGCCTCTTCCCATTCCTGGAAAATAAACTGGTTTTTCCCAATTTGTGTGCAAACTCACATACTTAATTGCTTTTTGAGCTACTTAGTCACTTTACAAATTTCACATAAGATTCCCTAAATTATAAGACACCACAGGAAGCACATTTTCTCCTTTGAAAAGTTCTTTTTCTTGTGGCTAAGTGAGCTTAATACTAATATATATTGAGGACTTACTTGAGTTAATTGTATATTGATTTCCTCTTTGATCCCCATACATTAAATGAGTTAGGGGGTTCCCATTTTGCAGATGAGGACACAGAAACGTATAACACTAAGGTCATGTGCCTGAGGACACAGAGGTGAGGTTTGCATCCAAGATTGATTCCAAAACTTAGGTTATTAACCACTAAGCAAGGTTTCTTCCTCCTTAACAAACCTAGATAATCTAATTGGTAGTTAAAAGCATTCTTGAAGACTTCATTCTTCATTTAGCTAAATAAAAACTATTATCTTGCTCCCTCCTTTCTCTCTCTTGACTCTTTTTTGTCATCTTTATTCAGAGCCTGCCACAGTGATCAGTCCTGTTTCCTACGTCAATCTTCTGTTTGAGTTTATGTTTTAGTCGAACTTGTCTAATAGTTGCTTTCCCGTGGTGGGTTGTACTTTTCCTTCATGAATACTTTTGCTCAGATGTTTCATCCAATGTTAGTTACCCTGTGCATCACTGAGGATAGATCTCATTTCCATTTTTATTGTATAGATTTCTCTGATTGTTTAATCAGAATTTATCTCTCTTCTTTAAATTCTTATAATCCTTAATTTATATTCACAAATATTCAGTACTCACATCACCACTCCCAACCCTGCCCTGTAGCAGGCATCACTAATTGATTATAGCACTTCTTACTACTAAGCTCTGTCATGGCCTCAGAATCTTCAAAACTAGGCTCTAAGCAACCTAATCAAACAGGATTGACATAAAAGGTTAAAAGTACTGTCTGTTGCTAGGAAAATCTATTCATTTAGCAATCAATTAGGCACTCAGTTGAAATTAAACAAGTATGGAGTCACTGGCAAGAGATGCAAAGTCTAAGTTTTGTCTATTGGTGATAATACATGCACAAATATCATTAACATGAGCCTCCAAGTGTGGCAACTGCTACCTAAAAGCTACAACATGCCTTGGGTCTTAAAAAGAGAGTTGGAATTGGGGAAAAGTTCCTGGAGGAGGTCATAGTTGGAATGGCTTTGAGCAGGTGTGATAGGATTTTTGGGCCTATCAGAAAGATGGAGTCCAGATAAGAGGTGTTGATGGGATTACAGAGCCTTTATCCTGTCCGGTTCTGTTTGAGTGTTGCATGAAACTACTCTTTCATACTTGTGTCTTGGTTCACTTGAGACTGGGTAATTTATAAGCACAGAGGTTTATTTGGGTTCACAGTTCTGGAGAATGGAAAGTCCAAGAGCATGGTGCCTCAGCTCATGGTGGAAAAGCCAAAGGGCAAGCAGGTGCAAGTGAAGGAGAGACAACGCAAGGAGCAACCTTACTTCAGAACAAACTGTTCTTGTAGTAACTAGTCCAGTCCTGCAGGAGCAAGAATTCACATTGGGGAGAAAGGCATGAATCTGTGGTCACAATCTAACTGCCCCCCAACACTGCCACAGTGGCAATCAAATTCCAACATGAGTTTCAGAGGGGACAAACTGTATTCAACTCATAGTAACGTGTATTGTTGTGTCTTCACACTTCTCTCTCGCCTCATAATGCTGTCCCAAATGAGCCCTAAAATATTTTGACTGATCACAAAACCTTCTTCATTGAAAAATGAAAGATATAAATTATATCAGTGTATGTAAATCCACTGATTTCCCTAGTTACCCACTAAGTCCTATGGATCTTTAGAGACCCTGGGGCACTCCTGTCCAAAACCCACGTCGTCCCTACATATTTAATTTCTAGTTTGGAGGCCCTAGGAAAAAGAGTAAGGCTGGCTGCTGCTAACAATTCTGAAGCCATTTTTGTGTGATTTCAGAATGGCCCTGAAGCGCTCAGCATCTCTCTTTCCTAAGGAAAATCTGATATCCAGAGAATTCTCTGAGTTAATTTGCAAAAGTGGAATAACTGGAGTTGGGCCATGGATTAGTGCTGAATGAGCCTTGGATGGTAGAACCTTTTAAAAATGTGATATTTAGCAAATCCTACACTTTTTTTTTTCCATCAGTGCTGGAGAAAGAACCCAACATGTTAGGCAAGAGCTCTAATCCCGACCTATAACCCCAACTCACAACTCCTACATCTTTTAGTGAATTTCTCCCACTCCAAGTATTCTTCCTTTAACCTACTTATTCATAGTCTTCTCATTTCTCTCCCTGTCTGGAGATTATTTCTATGATAAGAAATTAGTTTGCCTGTCTGTGCTACCAGTTCCAGTAGATCTCAAGCACTGCTTGGATAAACACTAGACTTAGTTATTAAAGATTCTAAAGATAGAATTTTTTCTTTTTTATTAGAAGTTAATTGTCAACTAGGAGATGAAACAGGCTTGCTCCATTTGTGCTTCCTCTCCCTGGTTCCTTTTTCATGCCAGGAGAGTTTCCTGAGGTTTCACTAACTAGATTGTGGACATTCTGAGATCCGTGGAGGAATGGAGTTCAAACTTCATGGCCAGTTTAGAAACCACAGAACTGAGAATCATGTCCAGGTCTCTTCTGTGACTGGTTTGACACCTACATTGAAAATATTGATATTGTCCAGTAATTTCCAACTAGCTTATTTTTTTTTTAAATTAGAAGTTTATTTGTTAGAAGTTTAAGTAGAAATGATTGAGTAAGGTTTAGTTGTTTCTTAAACCTCAGGTTGATGTCTACAGAAGACTGCATTTATTGTATCCTAGATATAGACCCCTGAAGTGGTCTGAATCAGTACTCATCACCAAGCTCCTGTAGAGTCCCCTGAATCCTACTCAGGTCCTGAGCATTAAGGAAAGGGGTTGGCTGATTATTGTGGGTAGGAAGCTGTGTCTTTTTGCTTAGATTCTATTGCCCAATCTCTTTCCCCCTTCCTCCACACCCTCTCCACTTCCCCTCTTGCCTGAGGGAACATCTGTGGCCCAGGAGGACAGACCTGAAAAAGGAGGCCCAAGAGTCTCACACACATACACGAGTCCATGAGCAAATAAAATGCTCAAGTGTTACTGTGAGAAGGAGATCCCCACCATATTTGATTTGTTGATCATCTTGGATGAATTCACATTTATTTCTGGAACTTAAGTCTAATCCTTTGTTGTCATCATACGACCTGACACATGTGGAGGTACTTTATAAAATCATCAAGGGCCTTATGAATGCTTATTATTGTTTCTCAGAAACAAAAACAAAGGAGGGTTGCAAATAATAAAACTTGGATTCTGAGTAGGATGTTATTCCTTGGAGGCATTGGCCTAAGATGTCATCTTCACGTATTTTCTCCAGTCCTACTCACATCCTGTATGAAAAGGCTTCTGGGCTTCTTTTGGTGGCTGTTGACATGTTTAATATTCCATACAGGAGTGTTCTTTCCTTTCAAAATGAGAGCCTAACAAGCTGATCTGTCTTTGCCTTTCTTCTTCCAGTGAGGATTAAGAGAAACTTCAAGGTATTACAAATAGACTTCTGACCTAGCCTTTCAGCACTAGAGCTGCCTCATTTTAATTTAAGAAATATCACAAAATTCTTAAAATATGTCTTAACTCATTTGAAGATAAAAGTAAATATTTCTAAACTGGGCATGATAGCACATGTCTATAATCCCAGCAGCTCAGGAGGCTGAGTCAGGAGGATTGTGAGTTCAAAGCCAGCCTCAGCAATTTAGCAAGACCCTAAGTAACTCAGAGAGACCCTATCTCTAAATAAAATATTGAAAAGGGCTGGGGATATTGCTCAGTATTTATGGCCCCTGGGTTCAATTCCTGGTACTAAAATAAATAAATAAATAAATAAATACATATTTTTACGATCCTTCTGGGAGTGAAGAAGGAGTAGGGTTACAGCTTCCCAAAGTTAGGACAAAGGGGTATACAGTTGGCAGGGAGACTGCATGATTAGCATCATGGAGAAGAGAGTTCAAGGGGACACACACTTTATAAGCGGAAACAGATGGAGAAAAGTTGGAGTGTCTCAGTTTCTTAGACAAAGATTCAAGGTTCATCAAACTTGGGATTCCAGGCTTGTGGCAGGTCTAGAAAATCTGGGGTGACTGGCTCACTTCTTTCTTCCAGAGTTCATTCTGATATCACGTTGCTCTTGACTAAACCTCCTAGGAGGGAGAGGGTCAGATTTTGTTTATATGGAGAGAAGTGTTCCTAACATTGTGTAATGAACTGAGAAGGTGTTTTTATAGCAGTTATGAAACTAGCTATTGCAAAGAGGTAGTGATCAGGGACATATGGTATTAAACTTGAGAAAAAGTTATGACCTTCTCCAAACCACACAGGTGTGGGTGATTGCAGGCTCATATTTTCTGAGGAGTGGATAGAGTGGAATATGACCACAAGGTACATGAAGTTATTTCATAGGAATGCATAAAATCCATTGATAGCTTGAATTACCCTTGATATTATCAGACAAACTGTTTTACGAGGAGAAAAGTAGAATAAAGAGGTAGAAAATGGGATTTTAGAGCCTACAAGTCAGGACATAGATATGTATCTTAGGAAGTAACCAACCATGCATGCAGGGGATGGACGCACTTCCCGGGGAGAGCAAGAGTTTGGTTCTTCTAAGATTGAAAGGTTTATTCACCAGCTGGGTATCTGAACCCGTGGGATGATTGCTCTAGAGAGTACTGATGGTCTTCATTTTTCCCATTTAATCTCACCTTCATTTGAACCCAGAGGGCTCCTCAGGCTTCAGAGGTTCCAGAAGAAGTTCCCAGATGTAGGAACTTGGCCCTTCACTTCTCATATGCACAGAACCTTAACTTTTGTTGATGGAGACCTAGTCCATGAGTCAAGAGTTACATTTTTTATGATGCATTTCTGGGTTTCATGGTCCTGGGATGATGGGAAAATTTGTACCCACATTTCTATAGCCCAGTTTTCATGCCTTGCAAATAGCATCCTCCATCAGCTGTTTTCTCCTGCCCTTCTTAACCAAGTTTCATGAGCAGAGGGTGGAAAATGCAGTGACTTCCTGGTACATACATTGAATTGCAATTGTTCAGTTCAATGCAGCAGGTGTCAGACACCTACAGTGTGTCAAACTCAGGGCTGGGACAGTGGTGGGGGGCGGGGGTGTGCAGGCATGAACATGAGCAGATGGTGCTTCTGCCTTAGGCCTGAAAATGAGATGGGAGGGGAGAGAGAGAAGAAGTTGGTCAGAGGGGGCAACAGAGATGCAGCTAAAGCTCAGCAGGGCCCAGAGGAGAGACTCAGTCCTGAGGAGAAACCCTGGGAAAGGCTTTCTGGAGGAGGTGGCATTTTAAGTAGGTTTTAAAGAATGGATAGGTGTTCTTTAGGCAGCAATAGTGGCAAAGGGTTTTCCAAAGAGATGGATCTGTTTGAAGATGGGCATGAAAGCAAAAAAAATTTTTTTTAAATGCAAAACATTTGTGACAACTGTATATGCTGATATTGAGGGTGGGAAGGCCATGCAGGCCTGGATCAGAGACCTTTCAGGAAACAGGTGGTAGGCTCACTCAATAGGGTTCTACTGAACAGAATTAAATCAGGGGACTTTATATAGAGTTAGGCGGGATTAAGGGAACTAGCAAGGAATGGAGAGGTACCTAGGGACTAATAACTATGTACTCTGTTAGCTTCATTGGGCCTGAACAGGGGAAGGGGGCACTCGACCACAATCCAGTGAAGACTGAGGCAGAGGGAACAAATGACAAGACCTATGTAACCACTAAGGAACACAGATATTGCCAGAACCCTGGCAAGGCAGGGAGGGAGGGAGAACAGAAATCCCACAACTTCAATCTTTCCACTCTTAGGATCTACCGCCAGTGCCTCCCCTTGGCTAACTCCAGCCCAAACCAGAAGGTAAGGAATCCTAGCTCAGCCTGCCAACACACAGCGTAGGGCAAAGAAGGACAGAGGGCAAGTCTGGAGGACACATGGAGAATAAGCTGCACAGAAACATACGACATTGAGTTCCACACTGAAAGGTTTTTCAAGACACTATTATCAAAAAGAAGTGTTGAAAAGATAAAGTCTGTGAATGGTAGCATAGAAATCTTTTCATGATTCTGGTGATGACTGTGGCTGCCACTCATGGCCACTGTGGGAAATAAGAGGAGAAAATGGCTCCCACAACATCTGTATCTATGGCCACCCTCCAGCATGGCCACCCTCCTGCCTTTGCCCTATCACATAAGCCTCTCCCCTTGGCCTCCACATCTGAAGGACTTGTCCCACATCAATTGTTCTTTTTTCCATGTAGTAGGGTAGATGTATTTGATGGAGAAGGTACTCAGAGTATCTTTTGCTCTGCCCATCTGTAATTTAGGACTCTTTTAGCTGGAAGTGTCATATAATCTAGTTCAAATAAGTTTAAGCCAGAAAGATGAGAGAGACTTAGAATTTATGGCACAGATAGTAGTACCAAAAGTAGTACTTGGCTTCAGGTATAGCTAGATTCAGAGGTTCAACAATATCATTGAGACCTGTTCTTTCTTTACATAGAGTCTCTGCATTTTGCTGTTTGTACTTCCAGCAAGACTTCTATAGATAGTGAGAAAGCAGCAACCACAGCTCAGGGTACCTGTTTGCCAATTATACATGGAGGAAAAGAGAGAGATTCTGGTCTCTGTAGATTCCAACCAGATTCTTGGGCCTTAGTCTGAGAGTCCCTCAGTCCTATTTGAGTCATAGACTCATTTTCAGTAAAGTCTTGGGACCAAAGAAATGTGATGAATGACAGACCAAAGTCACTCTCAATTCTGTGCTGTTCCCCCAAACTTCTGAACTGTGGTTTTGGGGTTAGCTCCTCCTGAAACAGATTAAGAGTTGAGAGGTGCTCTTTTAACAGCAGGGACAATGGGTGTTGGCCTTTATCTGCTGTGTTCCTGAGCTATTTCCTGACAGTGATTTGTACACACTCAGGTTAAATCTTATTGAATTCATAATGTTACAAAAACCATTAAATTGTTGAGTAAGTAACCAAGCATCTTACTATGTTTTCTACAGAGGCTGGGTGACTTATAAAGTGTGAAGACTTACTTAGCTCATGGTTCTTGAGGCTGGAAGGTCCAAGGTCATGGGGCTCCATTGGCAAGGGCCTTTCTACTTGCGGAGACTCTCTGCAGAATCCCAAGGTGGTGCAGAGTATAACATGGCAAGAAGGGTACCTACAAGAGAGCACCAAACTGACGTTTGTAACAGATCTTCTCTCAAGGTAAACCTGTAGCCTCAAAATCCATGGGATTAATCCTTTCATGAAAGCAGAGCCCTCCTAACTAATTACCTCTTAAAGGTCCCACCTGGTCCCACCTTGTAATACCTCAAAATTGAGATTAAACTTCAATATGAATTTTGAGGAGGACATTCAAACTATGGTATCATTTTCTGGATAATTCTTGGAGCCAGTGAATGAGTTGAGCAAGGTTGCAGGATACAATGTCAATACACAAAATCATTTTTTATTTCTGTATCATAACATTGTACAATTAGACATGGAAGTTTAAAAATATTATATAGAATACCTACAAAAGTAAAAGATTAGGTATATAGCTAATAGGATATGTAGGCCAAAAATTATAAAACCCTAATGAAAAAAATCAAAGAACACCTAAATAAATGGACATACTTGTTCAAGGAAGACTTATCATAGTAATAATGTCAGTTCTCCCATAACTGATTTATATATTTAAAGCAATTGTGATTAAAAGTTATCTCACAAGGAGTTTTTGTAGATATAAAGACAAACTCATTCTGAAATTTATAGGAAAGTAAAATGAATTAGAATAGCTAAACAATTTTGGGAAACAAGAAAATTGAAGAAATCACACTATTTTATTTTAATAGAGTAATTAAGACAGTATAGTAATAGTAAAAGGATGGAGAACAGTGGAGCATAAAAGTGATTCCAGATGTAGATTCAAGTATGCCCAACTAAATGTTGACAAATATGCCCAACTGAGTGTTGACAAAAGTATAAAAGTCATCCAAAGAAAAATAGTCTTCTCAACAAATGATATTGGAACAATTGGAATAAAAATGAACTTTCACCATCATACTTTTCGAATACATCAAGTGGATCATAGACCTAAAGATAAAGAGCAAATTTGGTGGCTTAAAATAGCAATGATTATATTGTTATTCCTTATGGTTCTGAGGGTTGGCTGGGCTCAGCAAGGCACTTCTCCCCTGGAGTCTCTTTTGTGATTATGGGGAGCTGATGGTTGGGTCTGGAATCATTTAAATTTCTCACTAACTTGGCTATTTCTTGATCTGGCAAGACTCACACAGCTTTAGGGCTCCTCTGATGTGTGTGTGTGTGTGTCTGTCTGTCTGTCTGTCTTCCTCTTTCTGATCTTCCCACGTGGTCTTTCCAACATGGCAGATTCAGAGTCACCAGACTTCTTATATGATAACTGAGTGCTTCAAAGTGAGTGTACCAAGAAGAGAAACCAGTAGATGCTGGCCCTCACTTTCCTCGCCTCAGACTCCATGCCGTCTTACTGCTGTTGCATTCTGCCATATCGGGCAAGCAAAAAACTCACCCAGGTTCAAGCAAAGGGGGCAAAGACCATTGCCTGATGGAGAGAGTATCAGAGATCATGTTGACATATTTTAAACCACCCGGGAACCCAGGATGCCAAGTCTAAAATTTTCTGGGGAAAAGGAAAAAAAATATTTTCCCCATATTGGGTTCCATGTTGAAGTATATATCCAGATAGAGAACCCCCAGAAAGCAATTGTACATGGGATTTTGCACTTGGGAGACAGAGATAGGAAATAGAGGTGGAAATTCAAGCTGTAAATTACCCTGAGAAAGTGTGCAGCTCAAGAGGAGGGTGATGTTGGAGCATCATGGAAGGCATGCCAACAGGTGGAGAAGAGTGTTTAGTAAGCCTGGCTGGGCTTCTCCCAACACCCTTATGCTTTTAGCCCTAGAGTGTTGTTGTCTAAACATTCTTTCTCTGGATCTTAGCATCCTTTTGCAAAAGAAGGGTCATCTTTCCAGCAAGACTGTCCAGATCAAGTGTCTTTTCCCACCACAGGCTGCTGATAGTTAGGCTGCTCCTCCCTTTTTCTAGGACTAGGCTGTACCTTGTAGGGAGTGCAGGGGTTTTGATTGCTTCTGTCCTGTAAGTTTCCAGAATGGGACAAGGAAATAGATCCTTCTCCCTGCCCCTAGTCATTTGTTTTCCCTGAAGTCAAAGAGTCTTTGAACAATTGTTCCTCTCCAACCACTTCAAAATGTACTTCTGAATTCAAGCCACATCCCAGTAATTAGCCTTCAATTCTTTCAGAGAAGCACATTGGTACAAGTGCTAGCCTGTTTCCTCTTCTGTGACTTGCCATAAGGGAAGAGGAAATGACCTGCAATTCTGTGAAAGAGCCCAGTTCCAAAACAGGTGTGTCTGAGCTCTTCACCCCCAGGCCTCTTTCCAAGAGAAACCTGTGTGAATTTGCCCCTAAGGGGCCTGAACATGTGAATAACCGAGTTCGGAACACACCAGCTGGCTACTGACAGATTGGGCTCCAGTATGACAGGTTTAGTTTGAGCCAGAAGTTGAAATAAAATAGCACTTGCAGGGGGAACATGAGAACCAGAATGGCTTCACTGGACCTCCCTTTCTCTATTGGAAACAAGATAAAGTAACAAGCTATCTCAAACTCCCTCCCACCCAGACGTAAACCAGCCTGCCATTTCCCGAAACCTTTTCCTGACCCAAGTCTTGAGTCTGGGATCCTCATTCTTCTGCCTTCAACCTTCCCACTGAGGATGAGGCTCCTTCCTGTCTTTTATTCTCCCTATTCTAATGCTTCTTATACACCTTAGCTGGCCTTATCTCTGCCCTAAACCTGGCCTTATGCAAACTTGTTCAATGGCTACTCACTATCTCTTCCACTAGCTAATCTTTAAAATCTATATTACTTCATAGTCCAGCACATGTTTATCTCATCGAATCCTTATAATGAGCTGGTTCAATAAGGAAGGGAACAACCAGAGATATGAAAAATTGTGCTCTATGTGTGTAATATGAATTGTAATGCATTCTGTTGTCATATATAACAAATTAGAATAAAAAATTTAAAAAATAAATAAGGAAGGGAACAAAGGATCAGGGAAATATAAATTGTCCAACCTGTTACTGAAGGCCCTTCATGGAATGCCCCAGGCCATGTTTCTAGTTTTAGTTCTCTAAACTACCCTCTCACACATCAGCCAAACTAGTGACTAAACACATTCATTACTTCCTTATGGAAAAACAGAACTTTGGGGTCAGACAATCTTGGGTCTTGAGGATGGCTGTGACTTATAGGCAAGTTTTCTAACATTTCTTGCATTATTTTCTTCATCTACAAATATGGTTTGTTATATGAGACAATTAAGTAAAATTCAGGTTGAGAATTCCGAACCTCAAATCCAAAATGCTCCAAAATCTGAAACTTCTTGAGCACTGACATGACACCAGAGGTGGAAAATTTTACACCACAGGACTTTGTTTCATGTGCAGAATTATGTATATACAATATAACAAAATCCCTAAAAATTCAAAATCCAAAAATAGTCTATAATGTATCATAAAAGTGTTTAGAACTATAGACACTTGATGCATGTCAGTTTTTCTCTTGACCCCTTTTCTTTGTATTTTCCCCACTCTCCTTCCTTCTCCATAGTCCCTCCCTTTTGAATTCCTATTTGCACTCTGAAGGCATATCCTGAATTCTTCCACCTTTCCTAATCCTCATCTAACAGGGATTTTAAGGGTATCCTTAAACTCCTACAACTTTGGGGTGGCCTTTCCAAAAAATTAGCAACACCTCTTTATGTCACCATGAGCTAATCTGGTCCTGCCTAGTAGATTATAAATTCTGGGTGTCAGGAGCCTTGTACTGTCCTTGGCCTCACCACCCAATATTTCCTGGGGTGCTGGTGTGATCAGTCACTCAGATAACATTTGTTAGAGTGCCTGGAGACCACAGGAGGCTTTGTGTGTTCATTGTGCTCATTTCCTGATACTGTGATGCTTGCTTGCTTTCAACCAAACACTAGTCAGTTGCTTTCCTTTTCTGTTTCTGTATCTGTTCTGTTTTTTTTTTTTTTTTGGTACCGAGAATTGAACTCAGGGACCCTCAACCCTGAGCCACATCCACAGCCCTATTTTGTATTTTATTTAGACAGGGTCTCATTGAGTTGCTTAGCACCTTGCTTTTGCTGAGGCTGGCTTTGAACTCACTCACGTCCTCCTGTCGTGTGCTGCCACACCTGTCTTATCTTCTATGAAAAAACCAGAGTGAAAGATGACAGCCTAGGAGGAAACTGACTTGCAGAGGTATTGGCATGACCTCACAGAATTTAATAGTTGTTTATAAGCGTTTGTTAACATTCAAAAATAGATGGTTTCATACAAAGACCCAGATTCCTAGTTACTTGTTAAAAAAAGAGAATGAGTCACCCATGGACCCTCACTTCTTTGGTGACAGTGCTTGGCCAGAGCTGGCTGGACCACCACAGGCCACCCTCCACCGAGACCTTCTTCCCTCAGTACCGCCCTGACCCTGGAAGCCTTGGGTGTTTGCATTCTTCTGTGCCAACTGTGGAAGTTGTTGATATGCATTTAAATTCTGTCTTTAAGAATGGAATTTTTTCCTCTTTTTTATTTTGAACAGATGATCAAGGAGGTATTATTTCTTAGAGTGGTAAAAAAGTTTCTTCTATTGCATGTGTGTTTAAATGTCTTTGTGGCTACCATCTGCAGACTTCTTGCATCTGTTTAGAATCTGTGGTGATGGAGACCTCACACTCTGTTCCAACTCCAGCTACCTGTCCATGCAGTGTCTGTGGCTTCTATCAGATAGAGGATCCTTCAGTCCCACTCTGTCCATCTGGGTAGAGTGAAAAATTTCAGGTCACTCTGCTTCTGCTATTTCCTTTCAGCACCATCCCTACTCCCTAAGAGGAAAGGTGGAAGTGACTGGGAAGGAATGAAAAGAAAGAGGAAGAGAATTATCTGACTTTATGGTTTATCACCTTTAACATTCAGACCCTGAATCTCCGAGTCAGGTATCATTCTCTCCTGACTAATGACAAAATTAAGGCTGCCATTTACGCTCTGTCCCAGAGCTAGAAAATACATAATGAGTGGAGTTGGGCCCAATTGTGTCAAATTTATGTCATGTTTTCCCACTGTTCTGCCTGCATTACAGTCTTCAACATCTTTCTCCTGTGCTTCTAAGACTGGTATTTGCATATATGTTTATTAGTTTGAAGACGGTTATGAACTAAAAATAAAACAGGTTTCTTCCTGCTCTTAATAGGAGTTTTTGTTCAACCCTCCACCAGGAATGTGTCTTTAGGCCTCCAAGTTTTACATAAATATAATTTGAATGGTCTTCAAGGAAATGGGAGCAAATAAGAATAATAAAAATGGAGGAACTTTGGATTGGGTAGTGAGGGGAGGGGAAGAAATGTGGGGGTTGGAAGGATGGTGGGATGAGACGGACATTATTACTGTACATACATGTATGATTACATGACCAGTGTGACTCTGCACCATGTACCGCCAGAGGAATGAGAAGTTGTGCTCTGTTTGTGTGTAGTATGTCAAAATGCATTGTACTATCATGTATAACTAATTAGAAGAAACAAAAATAAAATAATTAAAAAATAAAAGACATGTACATTCTAAAATAAGAATAATGGATATGTTGGTTTAGATCACAAAGTGCTTCTTATATACGTTTACTTGTTTGGTCTTCACATTTCTGAGGCATGTTTGTTGAAGTTTTTAGATGAAGCAACCAAAAGCAAAAAGATAAAGTGACATAGCTAAATATGTGATAGACACAAATTAAAATCCTGAATCGTGATTCCTCTTCTGTTATCTCCGGAGTAGTTTTGATTTATGCAAGGGCATCAGTTGATTTTGAAAGTGCTGTTCTCTCAACTTTTGCTGCCATTAGTGTCATCTGTTGTCATGTTCAATCATAGCTAACACTTATTAAGCCTTCCCGTGGGCCAAGGGCAGGGCTAAGTCCTCTGCATTCATTATTTCACTTAATGCTCCCAATGGCAATGTGACATAGGTTCTCTTTCCCCTCTTTGACGAGGATACTTCAGCTTAGAGAGTTAAATGGCCTACTTACTGTAACACTATTTAATTGGTACAGGAGACTCAACTCCAGGCTTGGGAAATTCCTGGAAATTTCTGCTATGACTTAGAAGAAATAAGACACCTAGACTGTAAACCACGTGGGACTAGGCTCTTGTAACCTCCACAGAGCTTACCTGAATGGTTGTATATAACATGCAAGTCATTCATTAATGACAGTTGATATTTTTCCAGGCTGTTAATTTTTAAAATTTGTGTTTTTTTATATATTTTTATATTATAGGTTTTTAAAAATATAGAGTCTCATATTATGTTGTCCAGGTTGACTTCAAACTCCTAATCCTTCTGCCTCAGCCTCCTAAGTAGCTATTACAGGCATGTGCCAACACACCTAGCTAGGTCATTAGTTTTGACGTTTCATTTTCTCCAAGGATTTTCAAATCATAATCTTAGAATAGTTCTGATTTAGTGTTAGCCCTTTTGATTCATTTTTATGCTATATAATTGAAAATTAAGCTCTCAAACATCTCCTTTGCAGGTTATGAACCACAATATGTAATTACAATTTTTCTTTGAATTGATCATCTTCTTTTGAGCTGTTAATAAACATGTCTGGCTTCATTTGGGTTTTCACATTATTGGTGAGACTTTCAAATCTAATAAACTTACACACATCTTGCCAAGTCTGAACAAAAGTCTGATCACCACATCATTAGTGATCTTTGTGCTATTGGTATGATGATTAAAAGAAAAAGAAGTTTCCTATGTCGTTGTCATCTCTCCTATCCCATAAATAAACCATTGAAATAATCAAAGTGTAAATTAATCATATTTAGTATTATTATTCTCTGGTTCTTTTCCCCCTTCTTAATCAATTTAGTTCATTTAAGAGGGAGTGTATGCTTTAAAAAATTAAGGTATAGTTTATGTTTTTACCATTTTAAAGTACACTATGAGTGGTTTTAGTATATTCATTGTGTTGTACAACCATTTCTGCTATCTAATTTCCATTCATGTCTCAAAAAGAAACCCCATGTCTATTAGCATTCAGTCCCAATCCCTTATCCCATTTGTAGAAACTATGAGTGCTGCAGTCTGGCTGGGCACAAATAACCGAGCCGCCACAAAGCCTTGTAGATTCAAACAGCAACTCTTTATTCCCCCACTCTCACCAGCACTGCACACACCACATGGGACCACACTCCCTCCACCAGGCTCCGCCCAATCTCTCCGAACCCCCACCCCCGGAGAACTCCCGGGAACTCCAAAGTAGCAGGCGCCCAAGGCAGCAAGAGCCGCCCTTTTGCCCCACAGTAAAGGTCAAATATACAATACAATCAATCCAGCATCACCTTTCAACCATTCCCTCTGGTAAATGCCAGGCATCATTCTGACTGGGCTGTGGCTCTCAACATATGAGTATACATTTTGTCTTCATGGGTTTGCCTATTCTGAACATTTCTCATAAAGGAAACCATATAATACATGGTTTTTTGTGACTGGCTTTCTTTCGCTTTGTATAGTTTTGAGGTTCAGCTATTCTGTAGCATTTATCAGTGCCTTATGCCTTCTATAGCTGAATGATATTCCCTTGCATGGGTATACCTCATTTTGTTCATCCAACAATAAGATAATGGACATTTAAATAGTTTTAACTTTTTGGCTATTTATTAATAATGTTGCTATGAACATTTCATGTATAAATTTTGTGTGAAGGTATGTTTTCAATTTTCCTAAATGTGTACCAAGAAGTGGAATTTCTGGGTCATGTTAATTCTATGCTTGACTTTGTGAGGAACTGCTGAATAGTTTTCCATTGGGACTATGTCATTTTGCATTCCCCAAAACAATGTAGAAGGATTCCAATTTTTCCCCACCCTCACAAAAATATATTATTTTTCTACTGCATACATATATATCCATCCTAATTAATGTGAAGTGGGATCTCTTTTGGGATTTTGATTTACATTTTCTAATGACTAATGATGTTGGACAACATTTCATGTACTTATTTCATTTACATATCTTATTTGGAGAGATGTATTCAAAATCTTTACACACTTAATAAAACTAGGCTCTTAATGTTGAGTTGTATGAGAGTTTTATATATTCTAGAACTTTGCCAAACACATGCTTTACATGTCTGCCATTCTTGAGTCAGTTGAAAAGCTACGTTTTTTTTAAAAAAAAATGTGGGCTGGGGATGTGGCTCAAGCGGTAGCGCACTCACCTGGCATGCGTGCGGCCTGGGTTCGATCCTCAGCACCACATACAAACAAAGATGTTGTGTCCGTCGAAAACTAAAAAATAAATATTAAAAAAATTCTCTCTCTCTCTTTAAAACAAAATATGTGTTTTACTGCCATATTGTGAAACTTAGTGGTTTCTGCCAAGTACTGCCTTATATTTAATAATTGGTGTTTGGAATGTCATCAGAATTTGTGCTCAAACATAGGGATTGAGGTGAGAAGGAAGCACTTCCTTTGCAAAGGGTTTTACTGTTGAGGTCATGCATTAATCCCTCCATCTTGAAGAAAGCAGTGGTCACCATCTCCTATAGTAGAAAGTGTCATGGAGGCTGAGGATGGGGTTGGGTCATGGCAGAAGTTTATGGGTTTATGTTCCCAAAAAATCTGGTCTCAATGTGTGAAAAACAGCTACAAGTTGCCATGAGAACAAAGAGAGAGACCCGGGATTGCAAATAATTCAATTTTCTGGGGACTTACTGATAGAAGCATGATCCTGGGCAGCAGCAAGACCAATGGATCTTTCCAATCTGGGTCAGAGGAAAAGGGCGTATAAAAGTGATCAGGAGAAGAGTGACTTATCCACGCCAAATGTACTTGGTTTATATCAAGCTAGTATCAGGCACATTCCTTGTACTGACAGCTCCAGAGTCTGATCATAAATCTCTACATACCTCTGTAAAGGTTTTACTTATTTATAGTACACTGGGAAACTATGCATGGAAAGCCTACCATACGTAGGGGCAATATTGGCAGTTATGACTCAGATGGCTGAGGTCAGGTCAAACCGATTCCTTACAGTTTATCTTATTTTTAACCCATGGTGGGAATGGAAACATTGTTTTTGCTTCAGAATTACTCTTGTAAAACAAACAAACAAAATGTCTGAGCCAGGCATGGTGCATAAGCCTATAATCCCAGCAATTTGGGAGGCTGAAGCGGGAGAATCACAAATTCAAGTTTAGCCTGGGCGACTTAGTGAAACCTTGTCTCAATAACAAACGAAAAGGAATGGGAATATAGCATGCCTGGGTTCAATCCCCAGTACTGGAAAAAATAAAAATAAAAAACAACTCTCTTCCTTCCAAGGAGAATATTTACAGCACATTCTTCTTGTTCAGATGGATTGGCTGGGATAGTAAATTGGATCAACTCTGCCATCATCACTGCACACCTTGTGGAAACCTTGAATTCTGCCCTGAGACACAACAGGGAAAGGGAACCACAGCTGAAATAGTAGACTGAGTAAGAGAGAAAGAGTAGGCAAAGATGGCTCTCAGGTCAGGACTTTTCCAAAGGGAGCTGATAACCCAACTTGTTTGTATGTTGCATACTCCCTGTACCATTGCTGGAGGCCTGCACCAGGATCTTTCAGCTCTGTCAAAATGGACATTGTCATTAGTGCAAGGATGCCCTTGCCCCTGCTAGGCTTCTTTACATCTTTGCTATGCCAGGCATAATATCACTAAATTTGAAACTTTGGATGAGTTCCCCATGTGATTCATATGCGTATCAAAATTTGGGCATCGTAGATTGATATCCTCCCTGTTCCTGCCCACTTCACATGGTTATTGAATCTGTGTCTGTCTGAGTCAGATTCATCTTTCTTTTTTCATGGCTTTCATGAATTCAGCCTAGTGTACTCTTGATGTCATCCTAATATTTCCTGTACTTCTTCTCATTATTGGATGAAGAAAATTTCGGTCACTTAACATTTCCCTGAAATGTAAATAATTCTATAGAAATTCCCACTCTGCCCCCTGTCTTAGGCTAAATTGCATCTGTGATTGGCCCTAATTAACCATGAGCTCCTTGAGGGAAGGGGTCTTATATCATTCATTTTAATATCATTCCTCCCACATGTCTCCTAACCCAGATCCTTGGACATGGTAAATATTTGCAAAATTTAATTAGGTTACTGAATCACAAATGAGAATTATTTTAGAAGACACCAAAAATTTTAAATGCCTTTTCTTTTAGTCCCATTCAGATCTTGAGACTTTTATTTCAGTAATATGAAGTTGTATAGAAATGAACTAAGATCACATTGGCTACTTCGTGAGTCCTTCCCATGTCCTATCTTTAACTCTGAAACTTTTAAAATGTATAGAATAAAAGTAACTATTTATCTACAAAATAAATTAAGTGAACTCAGCGAATAACTGGAAATTTAGTCTCACTGAAAATATTTTACATTAATTTCTTCTGATTCTGTTGCTTTTCAAATTTGTGACCATGATTCACCTGTCAAAGCCATACTGTTCTGAGGATTTTATGAGAAAATCTATAAAGAGTACATGGCTTATGTTCCCAAACTCTGAGTTAAACTAGTAATACAGCAGATAATCAATCCAAACATATCCTCATTCTCGTATCGGACTTTTTCTTTCCACATTGCCTTCAGGTGTCAAGGAGATCAATAAAGGAAAGGGACCAAGGGATGGTAGGTAGAGGGAGGGGAGAATACTGGGGAGTGATATTGGTCAAAATATATTGTTACATTGTGTGCATGTATGAATATGTAACAACAAAACTCATCAATATGTACAACTATAGCGCACCAATAAAAATGTGGAAAAAAAGAGTGCATAGCTCATAATAGCAAACATTTATTAGAAGCTCTTACTTCGTGAACCAGAACTTTACATGCAAATGTAAAGCTTAAATTTAAATTCCTAATGACTCTGAGGTTGTATTTTATTATGCTTCTTGTGTAGATGAAGAAACAGGTACATGCATCTGGATAATTGTTTTATCTACAATTACACAGCTAAATAAAGTGTGAGGCCAGGATTTGAACACAGTCTGAACCCAGAGCCTTCTCCCTGAGTAGTTGTTGATTTCTCCCCTCAAAATATCTCATGTTATTTAACATACTTATTTCATTATGTAGATTAAGGGCCCCCTTGAATATGCATTGCTCTCATCTATATTTTTCCATTGACTAATGTCTTTTAAGAATTTGTTGGTCTGTAAATGATTATTGGCTAATTGATTCCATGAGTTTACATGGAAGTATTTGGAAAATCAGTAATTGTTTTAGTATAGCAAGTCCTTAATATAGCAAGATCTTTTCTATATTTTGTGGGGCTCTCAGTTTTAATCTTCATTGAGTCCATTACCCGTCTTAAAATGGTCACACTGGAAAGGATAAGGAATAGATCATTGGTAATGGTGTAACATCACATAATGGCTAATCTGGATGGATTCTCCTACCATCTCACACACATAAAATGTAGCACTTCTCTCCAAATTAATATAGAAACAATACATAAACCCAAACTCAAGAGAAATAAAGGAAAATCTTCAGGTGCCAGAAATTAAAAGGGAACTCATATTAGTTAGCTTTCTGTCACTGAAAACAAAGTACCTAATTTGAGTTATAAGGAGGCAAGATTTAATTAATTCACAGTTGTGAAAGTTTCAGTCCATGACTGCTTGGCCCTGTTGCTTTGGGTCTGTGGTAAGGCTGACATCGTGGTGGGAATGTGTGACAGAGGAAGCTGCTCACCTCATGGCAGCCAGGAAGCAAAGAAAGAGGAAGGGGCTGGGGTCCCAATATGGCTTCAAGGACATGCCCCCAGTGACTTCACTTCCATACACTAGGTCCCAACCTTCTTTAAATGTTCTACCACTTCCCAACAGCACCACAGGCCTTCAATACATGGGCCTTGAAGGACATGTTCAGATTGAAACTGTAGCAGAACTGTAAACTGTAGCCCAAACTGTAAATGAGCTGTGCCAAGGTCTAGACTCAATGATAGGCCTTTATGATGGGAGACTGGGGTTTTAATATTCATATGAGAAAAATTGAGATGATCTTGATCTGCATGAATAAAGGAGCCACAATCAGACCTCTGCAGAAAGCCTGAAACCTCAAAATTTGACCCTGTCCTTAGAATACAGAGCAGAAAAATTCTACTCGGTGACCTCAGGAAAACCTTGAGAAATCTTGCTATCTGACCATGGCAAAAAGTGAAGGGAGATGGGGCACTTATGAATAAATTAAACCTCAGACTTATGCTTTCCTAGGTGCATGATTTAAATTAATACCACCATGTAATTCTGATTTCCTAAGCTAAAAAATCTAATATGAAAACTGTCCTGGAGGCCTCAAAACTCCTGAGTCCCCAAGCCAAGTGAGTAGCTGATATAGACACTTTCACAACTCACAGGAAAAAGCTACCCCTCACCAAAATCCGACAACTAAAACACACACACACACACACACACACACCACACAATGCAGGAAAGGACATGAACAGGAGAGTATGTGTCCCCAAAATAGACATGGTAAAACATTTTGTAAGAGTACATAATAAAAATGTGTCACATTCTTCAAGAAAAACAGATGGAAAAGAAACTGGAAAATAGAAAAAAAAATGATTTAGACATAGTATGAGGAGATAAAATGAAACTTAAAGACAACAGGATTAAAAATTTGGTAGGTGAATTAAATATCTACTAAATAAAAACAAAGCAAGGATTAGTAAACTGGAAGATAGGCTTGAGAAAACCAGTCAGCTGCATCACAGAGGGAAAAAAAGATTCCTAGGTATTTGGGTACTGAAAAGCACATTTTAAAATAATTTATAATTCAAAGAAGTCACAGTAGAAATTATAAGAAGTAATCAGCAATGAAAATACTGCATAATAATTCATGGAATACTATCATAGAATTTAGAAGGAGGATAGTATGAAATGGGTGAAAAAGCGAATGTGCTAAACAATCAATTTATAAAATTTAGAAAAAGAACAGATAAACCTAAAACATTAGAAGGAAATAAATTGCTAGATAAGGGTGGAATTTAACAACAAAACAAAAACAAAATAGGCGTGTGGTATGGAACACATTTTGAAATAGACTTAGAATAAAGGAACTAGATCTTCTCGTATTAACATACATAAATCTCAAAAACATAATGAAAACATTCCCAAACTAAAAGGCATATTGAGAAAGGAAACATACATTTAAACAGATACCATTTAAGTAATATTCTCCAACACAAACAGCATAATACATTTTAAGAGATAGACACAGATATGTAGTATGTATATATATAGAGAGAGAGAGACAGAAAATAGACTCAAAATAGTGATGTCCTTGAGGAGAGAAGAGAATAGAATTGAGGGAGCTACAATGATCCTCCACCATAAGGATTTATTTAAATCAAAGAAAATCTGTAGCAAATTTGGTAACATACTAATGATTCGTTCATTCTGGATAGTGAGTGTATGCGTGTTTAATGCTTTTTTACTTTTCCTTGAAATATTTTAGTATAGCATTTTTTCAAATAATTGTCAATCTGAATTCTGTGCTACATGGCATGGAATTCTAACACACTTACTGTTAAGCAATAGAGTTAATGCCAGTGCTACCGAAGGGTTTTACTCTATGTCATCAGGTTATGGAAAAATAGCTATGGTAGGCAGAATTCTAAGATGTTCCCCAAGATTCTCACCTTTGGTACACATGCTCTATATAATCTCCTTCCCATAAATGACACTATGATGAGATTTCACTTCTGTAATTATTTATATTATCTGGCAAATTATTTATATTACCTGGATTTATCAGGTAGTTAGGATCCCTATTCAGCTGGTTTTACATTAATCAAAAAGGAGAATATTCTGGGTAGAGTTTACTTCATCCAGTGAAACCCCTTTAAAAGACTGAGCCAAACCCGAACATATAGTCCTGCTGACTAGGAAGAGGTGTGGGCCGTGTTGTGGGAAAGCCATGTGGTAAGGAATGGTGGAAACCTCCAAGAGCCCAGGGCAGCTCCAAGCTGATAGTTAAGGGAAAAAAAAAAAAAAATCAAGGACCTCAGTTCTACAACCACAGGGATGTAAATCCTGAAAACAGTCCCATGAGTTTGGAAGAGAACCCCAAGCTCCAGAAAGGAATGCAGCCTGTGATGCACTGAGCAGATGACCCCCATGAAGCTTTGTGCTGTGCCCTGGCTCTTGACTCATGGAAACTGACGATAAATATTTGTTGTTTTAAGCTGCTAAGTTTGTTGTTTGTTACACAGCAATAGAAATTATTCCCATAGATGCTGAATGTACCCTGTAAACTGTGGCATACTCCACAAACAATGCTGGTTTTGTTACACCATTGATAATTCTTCCTTTATCTGAACCTCTGTGATCAACACACCAGAAGATCAAAGGTGCTGCATTTGGTAGCCTTCTATGTCTAGTGCCGCAGTCTGGCTGGGCACAAATGCCGCAGTCTGGCTGGGCACACAATCACGAGCCACCACACAGCTTGTAGATTCAAACAGCAACTCTTTATTCCCAAACTCACACCAGCCGTCTACAATCACGTTCTGGGGAAATCCACGTTCTCTGCCCAAATCCACATCCACTGGGCTTCTGTCTCCCAAAAAATACTGTCTGAATCCCGTGAGAACTCAAGGGGAACTCAGGCAGCAGGATACGCCCTATTCCCAGCAGGAATAATCTTAAACCTGGAACGCCCTAAACCCAATTATCCTAAACCGGGAACACCCTAATCCGCCCTGGTCCTTGAGCAAGTTCACCTACATGCAATGTCACTGCAAAATGTCCTATTTCCACGAGTCCTTCCACTAAGCAACATGGGGTACGCTGGCAAGGAAATTGTCATACCTACTTGGCTAATGGCTCCCAGCAGTCTAGTCTTGGAATACAATTTTGATTGAGATCTTCAAATCAGACTCATTTTAGACAAAAGATCCACAGAAATTGTTTCTAAGTTTACATAATATAAATAAATAAATAAAAATTAACCTACCATCCAACACTAATGTCTGCTGAGGTCTGCCAGTGGTACCCAATGGAGGATCGAGTTTTAGAATGTTTTTGTTGAATATCATTGTGGTTCACTACTCTGAAGGAGAAAGTGGTGAACCTTCTGAAAAGAAGCAGAAATTTGAATTTGTACTTGAGCTTCAGAAGATGAAAGAAATTAAACAATTCCTGGAGTAACCATTAACATAGCAGGAGGCTTTCTTTTTGTGATCATCAGCTAAGAATCAGTAAATATAGGCATCTCTTTACCCAACTTATCTTATGCATCTTACTCTTTGTTGATTCCCCCCCAAGTCATAACCTCACTTTTAGCAAGGTCTCATTTAGGCCTTTTAGTCTGGCTTTTGCTGTGCTGAGGTATGAAGAGAATGATACTTTAAACATTGGGCCACAGTGTGGGGATGCCAGTGCTATTAGTGAAAGTTCCCAAAGGGAAAAGCATCTCCAGGAACAAAACACCAAGCCCTAAGGCCTGCCTGTCCTTCCCATGACTCATGGACAATCATGGAGAACTGGAGTCTGGTTTTATTAAAAATGCAAGTTAGATGTTCTCATAGTTTGAGAGTCTTATGATTTAAGAAGATCAGAAGAAAGAAAACGGGCTTGTAGTCTTACACAGAGAAGCCAGAATCTGTGCCTCCTAACCTTACAGTGTACCATGGCCTTGCATGCTTCTTTGGCCATGACCTGAGCCGGCTGACGTGTGGCCTCATCTGCCCTTACCTTTCTAGTTACTTTTTTGCTGGTGTCACCCATATTAACCCACCCACACCACTTTCCAGTGTTCTGTACCCACATATCCATGGGTTCATTAAGCATCTTTCTCATCCAAAAGTTAATTCATCACCTTTCTCCAGAATTACCCAAATTCCCCCACTGGGATAGGTACCAATGTCCACTCTGTTGACCAAGCTAGAAAACTGGCAAGAATCCCATGGCCTCCCTTTCTTCCTCAGCTGTACCACCCTCCACCCACAACCAACAAATTCATCACCAAGTACTTGCACTTCTACCTCCTAATTCTTCCCAGTTCTCCACTCTCTTCAGACCTCTCGCCAGGATCACAGCAGTGACTTCCTAACTGTTCTCCAGGTTCACACGGCTCTCTTAATTCAGAACTCCTTTAGATGAATGGGTAAATCTGTCAGTGGTTTCCTACTGCCTTCAGGATCAATTTCAATTCCTTAGCATAGTGTGTGGGACCCGTCTCAGTCTGCCCTTCAGCAGCTGCCGGTCCTCCTTCTGATCACTGCCCACACTGAATGGCTTGAAGCCGTTCACATGCACTAGGATTTCTAAACTTCATGCCTTTGCAATAGTGTTCTGTTTTTCTGAAATGTCTTTTTCTTTTTGGTCTTATTATTAGTCCTCCTTTCCCTGATAAACTTTCTACTCTCTTGAAGAAACTGTTTATCTTCATCCTAACTCTTTTTTTTCCATTGAATCCAGGGCTGCTTAACCATGGAGCCCCAACCACAGCCCTTTTTGTTTTTTATTTTAAGACGGGGTCTTGCTAAATTGCTTAGGGCCTCACAAAGTTGTTTGAGGCTATGTGATCCTCCTACCTCAGCCTCTCCAGCAGCTAGGATTACAGGTGTGTGCCACCACAGCAGGCTCCCATTGTTTTAAAGCAGTTTGTCTGTGTGCCTTTCAAAGACGATTCCTTGAGGACAGGGCTGGACATTGAATTGTCCTTGTAGTCATGCAGTGTGTTATGGTGCCTATTTGTATAGGTGCTCAGTAAATATTTGATATGTGCATATTAGTGAGTGGATGTTTTAGTCAGCTTTTCATCACTGTGACCAACAAGAACAACATAGAGGAGGAAAAGTTTCTTTGGGGTTTACAGTTTCAGAGGTTCAGTCTATAGACAGCCAACTCAATAGCTCTGGGCCCAAGGTGAGGCAGAACATCAGGTGGAAAGGCATAGTGGAGAAAAACAGTCAGGACATGGCAACCAAGAAGCAGAGAATGAACGCCATACACCAGGGACAAAATATAAACCTCAAACGCACGCCCCCAGTGACCTACTTCTGCTAGCTATATCCTACCTGCCTGCAGTTACCCAGTTCCTCCATATCAGTGGATTAATCCTCATCAGTGATGAGTTAAGGTTCTCATAACCCAGTCATTTTACCTCTGAACATTCATGCATTGTCTCACACTTCATATCTAGATCATAACAGTGGAATAATAAACCTATGTATGAGGGAACAGATAAAAATGCAGATGAATATAATAAACGGTAATCTCTAGCATCAGCTCTCGTTTTTTAAATGTATATTGGTTATTATTATATCACCATAGTCATTTTACTCATGGTCTGTGGAGCTAGTCCCTTTTAAAGTTCTCAGTCATTTGTAAAATGAATGCTTTGAGTGCTACTAGATGATAAAATTGAGTTGGACAATAAAATAAATATTATGTATGTATTTTATTTATTTTTATCAAGTAGGCTGATAGACTAACTTGAGTGTTTAATGTCTTCCTAAAAATACACAATAAATAATGAAAAGTGAATGACCTGATGCCTTCCCTTATTTTCTCTAACTTTTATTTGGAGTGACAGAAGGTTTGGGGAGGGAAGAAGGGAATAAGGAAGAGCATGCAAAGAAGAGAGTCCAATTCTTCCCTCCCTCTCAAATTGCATATCATAGATTCTGATATCTGACATATTGGACAGTGTGGAATGTTGTGGATAATCAGAAATCTGGATCATTGCCATATCAAAACACGCCATTGTGGCCCATGAGTTTTTTGAAGCATTGGAAGCATAACTAAGGGCACTTGGTGTAGTAATGGTGCAAAAAAAAGTGTAACCTTTGATTCCAAAAGTTACTTCAGGATCAGCTGTGCTAGGAGGAGAAGCAGTCACTCTTTAAGGCATGGTGATGCTGGTTTAGCTCAGTATTGTGCCAAACAGAAACTGTTTTTTCTGTGGTCCCAAACCATTATCCCAGAGAAACCCATGAGATCCTCACCAAGATCAACTTTATTCTTGAGTCAGACTGAATTAATTGTAGGTGGTAGGCACCAGGAAAGATGACTCAATGGAAACAGTCACAGCTATTGACAAAACAGTGCAAACCACATTTTCTGTTGATAGTGGACAGAGTTATCCATGAAGGAAAACATTTATTATTGCAATAACAACAAGATTGAACTCCATTTTAACTCATGCTTTTCAGATCCTCTAGCACTCAGTGTAGTGCTTGGTATGTAATTGGCATTAATAAATGTTAATTTGTGATTGCTTTTTCTTGAATTCAGATACAACAAAGAATGTGTTCAGTGTGCCTTCTTCCCTGAAGTCTGGACATGTATGATAATATTAAGGCTTTGCATCACATTAAGGCTTTGCATCACAGTCTTTGGTTGTTAGGAAAAGTCAGCAACATTCAGGAAATTTTTCTAGGATTGAATGTCTAACAGTTGGTTGATGGTAAATAAGCAAGTCTATACAAACTTGTAATACTCAACACTTACCAACAGTAAAAATGTTCAATATTGGGAAATGTTCATGATATCAAGTTAAGTGAAAAATGCTTTATAACCCCCCTTTACATTCTGTACCGTGTGTGACTCTAGAAAACATGCTAAGTGAAAGAAGTGAGACAACCAACCACATATTGTATGAATCCATTTCGGTGAACTGCCAGAGCAGGAATCTGTGGAGACAGAGAGTAAATTAGTGGTTTCTAGGGGCCTCAGGAGGGAGAAGGTGATGAGCAGTGACTCCTGACAGGTTTGGGTTTCTTTTTGGGGTGATAGAAGTGTTCTAGAATTAAACATTGGCAGTGGTTCTACAACATTGTGAATATACATAAAACCACTGAATTGCACACTTTAAATGGAAAATATTGTGTTATATGAATTTTATCTCAATAAAAATACCAAAAACTCCATGATGATATAGCCATTAGAGATGACAAGAGATAATATGATAATTCATTTGAGGTGTTTAGTGCAGCTCCTGATAGGAACACAAATGTGCTCATTTGTGTTCACCATTATTTTATGGTTAACTGTAATAGAATATGTAAAATAAAAACAATTTCACTTTGCAGGTATTCAAGTGAGTTGGTAGTTTGGGGTGAATTTTTTTTATACTTTTTAAAAATTTCTAGTAGAGCTATTCTAATATTGCTAGTATAGTAAATACATTTTTTAAAAATTTGAAAAAAAAATAAGAGTTTTACAAACCCAAGCATCTGGTTTTTGAGATATACTTCTAAGAAAGGCTTGCATTGGTGGAGCTACTCAGATCTTTGGAGAGCAAGAAAAGGATGAGAAAAAGGTCCAGATATATTGCAGTGTAAGGGCATTATAGAGAAACCATCCTTCCATTTATCCAGCATATACACATTGTCATTATAGGAAGTGTCTTTTTATGCTTTTTTTCCTCACCATTAATGTTCATCTCAGAGTAGCTCCAGGAGGCCAAAAGGGCACCTGGTTAATTGCTTACTATAGAGCCTAGCATGTGGCATGGCCTGATAACTATTTCAATGAAAATTTAAAATATTTACCTTTGTCAATAATTCTTATTTAATCAATCCAAAATTAATTTGTGTAATGGGAAACTAGTGGGGAAAAAAACACACAAAAGATTCTAATCTCTGTCCTTCACGTCCCCTCAAACAGTAACAATACTTCTTTCATAAATCTAAGTCAAATGCAATTCAGCTACTATCCCCAGGTTAATTTTATAACTCTAAAAAGTGTAAGCTCCTGAGAACAAGGACTGGTGAGGACCTGGAGAAAACAGAGAGGAAGACCGGCTGATGTACTGATATATGGCTTTTTTTCTCCTTGTGATTTCTAGTATTGCTTCCTGAATAATAATTTTTTTATAAACTTAGAAAGCAAATCACCCCAGAACCCTGGGGACAAGTCTGTGGGACTTGCAGTTGTTTTCTCACACAATAGAGACATAAATAGATGACATTCTGGGTATCTTCTCTTTTAAACTTGGGTCTTTGAACTTAAGAATCCCTAGTTGATTGTTTTCTTCTTGTGTTTCTTTCTCCTCTGTGTTACTAACATATTTATATTTAGCATAAAACCTGGAGAAAGTGTGGACAGCTTTCTTGGAACTGAGATCCTGTGACCCCTATTTTAAAGTGGAGGCTCAGAGGTGCTCATAGCCTCTTGGGCATCAGAGGGATCTCTGAAGGTCACTAACTTAACCTTTTCCCCACCACTTAATAAGAGGACTTAAAATTTATGGCCCTGCTTACATGCCTCACAATTGGTGGAACCCAAATCCCAGCATGCTCATCTAACACCAGTATTCTTTCCACACTATCTCTCTACCTGCTTGGGATCATCTTGCCTGTGTAGGGAAGAGAAGCTCAAAAACGGTGTCCTTGAGTCCCTTGCTAGGGGTGCAGTGTTCTAAGCTACTACCTTACCACTGGGGAATTCCTCACTGGCCTTGCCAAAGGCCTCTATGGTACTCTACCATTCAAGGAGACTATTGACCTTTACCTCTCTCAGGTGGGCATTGCCCTCTCAGGGAGGCCTAACCTGCACACCCTTTGGAGAGGAGTTATTCCCAGCAAGCTTTAGCTTTTGAACCTTCTCCATGCACCTTAATCCAGCCCAAGGTTCCAACTCTGTAATGGGTAGGGAGGGGATGTGTCCTGTGAGATCCTGACCTGGTCTAGGGACCCGAAGATCTCCCAGGGATTATCCTCACCCTGACCTGAATCTGATATTTCCAAATTTGATTGGTCCCAGTTGAGGGCATTCACCAAACACCTCAGGTACTTGAGTATCTTGGGGCAACATCTATAAACCTCCTAACTTGACTGGCATTTCTAATTCTTTTCAGTAAAATAGAGAAATGTTGGAGTACAATTTGTAACAGTGACCTTCAAGAACAAGCTTAATAGAAAGTTTTAATTGCCAAATACAATAACGCATTTCACCTTGCAGTTTGCCCTTGATTGTTTGTAAACTACTCCAAGTTATAACTCTTTTGTTTCTCCCATAAAAACCCATATTTCACTGAAGTCTGAAAAAAATAGTAAGTACTTTTCTTTCTAAGCACACTGCATTCATTTGGATGGAGATGGGTAGAGGCAGTTCATCCTTGGGAATACAAACCCTGAGGTTGGGCACAACATAGGGCTTTTGTGGCTGTTTTTTTTTTTTTTTAAACACAAACACATCTTTATTTTTACATATTGAAGTTTCTTTGACATTCAAGCCAAAAATTTATTTGAAGCAATATAAATAGCATGAGAGAGAATGTTTTTTTTTTTTTTTTTAAAAAACAGCCTTGAGCATTATGGATTATCTTTATGGCATAAGTATATGCATATAGAACAATTGAACCCAGAAAATTAATAAAGCAGGAAAGAAGTATATAATGCCTTTTTAGTTTACTTAAAACATTTTGAATCATCTTAACCACTCATGAGTTTCTAACAGTAGGTTTTGATATATGAACTAAATTAGAGAGGTAATGGATTTGTTCTTTGTCTTAGCTACAATTTGGGAAACATTTATGACCAGAAATGCATTCTGTATTATATACACAAATAAAGAGATCAAGGAAAAGATAGAATATGTAGGAAAACAAAATTAAGGATAGATTTAAAACACAAAATGCACCAAGTGAGAGGTTCATGTATTTGGTCTACTAGTGGGTAAAAGAGGAATACCTGAAATTAAATGGAAATTCTTATATTGATTATAATTCATATTTCTTTTCATTGTCCTACAGTCAAATTTTCACCAGCTGATAATTTGAGTTTATGAATTTGCATACCCAGTTATATCCACTTTGACTTTTCCTGCCATTTAATCATTTCATTTTCAATTAGCATCACTCATCAGAGGTTAGTGAAAGAAAAAAGATATGAGTCATCCCAATTCATTTATTTTGTGGTTTAAAAAAAGTATATATGTGTGTATTGTGGGGAGAGGTACAAGAATTTAGAACAGTTTGAAATATGATGAGGAGGATATTGAAATTTTGTGAGTTTAGTTATCAAAGTTGTTATTAAATTGTTTCCTGTACACTTCATATAAGCATCTTGTTAAGGCAAAATTTCAGGGAACATATAACATTTCTTAAAAGTGAATGTACCCCTGTAGTCAATGTATGTATAAGAACTCAAGATCACAAATTTCATAAAATGGCTCTTGATTGGATAAACTGGAGCATACCATTACTTAGAAATAACTGGACAGAATGCAAACCAATGAAAACATAGTTGTTCAGTAATATAATAAATGTCAAATCAATATAATATTAATTTGCTATTGAAATTACAAAAGTTGCATTAACAGAAAAGCATCACAAAAAATTCATCATTAAAAGTGCATATAACAAAACTATGAGAAAATACAAGTGGATATGCAAGCTATGAAATATGTAAAATGTCTCTGCTGATAAATAGAATAAGGTGGTTTGTAAAAATAAAAGTTATACTTGTTTTTCTAAGATGGTGAATTACTTTCTTTTCCACAATATTCTTTGATATTTTGTGATTATTATACATAGAATTGATGGGAAAGAAATGCAAACCAAAGCTCTTATGTGAGATTATTTTTTTACAGATTAATCGACTAATGTTTACCTTCAACTTATTTCCTTTTAAAATACATTTTTTTAAAAGTCTAAATTTTACAGACTCATGAGTGATGTCTTCTTGCCATTAAAGTTTGCAGTTTGGGGGATATTTTCCCATTAAAAATGTAGATGGGAGAACTCAGCAATGTTCCTCTTTTTTTCCTTGTTTTTCTTAGGCATTGCCATAGGAGTCTTAGTTCGAGAATACAGCAAGCTCTCGAATCTGGAGAAATTCTACTTTGCTTTTCCTGGAGAAATTCTAATGAGGATGCTGAAACTCATCATTTTGCCATTAATTATATCCAGCATGATTACAGGTACCTTGATGTTCTCTGTGATTCTTTAAGGAGTCCAGCAGAATCCATGTTGGCCTTTTCTAATTATGGAAAATTGGAATGCATTAGAGGCATCACACAAATCATGCACTCATATACACTCCTCACTTGGAAAGTGTATATTTGCTTAGGTGAAAACATTTCCTTGGTGTCAGAGTGGTATGGTTTTGTCATGGTGCACTGTCTCTAATCTTCATTTGTTCAACAAATGATGTCTTGTGAGGGGGATGGTATTTCAAATATATTGTAGATAAAACTCCATCTGGGGCACAGAAGTGGGGAAAAGGCATATTTGGTCCCTGAAATGTCAGCTAGTGTCCTCGGGGAAAATGTGGTTGTCAATTTTGATCATGTTTTCAGTAATTCACTCATTTGTTTCCCAGCTGCAGCTGAGCTCTCTCAGCAGCTGCCTTTAGGATCCCTCTGTTCCCTACTCCTCGCCTACTTCTGCTCCTCCACAGGACTCAGAATTTGCTACATACCTGTCCTGCAAATTTGCCAGGGGGCCAGCAGCCAAGTACTGTGGAAAAGACCTAAGTATGGGTTTGTACCATACTTTACAAGGCCAGCATTTTTAAACTTGTGACACAGTTGGATCTGAAAATGACTTTTCACTTATTGGTCATTATATTGTAGGATTTCTTCAAAGAGAAGGAATTCCAAACCATAATTGAATACATAAATAAAGATTATTAAATGGTCTCTTTAGGTTTCTAATAAGCTAAGAACATCAAGGCTATTTACGAACAAAGAGAAGGAATCCTATAATATAATCCTGCAATGTATCTCTTTATCTAGATAGAGACTAACCTGATTGACAAAAATGCCATTTATCTGTAAATGGTATGCTGCTGTATGCATTCCATCACTGCTTGTACTTATCTCAATTCTGGCAATTGAGAAAATGTGGCATGACATTAGTCACTTCTGTTGTCAGCTTCAAAATCAAGGTTTATGTAACCATGCAATTAGGAGACTTGTACGTCCTCTTCTAGAACACTTTTCTCCACTGCCATTGAAAAGATCTGATCTTGTCCAAAACATTGGCCAGGAGGAAGGGAGGAATCTGCTGCATTCAGTAATTGCATTGTTTGAAAAGCTGCCACATTTGACCAATGAACTTCACAAGAGCAAAACTCCAGTCAGAATCGAGTCCCTTGGGAGCTTTGTTCATAAATGGTCTTGGTGTTCTCAGCATATGAGAAACCTAAAGAGAACATTTAATTATCTTTATTTATATATTTAATTATGTTTTGAAATGCCTGAGTTCTTTCAAGCCTCACAGCCTCAGGAACAAATCAGCATATTAGTTGTTTCTCCCACATGATTTTTATTTTCGTATTATTGGAAGCATTTAAATTTGGAAGAATTTTGTATAAGTATACAGATTTCTGGCTTTTTCTGGAAAAAAAATTAAGATCTGGATACACCATTCATACACACCAACACCCATCAAGAGCCAAGAGACAGTGGTTCCATTTAATTGAAGGAAATACATTTGAGGATGCCGCAGTCCCCACCATTCCATATTCCCTAACACCCTGTCCACTTCTCTCTTTTATATTTGCTGATTGGTTCCTGTAGGCACTGCAGTTATAACACCTTAGAAATTTTCCCCATATCAAAGATTCTTAATCTTTTTTTTCTTTTTGTACTCTTTCAAGAGCAAAATGAGAATCTTGGATTCTCTCCTTATATGCGTACAATTGTACAATTGTACGCATATAAGATATTTTGCATACTTTTACATATTTTGTACAAGATTCAAAAGCTGCCTGATGAGTGACATCATTTAATTCTTGTTTCTATTGGGAAAGTAAAGAAAGTTAATCCAAAATTAAGCAGCAAACTCAAAACTCATGTAGTAATCCAGGTTCTAGAAGAAAAGGTAAAAATACATGTATGAATATACTAGTTCTATAATGTTGGCTGTTTGAAAATATGGGCTGTTGAGAATCACTTAGTGATATGTATTTCAGGCTGGCTGTTTTGTGTATAGCTCAGCTTTGTAAATAATCTAGGGAAATAAATTATAATTCTCAGTATTTTAGTGACATAGCTCAGCTGTTTTTCAAAGCCATAGCAAAGATTCTGGTAGGTTCTATACCTATCCTTTACCAAATCCCAAGTAGCTAGTCAGGAGCTAAAGAGAAAGAAAAACCACTACTCATTCTTTTGAGTAGTGACAATGAAATGGTCAGAGATTCCAGGGATATGAGCAAAAGCAGAATAGGGAAAATGGTTCCACTTTCATGTTTAAAATTGTCAGATTAAAGGAAAAAAGTGGCAGTACTAGTATTGACAATGATGTGGGAAAATTCATACACTTTCATTTCCCATCAAAATTGGAACAAACTTTCTGGAAGGTGGTTTAGAACATGTTCTGATCTTTCCACCTGGTAATTCTACTTCATGGGATTTATCATAAAGAAATATACAGAGACATATTCACAGATTTAGGTACAAGAATATTCATGGTAGCATTTTAAAAAATAATGGCAATAAATTATAAGCAATCTAAATATGTGGTATACCCATAAGTTAGGATACTGTGCAACAATTAAAAACCTGCTTGGATACATATTTAGTGACAAGTGGAAATTTTCCTAATACGCGCCCAGTGGAAGGATAAAACAAATTACACAACATGATGTTGTATAAATGCCAGGCTTTTGTAAAATATGTATACATTTTTAAAAGTTGGGTTAAAACCAATAGGTTAACAGTGGTTCAATCTGGATAGTAAGAAAACATGATTCACTGTACTTTCATTACATTTTCAAGGTGAACATGTGTTATTCTGTTTGTCTTGTTTTGTGTTTTCCCCTTTCTTTTGTTTAATGGCAGAAAGTGGGATGAATTCTACTCTGTGCTCCACAGACTTTGCCTCTGGTAATTTCCCTACTCCTCTTCTCTGAGCTCTGCTCCCTGTCCCTGCCAGTTCAGTGCCCCTTTTAGCCTTGTGTGCAGGTCATTCACCCCAGCCCTGCAGCATCATTCCATTTCCCCACCCAGATGATGGCATGGAGAATTCACAGGAAGGGCAGTTTTCACATTGCAAAAGCCTTGGAAAACCCAGCAGGTCACTAGCCTAATTGGTGCATTTATTAAGCCAAAGGAGGATGTTGTGGAAGCTATGCAGATTGAATGCATCCCTCAGGAATACATGAATTAGAGGAATAAATACCGCTAACACTGAGACCCAAGACTAATAATCTGTGCTCCTGAATATTCCTTGCCAAATTAACAGGTTAAAAAAAAGGCCATGAAAGCCTTTGGTGACATAAAAATGCTTATTACTTTATAGCTGTTTTTTTAATAGGATGATAGTCTTTTAAAATAGGATGATAGTTTTTAAATAGGATAATTTATAAGAAGATGATGTTAAGAAACTATCTTAATCAAGAAAATTTGAATATAGGCTTGATATTAGATGATATCAAAGATTTCTGATCATTTTGTTAGAGATGATAATGGCATAGAGTTAATTAAAGAAAATGTTCTTTTTTAAAAAATGCATGTGGAATTATGTGGGGATGAAATAACATAATGTCTCATATTTGCTTTAAAATAGAAAAATGTAAAAGAGAAGGCACACTCAATATAATCTTAAGGCATTTTCAGAGACAAACAGACAGTGGGGGCACTAACAGAATCTTCTCCATGACTTACATTCTAAAAAAAACCCACCTTTCTGCCATGGTGAGGATGATCTGTGCTTGGGCCCTTTTAACATTTAGGTTTCTAAGCTGTTTTTACGTCAAACCACCAGCAAAACAAAAAGAGGAGATGGCTTGTAGATACGCCTGAGTACTGTGACTCTGGAAAAATACTGGCCCAGGTCTTAGTAGCCAGTGAGTTTCAATTCAAGTCATAGTATCCTAATTATTCCATTGGGGGGGGGGGCAGGGGGGGGCTGGGT
>NW_025999998.1:6518404-6573623 GCF_001458135.2 Marmota marmota marmota | reverse complement strand
GGGGGAGGGCTGGGTACTGGGGATTTAACTCAGGGACACTTAACCACTGAGCCACATCCCCAGCCCTATTTTGTATTTTATTTAGAACCAGAGTCTCACTGAATTACTTAGTGTCTTTTGCTGAGGCTGGCTTTGAACTCAGGATCCTCTTGCCTCCTGAGCTGCAGGGATTAAAGGTATGTGCTACTGTGCCAGTGCCTGGCATAGTACCCCTTTCTGATGACCAGAGCCCCTTGTGACCAGCACAGAAACAGAAGAGCCCCTCCAGTCCCACTCCAAGATTCCCCTGCATATGCCCCTGCTCTTAGCCATACTCTTCCATTCATACTGCCTGGGCCAGAAGTGCTCCAGGGCACTACCGCGCCCCCTGGTGTCTGCTGTGGTTGTCACACCTCTCTGTTCATTCTTAAAAAGGAGCAACTGCTTAATTCTCCATGGTGTGGGTAAGGGCAGACTGTTACATAGACCAGAGAATTACTAAAGGTTTTGGGGTGACCAAAAGCAGATGAAAAACAAATGGAGACATCCAACTGCTTCCTAAACGGGATCTTCCAAGGGTCCTACAGTTCCTTAACAGGGATACCCCTCTGTTTAGTTGCCAACGTGCCTCCAGGAAGCTGGTGCAGTTTATGTCTCCAGCCAAGCATTGCTGCACCCCAGGCCCCAGCACCTGACACCAGGTTCTAAGAAGGAAGAGTTTCACTACCACATAGGCCTTCCTGTCCTGACCCAAATGCAATTATTTCCTCTAAAGCTTGCCATTGTGGAATACCTACTCCAGAGAAAAACTTGCAGGCCCAAGGGGTAGGTCTTACCTTATGGGCTCCATCAGGGAACATAGGTAGAATTGGCACACTAGTTGTACCTTTTGGGTTATTGCCTTCCCATCCAGCCCATAGAACTTGGAGTCTGCCCAGGTCAGGATGAGCTAAGTCCATGCTGGTTCCTGTGGACATTTCCTCCTGCAAAGAAGAGAAGCTCATTCCTAACCATTCCTGTGACATCTCAGTCTGGATTTCCTGCAAATGCCTACTCAGACTCAAGAAGGAGCTCAGTGTATTCCAAGTTCATACCAAGCCAAGAAAACTCTCTCCTTTCCCCACACTCCCCTCTCAGGCCACTTTTTGTGGATCCTAGGACAGATTCTACTTCCTGGGCAAATCACATTTAGATATCAGAAGAAACCATTTACCTTCCATGTATCAAGGACTTTACAGTCCCCAAAAGAACATTAGTTGGGTGATTGAATTTACATTTGTGGGGAACCTCTTCAAAGATAAAGTTAAGGACTGGGATTGTAGCTCAGTGGTGGAGTGCTTTTAGCACCACATAAAAATAAATAAATTTGGGGTTGGGGATGTGGCTCAAGTGGTAGCACGCTCACCTGGCATGCATGCGGCCCAGGTTCGATCCTCAGCACCACATACAAACAAAGATGCTGTGTCCGCTAAAAACTAAAAAACTAAATATTAAAATTCTCTCTCTCTCTCTCTCTCTCTCTCTCTCAAAAATAAATAAATACATTTTAAAAATAAAAGTATTGTGTCCATCTACAACTAACAACAACAACAACAAAAGATAAAGTTAAGGCCTAACCCTCAGAAGATTAAAAAAATAAAAATACTACAGGCTTTTAAATGCTAGTTACTTCAGCTTCTATATCAGGATCTCAAAGTTTTTAGGTCTTGACCTTAACCTTAAGGGCAAAAGTTTTCCACTACTTTCTAGCCAAAGGAAAAAAATGTTTAAAGCCTTATAAAAGCTTAGACCTAAAGAGTATTTATTCAGTAACAGATGTAGAATACATATGTGAGTGGTTACCTTTCAAACAGAAGTCACTAAAGTTTCTCCATAAGGAGCCAAACAGTAAATGTTTTAGGCTTTTGAGGCCATTCATTTTCTGTCCAGTTTCCTAACTCTGGTTACCATGGGAAAACAGCCACTGACAATATGTAGATGATGTTGACTGGCTGGGTGCCAGTAAAACATTTATTTACCAAAACATGAACCCCTGATGCAGATGAAAGACAAGACTGGATCCTGATTCTCTAAAAACAATCTAATTGAGATTAAATCCATGTGGCAAAATAAACCACAACACTGAACATGAGTATAAATGCCCTGGAGAGATACAAAGAAATAAAGAGGATGGAGAAGAATAAAATGAAATGGGCCAGAGATTTTGAAGACCCTTATTTTAAAATTCAGGCTTTGCAAGAGATGACACACTTGGATTGTTTGGGCTGGGAAAGGCATTGGTTGAGGCTGTGTATTCATTTACTCAAAGGCAGCTGTGTACCTGGAAATGATCCCACATCCGCCAGTGGAAAGAACCATGCCATGTGCCTCCCTGAGACAGGGTTCAGTTTTATTCAAAAAACATTTATTAATACCAACTGTATGAAAACTAACAGAAAACCACCTATAAGAGGGTGAAGTCCTATCAATCATCTGGTCATGGACCACAGTCTTCCAATAGCCAGGTACAGGAATCTTCTTGTTGGCAAGAAGACACCAGAGTTGCACATATCACGTGGCTATACAACTTGCTGTTAATTATAAGCCACTGCTTGTAAACATAGGTATCTAGGAGCTGTAATGCCAACTTCAGCTGTGGAAGTTGCACTCTTTCTTGAAACTGTGATGGTCTGTTATACAGTTCAGTTTTAATGAAAATTACCACTTCAAGGTTCTTTATAAAACTCCACCCTGGGGAAGGTTGTGGCCTAATACTGCAACACCTGGAATCAGTTGTCTCTTCCTGCCTTCTAAGTGCCCCCTGGCCCTATCCCCAGCCTTATGTGGGAACCAGGAAAATAAGGTAATTTAAGCAGCTTTTTTCACATGAGTTAAACCTTTCCCTAAGATCATCAATATATGTGTTGAATAAGAACACACTTATTAAATCCAAGGGACTTATATTAATTTGATGTCTATAATGCTTTCCCCCCCCAAGACAAAAGGAACACAAAGTGTAAAAGAAGTAAAGTTTCCTTAATGGATGTGCCATTTGCCCAGTAATAACATGAAAAGTGGCAGGGGATAAACATGCTCGGCTTCAGTCTCTCCCTGAGACTGTGAAGCCCAAGAATCAACCATGAATGAGCTTTCTTATGCCTAAACTGCTACTTGACTAGTTTGCAGCCCTGTTTTTACTATAAGATAACCCAGTTGTGTTTCTTTAAAAAGGAGAGAGAAACCCAGCAGGGGTTTTAATGATCCTCCAGTGTGTTGAATGCATAGACCTAGGAGACTTCATTCATTCATTCCATCTTCAGTGAGCCAGGCTGTATGCTAGGCATGAAAGACATCAAGTTAAATCCTATCCTAGCAAGAAAGAGAGACTGTATTACAATGCTATGTGGTAAGTGCTGTGTGGGAATGAGAGCAGTGGAAGGAACAGAGAGGTGGGATTTTGAAGGAAAGATAGGAGTCAAGAGAAAGGAAAAAGGATATTCCAGACAGAAGAGAATGGCTGAATGCATAGCATCTGGGAAAGCAGTGAGATTTAATTGATGTACTAGAAACACAGGGAGGAGGAATGGGATAGAAGAGTGAGCATGTGCTTCAGTGGCTTTGTGTGGACTTGAGCCTATAGGCACAGGAAAGTTATAGCAGTGACTGCCACTTGTGCCATTTTCTACAAAGGGACACCCTGAATAAGCTTCAGGTGGGGAAGTGTCCATCATAGAGGGGCAGGAGAGTCTAGTGGTTAAGAGTACAAACCCACACTACCTGGGTTTGAATCCTGATTGTGCCATTTACCAGCCTGGAAACCATGCATGAGTTACTTAATGTGTCCTCAACTCTAAATTAGGAGTAATACTAGTTCTGTGTAATAATGCATCTAGAATACTATATAATTTTGTATTTACTTCTTTTTGCCCACTGTCAAAAGTTTCTGGAAAATCCCCGAATTGGCACCAGGAGCTACAAGTTTCAATATTAGGATTTAGCTACATACATGTGAGGCACCAAATGCCTTAATTCAGGAAATGAAAACAATATAAAAAAGACTTGGTCTTCTAACAGTTTGTGAAGTTCACCAGCATACAAGAAGCTTCTGCCTAGAAGCCTTAGCTACCAATTTTATAGGATAAGGAAAAGCAAACCGTCAAATAATGATAATAATAACTATGTTGTGGCAGAAAAACAGAAACCTCCCATTGAGCCTTAAGCTGGCTGCTGATGTTGAAGCATTCATGAACTTTAGAGGAGAATAGTTAAATACCTTGGATCCTCTGGGGTGTGTTTAATGTTTTTATTGAACAATAAGCCTCCTAAAAATGTTATGGGATCTTCTGAACAATTGGTCCCAACTTTAAATACCGCAACACTCCATGGTATTAAAAAATGTTAAAACAGCCCACTGTCTACCAAAGAACCAAGAGACCAACTACTGCTTCTTGACACATGTTTTGAACATCAAATGTGGACAGTGGCTATAAAGTGACCTTGCTTGATTCTGCCCAAGAACTGGTTTGTTTTGTTTACTTCAAAGAATTGTCTAGGGTGATGATATCACCTATTTTAAGGAAGTTCTTTATATTAATGTCTCTAAGAAATAGAGATATATAGGTGAAGTGTGCACAGAAATATGTTTTGCATACTCCCCTCTGCCTTTTCTCTTGCCTTTTAACCTCCCAGGGGTATTAATCCAGGCTGTCAGATTTCCCTGTGCCCTGGACTAACAAAGTGAGATCATATCCAGCCTTGTTTTCTCCAGGGAATTAAAAAAAATTTTTNGGGGGGGGGGGGATAAGTTCGTGTTTGTTGTGCCTTTCATTGCTCAGTGACATGCATCATATTGATCATTCATTCTGTAATATTGGGGACTGCTTGCCTAGCACTAGTCTATGCACTGTCCCAGGCATGATATAGACACTAATTCTAATCCTCATGACAGCTGTGCAAGCAGAGGTTGTTCACTTTGCTCCTCACCATCACCCTTAAAGAGGTGTAGGCATTTAAAACCTCCACTGTGTCAATGAGGAAACTGAGTCTGGGAGGAGAAGGCTGGGATTTGAGCCCAATCTGTACCAGCAGAGCCCATGCTTGTTTCTCTCTATGCAGGTGGACTCCCCTGGAGATAGATAGGAGTCGTCCACATAGCAGGCTCTAACTCCTATGCAACTCTGAGATTCTTGAATGTTGTGTCCATTCAGAATTGTGAAGCACCATCAAATGACAGACTAAAAAGCTTCCCAATGACAAAGTTAATTTTGATACCTTAACTGCAAGATGGATAGGGAATGTCATGAAAACTTTGTTCTCCTGTGGGAGGCAGCTTCATCAGAGGGCTTTCTGACGAGTCTTTTGCTCTTGGATGTTTATTTTTAAAACCTGCTATTGTTTGGCCCAGGCACTGCTTCCTTTGCAGTGTTTTTATAAAAAGTTCAGATGATTACTGCTTTGGCCAAGAGCCAACATCCCAGCTCTTCAGAGCCTCCTCCTGGGGTAAAGAAAGCAAATGTTCTTTCCTAAAATAAAGCACTAGCAGGTACCCCCGACTTCCAAGGACAACCATGGATCTTATCCCTGTTTCTAGGCCATAGCCCAACTCAGAACTGTCCTGGTTCAAAGGATGATCCTGGCCTTATTGGTAACTGGAGTCCTGTGCATTTTTTTTTCTGTCTAATTCAGGTGCTCCATCAAGTCTCACCTGATTCTCAGAAAGTCCACAGTACCTGTTCTGTACACCAGGGCTTCACAATATATCTGGTTCTTAAACTAGATGAGAAAATCCCGTTTTTAAAATTTCTAATCTGTCACAGATCAGCAGCCTTTATAAACTATAATAAAAACAATTTACCAGAAAAATGATACAAAAAAGACATATAAAACTCTAGCCTTATTTTTTATTATTGCAGTCAACAGGATCATTACTGTAAATGCTTTTCAACACTTGTGTTAATGTCTGTGCAGATCCTCTTGCTCCTGCTTTGTGATGGATGAACACACAGTCTACTATCATTTGTCAGTTCCGGTGGAACAGCCATTAGCTCCCAGGAGGAAGGAGTTTCTGGAACTATAAATCGAGGAGGTCCCCTAGATTTCTCCAGGCACCAGGCCTGAGAGCAGGAAACCCAGGTGGATGTTGAGAGTAAAACCCAGCATAAGGCAGGGCCACGTTTCAGCCATGTGGACATGCTGTCCTACCTATCTCTGCTAAGGGATGGAGAGGCACCACCTTCAGAGTCTGAGCCCTGGATTATAGTGCCATGTGCATGGCAAATATTCACTAAGCTTGACCACTAGTTCCCAGTGTGGCAATATCACCCTAAAGGCAGCAAAAGCTGATTTGAGGTGAGCAGCAGCGGCAGGGGAGGGGAGGGATTTTATTCTATGTAAAAAGCAAATGTAGTCATTTAGTACATAAACACATAATTTGTGGTACTAAAATTTCATGAAGGTGGTTATTAAGGGGAAAATGTCTAAAAGACTTTGTGGGAGGGAGATGAACCATAATAAAGAAAAACAAGTTGAGAGACACAAAGATGTTAAACATGTTTTCACCTAGAAGCTTTTGGCAAGTGTTTTTCTTGGCTACCCTGAGAACCCAACCTAACCATTATGTACAAGTGATTCTAAGGAGGCTACCTGCTGAGTTCTACTTTTCTGACACACAAATAGACTTTTAGAATGGACTCAGTTGATAAAAGGAAGATGACCTATAAAAAGTGTAGCTCTCCCCACCATGTGGAAAGTTTGACATGAAAAGATTCATAAAGTACTTTATTGAATGTTCTGGAGACCCAGAGAAGAATAAGCATCAGGCTTTGGAGCAATATGGCACCATGTGCCCAGAGATTGTGCCTTATCTCTTCCTCTCCCTGCCCCTATGTTGGCAAGGTCAGGAGGCTTCACCAGTTTTCATAATGGAGTTAAACTTGAGCTGTTCATTCAGTATTGTTGAGCACCCACTAAATGCTGAACACTCCAGTAAGGTCTAAAGATTGAGCTGTCTAATGTGATAACTATTAGTTGTATGTGGCTATTTAAGTTGAACTTGATTTAAATTAAAATTGAAATACAATTCCTCAGGCACAGTAGCCACTTTTCAATTGCTCACTAGCCTTATGTAGTATGTGGCTACTTCAATGGATGGCACAAATACAGAGCATCTCCACATCCCAGGAAGTAACACTGGATAGCACCAGTCTAGAATTTTGCAGCACATGAATGAAACCACAGTGGCATAGTGGTTAAGAATATGGTCTTCAGGGTCAAACCAGGACTGGGATCCCAGCTTCACCACTGACCTCCTCAGCTTTATATTCATGGTGATTGCTTAGCCTTTCTCAGCCACAACTTTCTCCTCTGTAAAGAGGATAATAATAATGCCTGTCTCTTAGGATTACAATGTGAATTAAAGGACTTGACTGAGTAATATGCAGTCCGTATAGTGGCTTCTGCCATCATTATTATCATTTTTGTTATAATTATCATCATCATCATCATCACCATCATTGTTGGCAGGTGGGGTGTTCAGACCATGCAGACAGACATTCATAGTTATTAAGTTCTGTAATGTTCTATTATATAGGGTTTCAAAGGCTAGGCTGTTTTCCTTGTATATGTCCCTTCCCTCTACAGTGCTAGTCACCATATCCCCAAGAATGCATTATAAATCATCCAAGAGTCTGGATTTGGCGTGCTGCTCTGGCCCACAACCAATACTGATGACTAGAGAAGTAGAAGTGTAACTGTAAGAGTGTAGAAAAGTACAGAGTTTTCTGCTATATCCAGGAATACTGGAGGCATGAGATAGATGAGAGGAATGGGAAGTCAAGCCCTTACTAACAGTGACTACAAGATAGTTGCCGTGCTCCTGCTGAGAGGAGCTGATTGACTGCTCCAGGAGGTATTTGCCTAGATATTTCCACCAAGAAGCTTATTATTCTGAAGGCTTTTATTGCCAGCTGAGTCCTGACGTACAGTCGGAAGCACCAGCCCATGGCCAAATCATTAAGACAAATTAAGACATATTAACATATGCTGGGAACAATTACCCACATAGATTTAATTTGTTTCACTGCTGGAATAAAGTCCTGAGAGGGTACCAAATACATACCAGGGAACCGTTCCATAACTACCCTGTGAATCTGTCACTTATCGGCCCTTTAGGGGCTGGTACATGCTTGAATTGGACATCTACCAAAGAAGGACAGTATATCTGAAAATACATCCTACATGAAGTCGGGATTACAGGTGCTTCTGTAGTTTACATAGGATTGTGTTAAAGTGGTGAGTTTCTTGTTTCTTTTTAACCTGCCCTTATTTTTGTAAATAATTATAATTGTCAAAATAATAGACTGAGCTCTAAAATGAAATAGGCACATTTTATAATCATACAGTATTTAAAAAATCATAAAATAACAAACGTATTTACATTATTGTTTGCTATTTATTAGAGAGATCTAAATTAAAAATGAGATTGTTGGTTCTTTTGTGAATTGTGGCCTTCAGCTTATTATTGTTGTTCTTTGCATAAGTGTTATTTTTCAATGCCTTACTGTCAGGAAAGAAGTTCCCCTCAGCACACCAAATTCCATTTTTCCCAAACAAGGAGAATAGACTCTATCATCAAGGATACTCTAGGATGTGACTCTTGTAACATGCCTGTCATTTGTGATTGCACAACCTTGTCCTGGAGGTTGCTGAATGGCCCTTTAACAACTTCCTGGGTAACTGCTAAAGAGGCCAGGGCTCCCTCTCTCAAAATATTAACTTCCAGAAGAGTAATCAAACCCAAGGAATAGGGTGTGTAAAGGGAGAAATGACTTAGATCTGTCATCATAACGGTGATACTGTCCTTGCAGATTTTTCCTAACTGTCACGTATGTACCATTACATGTGAGGAGCATAATCCCCCAGTCACTTAAAAGAAAGGGTAAGCCTTTTATAGTGGGAGGGGAAACCATAAAAGCTGCCTGAGCATCCTGTTAGCCATACAGGTTTACTACCTTTCCCTGGGGATTGCCTTGTGACAACCTCTTCTTTTTTCCTGTTACCCTGTACTTAGGGCTTTGCAAACAGTTATAGGAAAACTCATAAGTGTTGAAAATGCAAAATAATTTTCTATGATGATAATTTGACTCAAAAACGTGATCTTCATTTTAGAACTTATGTAGGTTAAAGTCTGAAATCTTAAATGACAGCTTGCTTTGGTTGTTTCTCAATTTTTCCCATCCCCCTCATAGAAGTCCATTTAGAGAGCATCATTTGACCTCATTTATACAAGCATTTTTATTTATTTATTTTTATGTGGTGCTGAGGATTGAACCCAGTGCCTCACAGATGCTAGGCAAGTGCTCTACTACTAAGCCACAACTCCAGCGATACAAGCATTTTTGATGGAGGGCAAAGGTTTCTAGCAAGCAGAGATATATACCTTCCACCTCTAATATAGCTGTCCTTGGCATTCCAGAAACCCCCCTTAAATTTAGGCAACACTCCTCTTGGTATCCCAAGACTATTTGAAACTGGATCCAATGATGTGGCCATAAGTCTCTTAAATCACCTGTGCCTTTGGAAACAGAACCTGTGCCTTTTTCAAACAGAAATTTTAAGGCATCTCATAAAGTTGCTCAACTAGCAGCAATTTGAAAATCATGAAAAGAGGAAGGAAATATGTTAGGAAAAGGATGGATAATGAAATTACCAAGAATTATTATTGAATCAGGATCCGAGACAGTCTAAAGATCTAGCTTAAGTAAGTGAATGATGATTTAGTACATTAGGATCCAGGGAGATTATGTAGCCATTAAGATTATCAGTAGGGTAAGTTTGTAACAATGAGAGAGAATGCTTATAATACAAAATTAAGAAGACAGTGGGTTAAAAACATCAAGGAAAAAATATTGGAGAAAAATTCACTGGCTTATTAACTGTGGTTGGGTTAGATAAAGTCTTTTAATTTCATCTTTATTTTTGTTCTAGTTAATTGTAATGATTATGCATTCCTTTTATAATCACACATAAATGTTACTTTTTCACTTGACTGAGCTTCCTGACAGAAGAGACAGACGGGAAAATAATCATGACACCCATGATTCTTATTAAGCGATAAAGAGTACTGTCTCAGTTCTTCAAGATAAATTGTTACCTTAGTATGGAATTCCAGGAAAGTTTTATCAGTTTATCATAAAGGATATTGAGTGACATAATATGCAAATCCTGGTAAGGTTCTTACAGCACTTGCAGAAGAGATACTCCTTGTAATTGCTTCATAACTGCCCTTAAGAACAACAGAGACCAAAGCTGTTAGCCTGCCCAGGGTCTCTATTTCTTAATTTTTAGCTTGGGAATTTTTAAGTGCTTCTTTTGCCCATTGTGTCTTATCCAAACTGACTGTGTGAGATGGGCCTCTCAGCTCCTCATTTCACACCCTAAGAATTGAATCACCAATCCTGGAATTCTGTCTTTTTTGGGGCGTGGGGGGTGTTACTGGGGATTGAACTCAGGGGCACTCAACCACTGAGCCACATGGCCAGCCCTATTTTGTAATTTATTTAGAGACAGGGTCTCACTGAGTTGTTTAGTGCCTCACCTTTTGCTGAGGCTGTCTTTGAACTCATGATCCTTCTGTCTCAGCCTCCGGAGTTGCTGGGATTATAGGCCCAGCTGGAATTCTGTCTTTTAAAAATGAGTGAATTTGACCTTTCCCTCCTCTCCTTCCAGGTGTTGCTGCACTGGACTCCAGTGTATCTGGAAAAATTGGACTGCGTGCTGTAGTATATTATTTCTGTACCACCATCATTGCTGTAATTCTAGGTAATGTTTATTTCTGAATCCTTATTCCCCTATACAATTGTGACTTTTCATCCAAAAAGTAGTTGGAGTGTTAAAAATGAAGATTATTTTAAATCAGAAAGTAATATATCAAACTGCCCTGGAACTTTTTGCTTTGAAGTCTACATTGCACCTGTTATGTGAAGGCAATGCAATGCTGACATAATTTTAGACATGGTACTGCTTATTAGAGTCTCTACTAAGAAAAAGGAAGTGGATGACAGTTCCATACCTTATCAGAGTCATTGGTTGAAGAAAGTGAAGCCAAGAGCTTATGTAATCTTAAACTGGATAATTAATCTATAATAGTGGTACTGAGTATAATGATACATATTTCCAGAAAGGTAGGATTTCAGTGCATTTCACATTTTACCAAATGCTAACAGCTAACAGTATTGCTAAGTATAAATCCCACTTGTACAAGGGAGAAAGAGAAAGTTTTAATAAAGGAAGAGCTATTCTTATAGCTTCAAGATCTTTTGTGACCTAGCATGACATTTTAAGAAGGGTGCCCAGAGTGGGAAGAAAGGAAGGAAATGTTCTCAGATGTTGCAGCCAGCCTGATCCTTGCAGCCTTGATTCAGTGAATGGGTAAGAGGTGGGATATGGGGAAGTTTTAGTGGTATTAGGCTGAGGGGCTTAGGAGGGCCTGAGCCCAGCCCTAAACCAAAGTTGTATCTCTTTAAGGGGATCCAGCACAAAGAAAAAATAGCAGAAAAAAAGCAAGATATTGCCTTATAATTAACTGGGTATATATCCCTTCTGCAGCCCTGACAGGGGAAAGTGGGCCATAAAGAAAAGATCCACAGCCCTCTTACTGCCCAGCGACTGGTCCTACAAGCAAAACTGACCCATTCTACACTCCAAAGTCCCCTTAGTACTTCCTCCTCTTGGGAAAGGAGCAAGAAAGGCATGGAAATATCTTTTCTTCCTCTCTGTCTTTTAGTCAAACATCCCTCAATGCCTTGGTCTCTTCTACAACCTCCCATTTCTGCTAGACACTTTGAGAGACAGAAACCCATTATTTCCAGAGATCACAATGGTGCTTTTAGATGACCTAGCATGCAGACAGGTCTTCCTTACAGCATGAAGCACCTTCCCTCCCTGCAGTTCCTGTCTATCTATTCTCCATTCCACCCCTGAATGACACTCACCCACAATACAGCATTCTAGTTCTTCCAAGGCCTTTGGTAAAGAAGGTAGACAAGACAAAGCTTGTTCTGTATGACCTGCAGAATGACGAGCGTCTGTGGGCTAAATTACAAAAGATATCAACAGGTTCCCTGGGCCAGGAAATGAAGTACCTTCACCCGCACACCTGCCTAGGTTGATCTCATGAATTGAAGAAAAGAAAAGAATTCTCATCAATAGGTATTTCCAGAAGCAATTCTTAGATGCTTAAAGGGGCGGGGGGAGGGCGCAGAATTCCTTCTGCTTATGAATTTCAATGGGGAAGTAATTAAGGAAGCCACGAATGTCTCAGCATTTGGTTAATTTCAGGTCTCCTCATTACAGTGTTAGAAGAATGCACCAGGATGCCAAATGTTCTGGAAGGTTCTTTATTTTTTATTTTCACATTTTTGGTACCAGGGATTAAACCCAGGGGCACTTAACCACTGAGCTACATCCCCAGCCCTTTTTATTTTTTATTTTGACACAGGGTCTGACTTAAGTTGCTTTGGGGCTTGTTAAGTTCCTGAGGCAGGCTTTGAACTTGTGATCCTCCTGCCTCTGCTTCTCAAGTTACAGGAATTACAGGCGTATGCCACCACACATGGCCCGGAAGTTTCTTAATGCACTGTGGATACTGTCCTTGATCATAGGTATTGTGCTGGTGGTGAGCATCAAGCCAGGTGTCACCCAGAAGGTGTCTGAAATCGACAGGATGGGGAGCACCCCGGAAGTCAGCACAGTAGATGCCATGTTAGACCTGATCAGGTGAGAGTCTTAGCTTCCTGGTTGTGCCAGCTGTGTAGTTACAGGAGGCCAAGGCCATGTGCATGCTTTAATGCTCTTCTATCTTGACATTTTTAGTAATTTTTAAAATTATTATGCATCTTCATTTTACCTTGGACCCCACAAATTACATGGCAAGTAATTACTGCTTGCTGGTCATGGTTCCAAGAGGATTAGAAGCAACAGTGTCCTCTGTAATGATTTAGGATGGACAGAGATGCAGAAAGTATCTTTATTGTATAAAGATGTCGGACTGGGTTGTATGTTCAGTCCGTAGCACTCTTGGAGATACACATTGTTTTTCATTGTAGGGAGAAAACCTCACACTTGGAAAAATACATTTTTTTTAACTGTACAGGAAAAATCCTCTTATCTAAAACAGATCCAGAAATAGGTTTGTTGATTTAAAGTAGCAATTAAATCAGAGATTCACAAAAGGTGTTCTAGGAGAGCTGGGTGTGACACTGTGATAAAAGTATTTGTCTAGCACGCACAAGGCCATGGGTTCAATCCCCAGCAACACCCCCCACACACACACACAAAAAAAAAAGTTATAGGAGCTGTATTACATATTTTTTCCTACCTAAAAGTTAAAAGCATTTATTCACCAATTTTTTTGATGTAGGGTCACAGTCTTTGTTTCAATGTATCACTTCATTGTATTTTCATAATTTCTGTTGCATATGGTGCCCTTATAAATGCATCTTTTACAATTTCCAGGTTGAGTTTCTATAGAGTGAAGCAACCCAAACCCTTCAAAATTGCAAAGAAAGTCAAGTGCCAAATCATTCCACTTTTTCTTTTTATTTAAGTTGTCTCCTCATATCAAATTTAATAGTGAAAATTTTAGTCATTGGCCTCTATTGAGATTCCAGGCATTCAGCTTGGTTTTTAATAGAAACCACACTGTCTTTTTCACAGCCATATTTCAATGCTTTAACATTTAATTCAATAATTACAATAATATTTGCAATTGGCATAAAGAATTTGGGAACAGATTATTAGTAGAAATATTGTCTCATGTATGAAAACTGAAATGTGCAGAAAATTAAAGAATTGTCTCTCAACTACAAGTATCTACCTGCCAGCTTTTCACTGGGCTCCGCAACTGTTGTTACTCAGTGAACTGGTTAAGTGACATTTGATTAGGAGAACATTCTATACTCAGTTAAGGCTCGGCAAACAAGAAAGAAATCTTATTACAAGGAAGTGTTTTTCAAAAGAGAGGCCAGAGGAGAAATCAGAGTACTCATTCTATCTTACACTCATTTTTTATCAATGTATTTGAGTATGATTAAAAAAAAACACTTTTTTGCCATCCTATAATACTGCTTTTCATGTCTCCAACAGGAATATGTTCCCTGAGAACCTTGTCCAAGCCTGTTTTCAGCAGGTAATATTAATGACTTTTACCCTTGAGTTTCTCTCTTCTTTCCATTACCAGTTAAGATATTTTTTTTTCCTTCTATGATCCAAGAAATGGAAGTAATCCCATCAAACCTGGCAGTGGGCAGTGCACCTGTGAATGAAGAGTTTCAGTGGCTTTTCTGTTTTGTATCCTTGCTTTCAAACCAACAGTCAAATGCATGTCATAATTTACACTGCTTCCTTTTCCCATATGCAGTTTCCCTCAAAAGGGCTCAAATGGAGCAATTAGTAATCTTTCAAACAATGAGTGGCTTAAAATGTGGCCTTCAGTACCTATTCTGGAGAATCATGTTACTTTTGTAAAGAAATGTGAACTGTCTGTTGATGCAGTGCAATGGTTAGAAAAAGAGCTTTCTATCTCTTCTTTCTTGCTGCTCTGGTGTTGGCAATCTGTATCTAACACACATGACATAGCTAGAATTCCTGAGATTATTTCTTTTCTTTAACCATTATATGTCCATTGCCCATACTCTGGAGAGCAATGTAACAAAGCCATAGGGGTTTTTTTCCCCCCTCTAGGAAAGTTTGACATCTCTTCACTCCATGGACAAGTCTTTTTCTTCCATTTGTCAAGACAGCTGAGTCTATCACAAACTGCTGTATTCATTTACATAAATTACATGAACAGAAACTTCTGTGTATACCAACAAAAATGGCAATTATATTGCTCCCTGCCAACCTCCATGGGGCACAGAACCACCTCTATTTCAGGGGTGCCTTTGCAGATCAGCCACAGTGGTCATTTGTGAGGTTCTCAGTGTTGGCAGAGCCCTGTAGGAGGGACATTTGCGCCTGGTGTAATAATATACTAGCTCTTTCTTAAACCTCTGTGTCAAAGCTCCACAGATCCAAACAGAACTGAAGGAAACAGAAATCTCACTCACTGAATAGCCCTAAAGGGACTGTTGATTTGGATGCAACTATCTTGTTAAAACTTTCTGGATATTTATTAAAGTCCTGGGGACTACTTTTACCAAAGTGATGAGGTATTTTTTTCCAATTAAAAAAATTAATTAATAAAAGCAAAAGTGATAGGAATCCCTATTGGGTCTTTCTGTGAAAGCACCTGTGGAGAAAACATCCTTTCTTTCACATTATTTCTCCATTTATTTTGTCCTTATTATGAAAGTGAAAGAACGTTCTGACATTATTGAATGGTGGTTGTGGGAGTCAGGGATTTGGATTTCTCAATCCATTTTTAGTTATAAAACCTCATGGGTGGTTTTATCAAAAACTAGAAGCAACAGAAGCACTGAAGGTAGAACTCTTTGGAGGTACTTGTTTGGCAAAAATAACTTATTCCTATGGTGTAGCATCAAAGATGCTAAAAATCTTATTTGTTTGCTTGTCTTTGTTTTTCTCCAATATGCAGTACAAAACCAAGCGTGAAGAAGTAAAGCCCCCCAGTGATCCCCAGAGGAACATGACAGAGGAGCCTGTCACCATCATGATGTCCACAGTTTCTGAGGTACCATTCTGTCACCTGCTTTTTTCCCCCAGTAGGCAGATGCCACTCATGAGTGAGCAGAAGATGAAAGATAGTCAGTCTTTGTTATTCACAGAATCCATATTTGTGAATTCTCCTTTTTTCGAACTTACTTGTGACCCCCAAATCAATATTCATGGCACATTCATAGTCATTGGCAAAAAGCAGCACAAAATTTGAGTTGCCCACTGTGCATGTTCCCAGGTGAGGCTGGACTAGGCTGGACCTGCCTACTTTTGGCTCTCACTCTGTAAGCAAATGTCCATCTTGTGATGCATTTAGTGCCATTTTTTTCCATTTTTGTGCTTTTTCATGGTGATTTCACTATTTAATGTGAACAGAAACAAAGTACTAAAGTACTCTTTAAGGGTTCCTAAACACAAGAAGGCTGTGATGTGTCTTAAGGAGAAAATATGTGTGTTAAAGAATCTTCATTCAGGCAGGAGTAATAGTGCTGTTGGTCATGAGTTCAATGTCAATGAATCAGCAGTATATATTAAATGAGATGTTTTTAAGCAGAAACCCGCATAAAAATGTCACCTATTGATTGTTTGATGTGACTAGTAGCAATCATTCAGCATTTGCTAACTCAATATGTTGGTGTGGCGGGGGGGAACTATACTACATAAAAACTAGTAAGAACAAAGGGTTTCAACTGTATACATAGGGAAAAGAATGAGGCTTGTTGCCACTGAATTTTTGACACCTTTTACAATTGGGTACCTTTATAAAACTAAATCAGTTTTATAAAGCTATATAAACACAGGATACAGACCCACAGTTCCATGTCCAAATCTTTCTACCCAGAAATGATTCTAATTCCAAAGCTTTTAAGACTTTAGAAGGGTTATACAATATATACACTGTATGATAAGTAACATCTGTGAGATTGCAGCAACACTCCAGAGAATCAAACATCATCAATATTTCTGTAACAAACACGTGGATACTCTGTAAAGTCAGAGAAACAGATTATCAGTAGCCTCATCTCTGTTCAGAATAGGTTTTGTCACCCAGAGTTTTCTATAAACTTACCAATTAGATCAATGGACTTTAAGATCTTTAGGGATTTCAGAACTGGAATGTATGGTCCTGAATTGATACCTTTGTAGGCCTCTAATAGACATCTCCTGAATGTCCTCTGCCTTCACATAAAAAGGAAAGATTTAAGGAAAAGAGAAATATTCCATATATTTAAGAATTCAAATTAAGTAGACAACGGATGGCTCCTTGCTTCCTACTTCAGAAAGCCTTAGCTTCTTGGGCTTTGGGTAGAGGGCCTCCATGACCTGACTTCTCTGGAGTCTTCCTAGCTTTCTTCCCAACAGCCCCCTCTCTTCTATCCAGATCTGCCTCCTCACTTACCCCTTATTCCTGCCTTTTGATGTGCTTCCAAAGTATTTTTCTGAGCACCTTCCATATGCCAGGCCCTGCTGGGCCTTGGGATTATAATAGTAAAAAGGCAGATACTGCATCTGTCCTCATGCGAAGAGTGATGGATATTACAATGGAGAAGAACTGGTTCTTTTAGAGTCATCCAACAGAGAGGTTTAAGTTAGGGTGTCAGCCATAGGAACAGTTATGTAAGAATTATTATCCAAGCAAGTTACAAAGGCCCGTATGCCATGATTTTTGCCTGTGCGTACCATTTTTTCTGGAACATACTTTGTCTCCTGGCTGCCTACTCCTCAAACTTAGCTTTCCCTAACCTCGAAGTCCTCATTCATGTCCCAGTCTCTGTGTGATGCTTGTAACTCATAGCTTGGCTATGTCTTTAATTACACACCATTTTGCTATTGGCTCATGTTTCTCACAGTTGGTCTCATCTCTCCAGCTGAATTTTAAGGCCTTGCACTATAGCCAATGCAGTTAGAACACTCTAGCTGCTCCATAAATATTTGTTTCATCATAAATAAGAAATGACTGATACCCCAGTGGCTTGTTAACCTAATTCTTTATCACCCTGGTTTGCACCAGTCAGATTATGTTTTCTCTCAGTGAATCTCAGGGTATTTTTACTCAGGATAAATTGAAGAAATGGCTCATTGTAGTAGGTATCTGGCTAATTTTATATCTATCTCTAAAATCCTGTTGGTCATACAAGAACAGAGACAGTGAAAAATGTTCCTGTGCTTCATTATCAGGATAAAACAGATGGTAGTTTGTGCTTCCTGTGTTATTAATTCCCGTCTTTCTTTAAAAACGAACTCCAAATGTAGCTAGTAGTTTAAATAACCCTGAAAAGTGCTCTGATTCTAAAATTTATAACAAAAATTGAAAAAAAATAGAACTATAAATCTTCAGAAAAAATATTAAAATATGGACTTGTTAAGAAAAGGGAGGGGGGCTGGGGCTGTAGCTCAGTGGTAGAGCGCCCACCCCGCACGTGTGAGGCACTGGGTTTTATCCTCAGCACCACATAAAAAAATAAATAAATAAAAGACTAAGCTGTATAGTCAGGCTTTAATATAAAAAATAAAATAAAAGGGGGGACTTTAAATTTCATTGGGGGAGGGGATTTGATACTTGTGTAGGGTTTTTAATAATTATTATATTTCCTAAAGTATTATCGACTCTAATAGATCACTGTGATTATCATCATGTATCAATATATTTTCTTTGTTTTGGTCCACAGAACAAAACAAAGGAATACAGAATCGTGGGCATGTATTCAGATGGCATAAATGTTCTAGGCTTGATTATCTTTTGCCTCGTCTTCGGACTTGTCATTGGAAAAATGGGAGAAAAGGGACAGATTCTGGTGGATTTCTTCAACGCCTTGAGTGACGCAACCATGAAAATTGTTCAGATCATTATGTGGTGAGCAGACACTATTTGAGACCATTTTGCTTCTCCTAAAAACTCTGTATCCTCAAAATTAGAAAGATGAGGCTTATGTTCCTCAACTCGTCTCCTCTTGGAGATGGAGACATTAGAAATCAAGACACTGGAGTATGAAATAGCTCCATATACTCCTCAGTAGGTAGTTCATTAATAAATGTCTAGCTATCAGCCACTGTCTTTTCCCTCAAAGTCCTGGCAGGTCATCTTGCACCCAACCAACACTCAGGTGAGAAGTGCTCCTAAAGGGATGATCTGGAAGAGCTCCTCGCAGATCAGAACAGAGGGTGCTTTCAGGGTGCTTTCCTTCTTAGGCCCCATGCAGAAATGAGGTTCAAAACATCAAAAATGCTACAGCAGGGCCACTAGCTCACTCAAAGGAAAACTGCCATCTGAGCATCCCAGAGACACCACCTAAGTATCCTCCCTGTCACTGAGATGCCAGAAAGTCCACATTTCCTGGGAGATCTCTGCCTCATGTATCTCACATGGAATTGGTTCAACATTATTTAACCCCAAAGGACATTGACAGTGATGTAAAGTGTTCAGTAATAACAGACAGGCAAGCCACTTAATCCTGTAAAACCCTCAGCTTTATTATCTGTTAAAAAAAAAAAAAGTAATAAAACCTAACCTCAGGGTTGGAAGAACATTAAGTGAGATTATGTATGTAAAATACTTTCCCCAACACAAGATCTAATGAGAGCTCCACAAATAGACATATGGTGACCACTTCCACTGTTATTACTGTTGCTTCAATTGCTGGCACCTGAGAAATGAGATGCCATGGCTAGAAAGAGCTTAGCATCCTTATTTTGTAGGGATGAGTGGAGCTCAAATGAGCTAAGCAGATGTGACAATCAGTAGGATGTGGGGGTGTATATGGTATGGGGTATGCACCAATCTCACTGCATATTTATGTCATATTTGCAAAATACCCTTGCAGTAGTTTGGGTGGGTAGAGTGCAAGGTGCTTGCTTGCAGGTACTGGAAACTAGAGCCATTAGTCTGCCCAGGACTCGAAGATGAGCACTTGCTGTCCTGCAACCATGTCTTCTGTACTTCCAGTTGCAAGCTGGGGTGCATGCACTGGCTTGTTTCCTCCCCAATAATCCCAGCCTGAGAAAACCCTAGTGATGGAATTGGGTCTTTGTTGTGCTTACTTTCTAGTTACATGCCACTTGGTATTTTGTTCCTGATTGCTGGGAAGATCATAGAAGTTGAAGACTGGGAAATATTCCGCAAGCTGGGTCTTTACATGGCTACTGTCCTGAGTGGGTATGTCTGATTCAAGAGAAAAAAAAACAGAACCTTCAACTGGGTTCAATAGGATTGCTGCAGAGAGACTGGGGTTTGGTTGGTTAAGGTCGGCTTCTCTCATAAGTACAGGAAAAGATAGTTTAGAGATAAGAGAGCAGTGAGCAGGGCTGCCCTTTAACAGCTGTACTGTAGGTGGATCACACTGTGCTAATTGCCAGCTTTTGGCAGAACAGCCTGGACCAGGCTTTACCACTGCCTTTATTGGTTGTGTTTAAATCATTTTTAAAACAAGAGAGAAACCCACTCGTAGCCTCTTTTGGCTGTCTCCTGCCCATTACTTTCTCAAGAACATAAACTAACCGAGCAGGTAGGAATTGCCCCCCACATACCCTGAAGTGGAAAGAAATTAAGAAGGGCCTAAATGAAATTAAATCAGAGCAAGTAGGAGCAGGAGAACAGGTTGGTTCAAATGCTGTCACTGAGGCTGGTAGCTACTCCCTGCCCTGAGTCCTCAGTGTATTGGGGATGGTGATGGGGAAATCGTCAGGCTAGTTGGAATCATGTGGGGCTTTTTAGAAGCCACAAATAGGAAGGGAGTGGGGATATTGGTATGGTTCCTTGAGAAGAAATGCAGTGGGGTAGATTACAGAGGGTGCCCCCAAACACCCATCCAAGAGCAAGATACTTCATATATGCTAAAACATATGGAGCAAGGGAATGAGGAAATGACATTGATTTGACTCTCACAGGTCAAACACCCAACTTGAGGAATTGGCTCACCTTTTGGAACTCAATTGCCTTGGGGTTTCCATTGCACAGCTTTTGGTTCATAATCTGTGTTTGCCAAAAGCACAGCCCTGTCAGCTAACACAGAAGCAGCCTGGGTTCCTATAGTATGGGGATCAGCGTCAAATCTCCAGGCCACAGAGGTCAGGGAGGCAGGGCCTTGGCCTCACCAGAGGCCAGCCTTGCTCTGGGACCGCTGAAACATGCAGGACCAGGATCAAACTCTTGGCAGTGATGTAACTGAGGCTTGTGACACTAAGCCATTTCTTAATGGAGTTATGCTGGTTTCTTTTCTCTTGCCTTCTCTAGGCTTCTAACAGAAAACTAGAAGTCCTAGCTAAGAATTCACAGTTCTTAGGTATAAGCTCTGTATTGAGAAGACCCTCTCTCCAAACTTCCAGGATTGGTATTTGCAGTGCCCATTTCTTATCATTTCAACCTTGTATAACTGATCTGTAAATTCTTAGGTTGCCACTTACACATGCATGCCATCCATCAAATGAGTCTCATTTCTTAAGCCCCCTATTTTGGGTTCACTATTTATTTCCATGTAAAATAAGGTACAATTTGAGAAGGTAAGGCTAGTAAAGGGGGCCAGTCCTAAAGTACAACTGTGGAAGAAGAGGGACTTTTTCCTTATAGCCACTCTGAACGCCCTCTTACACAGTGAGTACCATCCAGCAAAATAACTGCAGAGCCCAGGGGACAGAGAAGGTAAAGACTGTGACAAGGGCTATAATGAGGTATCACAGTAGGGGATAAAGAGAGTGCCAAGTAAGAAAGGGTAAGCTTTTCCTGGGAAAGTAACTGGATGTTTCCTGAAGGAGGGGGAAATTTAGCTGAGTCTTAGAGAAGTCATAATTCAAAACCAGGAATCACACAGACAGGAGCATTTCAGCATGATATAACTCTGTTCTGTGAGCTCTGAAATTTATATTTGGCTACTGAATTTGTCATTAACTTTGACCAGATGCTTCATTTACTGAATAGGCCCCTACATCCTCATCTGCAGCATGGGAACATATATTTCCTAGGCAACTTCTTATTTTCTCATTGGGTCTTTAGGAAAGCTGAACAACGTCATACTTTTTAAAAACTATTTGAAAAAAAGAGTGAAGTAAGAGAGTATTATCTTTGAAACTTTTCCCTCTTGTTTACAGGCTTGCCATCCACTCCATTATAATTCTCCCACTGATATATTTCATAGTCGTCCGGAAGAACCCTTTCCGATTTGCCATGGGTATGGCCCAGGCTCTCCTGACAGCTCTCATGATCTCTTCCAGGTAACTATAAGAGGTTTCTAGAAGAAGCCTCAGGCCACACTTTAGTAGCTCAACCCTCACTTGATGGAGCAGACTCCAGCCTGTGTTTTTTGTACCTACCTTTAACTTGAGAGTTGACTTCCATATTCTCTGCCCCATCCTCACAATATTTCTTCACACTTTTGAATATCTCCTGCCCTCAGCATGGCCTGCAGCCAGGGAGGAGTTCTAGAATCACTGGGGGCAGTGGTGGACACAGCACCTTCGGATCCCTGGACTGGCCACAATACCAACCTGTTTTGGGTCCTTTCTTTACTTTTGTGGAAGAGATGTGTCTTTTCAGGTGGGGATTGAGCACCACCATCCTAAGACCATAAGTTCTTTTCTCTCTATATCACACAGTTCAGCCACACTGCCTGTCACCTTCCGCTGTGCCGAAGAAAAAAACCAGGTGGACAAGAGGATCACTAGATTTGTGTTGCCCGTTGGTGCCACAATCAACATGGATGGGACTGCACTCTATGAAGCAGTGGCAGCTGTGTTTATTGCGCAGTTGAATGACTTAGACTTGGGCATTGGGCAGATCATCACTATCAGGTGGGGCCTGGTGTCACTCTTTTGCATCACTGTTATAGGAATTGCCTCAAGTAAAATGGTCTATGAAGGGAGATCAAGAATGGCCCAGTGATGTTTTTTCTTGACCTACCAAGTTTCTTCCAAAGATGAAGTATAAGTAGTGGACTTGTGGTATACAAGATTTCTGTTTCAGGGTCTGGCTAGCCAGAGCACCACTCTGTGCTCAGTTCAGAGTAGGCACAGAGGGGGCACCAAAGACTCAAGGTTGAATAAAATCTAGTCTCTGCTTTCTAAGGGCCCTTGGTGGATGGGGAATAGGTAACCAAGTGAGAGCTGATATCTGTGATAGCAATTATCCAGAACTTGCTGTGGTGGTTACAGAGGGTACCAAAGAAAGAAGGATCAGCTCTACCTGGGAAGGTGGGGGAAGGCTTCCTGGAAGAGGGGGAAATGTAGCTGAATATGAGATGAGGAATAAGAATTTAGGTGAAGAAAGACACTTTAGAGCTTTGGGTAGCAAAAATAGTTTATTCAGGGATTGTGATATAGCCATGACCTAGTTACAGAGTACAGATTATTTGGTGTGGCTGACATAAGGAGTATAACATGAAAAACATGAAAGGATGAGGAGAAAGGGGTTATCTGATGAAAGGCTTTGTATGGGATGCTCATAGAAGGGTCTTAGATCGTTTATAATATTATGAACAGATTTGCATTTTAGATAGGTAACTGCCAATGCAGTGGATGGATTGGATGGAGACAGGGACCCCAAGCTAGAAGACCAGTTAGAGGCCATTTGGAACGGTCTAAGTAAGGTCTTAAAAGGCCTACAACAAGGCACTGAGTACACTGGGGATGGAAAGGAGCTAATAAATTGAAGAGTTATCAGTTGGATTCAGAGGGAGGAACAGAGGAAGACTAGTATGACTCCCAGGTTTGATGGATGGTTCTGGATTGATGGATGGGGCTTATCATAACAGGGACTAGCATGAGAGAAACAAGAATAAGGAGAAAATAAAGAGTTTATATTTTTGACACATTGAATTTGAAAGCCTTTAAGATTTTTAGGAAATATACAGTGAGAAATGCAGGTCTGGACTGAGAAATGGAAGTCAGGGCCATCATCGTAATGGTGGTCATCAAACAAGTAGGTCACAAGTCAGGTGTCTGTTCAAATCTCAGCGACACTATGATTAGTTGTGACCGCAGGCAAAAGACTTGATTTCTCTAAGCTTTCTTGTTTTCTCACCTGTAAAATGATAATAATAGTGCCTACAATTTATTCAAGTAGTAATGATGAAGTAGGATGATGCATATAAAATGCTTAGTGCCTACACAGGGAGCACATAAATGTTAAGAATGGAAGGCATTGCATAGGGAGAGTATATAGAGAAGACAATTAGGGCTGAGCCTTGGAAAATTCTAATATTAGACGCAGACAAAAAAAGGGAGAATTCAAGAGAGAGAGAGAGTGGGAAGGAACAGAGTGATGGGAGAGAGCCAAGAATCATGTTATCATGAAAACCCAAAGAAGATTTTTCAAGGTTGAAAATGATTCACAGAGTCAGATGCTAAAGAGAATTCTCATCAAATGAGAACCAAAATAGTCTGTCTGCTCAATCAGGTAGTAGGAATTGTCATTGGTAAATCTTGAGTTGTTTCTTTAGGACCAATATGGTTGTTACCAGTCATGTGTGGCCAATGGCTGACTGAATTAAATAGCACAGCTGTATTACAATTCCATCACTGCCAAAAGTTCTTTTGGACAGCACTATGTCGGAGCGGAGCGACAGGCTTGGATTAGAGGTAACCATTTAGTTCAGTTTGTAATATGAAACTTAGTCCCTAGGCCCACTCAGGATTGACTCTCAACCTTTTAGAGTTAATTAACTGTTGTGTCCACAGCATAGACATAAATTCTAGGGATAAGGAGTTCATTAACTGACAATGTTCTAATTTAGTACATTTTTAAAAACCTCCTCCTCAACCCTATAAACTATTGCTATTTGCCTGAAATTCACTGAAAACAAGTGCAAAATGTATCATTTGGAGGGGCTTGGATTGTGGCTCAGTGGTAGAGTGCTCTCCTAGCACAGGTGAGGCACTGGGTTTGATCCTCAGCACCACATAAAATAAATAAACAAAAATAAAGGCATCGTGTCCATCTACAACTAAAAAAGTACTAAAATATATATATCATTTAGCACATCAGCTGATGGGAGTAGGAGGTAGTATACAAATGCTGCATAATCTATGAAGTGTGAGTGGCTAAAGAAGCCTGTGCCAGGGGCCAAGGTTGTAGCTCAGTGGTGGAGCGCTTGCCTAGCACATGTGAAGGCCATCTTAAACTAAAAAAAAAAAAAAAAGAAGGCTGTGCCAAAAGAGCTTCAGTAAAGTCCTGTACTTACAACAGCAGAGACTGTGTTAAATTAAGACCTTCAATCATGCCGGAGAAAGTTCCTGCTCTACACCTGCCCCCTGTGCTTCAGCAGTTGCTGCTTTTACATTTCCAAGTGTTTTTCCCCATCTCCCTCAGCCTGGCCTGGGGAATCAAGAGTTTGCACTAAACGGCTCCAAGGAGTGGTTGTATGAGGTGGTGGCTCTCAAGTGTACTGGCCACTTTTTAATGAATCCCCTCCCTCTTCCTTAGTCATACATTTTATAGATCTTTCTAACATTTTTTTAAAACCTGTCTGCTAGAGGAATCAACTGTGGGCCTAAGAAGCTAACTAACAAAATCACATTAAAACCTCCCTCCCTGTTCTGGCAAATCTTTAGTCAGACTTGCTGATAACTAGTGTCTCAGAACCATAACAACTGTGAAGTCCAAAGTAATCATTGACTTAAAAGGTCCTCTCTGGCTCTACCTGGCAAATAAAAGTTAGCTTTAACTTTATAGGTTACAGTTATAGCTCACATGGCTAATGGTTAAAAACTTTTAGACCCATACACAGTACATTTCATTTTGTGGGATGAACATCAAATAACATAGATACCATCGTTTTGTGGTATCTTTTTATCTAATATTCACTTATCACAGGCTATAACTGATTGAAAATAGGATAAATTATCTTATAAAAACAGATAATTACAGGATTGGGGGCCTAGAAAGGCTCAGAAGAAAAAAGTACCAATAGTAGTAGTTGCGTTTGTTATAATAGCACAGGTGGAATATCCTTTGTCAAAACTGCTTGGGACCAGAAGTGTTTGGGATTTGGGAGTTTGAAATATTTTCATATACATAATGAGATAGCTTAGGAGTAAACCAGTGTCCAAACACAAACTTCATTGAAGTTTCATGTATACCTTATAAATATTCACAGTATTCTTTTGTGCCTGTGTTTTGACTGTGACCCCTCATATGAGATCAGGTGTGGAATTTTCTACTTGTGGCATCGTGTCAGTGATCAAATGAAGTTTCAAATCCTGGAGCATTTAGATGTTGGATTTTTCAGATTAGGGATGCTCAACCTGTGTTTTTGCTTGTCGTCATAGTGACATTATTATTAGTGCTAGCAGTGGCAACAACAGAGGCTGAAAAATTAGCAGCAGAAATGGCATGTTATAAATCTACTATCCCAGATGATTTGCCCGGATTCATCTTCAGAGCAGCATCATAGTACTGTCAAGGAATTTAGATTCAGAGAAGTAACCTGCCCATTAAAACTGTGAGTAAAATGGCAGAGCCAGAAGTATAACCCAGGTGTGTCTGATTCCCAAACCTTTATTCACTACAATTCACTCCCAACCTGCAATCATGTTGGAATGAGTTAAAAAATGGCCTGTCCTTAAAACTAAACCTCGGTGCTAGGAAAGAACTTTGTACCTTAGAGAATGAAAGTCCTCTCAGCCAAAGTAGTATATGTTCAAATAGCAGGAATAGAATTTTATATTTTTCCTGCTTATAGTTATGTATAGTTCCAAATTTCAGACCAAAGCCAGTCAGACTGCTGACATTTAGCAAACAACGTGAAGGCTCAAGGGCAGAGTTTTCTTTGGCTCAGTGGATTTTGAGTTTCCAGTCCAGCCTCAGGCTATAGGGACTTGGTTAACAATAACATGTTGAGGCTTCCAAGAGGGATCAGAGGGTCTGGGCACAAATCACTTCTGACAAAGAAAACCCATTGATTCATTCAATTCAACCAGCATTGAAATAAAATTGGGTTTTCCAAAGAGTACTTAGGTCAGAACAGATCTAAAGAATTATGCAAAGCTTGAAACTTTTAGAGAAATTGGTACAGCCCCACAAATTGGGGGCCATAGCCACTGAGGGAATAACATAATCATCAAAAAACTCTGGACTGCATTTAACCTCTCCTTAAACCCTGACAGCTTATCACTAGGCAGATGAATGGGCAGTAGAATCAGTTGCCTAAGAACTGAGACTTTAAGGCTCACTAGAATATGGGTTTGTAGATCAAATTCGGGATTCTTCTGGTTTAAATTGCAGTTCCTATATTTTTATCTTTCCACCCAGTGACTTCTTGGCAGCAGTTCATTGGCCCAAGGGCAAGACCATGTCTCCAGAAAGTGTTGTGGCTGTGCTCTCATGCTCATCCAAACCAAGGGACTTTTCAGGGCATGGTGAGCCTTGATTTCCTCCACAATGATCCAATTAAAATATGAAAGATGCTGCTGATGAAAAACCCCTAGTACCACATATATCCCCAAGAGAGATCTTTTTAAATACATGGTAATAAAGTTCATTTCCCTGCCTTTTCTGGATTCCAGATCTCGCTTCTTTTTGCACAAAGAGCATCCACTGGCAAAAGGAGCAGTCAGGAATAAATTCTTGTACTTTGGACAGGAGTCTTGGTCTTTCTCAATTCAGTGCCCTGAAACCTCTGAGAGACAAGAGTCTTGTGATGTCCATAAAGTGCATAAAACCTGCTTAACAATTGCTCATTCCTTTGCTGCACTCAAAATGCCTTTGTCCATCTACCCTGCCACTACCTGTACTAATCCTTCAAGGCAACTTAAATTCCTGGAACACATTAGATATTCAGTAAATGACTGGGAAGGTGAGTAGAAGGGAGGAAGACAGCAGACGGAGAGGTACTTGGAACTTTGGGTGGATGCATGGGTAGATAGATAAAACCTTCTATAAACACCCCTGTTGGTAAACTCTTGCCCTCCTCTTGAATAACTCTCAGGCTCATTTTTGCTGCCACTCAAGCAGTTCTTCTATATGTCCTTGCCATATCTCCTCCTGTCAGAACCTGGCATCATGCTTCTCTCAGTCCCCTGCAGCACTCATCCTATAATGAGGCAGAGCTGGTGCTTAACAGATAACAGATTCTGCCTGCCCAATTTCAGGGCAGAGCAGTAACACCCACGGAGACCATTTCAGACCAGGGACATTAAGTGGAGAAATTGGGTCTAACTCCTCTCTGCTGGTGTGTTTTGACTACAGCATCACAGCCACAGCTGCAAGCATCGGAGCTGCTGGTGTGCCCCAGGCTGGCCTGGTGACCATGGTGATCGTGCTGAGTGCTGTGGGCCTGCCTGCCGAGGATGTCACCCTGATCGTCGCTGTCGACTGGCTCCTGTGAGTTGGAATAAATGCTCTGCCTCAGCCAGATGAGCAGGCAGCTTCCTACCATTCACAGTCTGCAGGCTGCCATCATCCCTGCTTAGATTGCCTAATGAGCCATCTGTTGCTGCTTTAATTTCCCTCTGACCAGGCTATCTGATAACATGCTTAAAAATTAACTCCTCCTAACTTTAAATAGTGATTTTAAAAAGCCAGTAAGCCCCATTACCTCATTATACCAGTGATACTCAAGATTAGAAGCTGGGTGTAGAAGAAGATAAACATAGGATAAAATGGTGAAGAAGCCAGGAAAAGGCCCCTGTCCATCCTGGCTTCTCCTAACCTGATTTGGCACCATGTCCTGGTTTAAAATCTGTGCATCTTATCAAGCATCTTTGGAGATGACAGGGGCAATTGTGTGAGCAAAGACTTTGGGGTAAGCTTGACTTGGGTTTGAATCCTCATCTGATGTCTTATTAGCTTTTGAGCTTAAGCAAGTTCCCTAACCTCTCTGAGAGCCATTTGCATTATCTGTGAGACAGGAGAGATTCTGCCATTGACCAAGTGAGTTCATGTGAATTGAGTGTCTAGAATCACATCTAATAGACAGTACATACTCAAAATATGGCAAATTTTATTGCTACAATTCAGATGAATTAAGGCCCCAAACAACCTCTCTCTCTCTCTCTCTCTCTCTCTCTCTCACCCACACACACACAAAAAAAAAAAAAAAAAAAAAAAAATACAGCAGAGCATGAGAGTGAGAATGGGCCTTCTGTGATTCCAAAGTTAAAGTTGGAACTAGCCTGGCTCTGGGACTTATCCTGGTTGTCCACTTCCAGCACCTAGGTCTGGCTCCATCCCCTGACCCTCAGGGTAAGTGTAATCTCCACATTGAACCTTTAACTTAGAGCCGGTGGGGTTGACGGGGAAGTCCAGTGCTGCATGGTTTGTAGGTTGCAGGTGAGATGGAGGAAAGGAAGCAGAGACATTCTAGGTATGTCCCGAACCCTGCATCTAGCCTGGAAGCTGTCCCATACACAGTCCCCTCAACATTCACCAGGCCTTAATAAGCCAACTGAAATGGTGCCCTTCTTGCAAAAATACCATACCACTGAGGTAAGCTTTAGTTTTTCCTTCCATTGGTGATGATGGATTTACCCTCTTCTCCTTCCCCTAGTTCTTCCTGAAACCAGGGACCTTCACTGTCATGATAGCCAGATGAACCAAAAATCCAATCTGAAGTCATGGGATAGAAAGAAAGTAGGGCCATTTCAATCCCTGGCCTTGCTCTAAATAGCAGAATGGCATGCAGAGTGGATATGTGTAGACACTTGTGGCCTTTTCCTTCCCACGGGTATCATTTTCACAGGAATACCTATGTACACATTTCCTGCCATCAAAGCTCCAGTGTCAAAATGGATACTCCCCTCCCCAGTAGGCCTTGTCTTCAGACTGTCCTGCCATCAGCCTCTTCACTAGGCTGTCCAGAAGTTAGGACTGGCTGCAGTTGCCTCAAGGAGAATCCATTCCTGGGCTGACCTGTATTTTCTGAACCTGTGCTCTGCCATGTTCCTGGTAGCTTACTCATAGAACAAGATTCATTTGGTAAAGAAACAAATACACCAGGAAAGGAAAAAGTAAAAGAGAGAGAGAGAGAGAGAGAGAGAGAGAGGCATAAGTTCTCTCACTTAGCCAAAAGAGAACCCATAATGTCAGTTGCATTTAATCTGGATAAATCATGAGTTTCCCTCAGTCCTCCAAACATCTCTGTGGAGACTGTATTCATATTTCTTTGGAAGAAGAAAAGAGAACTTTAGGAGATTTAGGGAAGACATTGCTACCTATTGGGAGCACAGACCCAGTGGAGCCTGTTTGTTCTTTCTGTGGCTTTAGAATACCCTTCTGCCCCAGGCCTGTGAGGCACCTCCAGCCAGCCAGCCATGAAGACAGAATTTTCTGTATTGATTTAAATCTTAACCAAACATATCAGTCCTTTCCTTTGTCCTGTCAGTGATGAAGGAAAGTGAAATCTGAGCCCTCTGCCTGACTTTCCTGTCTCTTCCCCAGGGACCGGTTCAGGACCATGGTCAATGTCCTCGGTGATGCATTTGGGACTGGCATTGTAGAAAAGCTCTCTAAGAAGGAGCTGGAGCAGATGGATGTTTCATCCGAAGTCAACATTGTGAATCCCTTTGCCTTGGAATCCACAATACTGGATAATGAAGACTCAGATACTAAGAAGTCCTATGTCAATGGAGGCTTCGCAGTAGACAAGTCCGACACTATCTCTTTCACCCAGACCTCACAGTTCTAGAGCCCTTGGCTTCAGATGACTGGAGTGATGAAGGACATCTCCATGAGAGTCATCTCTTAGCGAATTCAAACATGAAGAGAAATGCTAATGGTCAATTGTACATGTAGTTTGATAAACAGACCTCCAGATTATTTTCTATATTTGGCTTCATAGCCTTTGTTCTCTGGGTTTTGGGATTTGGGGTTGGGGTAAGATAAAAGGAAATTGATTAAAAGAAAGTTGTGTTATCTGGGTTTGAAAATTTCTATAAAACAAAGTTTGGAAGTATATGAAGTAATAACTTTTTAGAATTAGGTAACAGATGTGGAAGAGAGATTGCTTTCTCATGCATAATCAGTGATTTGGGGTTTTTAAAAATTTCTGTCATTGGTTACAAATTTTTACTCAGACTTTCTATTGGCATGGATTTCCTTTGACTTCTCACTTTTTATAGATTCTAATGCATCTGAACAACCCCACCTGGTCAATGTGCCAAATTGTCCATTTTGAACTCATCTCCAGCCAGTTTCAAAGACACTGTTTTGGAAGACAAAACAAAACAGACCAGCACAGTTCTGCAATAACAGTTTTAACTTTAACATGGGCATAGCATTTAGGGAGAAGGGTTCTTTATTCAATGTACTGTATTGGGACGCTGGTAACTGTTAACCCAGTGTTCAGTATAGAACTATATATATGTATATATTTATTATTTTCATATAATTTACAAGACAGAGATCAGGATTAAACTGTCAATGTGAAATAAGGAACTCTCCTTGTACTTGAATAACCACAATTCCAACCCAGGTCTGCTTCACGGCTTATCAGAACTCCTTTCTCAGGAGCACTAGAATGAGAAATCATGTTGTTTGATCACTTCACATCTGTGTGTCAGCCTTAAAGCAGAGATGTACTATGGTGATACTCCAGGGTGGCATAGCCATTCATTTACAGTTCACAGACTTTTTGCGTTTTCTGGAGGAAATCCACACCAGCCCTCTACAAGATGATGTGCAAAGATGTTTTCCCAGAAGGCTAGACTTGCTTGGATCTGACTGGAAAGCTTCATCCTTCCAAGTTCACTCACACCCACTTAAAGAGGCCAGTATTTTGCTGCCCTTGGATTTTTTTTTAATCCATCAGGGCCCAGACAACAATGGCGAGCTACCAGCTAAGTTGTATTTTAATGTAGATTCCAGAAGTTGAACAAGACACATTGCCTAAAACAGCCATCCCTACCCTGGATTCTTGCAAAATCAATCCCACAACATAAATGGTTCAGGGGAAATTGTTCCATCCTCTGACACTTGTCTCCTCCTCCAACACTTGTCTCCTCCTCCAGAGAGGACTGTTCTAACTAGTAATCTTGGCCCTGCTCATTAAAATTCTCTACTTGTCATTCTTCTGCTAATGAAGGAAGATAGCTTATTAGAGTCTGTACTTCAGATCCCATCTTGTAAATAATGCTTAACATGAACTTGTACTTACATGGAGATAGATCCCAAATAGTCATGTTTTGCAATATTGTGTAGCCAACCTAAACCTGTACTTTTATATTTTAGAAACCAGAGATTGTGCCAAAGATAGCAGAAAAGTAAATAGTATTGACCACCTGTACCTGAAATCTACAAGAAAATAATACTGAAATTGCCATGTAAACATCAAAGTGAAACTCAGTGTGAATTTTAAAATGCAAATATTGGTACTGTTAATAGGAATTAAATCTAAATATAAATGGAGTTGAATCAGTAATGTATTTTTGGACTGAATGGTTCTATCCTCTTATCAGGTGGCTCCAATTAGTGGCACCAGAGTTGGCAGAGCTCTTCATGAACTATGGGTCATCTTTGTTTTGGAGTTTGTAACCAGCCTCTTAACACACTGTGCTGTTAACTCATAGAAGAAACAGTGTTCCATTTCAGTCTCAATAAACATTTCCTTCATTCTTTCTTCCTGGCCTTTTCCTCCTTCCTTGTATCTGTTCGTTTATCTTACCCGGGTGGATGTGGGAAGGTGGAGATGTGGCCAGCTGAGTCAGATTGTACACAGTATATTGTTTTCAAAACCTTTAAACAACCCCAAAATGAAAAAGCCTGACCTGAGAAAATATAACCTTCATGTGAACCAGTGAGTGTTACATAGTTGAAATACAGTGCCATTATGAACAGCTGTGCTCATATTTTGTGACAGAGATGTAAATAGACCTTTGTTGGAAATTAATAGGAGACAGGCTTATCTCAAGAGGATGGTGACTTGGTTTCAAGGAAGAACCAGTCCTGCCATCTGAAATATGACTAATACAACCCAGCTAAAGGCTGGGCTGAGAGTGCTCTTTGAAGGGACGGCACTGTCCTGTGTGGAACACTTGAGTCATGACTGTGTTCTGTAGGACATGGTGGACTCATGATAGACATCAAAGGTACAGACAGAGCCTTGGGCCCCACTGAAAGAAGACAGTGTATGAATGCTTATCACTATCTGGCCAAAGGAAATCAGGAATGTTTCTTTTGATTGCATCATGCGGGGAATACCCAACAACACAAGTCCTCAGAGAGATTTGTTTGGAAGAATTGGTGCACCTGAGCAGAGGACCTCCATATGATTTTGATCTTGCCCAGAGTATACTCAGGGACAGAGGATGTTTTTATTAGCTCTGGAAAATGGTTATTTTTTTTTTCAACAAATATTTGGAAGCCCTCTGGGTACAAGGACTTTTATTTAAAAAATATCTCTAGGGCTGGAGTTGTAGTTCAGTGGTAGAGATCTTGCCTAGCATGTGTAAGGGTATAATCCTCAGCACCACATAAAATAAATAAATAAAATAAAAGGTATTGTGTTCATCTACAAAACAAAAACAAACAAAAAACACCTAAGAATAGCTACGGGGAATGTATTTGGTTTATAATAGAACAGTAGGCCAGCAGTGGTGTTGGCTTTACAGATGTTTAAGAATTTTCCCTGCCACAAGAGGAGATAAGCAATGGTCCTGAGGAGGCTTGGAAGAGTGCTAGAAGATGCCATGCAACAGGACTGATTTTCTGAATTTAACTGCGCAGCAACAAACTGTGAAACACAATGGGTAGGCATGATGCAGTTGTGATGCCGTGTCACCTTTGGGACCCTTGCTAATAATCTAAGACTTGATTTCTTCTTCTATGTAATAAGAATGACAATCCTTGCCTCAGGAGATTGCTTTAAGTATTAATGAGAAAATGTATGGGATGTATTTAGCAGAGACCCTGTTAGTATCTTACCCCCTATGCCAGCCCCTGGAGAAAAAATAGCCTACACCCTTTCCCTCCTCCCCCATTTACATGGGTGATCCACAGAGATATGCTGTTGTTGGATGTGTCCCCCAAACGTCCATTCGCTGAAGGTTTGTTCACCAGCCTATGGCACTTTAGGAGGTGGAGCCTTGTGGGAATAAGTTAGGTCATTGAGAACATGCCCTTGAAGGGGATATTGGGACCCTGGACCCTTGTCTCTCTTTTTGCTTCATAGCCACCATGAGGTGAGTAGCCTCCTCTGCCATGTGTTCCTGCCATTATATACCACATCATCTATCACACTGCCGTTAGCAATGGGGCCAATGGAGCATGGTCTGAAATCTCCAAAGCCTTGAGCCAAAATAAACCCTTTCTTAATCTCAGGGATTTCATCACAGTAACAGAAAGCTAACATAAGTTGCAACTACAATTGCTACTGCGGTGTTTCAGTGTCACTGTTGCAATTAGGGAATGTGGCCCTAATTACAAGATAAATATCCATACCATTTTGTTATTCTGGTTGGAAAAAGTGGGGAAGGAAAGCCATTGCTCTTCCAGAGACATTCCATTGATTTCTAGAAGGCCTCACCTGCCTGGAGCTGGGAAGCTCCAATCCCATAGAGCACCATCGGGATATTACCTGGAGAGAAGACTGACCTGCACAAGTACCATGTATCAAAAGAGAGGCAAAGGACCCTGGAACTAAAATACAAAATCAAATCCCTGAGCAGTAGTGTTTGAATGCCAACACTATTTTCTCTTCAAAAAACTGCTTATTCATGACAAACTAGAGGCTCTGGTAGCTGCCATTCCTCCATGACTCAGAAAAGTCATTAGCTTTATGACATTGCATTCTCTTCTTTCACTTCTGGGTGTCTGGAGACTGCAAAAAAGAGTTGTCATCTAGGCCCTTCAGATTCAAGGGTCTGGCTGCCAGAGGAAGTCAGGAGGATTTGGAGATCTGACTCTAGCCAGGTTTTACTTTATTTTGTTAGGACTCTGTAGAAAAGTACATTTCAAGATCAAGGTAAGATGGGTTGAAATGAATTGAGTGATCCTGGGAGCACAGTGGCTAGAGAAAAGGCACCCCTTGCCCCCACAAAATGCTGAAGGCATGAATATTTGAAAGATGACTTTGATCCTCTATCCAGCATGCAGACATAATGTTCATTTAAAGAGCCCTTGTGTTGTATTCCTAAGGTTATCACTTAGCTTGGCAAGAATAATAAAAGGCCAGCAGAAAGGTTTTGTCTGAATCGACTGGAGTGAGGAAACAGGGTCCTAAAAACCTGAATCTGAGGATAACAAAATTTCCAGGTCTTTAGGAAAGAGAGTGGGTGTGACTATGTCAGAGAAGTGCTACTGTGTAAACTTATATTATGAATAAAAGAAGTATCAGTTTAGCCACAAAGGAGCACTGGCTGACCCTTCCTCAACACTTCTGTCTTCCCAGCATGCCAAACTGGCTTTACCTCCCAGGGCTTCCCAGCTAGTCCTCCATTTCCATTTAGCCAGAAACATTACAATAGACAAGAATTTGTCAGCTTCACATTAAACACACACAAACCCAAGCAAGACTCTGACAGGAGGGGTTAGTTAAGTCAGGAAAACATGCCACCTTCAATCGATGAAAAAATTAAAGATGCAAACAAGTCAAACTTGTGCTGCAAGGATCTGTAGTCTGCTCTTCTGCCCCTAGGACAAGTTCGCTCATAGATTATTCCAGCCAGACAACTACCTACTCTATTCTGGTGTATCATTATCTTTCAGAGGAATGACATTAAGGCAAGTAAGGGTCCCATTTCTTTTTTTTTAATTTTATTTATTTATTTATTTTTATTAGTTGCTCAAGACAATACAATGATCTTGACATATCATATATTTGATTTAAATAGGGTATGAATTCTCATTTTTCCACATGTACAGATTGCAGGATCACATTGGTTATACATCCATGTGTATACATACAGCAATCCTAGTGTCAGTTGTATTCTGCTGCCCTTCCTATCCCCATCTCCCTTCCCCTCCCCTCCCATCACTATTCTCTACCCATTCTACTGTGAGGGTCCCATTTCTTTAAGAAGTTGACCTAATACTTAATAGCTGTAGGCATCGAGTGAGATTTCTCCCTGCCCGAATGAAGGCAAGAGGGGATGGAATGTTGTGATACTAGAAGGAAAAATGACAGGACAGAGGATTTTTATTCACTTGACAAATATTGGCATTGTAGTTATGATGTGGCAAGCACTGTTCCTACCACCTAAACAATAACTCATGTAATTTCATAACAGCATCATGAAGTGGAAGTATTATTATCTCCTTTCTATAGGTGAGGAAACCAGCATGAAAGGTTAATTTAAGCAACTTGGCTAAGATCACACAACAAATAAGATGGCACAGCAGTCCTGCTCCAGTGCCAGTGTTCTTTACTGAGCACTATAAAGCAGAGAGAGCCAGGGGTGCTGGAATATTAATTCTAACAAATCTGAATGGTCCAAAAATTTCAAGACAAAAAAGAAGCATTGTAAAGATCTACTTTACAACATAGTACCTAAAGTTAACTATATGGTACTGTATACTTACAAATTTTGGTAGCTCTGATAGTAAGTGTTCTCATTAAAAATATATATATACAAAAAGAAGAAAAAAAGGGGAAGGAGGGAGAAAGGAAACTTGGAGGTGACAGATTTATGATATTCACTATGGAAATGGTTTTATAGGCATAAAACTCTCTCCAAACTCATCAATTTTTACACATCAAATAGGTGCAGCTTTTTGCATTTCTTTTTTTTTTTTACTTTAAAAGGCCTTTAATTCACTTCAGTTATATAAGATCTTATCATTGAGAAACTTTTTCTGTTTCTATACAAACACATAAGCTTAATAATTTATTAAACTAATCATTTCATATATCTAACTAAAAACTTGCTAAAGCAAGAAAATAATAGGATGAAATCTCAATTAGATTTAAAAAGCAAAGCCTACTATTTAATTAATTACATTTTTAAATTATTTAATATAACCTACTTTCTTTTTTTTTATTATTGGTTGTTCAAAACATTACATTGTGAATTGTGCTGCTATGAACATCGATGTGGCAGTATCCCTGTAGCACGCTCTTTTAAGATCTTCAGGGAATAGTCCGAGAAGGGCAATAGCTGGGTCAAATGGTGGTTCCATTCCCATCTTTCCCAGGAATCTCCATACTGCTTTCCAAATTGGCCGCACCAATTTGCAGTCCCACCAGCAATGTGCAAGAGTACCCTTTTCCCCACATCCTCGCCAGCACTTGTTGTTGTTTGACTTCATAATGGCTGCCAATCTAACTGGAGTGAGATGGTATCTTAGGGTGGTTTTGATTTGCATTTCTCTGACTGCTAGAGATGGTGAGCATTTTTTCATGTACTTGTTGATTGATTGTATGTCCTCCTCTGAGAAGCGTCTGTTGAGGTCTTTGGCCCATTTGTTGATTGGGTTATTTGTTATCTTATTGTTTAATTTTTTGAGTTCTTTGTATACTCTGGATATTAGGGCTCTATCTGAAGTGTGAGGAGTAAAAATTTGTTCCCAGGATGTAGGCTCCCTATTTACCTCTCTTATTGTTTCTCTTGCTGAGAAAAAACTTTTTAGTTTGAGTAAGTCCCATTTGTTGATTCTAGTTATTAACTCTTGTGCTATGGGCGTCCTATTAAGGAATTTGGAGCCCGACCCCACAATATGTAGATCGGAGCCAACTTTTTCTTCTATCAGGCGCAGGGTCTCTGATTTGATATCAAGCTCTTTGATTCATTTTGAGTTAACTTTTGTGCATGGCGAGAGAAAGGGATTCAGTTTCATTTTGTTGCAAATGGATTTCCAGTTTTCCCAGCACCATTTGTTGAAGATGCTATGCTTCCTCCATTGCATGCTTTTAGCCCCTTTATCAAATATAAGAAAGTTGTAGTTTTCTGGATTGGTCTCTGTGTCCTCTATTCTGTACCATTGGTCCACCCGCCTGTTTTGGTACCAGTACCATGCTGTTTTTGTTACTATTGCTCTGTAATATAGTTTGAATTCTGGTATTGCTATACCTCCTGATTCACACCTCCTGCTTAGAATTGCTTTTGCTATTCTGGGTCTTTTGTTTTTCCATATGAATTTCATGATTGCTTTATCTATTTCTACAAGAAATGCCGTTGGGATTTTGACTGGCATTGCGTTAAACCTATAGAGAACTTTGGGTAATATCGCCATTTTGTTTTCCAGATGAGGAAACTGTGGTTTAGCAAGATGAGGTACCTTGTCCAAGTTCAAAGAGCTGGGACTCAAACATGATTCCAAAGTCTTTTTAGAGCAATCAAGATTTGGGGTTTCAAAAATGCCTACAAAGCAAAATGCTGTGCATGGTAGTATTCAACTGTCACCTCATTAAAAGCTGTTCATCTTTTCTAATGATGGCATTTCATTGGCTATGATCAAATTTACTCCCTCAAATTTGTTGTCACATTCTAACAGAGATGAAAATATCTCTATTATCCTCTGTCACCTTGTGACCTTACCTCACCTCCTCCATGGCTGATACCATTTCTTCACATCACTCTCCCCTCATATCACCTTTAAATCCTTCATTCAAAACCCAATTCTTGGGGCTGGGGTTGTGGCTCAGAGGCAAAGCGCTCGCCTACCATGCATGAGGCACCAGGTTAGATCCTCACCACCACATAAAAATAAAGTAAAGATAGTGTGTCCACCTATAACTAAAAACTAAACATTTAAAAAAAAATATTCCAAGAAGACCTGCCTTATCCCAAACTAAAGATGGGAAGGTATCAGAATAAAAACTGAAACTATATATCTCTTTCCTTTTCTTGACAAATGTTTGGGGTTGCTTTCTGGTCTTCATGCTCACCCTCCATTTCCTTCCCATTCATTAACACCCTCGCCCACCACAGTCTGGTTTCCACCCCTACAGCTCTCCTGAAATCCCAAGGTAACCAATGCCCTGCTTGTGAAATCCAAAGGGCATTTTCCCAGTCATCAGTGTTTACTCTTCTGCAACACTTGTCACTGTTGATTAGCTCACATACCACTATGTTCTCTCCCCTTGACTTTGGGGACACCACCAGGGGCTTCCCTGCCTGCCTCTTTCCCGCCCTGTCCCATCACCTTTGTAACCTCCTCCTGCTGTTGCTTCCTGCTGTGGTTCTCATCTCTGCCTCTGCCAAACACACAGGGGCCCCTCAAATATTTGAGAAATGAGTGAGCAAGCTTCCTTTCAATGTTCTCTATACTCTGTCCACCAGAAAGTCACTCATTAATTTGGCTTCAAATACTATACTCCAACTACTTTATGTAGATGATTACCAAAAATATGAATCCACAAAATGTAACTAAAACCCTTGATTTCTCTTGCCTTGACTTCTTGGTCAAACTTCAGATCCCATTTCTAACTTCTATTGGGCATTTTCCTTTGGCCTTTCTACTATCTTTTTTAAACTGAACTTACTCAATATTAACCACATAAATTTCTACTTACGTCTCTCCTAAATTGAGTATTGTGTTTTTAAAGTCAACATTATTTCCCCTGCAAGTGTCTTCCTGTTTTTGACTCCACTAGGTTTGATGCTATAAGGCAGGTCTATAGAAATTAGTGCATTTATTTGAATCCCTCTGCTCTGGGCTTTAGGGGGAAGCTGGAGTGAACAATGTTGCCTTTTTGTGAAGGGGCTGGCCCAAAATTTAGCCTCCCTTCACAGTGAATAACTGGATGTGGTATGTTCCTTCATCTTCTCTTCCCATGCAGTCCTTCAACAAACAACTTATACTTTGATGATCCTCTACATTCTACTACAATAGAACCTTCATAATAAGAAAGATTCAAAGAAAAGAAAATGATTCAGAGGAAATTTAAAAAAAAAAAAAGCTAAACTAAATACAAGACAAGGCCTCCATTGTCCTTGGGACATCTATTCTGCCTCTCAGCAATCCCACTCCCTAGTATTCTAAGTGTTCCCTATCCCGCCTGCCAAAAAGAGACCATGAAAAAAACCCTCCCCCAAAAGATTGTATTTGACTTCCTATTTTTTTCCCTTAGTTCTTGAGTTCATCTTGCCTTAGGTCATGAAGAATATGAATTTCATAAAACGAAGGACTCTGTATCCTTGGATCGGCAGGGCAATTATTCTCTTAATCAAAACTTCACTCTCAATAAATGAATAGTTTACCTTGGCTTCACAGTTCAGCCAAGGCCACCTGACTTAACTGCTTCTTCCTGAAAGGAATCAGATCTTACCCCTAACAGACACACCCATAGGCTTCAAAACATTTCATAAAGTAAGTTGTCTCATTATTTCTTTCCATCCCAGATATTGAATCAATCCTTTTATCTTCTCTGGCCTCCTACCCAGCTCAAGGCTAGTTTCTGGATTTCTTCAAAGGCTTTCTCAGAGTCTCCCTGCCCCTAGTCTCTAACCTACTCCCAGACTATCCTAAATAAGATTGTCAGATTGACACTTGACTTTCTTGTCCCCAAGCCCTAATGTCTATAGTACAAAGTTTAAAATGTGAGTCCTATTTAATACACTTCAGAATATATTCCTAATGCACACTTCCTTCTCCACACACATCCTCATTCTCCCCTCTCCAATTGCCTCACTTTTTCCAAGCTTCTTCTCCATCTGTTCTTTTTCTTCAAAGTCAAAAGACCCTCTTAGCCCTCAGCCCCAATACTCCAGTGTTTCTTATATCCTGGAATCTAGAGAAACAAAAGCATCTTGGTAACTAATCAGATATTACCTGATATTATAACCTTATATTATTACTTTATTATAATCAGTATGAGAGTTGATTATAAAGGACTGAAATTAAGTTCCACAAACATCACTTAATCGATATCATTATTTCATACTATTAAACAGGAGTCAGAACTGATGACTGTGGGCAAGACATGGCTTCATATCAGCTTTATGTGGCAACAGAGCCTTGTTGCTTTACATTTGAATTTGAGGAATTCAAACAACCTGTGGGAGTGGGGGAGTAGGTGTCACCGTGCCCATTTCACTCCAGTTTCTACCACTCACCATTATTTCAAATCCTAGTGCATCAAAGAGTCACAAGTACTGCCTGATCCTGAAGACACTCAAGTTTGCAATATTTTTTGAGAGTCACACTTGAATTATCTCATTGCCCTAGTAAGTCTGGAGACTTCCAGAGGTACCTGCTGTGTTGTACACCTCTAGCCTGACCTCTGCTATCCCACAGGTCCCAGTACTACACTAAGCACATAGTAGGAACTTGGTGAATACAAGTTCAGTGGACCCATGCAAGACTGTGAAATAGATTTGGTTGTCAGGGTTGGGAGATCGAATGACTCAATGGACAAAGAATGTCATCATGCGCCTGAGATGAACTTCCCTTACGCAATGCCAGATGAGCTTTCATGACCAGGAGTTCCCACCATGAATCCAGCACTTCCAGCAATAACACCTACTGCTTACGATCTGTTCCTGGAAGTCATCCCACTAAAACAGGTGTGGTATTTATCTCAGTTCAAAATACCAACTTAAGTGTCAGTTCCTGGAGGAAAAGGAACAGGGAGGTTTATTTTGAAGTGAGGGGGAAGGAGAACTTCCTAAAAATGCTATTTACAAACATAATCTTCCAATGACAGGAAATAGAAACAGAAAGCACCTCTTGTTGACCTAAGCAAGAAGTGGTTAACCTCATTCTAACAACTGTCAAAAGACCTTAGTTGCCCTGTCACTTTGACTGAAACGCTGAGTTTATGTTCTTCAAACCCTCAGCTAGAATTTCTAGGATGCACCAGCCTCAGGGACAATAATGCCCATGTGACAACCAGAAAGTGGTAGAGGTTTGGAAACAAGACAGACCAGGGTTTGAAAATTGACTCTGACACTTGCTTTTAGTGAGCTTTCGTGTCCTTAGTGAGAAAATCTAGGAAATAGTGCTTTCTTCAGATAATTAAATGAGATGAGAATAAGAATAGCAAATATTTACTGAGTGCTAATTTTGTGCTAGGCACTGATTTAATGTGCTTTCAAAATGTGTCATCCATTTACAACAACATTATGAGGCAGATACTATTATTATCTCTATTTTACACATCTGGATACCGAGACACAAAGAGGTTAAATTATTTGCCCAAGGCCCTCAGCCTATAAATGGCAGGATTTAAATCCAGGTGCTATTGCTTCTCAGTGCTATAAGTGCCTAAAACAGAAAGATATAGAACACTTCCAAATTCACTCTTTAATGCCAGTATCACCCTGATACCAGAACCAGAGAAGGACACATTAAGAAAACTACAAACCAATATCCTTGATGAATACAGATGCAAACATCCTCAATAAACTTTTAGTAAATTGTTATTGTATGTCCTGCTTAGCCTCAATGTGTGTAGAGGGCAATTTTTCCTATGTTCTTACACAGAGGGGGCCAGGTCAAGGGCAACTTTGGGGTGTTTGAGAGAGGCACAGTCTTAGAAACCTTATCATCTACTTTTGGGGGACCTGGAATGCCAGTAAAGAGATAGGGTAAAGGTTCTCTCTCCCTTCCTCCCCCAACACTCCTGCACTCCTTCCCTCATTCCTTTGTTCAGCATCTCAGTTTTCCAGGTGCTCTATCACGTACTTTACATGAGTTACACAGAGTAAATGAGCCCCAGAAGGCAACTGTTATGGGTAAGTGAAAAGAGGTCATATTATACTATGGGCTTCAGAGCACTTTAAAAACAGAGATATGAAAACAAAGGGAAAAGAACATATAGAGATAGATAGATAGATAGTAGATAGATAGATAGATAGATAGACAGACAGACAGACTGATCCAAGGGGATATTTTTGGATCTGGGAATGCCTACTCTGCTGAAGAGGCTTTGTCAACCCAGCCATCCTAAAAAGGACCCATCTGCACCAAGGAAGAGTTTCTGTCCTAACCATGTTCCTGTTTTAGCCAAATTCCCTAGTTCTGAAGGTGAAAGTAAGCATAGGCTCTTTCCCCTATAAAGTAATTTTATTGCCATAATGGGACACCCAGACCCATTGATGAGGATGGAAGGGTCCCAGACCAATAGAACAGAAGATTGCAGCTCTTATCACTGTTGTCAGGATTCCCAGGGCAAGGCAAGTGGTGAGAGGGAATTTTTCCCAAGACCAGTGTTGTGGTTTGCATCTGAAATGAACCCTAAAGACTCAGGTTGTTGAAGGTTTGGTCTCTGATGCAACATTATTCAAAAGTGGGGCTTTGAAAAGTGATTCAATCATGAAGTCACTAACCTCATCAATGGATTAATCCATTGATGAGTTCTAGCTGAATGGGCTATTAAGAGGTGAGGCCTAGGCAGAATAAGTAGGTCACTAGGGGCCTGACTTTGAAGGGCAAATCTTGTCCCAAACCCTCACTTGTTCTCTCTCCCTACGTTCCTGACTCCATGAGGTAAGCAGATCTGCTCCACAATACCCTCTCCGCCATAATGATCTGCCTCAACACAAGCCGATAGAATGGAGCCAGCTGACCATGGACTAAAATCTCTGAAACCTAGAGCCAAAATAAAGCTTTCCTCTTTTAAGTCGTTTGTCTCCCATATTTTGCCACTGCAACAGAAAGCTAACACAATCTGAAAGTTCCCAAGTACTTCTTGGTTGGAACCCCTAATTAGGGAAGGGCCAGTAGTCCACTTGGAAATACTAGAAGATTTGTTCGTCATAGCATGGACTAGAGGGAATGTCCTACTCCTCAGAATGTCCATCAGAAAGATGAGAGGACCCTTTAAATGAAACTCATTGAGTGGTGTCATGGGTATGTTGAGAATAACATAGCATTCAGGGGGAGGTTGAACTCAAATACATAACACATCAAGCTTCTCACATTTTTCACTTAAAACCTCTTTTATTCACACTCTCATTTTTAAAAATCTCTTTTATAATACAGGCCCTATAAGCTTCAGCTAGCCTAGTGGCCATAAAGGTCTCATTGTACAGCAGCATGTACAATGATTTTCACCAAAATCTCATGAAATATATTTGTAAATTATGGTCCAGGATTTGACAGATCTTCATCTGTGAAAGTCAAGAAATAAATTATAAACTGAAGCAAGATAGATGGAGATTCTTTTTTTATTGTGTTGAATTACACAGATCTTCACACAGCAATCCAAACCCCAATACATGACAAAATTATTCGTGCTGTTACATAATCCAAAAGCAAAATATCTGAACCACAACCCCAGCCCTAAGATGACTCCTCAAAACAATGATTCTTTGAGAAATAAAAAGTTAAAATAAAAATAATATAAAAATAGAATTAACAGATCAGAAAGTGAGAAAAAAGGTATATTTAATAAAAAAATGACTTAATAAAAGCAAGCATTCAAGATCTTATTAAATTAAGAAGTTATGCACAAACCATTTTTGAAAAATGAACACTGAGTTTCATGTATTTTAAAATAACTAAAATGAGATATGAATTCATTAGGACTTCTTTCCCTTAACTACTTATGTAAATGGACCTTTTCTGAGAACTGTACCATAATCTTTTTTTTTGGGGGGGGGGTGGTACAGGGGATTGAACTCAGGGGCACTTGACCACTGAGCCACATTCCCACCTCTATTTTGTATTTTATTTAGAGACAGGGTTCTCACTGAGTTGCTTAACACCTCACTTTTGCTGAGGCTGGCTTTGAACTCATGACCCTCCTGCCTCAGCCTCGCAAGCCACTGGGATTACAGGTGTGTGCCTCTGAGCCCAGCATACTATAATCTTAATGTAACACAGTATTTTTTGAAATTTTGATGACTTCTTAAAGGTAATATCAAAATAACAAATTGATAAATGGTAGTTCCAAAAACATCAAGAACATTTATAAATGCATGTAATTTAAGCCTGCTTTGTCCGCTTCTAAAGGTGGAATGCTTATTAGAATATATGCTTTTAATTGACTAGAATTCTTTTTTAATTTATTTTTTCAATATTTTATTTTTTAGTTGTAGTTGGACACAATCTTTGTTTTATGTATATCCTTTGTGTATTTTAGCACATTTTACCTTTAAAACAAATTTTGCACAATATGTTCACTAAGAAGTTGAACAGTGTTTTTTTTTTTTTTTTTTTTAAAAAGGTAAGCATATACCTAAGACTTAGTTTCATGCCATTATCATCTAAATACTGGGGGAAAAAAAAACCCTGAATTACAATAACCCATCTCAGCAAAATTTTCCAATTCAAATTAGAAAGGCTTCAGTTTACAAATCTCTTTTTAAAGGGTAATATTAATACAATTCACATCAGAATATCCAGTTAATACAATTAACAACAAACCACAATTTTGTTATATATTAGAACTTTCTACTGGTCTTTCAATTCCTTCAGCCTTCTGATTGCAGAGCTGACCTTGACGGCAGATGTGGTGTTGTAGGTCCAGGCACCACCAACCACTATTTTCATGCAGAAACCACAGTGCCCAATCCCCACAGCCCGTCTCTTCATCTTGGTTTTGCTACAGAATGGACAAGTGTACTTGGTGTGCTGGCTGATTCAATTTTCCTCACCATTTTCCGGAGGGAGGCACCATAGTGGGTCCCATATTTACCCATGATTCTGACTTTCTTGGTGCGTTAAGCCATGTCACATGGCTAAGGCCTGAGCCCGGAGAGGACAATATCTTTATTTTATTTATTTATTTTTATGTGATACTGAAGAGCGAACCCAGAATCTCGCATGTGCTAGGCAAGTACTCTACCACTAAGCCACAACCCCAGCTCCAACTGACTAGAATTCTGAGATGAGTTAAATGAGTTTTGTTTTTGTTTTGGGAGTCTCTTTTTCTACTTAATTTTGTTTTCCTAACAAACCAATTTTTGTGGTCATAATGAGAAAAGAAAACCTAGCTCTCTCTGTATCTTGTAAAAACTAAAAGAATTTTAGTATATTGTCTTTGTTCATTTGAGATACTATAACAAAATACCAAATACCAGGGAGCTTCTAAACATAACAAATTTACTTCTCGCAGTTCTGGAGGCCAGGAAGGCCAAGGTACAAACAGATTTGGAAACTGGTTAAGGGCCCTCTTCTTGGTTTGTAGATGGTACCACCTCACTGCATCCTCATTTGTGGTGGAAGGGAGAAATGAGCTCCCTTGGGCCTAATTTTCTAGGATACTGATCCCATTCATGAGGGCTCCACCCTCATGACCTAATCACCTCCCCCAAAGCCCCACTTCCTAATACTTTCATCTTCCAGGGTAAGATTTCAACATTTGAAGACATACAAACATTCAGACCATACCAAGTATGACAGAAGAAGATGCCTAGGTTATAATATGAATAAAAAACGAAGATTTCCATTTTTCAGACCCCCTTTTCTCTGGGTCTGTGCCCATGAAAACAAATGTGCTTCTAATAACCCTTCCTTCCATCTGCTTCCTCTTCCTGCTCCCCCAACTATGTAAGCATTTCATAAAGGTACCCTACTAATTAATTTACAGTCTGGTTTTTGGCAGACCTTTCTGTGGAACCTATTTACTTAATGTAGTTCTTTTGGAGAAATGCTTGAGAAAGATTTTGATATTCATCTAAATTTATTAAGAATTGCTAAGGGTGAAAAAAGGAAGGGATGGGAACAGAACAGTTTAAACCACAATCCAAAGAAACTGCCTCCTCTTACAAATTTATCATAGAAATTCAACCATTAAAACAAAATGTGAATTTTTCCAGAAATAATTCTCTTTTCCTACATTTTAAGAGTACTTCATATAAATCAAGCCTAACATTAAAAACAACAATAACAACAAAATCAGATTTGCCAAAAGGAGAAAATCAGGTTGACAATTGTTTCCTGCAGGATTTATCAGGTTATTCCCCCAATTAGCAACTTCTGTTGCATATAAAATTTAAGAGGAAGGAAGGGAGAAAGGAAGGGAAAGAAAGAAGGAAGAAGGAAGAGGGAAGATAAGCTTTTCAAGAACACATTCACTGACAAAAATAAAGAATAGCTGAGAAAGCATCTTGACCTTTTTGTCAGAATTCTAACACGTGCTTTGCAAATGGAAAAGCACCTGCCACAACAAAACACAATGTTCCAGGTGACAAGAAAATGTGAGCCCCAAACAGCAAACATTTTAATCAATAATTCTTACCTGGGCAAAAAAGAATGAATACAGGGTTTGATATAAAGGGGATTAGACACCAGTAACTCAATAGAGACAACAAAGATCATTGTTCATTTCTCCAAGGATGTGTAGTTGTCTTGAGCAAGCTCTTCGTGATCCTCCTCCAGCCTTCATCATTTTCCCCTGTAAAATGTGAGACATCACATACTCCATCACTACAATCAACACAATCAAGGAGAAAAAGATTATTTCATACTACCCTTCTTGGCATTTAGCTTTTCTCAGACTATGCCAATGAAAACAAATGAGGTCATTTGTTTTCTGAGCCTCTTTCCCCAAGATTCCCAGTGCAGAATAACACCTGTGTGACCTTGGACAAGTTATTTGACCTCTTTGTAAAATATCAGGATGACAATACTTGGAGTATCTACCTCCTAGTATTATTGTGACCGTTGTTACTAGTCGTGTGTGTGTAGCAAATGCTCGGAACAAAATAATTGTTGAACTGTCCAACATATTCCAATCAACTGTATTCTACAGAGCAATCATTATTGAGCACAGAGGAGGTTAAGTATGGAACTTGGGGGTGTTCCAAACTCCCCATCCTCAAGAAACTCACAATCTATTGCAGAGATTCTCAATCCTAAATGTGCATCAGAATCTCTGAGAGACCTTAAAAAAATACCAGTGTTAGGCACCACCTATATAGACTCAAATTAAATTGTTCTGGAGTGAGTGAGGCCCAGGCACTAAAATTTTTCAAAGCACTCCCAGTGGTTCTAATGCTCATTCTTCAACTGCTAACCCATAAGTTTGCTGCTGATTTGGGTGGGTAGCCACTGCCTGTGTGGTCTGTTAGTCTCTGACAGGACCGAAAGCTCCTAGGATGAAGAAAGGTACACCATTATCCATTGCTTCAATCCTCACAAATCACCAAATCCCTCAGAAACTGGTGACCAAGTCAGAGAGAGAGCCCTGAACAGTGGCATGGCTCAGCAGTGAGGTGGAATTGCTTTCAGCTTGATTTCACAGAGGTGTTTGGGCTCCTATGAAAGAAAGTCAAATGGCCCCTACCCAGTGGAGACAGGTGAGATTAGATGCCATACCAGCTACTGTCTTAGGAACTAGAGGCAATGAGCTATGACAGGATTAGAAACCAGTACTTCAATTTATTTGCGTCCTTTATCTTTTCTTGATGTATTTCCTTTTTGTTATTCTTCAATTTTCTAAAAAGTTCAGGGATATAATTCTTCCTAGTGTCTGAGGAAATTCAGGCCCAAGTTCCTCACTAACTGGCTGGAGGCATTACAAGAAACTTCAATCTCTCTCTCCCTGAGGGCAAGCCACAGGGTGGAATCTGGAATCACAGGTGGGCAAATGCTCACAGGGATAGAGAGTCCAGTGGGCCAGATCTAATGCAATTTGCTAAGTCTCCGCTTCCTGCACAGAAGGCAGAGGGCCTGAGTGCATAGGGATCAGGAGTGTTATAGAGATGGCCTTGTAAACCCATCTCCAAAAATGGATTCTCAGAAAGTGTACCAGACATGGGCAGTTAGTTCACACATTGGTAAGGGATATTGAATAGAGGCAATCATGCCCTCCCTGTCCAAGAGAACTAAGGATAACCTGAGGAGTTCAGAGTTTTTATTGTTGTTGTTGTTGTTATTTTTGTAGTAAAATTCACCATTTTAAAGTATACAAGAGATAATCTGTTTTATGTCAAAAGTACCAAGTCCCAAAACATCCAGAATAAGGAGGAAACAGATGTATTCCAATGCCTTCTACCCATTTCTTCCCTCTATCCTCTCTCTACCTGGCCAGATAGTTGGACTCATCATTCTGGATTTAAGAATCCCTCATTTTTTTTGTGGTTAAGAATCCACTTTTAGGTTTCCCTGAGATCTTGAAAGCCAGGAGAGGAAAAGCTGACTGACAATGAAAGAGCTGATATGGAGAAGGGACAGGACAGACATTTATGCTGCAGTCAGGAGAGTCCTTGAGGAAGGCATCGACCGGAACACGTAGTGGAAATGCAGCACAGTGTGCCATATGCATCCTCTCTGGGATCTCGATTCCCGACCCACAGGAGTGATGCTAGCTATGCTATTGTGTCTACTTGACTTTACTTGTTTGGATATTCCCTAGTTACACAGTGCTGCTTATATAAATGCCCTGTTTGCTTAAGACTAGCCAAAGTCATCCAGGTTTTTCACAAGAACCTCTCTAACATGATGACACTCCAGGATCCTGCCTCACTAGGAATCCATAGCTCAAAAAGTGGAATGGATAATTATGAATTAATGCACTCCACTATTGTCATGTAAGAAATAAATTTTAAAAATACAAAAAAAAAGGAGAGTTAGTAAAAGGATAGAATGGGTAGTTTCTGGAAAACACTCATGAGCATATTCCAAACCCCAGGGGGGTGGTGACTCCTGATTTGTAGGAAATCCATTTTCCAAGACAGAATTTATAGCTTTTTTCTTTTACCTCTTCTGAGTCCCCTCATATCAATGTCCACACCAGCTGGTCAGGCTTTAGGTAACTTGATGTTACCCATGTTGAAATTCAAAGCAATTTGGCATTTCATAATTATGTGGGCTATGTTCTGTGCAACAACCTAATAAAAGCCTAGATGACTGTTTTCATGACCAGAGATTAAGTGGCCTAGAATCCTTTAATCTACAAAGCAGAACGTTCTAATGTAGACAATTACTGAGCTGTCCTCCACATTCCTCTGTGATAAAGATGAGGAGACCTGGCCAGCCCTGGGGCAAGGTGAATTGTAACCTAAAGCAAAAAATGATCCTTAAAGCAGACTTTCAGGAGCCTGACTATAGTGAAAATCTAGCAGGTTATCCCATACTCCTTTATTGTTTAAAAAGACTCAATTATTTTGATGAGGCTGGAGTGAGAAATATATAATATAATACAATAGGATCTTACTGGAAGACATCCAAGGGCAGTGTCTGAAAACCCTGCTTGGGTTTCAAAGGGCTCTTGTTTATATACCTGCTGTCTTTCTTCCCAGAGTTCTCACATCACACACTCTAGCTTTGTAATGGTTAAGAGGATGGTCTCTGAAGCCAGACTTCCTAAGTTCATATTGTCAGTTCCATCATTCACTAGATATATACCTTGAGCAAGGTACCTAAATCCCTCAGTGTCTCTGTTTCCCTCTGTAAAACAGAACTAATAATAGTACTCATCTCATATGGTTGTTGTAAGAAGTAAGTATCAATTCATTTAATACATGTGAAGTGTTTGGACCCATTCTTGGGATTTAGGAAGCATCTGATAAGGAAAAGCTGAGACTTTGGTCAGCAGGATGGCAGAAGAGGAATTCCCCAGCTTCACTCCCATCCACAGAAATAAGCTTTCAACTATCCACAGGCAAGAATACCATTCTAAAAGTTAGAGCCATTATTATTCTGGGCCTGGTTCAGAAAGGAAAATATAAGAGAATACCTGAGAAATGATGAACAGCTCACAATGCGGCCAACTACTTTGCCACATATCTGAATTGAAATATGAGATAGAGTTACCTTACTTGACATTCACTTTTAAGAAAGTTTACTAAGTAACCACCACAGTGGAGGGCCGAATGATGTGAGAATAATGGCAGATGAGGGTGGCAAGGCAGACTCTTGTTTGGGACACACAGCCAGTATGTCCAATTGAAAAGTTAAATGGTATTCCCTGTGTTGCACAAAATGCTAAATTTAAAGTGGCAAGTGACAAGAGATACAGTTCTGGATAACATGAAGGTTTCATTCTAGTAGAAGAGACTGATTTAAAACAATAATAAAAAACTGTGTCGCACTTAATGAAAGATAAGTGCAGAGTGTTATAAAGGAGGGAGTGTCATGGAAAGTGATGAGAGCTGAAGGACAAACAGAAGTTACCCGGGCAGAGGCGGGAAGAATTCCAGATGGAGAAAACAACAGTGCAAAGGCCCCTGGTTCAAGGAAAGGGACTGGTTCAAGGAGCTGAAAGAAGCCCAAGGGTCTTTAGATAAAGACAGCAGGTGGGATAGGAGGCAAGAGAGCTGGCAGATATATGTACCATCATTCTTTACTGAGTTTTACTGGGTGAAGGAAGAACACGGCCCTTAGGTCTCCTCCACATTTTCTGTCCACAACATTTTTTAGTTACTTCATTGGTAGAAAACTTCAATTTTTTTTCACAAAAGGATAATAAGTACTGAAGCTTCTTACTTACTTATGACAGCAGTTAAAAATATATCTCTTCATGCAGTGGGTATTTCGTTGGAGAGCAGCCTGGTCTTTCAAGGTTATCATTTATTTCAAAGGTAGAATCTTCCTATAAAACACATCCAGAAATTGTACTGCCACAACGTAATAGAGACCAGTAGTTTTTGTGTGAGCATCCCATACATCCCAAATCTGTGGTGTTCGCTGTATGTGTGGGTATGTAGCTTCCCTCCCTCCTTCCTTTCCTTCTTTCTCTTTCTTTCCTTCCTTTCCTCCCTCCTTCTTTTCTTTCTTCCTTCTTTCATTCTTTTTTCCATTCCTTCCTTTCTTTTTTTCTTCATTTTAAAGAGAGTCCTTTACTTGGAAAGGTTGCGAATTAAGGTAAAACCAATAACTTTACAAAGAGGAAGTAATCCACTACTCTCATTGTTACAGTAATCAATATCCACCTGTAAATGTCATCCCATAAATTTAGTACATGCCAGTATTTAACAAGCCAAGGTGACCAATTCAACTATATATGGCATGGTTATATCCAGACACTGAGTGTACTGCTAACCTTTCATTTGTATTCTTTTGCATTGTTAAAGGTGGCTTAGTTGTAGGTCTGTAGTACACATAAAGTTCTGGATATATCTACCAATGGATCAGAATACTCCTAACACCCACATGTAAGTCAAACAGCCAAAATCGCCTTATTAAATTTTAGAAAAACTTTCTTCAATCTTACCTGGACCACACACACACCCCATATTCTTCTCTGGACTGGGTTCCCAAGTGTAGAGGAAATGTGCTACAGACAAGTTAGACCATCTTCTCTCAGTCCTTTAAAAGGACCCCTTCACGGGACCTCCACTCCATGAAAGGTGTGCACCAAAGTAGCTGCCACTCATTCCTCAGATCTAAGCTCCTCCTCCTCTTCCTCCCTGGCTCTTAACTACTTACGTGCCCCTGCTGCACACTCTCAGGTCACCTTGTACTCTCCGTGGTAAATGTCACAGTTGTACATTTATTCCTGTAGTTACTTGATTAATGTGTGTTTCCCTCACTAGACTGCAAGTTCCAGTTCCCTTATTACTTTGTCAATAAAGATTTAGTTTCATCGGAACTCCTAACCTTGTTCACATGCTGCTGAGCTCTGTGGGATGTAAGAAGACTGCATACCCTTTCATGGATCTTCTTCCATGTGGGCTGAGAACCAGGATGGAACCTGCTCAACAGAGTAAACAGAGTGAAGTATTATACAGCTACTAAAAATGACACTGTCTTGGCTGGAGATGTGGCTCAAGTAGAAGTGTGCTCGCCTGGCATGTGCGAGGCACTGGGTTCAATCCTCAACACCACATAAAAATAAAAATAAAGATATTGTGTCCACCTAAATCTTTAAAAAATAAACATTATGTTAAAAAATAACACTGTCTTAAGAGTACATAACAAACACGGGTTGATACTAAAAATTTAATCATAAGAAAAACAGCAACATGCAAAATGGTATACATAGTGTAATTTCTTTTTAAAAAATTTTTTAGTTATACATGGACAAAATACCTTTCTCTCTCTCTCTCTCTCTCTCTCTCTCCCTCTCTTTCTTTCTTCTGCTAAGGATTGAAACCAGTGCTTCCCCCCGCCGCCCTCTCTCTTTCTGAGAGGATTGAAAATAGTGCCTCACACGTGCTAGACAAGTGCTCCTTCACTGAGCTACAACCACAGTCTAACATGGTATAATTTCAATACCTTTATAAAACTTACACATAAGAAAATAACTAGGGAGCAGGAACAACCAATATATTTTTTAAAAAATGGTTGTATGTGAATGTGGGGCTAGGAGAAATTAATTCTTTTCTTCTTCAGACTTTGCTGTGTTTTTCAGATAGTTCTCTAAAGAACAAATCTTGCTTTTACATTTAAATTTTCAATCCCTCAAATTTTCATATAAAATTTAAGCCCTTATTTTCTACCACAAGGATTTCATTTTATATCTCATTTAATTTAGACTACCTGGACCCCAAACTTAACCACAGACCTTATAATGTCCTTCAGTTCCTCAACATGGAGCATTTTTGCCTGTCCATTGGCATTTGCCAAGACCTCTGCCTACAACACCACCACCTCCCAATCCCTATCCCTACTCTTATTAACTCTTAACTATACTTCTGGGCTCAGTTCTTTTGCTGACTTCCCAAAGAGTCTCACCTGAGCCGTCTTTTGTAGAGGAGGTCAGCTGACCTATTATATGCACTTAGAGTTCCATTTCCCAATACCACATTCATAGCACTTCTACCAGTGAACATTTTGTTATTATCTGGTTAATGTCTTTCTCCCCTCCTAAGACTGATATTGGAATGAGACTCTGGTTAATAGCTCATCCCAGGAATAGTAGGTATCAAATACCACAGTAAGTATTTAAAGACTATTGCTTAGTGGTGAATTCATTCATTCATTCATTCACTCACTCACTCATATTTGGGAGGGGGTAGATACCAAATCCTAAATTCTGTGGTCAAACTAAACTAAAAGTGTATATAGCAATTTGATAATGAAAACCATAGATACTGTTTCCTAAAAATGCCTAAAGAATTTCAGCAATTTAGATGAAAGCATTCTCTACTGTTATTTATGGCTGACAAACATTGGAAATGGTAGGAGCATTTGGGAATACAGTTATTATAACCACTAAGCTAATAACTCCTGTACAGTTGCCCTTCTGCATAGCTCCAGGTCCATCCAGCTTCTGATCACAAGTCTCTCTGTAACAAGCATGTCCCACTGGTTTCCAGAGAGACAAGACACCAAGAGTAGAAATGACTCTACTCCAAACCATTACCAACCCCGAAAAACAATTCACAGCAAACAAAAGCCTCCCCTAAAGTACTGATGTATTTAAGAAATGACCACACATATCATTTGTAAATTTCTCCAAGAATTTTTAAGAGGAAGAAATAGAAATATTTTGAAGCTATAAATCAAATTAACATTTAAAAATAGCTACCAGCTGGACACTGTGTATGCTTTTTTATTAAGTCTCAAAATACAAAAGGAATTCCCACATTCACATACAGTATAAATACATATGTTGCATGTTACCTACAATCTATTCTACATTTGAGATTCTATTCTTTGAGAATGATGAGCCAGCAGACTGGCTCAGTGCTGTTTATTTATTACAGCTTTGTCCATGTTATTCACCTTCTCATGTGGAAGGAAGAGTGAGGATGCACATTGAAGGGGGTGTGACACTATCCAGATGGTAGAGATAGGGGTTGGGCTGGAGAGTGTTCCTTTCTCCTTTGGGACTACTATTTTTTACCTTGATAGTCAAAGGACTTTGCATTTCTTCCATTCAACCCTTAGGCTGAATCTCAATCCAAAATCTCTCTCCAAACTATCCCTATGACCTCAGACCTTACTGATTTCAGTATTAAGATAGGAGAATCTCAAGAGGTGTTTCTCATGCACTCTTGGGATCTGGGCACAGAGACTGGTTCTGATGGTACTGCTGTGAAAAGAATCATTGGTAAGTTGGGGACAAGGTGCTGATAACCCTTCCTGTTCCAGAAGCCTGTCTTTGTAATTACTCTAAAATCAATGGGGAATGAGGTGTTCCCCAAGTATATGACGGGTATATCCTCCAATCAAACAGCTGCCTTAAACTCCTCTGGAGTTCAGGTGACCCCATCTCTTGGGTTGTCCTGGACCCAGAGGTTTCCCAGGAAGCAGAACTTTGGGCTCTAAAGTCAGAACAACCATGGGCAAACTGGATGACCTTTCTGTGGCCATGGCATTCTTTTGTCATTATGGATCATGGCCTCATTTACAAACTCATAGTCCAATTAGGTCCAAAGTTAGTTGCTTAGAGTGACTCTGGACACACAGAATTCTCTGTCTCATTATAAATAGCTAATAAAATGCTGGTCTGAAGACTCACCTTCCTAAAGGCGACATTGCAAAAGCTTCCCACTCTCTTCTAAGCAAAGCCCAAATTCCTCAGATTGGCATCCTCTGCCCCTCAGATCTTTGAGCACTGACACTCACTATCCCCCGCAAAACTCAGAGACCAACAGTGCCCTGCAATCTTATCTCCAAGCCCTCACTCCCATTAACTCTATCATAAACTAGTCTCCTTCCTTGGGGGCCAAATGAAAATGCTCCCTCTTCCACAAAACATTCCAGAAGTACCATTCTCCTCCTTTATACTCTAGTAGCATTTGTCTGCTTTATTCACAAAGTTCTGCCTGTAGAAAGCTCTTTGTACATTTTTCCTTTCTTTTTAATTCTGTGCTAGGTTCAAGTTCTCAGAGTCAGGAGAAATAAGTTAAATGTCGACCGACAGAAAAGGCCCAGTGGCCCGCGGAGGGACAGAGCTTCCAATCACTCCTGCAAGGTAGGCGGGCCTGCGACCCACCGGCAGAAGAGGAGCAG
>NW_025999998.1:6492538-6517650 GCF_001458135.2 Marmota marmota marmota | reverse complement strand
GCAAATTCCACAATTACAGTCAATCCAGCAGCAAAGAGGCCCCATGAAAGGAGAAAGGCAGAGGGCTTCCCACGGGGAATGCAGCCTCAAAGACAAGGCCTCCATTGAAGGCCGCTTCAAGGGGTTTGGCAGCCTTGGCACGGGTGGGCACCAGAGTGGGCAGATGGTGTGGGGACAGGCCCTGGGGCTGCTCTGCCTCGCTGCCAGCTGTGGCACCTTGCCCTGGGAGACCTTCAAGGTCCATCTGCATGGGCTGAGGAGTGCGAGGTACGCAGCAGGACCTCCTCCAGCCCAAGCCGTCTGCGTTGGGTTGTCCATCCATTCAATAGTGATTTAGGGGTCATCCTTAGTGCTAAGCCCTGCCCAAGGCCCTGGAGACAGGCCAGTGGCCAAGACAGTCAGTCCTGGTGCTAAGGGGCTGGCTTAGCCCGGGATCATGTTAAAAACAACTGCAACAAAAGTGGAGTGGCAGTGTGGAAGCCAGGCAGGGAGTGAGATGGACAAGAACGACTTGGGGCTCATCAGAAGAGACGTTTACTGAGAAAATTTACACTGAGACCTGAGAACAAGATAGATCCAAATATGAAGCATGGGGGCACGGCGGGGAGGACTTTCCAGGCCAAAGGAACGTGTGCAAAGGCCCTGGGTCAGGGGATGTGTCTAAAAGACCCTGGTTTAATTGAAAAACCAAGAGATTGGTGTAGCTGTGGCTCCCTGGGTGAGGGGACTGCGCCATGAAGTACAATTGCAGCATGGCCCGGCCAAGTCTGTGATGCTGGGTCCTCTTTAAAGGAGAGAAGCTTTCCATCTCCTAGGTCTTCAGGGACCTGTGTTTGCCTCTCAGGAAAGGAAAGAAACCAAGAGAGCGGTTCTGAGGCTTTGGTCGCGTGTTCGCAATTTTAAGCGCAAAGAATGAACCTCAACTTCCCTTGTCATTCAAAACCAAGCCCACCCACTCATCAACTGCTTCCTCCTGTCCAGGCCGAAAACCTACAGCTGCAGGCCAGGAGGGGAGAGGCAGGTCTGGCTGGATCCAGATGGGCCTGGTCTGTCCTGACCGGGGTTTGGACTTGCTTCTAGAGTGTGGGGGGCTCCTGAAGGTTCTGAGACGAGGGAGTGGCGGGCTCACAAGGGTCCAGTCATGTCCCGTCATCGGATGCCATGAGGGTCCAGGGAGGGGACGCCTCTGTGCTTGGGGGTCGTTTGGTTCCTACTTCTGTCATAGTTCAGTTACTTGTGTGTCCAAACTGACCTTCCAAACCAGTAGGTTTTTCAAAGATTCATTCCTCTTCACTTCAGGGTCCATGGGGGGGTTGGGCAGTGGTACGGGGTAGGAGTGGGCAGACCCACGTTGACCATGAGGTGAGTTCACCTTTCTGGGCACGCGATGCCTTGACAGAAGGGAAGGAGCACAGAGGGCTCGGGTGGCAGAGGGGGTCCAGCCAAATTCCTTTCTCCATGCACCCCCCTACCCCACCCCCACCCTGCGGATGACTGGGACGTGGCTGCACCTTGAAAGGGGTGCACGTTTGGAAACCTGAGGCCAATTCCCTCTGGCCTGTGCCTGGCATAAGGAATGTGCTCAGTGTTCACACTTCAAAGCATCATCCCGTCCATCCACATCTCCCCAAGAGGGATGCAGCCTGGGCGACCTGCGCCTGCAGCGGTGTTTGATATGTAAATTTCCTGTCTCTTTAAGCTAGACTGTTTGTGAAAAAGAGTTAAACTCAGAGTTAAGGAATTTGAACCCTTAGAGATCCTGGAGCCCCAAACCTTTGCTTTACAGGGAAGCTACCAGAGGTACAATGAGGCAAGATGAGTTATCCTAGGACCCTCTGTTAAGGGGCCTGGGACCCTCAGTTAAGGGGCCTGGGACCCTCTTTTAAAGGGCCTGAATGGCTTGAGCTGTATATCATCGGCAGCCACGTGAATTCCATGTTTACATCTCAGGTCTTACCTGCTAAATCCAGAACACACAGAAAATGTCTCCCAATAGCAGTCCTGAGATCTGAGAAATAAATACTTAGATAAAAAGCCATTTACCAAGACCCAAATGCCTTTTAACAAAAGCCTCTGCGCCCGGCAGGATAAGCCAATTACCAAAGGATTGTGTTCCAAATGCAGCCTAACTGTCTCGGAGCCATGTCAGGGGGAATCAATAAGTAGTTAATCAATGGATTGATTGATCGTTTACTGCTAGTAATTAAATTTTGAGAAAGTACAAATTCTATTACACCTACAGTCAGTCAAAAGTGATGCTCAGATCCTGGAACATGGAAGGAAATAAAATAGAAGCCCCGTGGCCACAGTAACAGGAAGTCAGAGAGAGAGAGAGAGAGAGAGAGAGAGAGGAGAGGGGAAGGAGAGAGGGGAGGGGGGATAGTAGAGGATAGGAAAGGCAGCAGAACACAACAGACACTAGTATGGCAATATGTAAATCAATGGATGTGTAACTGATGTGAGTCTGCAATCTGTATATGGGGTAAAAATGGGAGCTCATAACCCACTTGAATCAAAGTGTGAAATATGATATATCAAGAACTATGTAATGTTTTGAACAGCCAACAATAAAAAATTTTAAAAAAAATAAGTTAAATGTCAAGTATTCCCATTCCAGGCAGAGCAGATTGGTTAACAGTCCTGTTTTCCCTCTGAGACACTCTTTTAACCATAGAGATTCCACACTCTAACCATACACTTAATTCTAATCTCAACTGATACTGACTCAAAAAACATGAGGCAATTATGTCATCCAGAGAATCTCTGACCTGCTCTATAAAGACAGTCATAAAAGTCTGGTTGAATGAATGCATAAGCCATTTCACAGGCAGAAGGAGAAACGAGGCCTTCCCAGATCTCCCTCAGGAAGGAATTAATCTCCTCCTGCACCGTCTTTCCCCTGCATTTGGAATGTACTTCCATTAAGTACATAACACAATCCATTTCATACTTAATGGGATGGGATTCTGTCTGCCTTCTCATCTAGTGTGTAAGCAACTGGGAAGCAGACATGTCATGACCGTGTAAATGGCACATAACAGTTGCCCAATAACTGCATACTCAGTTCAGTCTCTCAGAAAAGCTTGCTGAACTGATTCTAAGGAATTTGGAAGATGTATATAAATACAACACACGGACAAAAGCTGTGGGCTTTTCCTACTTCTGGCAGCAGAGAATTAATTGTTGGTTGAAAGAAGATGGATCTTTGATCATCACATTCATCTTAAGGATCACAAAACTGAGGTCTAAAAGGTTGGATATTTGTGAGAGATCAAACAGCACTTATAAGACAAGCATGAGAGCCAAGTCTCCCAATCACCATCAGTTAAAGGTTCTTCCCACTCTCCATTTCAAATCAATCTCTACCAGGGCTGGGCTTGTGACTCAGTGGTAGAGCACTTGCTTAACATGTATGAGGCACTGGATTCAATTCTCAGCATCACATATAAATAAGTAAATAAATAAAAGTCTATCAAATCAATTTTCTGCAAGTTTCTGAATTTGGGATAACCCCCCATTTTGCCAACCTGCTACATTCCAGTCTGATGGCAAAAGTATAAACCAGGAGTCAATGGAGACTAGGCACAGAGACAGGTATAAGTGTGTGGTCTAACCACCTATCTCAATGTGCCAATGCTGGTTTTCAAAAATCTATATTATATTATTTTCCAATAAAGTCAATAATCAAGAACTCACCATACATTAATAGATATTATTAAAATAATTACCTTGTTTCCTTAAATTAATTAACATTTTAATATAGTTATTCTATCATTCTGAAAAACACTGAAAATGGATTGCCACTTTCCTCGTGTACCTCAAATTTTACGTAGTTCCTGTTAAAATCTCAGGGCCTATTTGGTTCTGGGATATATTTACTATGAATTCCTTTATGATCAACAGTATTCTTTTGGTATGGGCATTTCTTTCTTATTCTGTTCACTAATAACACAGAGAAAAGAAAATGGGCATATCTTTCCCATTTAAAATAAAATAACTATCTTTAAAATATTATTTTCAGTTAAGGTGATCACCTGTGCTGGCTTGCCTAAGACTCAGAGGATTCCTGGAACTTAGAGGGCTCAACTCAGGGCAGACCCAAGGAACGTGGGCATTTGGTCACCTTCCCAGAGTGCAGTTTGGCAAATGCAGATTCTAGCTTTTAGCTCTCTGGTCTGTCCTCCAGACATATGCAAATGTATTTTGATTATCTGTGATAATAATGTAGACAAAGAAACAAACTATCTCTAGAAAAAGAAAATACATCCACATGTTAATACACTTGTCTTTGGCAGGACTATGAGAAATTGTTTTTCACTTTTTTTTCATTATTTTCTAAGATTTCTATAGCAAAGATTTTTATACTGATGAAATAAAGAGCTTTAATTTTAAAATTTACAATAGATAAAAATGTATAGATAAAAAGTATCTATACCAGTTAGTTGTCTATCCATTTCTTAGAGATGTTTTCCAGAGGCAAGAGAAAAGGCTCAATTCTGACTTTGGGGTAAATTTTAAAAAGAACAGTCATTTTTTTTTTTTTTTCATATCAAGGTATCCTCAGAAAGCAAACTAATGAAGTGACTGGGCTTTTCTGCTGCCAGACCTCAGTGCTCTCTTCAAGCAGAGATGAGTGCTAACCTTTCTCGGAGAAAGGGCTGATCCAGAGGGCTGGTAGAGCTGGATTGCTGGGAGATGGCAAGTGAAGCTTCCCGGTGGAAATCGGCATCCCCTTGGTTCTTGGGCAAGGGCTTTCCAAACTTACTTGAATTTAAACTTGATGATGATTCATTCCTTAAGACAATGCGTTCATCTGGCTCTTTGATAACCTGAATGACAATAGTTGTGCATTATTCTTTATTTTTTTTGTTTTGTTTGCTTAATTTAGAGCCAGGGGTTGGGTGGGACAAGGAAGAGAACTGGGAGTAAGATGATAAAATACTTGTCCCTGCAAATGAAAGAGGAACTGCAATGCAGAAGACTATAGAGACAAAATGCTCAGGAGTCAAGGTCAAGGAAAAACAACCCACAGCCTGTGTGTTTAGCATATATTAATAGGGCAAAATAAATTAATGCTTTGAAATTTGATTTCTGAGGATGGGGGATTATTAGTCTGGAAAACATATACATATATATATGCATATATATATACACATATATATTCAAATTTTTTAAATGCTATGGCATAAGAAGCATAGTATATTCAATTTGCTCTGCACATATATATTTTCAAGTCATACCATAGAAGTCTGAGCCTTCACTTTGACAAACCAAACTTCAAGAACAAGTGATTTACCACCTCTATGTATAAACATTCAATTACAGAAAAAGCAATGAAAATCACTACTGATAAAGTAGGTAATAGGCCCCTATATACACCCTCCTAGGTAACTCATCCTACAATTGAAAAGAGGAGAGGAAACTAATAAGTCCCAAAGCAAAGAGTACAGTGGAACTTGGGCACCTCTTTGCATAAACCCTAGTTAAACTAAAGCAAGTCCATATAAGCAGCACTAACTGGAAATACATTTCCACAACTGATTGCAGAAAACCCAGTAATTGACATAAGATAGCTGGAAATTAATCATTTTACAAATGCTACTTCTAAAATTACCTTTATGTTTGCTGCAATGCTGTCAAGAGAAGAAGCTAGAAGAAAGAGGAACAGGTGTTTGAATGACTCATTATTACCATTAGCCCTAAAACTGCTGTTACATTTATTCCACAGCAGTATATAAATTTTAGACCATGAATGAGTTATTAAAAATCTTAAATGCTCCCTTGTAAATTACACTATCACTTTTAAATCTCCATTTAGTCACTGCAATTCTATTTCTGTCTTCTTGAAGTCAAAAGTGAGGTTATAATTTAATGACACCATGTATGGGAAGGGTTAAGGTAAAGCAAACCTAAAGTGAAGCAATAAGTTCAATACCTCTATGCAGCCTTATGCAGAAAAAAACTATATTTGCCTAGATGCTCAGAACCTAAAAAAAAGTAATGTGGGTCTAAAAAAATTCGTATACTCTGCCTCTTCTGCCATTTTCTTTGGTTTTTATAGGATTATATGCAGGAGCTCTTGAGTATATTGTCCAAGGTAGACACAAATGTTAAATTGAAACAATGAATACATAAGAGCTTAGAGAAATATAAAGCAGCAACGATGGAAATCATTATCACCCTAAATAAATATGAGAAGTATATAGAATACCAGAAATGCTAAGGATGATAGGAAGTGAAGTAATAAATTCACATAGAGAAAACTAAGGTGAAGTTGGATTTTTCCAGGTTGGGAAAAAAATGATTTTGAAATAAAATATTTATAAGATGATGCTGATGCCACCCTGGCTTCCCCCAGTGTGACTGGGGATTAGGCAGTAACAAGGACCTTTCCTGGATGGAAAATTCCCCCTTGCCACTGGTAATAAGAAGGAAGACTTTTTAAAAAAACGAGTTTTCAAAGTCTGGTAGTTTTCATATCTTCTGAGTCACAAATATGTGCATTTTCATCTCATCCCAGGAGCTCTCCTCTGCCACCCTGAGCTGGACAGGGCATTGGCAGTGCTAAGGTCCTTGCAACAATAGCCACAAACCTGCCCTGGGGCCTAGGAACCCCTTGCTCTGATTTTGAGCACTCCTTGCACAGAGGGCTGGCTTTTGTTCCCTCGCTTCTCAAAGTGCAGCCCATGGACTAGTATCTTCAGTATCACATGGAGACTTATTAGAAAAAAAGGATCCTGTAACCTTTCTGGAACCTTAGTTTTCCACCTGCCAGGATAAAGAAATGACAAAGGCTGAGACCTTGTGATATATGAGTCCTGTTGTATTCAAACCAGCATTAAGCCCAACTTGTCCTTCCCAGGGAAGGACATTTGCTTCTGCTTGATTTCACTGTAATAGGAAAGACAGTGCTGCTTTTACAGGCCATGTGGATGATTTCAATTCACAGAACTTAAATTAAATGTCAGAGGTGATGAAGCACTTTCTGCTTCAAACCCTATACTCTGACCTTGGTCAGCTACTATCAGACAGTCACCATGATCTAAGAATACTGGCCTGAGTTGCCATAAAAGACTCTGCAGCCCCCTAAGAGTACAAACCTTTAAGCCTAAGACAGAGAACTCTATTGTCAGGAATGGGATAAGACCAGTCCTACCAGGAGACAAGGGAAAAGGAACCACCACAATCCCTTCCTAATCAAATAATTTTGATTACGTTCAGGAATGGTTGAATGGTTGAATTGGCTACCTTGACCTTCACTATTGACATGATTCACAAATCAAAGTCAAAAGGTAAAGGACACTCAGGAATGCCTTAACCCAGCAATTCTCCATGTGTACTCCAGGAACCTCCCTAGGGGTTCCAGAGACCTTTTAAACAATTTTCAAAGTCAAATTGTTTGCATAATAATACTAAGCCATGATTTGCTCTTTTCACTTTCATTTTCTCACAATCCTAACAAAGGCTACCATGACATGTCATAATATCACTGTGCTGATGGCTAATGGAATTTGTGTTAGTGTTTTATATTTCTTACATGTCTTAGTTTTAACTTCTAACATGCTAAATATTGATAGACATTATCCACCTCAACAAAAGCTCTTTGGATAATCAACAATATTTAAAAATGGACAAGTGTCCTGAAATCTAAAGTTTTGAGATCCCTGCCTTAACCAAACTGCTTCAGATAGAGTTGGCTCCCTCCTCACTGATAGGGAATCTTGTATAGCAAATGCTATATCTCCTGATCATCATCAATCTTTTACTCTTTCCCACTTGGAAAAAATGGCAGACAAAATAGCTTTTTTGTTAGCTATTAATGGTGCCTTTGCAAGGAGTTCACACCCAGACAGACTGCTGTCTGCTTTTTCAGCTCTGCCAAAGGACAAATGCAATACTTTGTGGGCAATAATACTCAGGACAGTCCCCTTCAATAGAAGGGGGACTATCCAATTGATGGCTTGGAGGCTTGGTTGCCTCAGCTCCATGGGAACACCCTCTGCGAACATCACAGATGGAGAGTCCTTCATAGTCAGGCCCATGGTGTCCAGTGTAACTTTTGATTCCTCAAAATGAAAGAAAATAAGTAGGATGCACTTGTTCTCATAAGAATTATGTACAGGTGTAACAAGAAACTTTAGTACCTCTTCTTATTGGAAATGGGAAGTTTGGAAACTTAGATTTTCTTCTAGACTTTCGTGAATGATGCTCTGAACTATTTTCACCAAAGGGCTTTGCACTGTCCACCTGAAAATAAAGAAAAAATAAGACTACAATCTAAAGTAGGTTTTATCCCTTATCCCTATTATCCCTATTACCTAAAAATGCCTTTCTCCTCCTCAATCATTGATTAGATAGCTCGGAAAAGAGAAAGTTGAAAAACAAAAAAATCACAGTCTCCAAGTATGTTAGAGAAACTGTTTGTCCTTGTCTTCACTGAGGCTTCATTGAAGCTAGAACATGAGGATACAGGCTACATGTTAGCATAAGGAACTAAAGTTGAACACAAATTACATTCTAATAACTGATAAGGATGGAGCAGAGTAGGAAGCAAGCAAAGCTTTATTTTGATCTTTTAAAGAGAGGACAGAGTTTCATGTTTCTAAATAGTATGAACACTGCTGGCTCAGGCAGGGATCTCTCTGAAAGCAAGGGATTGCCACAAGGTAACATTTCAGCCTTCTACATTCCCTTCCAGTCTGAGAGTATTTGTAGGTATGTTGTCTATTTGGTAGTTTCTAGCAGTAAGTTCTGACTTCCTAAAAACTAACTACTTTAACATCATCTTAACAGTACCTTGACTTTCAGACTTATTATGCCTCACTATATGTCAAATACAGAAACATTACAACTAGCAACTTTAATATCAACTTAACATATTATCAATATTTAATATTCTGGAGAATAAGTCATTAACTAGAACATGGAATGATGTTTTTGAGGAGTATAAAATAATATAGAAAATTCTTTTAAAGCAATGTTCATGGTGGCTCACACCTGTAATCCCAGCAGCTCTGAGGCAGGAGGATCACAAGTTCAAAACCAGCCTAAGCAACATAGCAAGCCCCTCAGCAATTAAGCAAGAACCTGTATCAAAATAAAAAATAAAAATGGCAGGCTGGGGATGTGGCTCAATGGTTAAGCACCCCTAGGTTCAATCCCTGGCACAAAAAAATAAATAAATAAAAAGCAATGCTAACTAAAATATATCAGGAAATGAAGGTGTATATACACTAAATACATTAAAATTATAATTCGATAAAACCTATGAATACAAAAAAGACAGAGAAAATGAACCAAATTAAATGAAATAATGATTTTACTATGTTAGTGAGCCTATAGGTAATTTATTTTCTTGAACTTTGTCATATTTTCCATTGTTTTTATAGTACAACATTTAAAAATTGTAAAGAGATTAAGAGAACTAAAGCAATTAAATTTGCTCACTACTTCCTGCAGGATAAATTTAAAGTGCCTCTAATTAATGGCTGTGAATATGGCATATCCTTGCTTCTTCCTACAAACATATTCTCTCTGCTCTTCAAAGTATGGCTGCTGGGACACCAATCTCATTGAGAAAACCAAAGCAGTTTTCTTTTAAACTGATGAAACTTCAGTTTTGAATTGAGGGAGTACACACCAGCCTATCTTCAACTCCCAGCAGTTCACAAACTCTTGAAATATGCTCTAGGAATAATTTTTTTAATTAAAAATAGGGATGTTGACATTTGCCAAGCAAGTTCTCTGTATGAGATACCTTTAGAGGAGCTTCCTGGAATTATTCTAGGAAAGAACATAATTTATTCACAGTTGTTACTTAATTTGAATTCCCTCTTTATTTACTACTACTCATTTGTTTTCATGGCCCAACCTTCCTTTATTCACATCACCATCTACATCCTGACCATTCCAAAGTATTCCAAAAAGTAATTTTAGGCTCACATGTCTAACCACGAAAGGAGGCTTCCCTTCTTCAGAGATTTTGAAGTTGTTTCCAAGGTTCATCTGAGCTGGTTTGTCAAGGAAGAAACGTCTGGTGGAATATGGAGAGGGCGTCCGGGGCTGAGTGCCTCTGGGCTGTCTATCAGGACTGTTCTCCTTTGGCTTTTTCTTTTTATTATTTAAGGGAAACACTGGTCGACGTGATGTGGATAAAGGCATTCGTGACTTACATCTTTCTTCCTGAAGTAAAATATATATATATTATATATATACACATATATATATATACACATATATATAATATATATTACAATAAAAGAAAATTTAATCTGAATATAATAGTATTTAATTGAACTTTTGAAAAATACTAGTGAAAAATGTACAAAATGATATGTTCATGGTATGATCCAAATCTTTTAAAATAGAAAAATATATGTGTATGTGTACTGAATATAATTTTTTTAAGTCAAGCTTATCTCTAAATGGTAATAATTACAGGTGATGTTTGTTTTTATCTTGTCCCCTTTTTTCTTACCTGTATTTTATCATTTTCTAAAATAAATGTGATACTTTTGTTAGTTATTCATTTTAAAAGTTCACATTTAGAAGGCAGACCTATAAGGAAGTTAAACAAGTTAAAATGGTAGAATGGAAGAAAAAGATAGACTGAAAAATTGTCATGAACATATCACAAATAAACTGGAGAAAATGGAGGACTAATAAAGAGAAATTTAAAAGCAATTACTATGTCTGGTAAGGTGGCATACTTGTAAGCTACCAGGGAAGCTGAGGCAGAAGAATGACAAGTTTAGATCAGACTGGGCAATTTAGTGAAACCCTATCTCAAATTAAAATAAATAGGGCTGGGGATATAAATCAATGCCCCTGGGTTTAATCCCCAGTATAGTGGAGGGAAAGTAGCTAATGCCGTCCTTAAAATTAATTACTGGTCTCCATTCTGTGAGAACTGATAGATTTTCATAGATTAGTGGCCCTTCTAATAGTGCCCCTTAATCTGTAGTTCATAATTTCAAGGTATTTTCTACGACTACTATGAGATTAGGGATAAGCACTTTACTATTAATTTTATTCTACCTTGTCCTAAAGTATTTGAAAAAGCTTTACATTTTATCTTCATTTCTTCTCCATTCCATTCTAGAAAGAATTTCTAATGGCTATGTGCATTAAGGTAAAAGAAAGACTGAAAAAAATGAGGATGAAGAGAAATTAGGAGTGAAAAAGATGGTAGTGTGGAGGTGATGAGCACAGGTGCCCTGAGCTCTTCATACCTACTGAAGATGGACTGCAGATGCAACTCTGAAGTTAAGCCTCAGCAGAAGAAAGAAGGAAACAAAATGTTCACAAGACCACCATTTGACCCAGTTATCCCCCTCCACGGTCTATATCCCCAAAGACTTAAAAACAGCATACTACAGGGACACAGCCACATCAATGTTTATAGCAGCACAATTCACAAAAGCTAAACTGTGGAGCCAACCTAGATGCCCTGCAGAGGATGAATGGATAAAAAAAAAAAAAAAGTGGCACATATACACAATGGAATATTACTCAGCAATAAAAGAGAATAAAGTCATGGCATTTGCAGGTAAATGGATGGGGCTGGAGAAGATAATACTAAGTGAAGTTAGTCAATCCCCAAAAAACAAATGTTTTCTCTGATAAAAGGAGGCTGACTCATAGTGGGGTTGGTAGGGGGAGCATAGGAGGAATAGATGAATTCTAGATAGGGTAGAGGGGTAGGAGGGAAAGGGAGGGGACAGGGGATTAGCAAGGATAGTGGAATGTGATAGACATCATTATCCAAAGTATATGTATAAAGACATGAATTGGTGTGAATATGCTTTATATACAAAAGAGATATGAAAAATTATACTGGATATGTGTAATAAGAATTGTAATGCATTCTGCTGTCATTTATTTTTTAAAAAATCAATTAAAAAACAAAATGTTCACAAGATCAACAAACAAACAGAACAATAACTGGTCGATTATGTCAAACTTGTGATTTTAATGTCTAAATTATCCACTTCTACACCATACCAAATATATGCCAAACATATCCACTCTAATGTGATAGGCTGAGCGAACAGTGCGAATATAGAAACCTAGCAAAAAACTTTACAGGTTTCTATTTGTTCAGTTGCATTTAAAATTTAAGTTTGTGGAAAAAATTCTGTCATTTCTATTGCTGTCTTTTGATTATACTTACATGAAATCTGTTTCTATGCAGAAACATACATTCTCGGATGGCTGTCCTTGTAGAAAACTCTAGTTTGGGAGCAATGCCCTAAAAATAAAATAGCATAAAAGAAGTAATTAAATTACTAGAAACAGTTCTTTCCATATCTCATCCTAACTTGAAATCATGCAAGAACCTAATTGCCCTTCTGTGGTTGGCATAATCCACATATTATCGAAAATATATACATAATAAGAATAGCTAAAGACTTACATAATATGTATTATTTACTAGATCCAGAACTAAGTATGTTGAAAATATTAACTCCTCTAATCCTAACATAACTCCATGAAGCAGGTCTTAATAGATCTCCATTAGTAGATGATTAAACTAATATACAGTTTGAATAACTTATCCAGTGTCCATGCTATTAGTTACTCTGTTTATCAAGGGACAATGAAATTGAATGAGATAACTAGAAGGAGGGATAGATAAAGATTCTCTTTTCTTGTCTTTGAAAAACTTGTTTTATATCTTATATCAAATATTCATATTCATCAGAATTATTTCCAAACTCAAAATGAATTTTGTTTCCTAAACTGATGCTGCTATTTTTCCTCATTACCATACTGTCTAGAAGACTGTTAAAGTACCAAGTGAAATTTAAAATACATATATATGGAAATGCAAAAAAAAATCCCATTTAGTAAAGGAAAGAAATCTAATTATTAATGAATTGATAAATTAAGAGAATAAAATGAATAACTTCCTACAATGTTAATGGAAAAAAGTAGGAGTGGGCTGTAATAAATACAAGAGAATTAGCATCATGCACTAAGAGTGCCAACAATGAAACATAAGGACCCCTGATCTACTACTCACCAGCTCTATGATCTTCAGTACATTTCTGAAACCCCCCTAAACCAGCTTTCCATCCACACAATAGGAAAAAGAAAAGCAGAACAAAGTGCTCACAAGGTGAAGAAGGTTTTAACAAGAAAATCCATGTAATGAGTTCAGCATAGTACCTGCTATCTAGTGAGCACACAATGAACAAGAGCTCTCATTAAAACTTCAGCCACAGTTTTTATTTTGTTTTTTGGAATATTTGAGAGAAACAGAGCCCTTCTTTTTACAAACTGTTTAAAATATAGTGCGATTAATGTAATTGTAAGAATTGATAGAAGTAATGTAATTGTAAGAAACTATTTCCATACATTTTTAAAATTCCTTCTCTGATGATTATGTACATTTATAAATAACTATAAACACAGCATCTTACAAGTCCTTCTTTCTGTTTATGCCCATAAAGTTAAACAGATAATGTGAAAAACATAAGATAGTGTGTTTTTCCTTGTCTTGATATTCTGCTGGATTCCAGCCCAGTGTTTAAAGATGACTTGTACAGTGGCATGGGAGGCTGACTCAAGAGGATCTCAAAGCCATCTACACCACTTTAGGGAGGCCCTAAGCAACTTAGTGAGACCCTGTCTCTAAATAAAAGATTAAAAAGGGCTGGAGACATGGCTTAGTGATTAAGTGTCTCTGAGTTCAATCCCATGTAACAAAACAAAAGACTTTTATTTAACAGAGAATTTGGGCAATATAAGAGTTTCTCTTTAAGTTTTATTCCCTTTTAATTTCTGAAAAGCGATATCCCAGTAACTCACCATAATAAAGGCAAGCATATCATAAGACCATGAGTATAATTGATACAAGATAATGATGTTGGGGAAAAAATAGTTTCAGTAATATTTGCCAAAGTCTCAAAAATATTGAAGGGCTTAAAGATACAGACATTAGGCTGGGCACGGTGGCGTATGCCTATAATCCCAGCGGCTCAGGAGGCTGAGGCAGGAGGATCACAGGTTCAAAGTCAAGCTCAACAACTTAGTGAGGCCCTGAGCTACTTGTCTCAAAATAGAAATAAAAATGGCTGGAGATATAACTCAGTGGGTTAAGCATCCCTAGGTCCAATCCCTAGTACCAAAAACAAACAAACAAAAAACCAAAACACACACAAAAAAAAGAAAGATCCTTCAGTGATAACAATTAGTGGGCCTCTGTCAATTTCCCCTCTGTTAAATAAAGGCCATAAGATCTGCCTTGGCTAACTTGAGAGATGTTAGGAGAAAAATATTATGCATAAAAAGTTGAAGGCACAAAATAAATGAGAGATAACATTACCACTATTGCTTATTTACTTAGTCATAATTGCTATGACTAAATAAATCTTTCTGTTAATCCACAATAAGAAGAAGTTGAGATATCAATTTGCTTGTATAGCTATGTGATAATGCAACTATGTCAATGATTTAGCCTGAATGGATAATAAGACTTCCACCATCATATCAATGGTAGAAATAAGTATAATTTGGTATCTTGAGCAGGGCATCTAAACAGGGCCCTGAACAGCAGTGAGGTACTAAGCAAGATAAAGTTATCTGTCCAAGATCAACACTGTTGAGAATAAAATGTTCATGTTTCAAGAATTTCTCTCCCAATAGAAGCCCAGATGAGCAAGATCACTTACTGGAAAACCTATGGCTGTCTTCATAAGCACCTCTCTATGTATTCCAGGATGTGAAGGTGTCAACTTGGGCTCAGGGAAAAGAAAATCTCGTGTGTTTTCTTCATAGTAGGCCAACTCTTCCCACACTAGAAAAGAAGGAGAAAAGCACAAATATGTGTATCTTCACCCACGTTTAACAAAATAAAAGTTCAGACAGACTATGGCGGAGATACAAATAAGTAAAAATAGACATTTTGGTACCAGCACTTGTTTTTCAAGGGGAAAATAATTTCTACTATTTCGTTATCTCATGGATAATGTTTAACAATTCTCTCAAGTCATAACAGATTAAAGAAACTAAAGGGTTGCTCCACAAAACAGAACAAAGAAGAGAACTTATCTTTCCAACCATTCTTTCATTCTTTCCCTCACCAAATATTTACCAAGGACAAACCTTGGCCACACCCCAGGAATAGATAGGAACAAGGCAGACACACCCCTGCATACACAAAGATTACTTATTTAGATTGGGGTTCATTGTCTGCCAAACAGGGGTGCCACTGGCCCAGAGAACAGCTAAACCTGTGGTTCTCATAAGGTGGTTCTCATCAACCCCAGGGACATTCTGGTCATTTGTGAGGCATTTTATGGGCAGGAGCCAAAGGTGGTAGGGTGTCCTGCAGTGCTCACAATACTCCTGCCTCTTGGACAATGGGCTATCTGCATGATTTTCTATAGTCCTATAAGACATTCTTTCAGGCTAAAATTGCCTGATGAATATCTGAGCCAAGACCTTAAATCTATGTTACGTATAAGTACTAAGCATTTTTTGTGTGATTTTAAAATAAACTGAATTTTCTAAGAATGCGGGTATAGCATATATCAAGGAAAAATTTTACTTTGTATTGTTTGAATCTTCATCAAGACCTGTCTGGCATTTTGAAAACCATGTCACATTTAAATACGTCACTATGCTCAGTTTTATGAACTGACATGCATATCATTTTATTATAAACATCTGTCCTTTTATTTTTCCCTTATATTACAGTTGGAATATTATATTGATTTTCTTTCCACTTGCCTTCCCAGACATGATCCAGCTTATGATCCACAACAACTGATGATGAATCGTCCCTCAACCTTCCCTCCTCTGCAATGTATTCCCCACAGATATGCTATTCCTTCCTTCTCATTGTGTTGAGATCCTATTCATCTTTCAAGCTTCATCCTAAATGCATTATAGTTTCTTCATCCTAACAGGCCCGAACCAGAAGTCATATTTTCCCCAAAAAAATTCAGCTCTCCATTAGCAAGTTCTGTCAACTCTATCTCCAAAGTAAATCTAAAATCTGCTTCCTTTGCTTCATCTTTATAGTTACCACCCTAACTCCATGCCCCACCCCTTAACCTCTCTCCTGGGTCACTGCTATGGCCTCCTAGGTGATCCCCCGGCTTCCATCGCCCACCAAACCTATTCTCCACACTCTGTGTTATTTTAAGTACATCAAACTGTGCCTTTCATTTGCTTAAAACCTTCCAATAGTCTTCCCAAATATTAAAATAAAACTTAAGCAACTTACCCCAGCCTTCAAGACTCTACATAATCAGGCCTCTCGTCACCTTCTCCTACTTTATTTATTATCCTCCCCCTGGGTTGTTTCCTGTCATCACTGCTGCCCATCCTTGCTGTCCCTCAAACATACTAAGTTCTCCTCTATTACAGAATTTTGTCCTACTGTTCTCCCTGTAGTATTCCTCCCCCCAGCCCTTGAATGGCTGGCTCCCTCCTATCAAATGATTGACTTGACTTAAGTATCATCTCATCAGAAAGTTAGCAACTCAGCCCAAAGGAGTGTTCCACATTACATCACTCTATTTTATTTTTGATATCACATTTATCACTGTTGTTGTTGTCGTTGTTCATGTATTTATTCATGATCTGCTTCCTCTATGAAAACACTGACTTTGTCTTTTCTGTTCACTATTCTATTGACAGGGCTGCCCCTAAAAAGGTGTGAACTCGGGGCAGTTCAACAATTACAGGGCAGACTAAGACAATCATCTCTAAAAAGGAGTCACAATGTCAGCATCTTTCACAGACCCCTTGAATTATCATTAAAGACAAACTTTTTAAAATATCTTTATTTCTATTTGTTTATTTTTATGTGGTGCTGGGGACCAAACCCAGGGCCTCATGCATGCAAGGCAAGCACTCTACCACTGAGCTACAACCCCAGCCCTAAAGACAAACATTTTAAAACTGAATTCCAAAGATGTTCAGAGAAGAACAGTAAAGTATAGCATACTGGATGCTGCCTTCAGAACTACAGAACAACATAATTCTAACACAGTGAATACTTGATAAATGTAATCCTCATATTCATTCAAGAAAATGAATGAGTTTTTTTGTGTATGTGATTCTGTGGCCTTAACCCAGGGACACTCTTCCACTGAGCTGTATCCCCAGTCCTATTTGATTTGATTTAATTTAATTTAAGACAGGGTCTTGCTGAGTTGCCCAGTCTGAACTTAAATTTCCAATTCTATCTCAGTCTCCCAAGTAGATGGGATTACATTTATTTTTCAATGATTTTTTTCATTCATTATTCAAGAAATATTTGTTGAGAACCTACTATGTGCCAAGAGTACTAAAGAATGGATATATACAGGTGAACAAGATAAACACAATTCCTGCCCTTCTGGAGTCTGTAGTCCGCAAGTGCTAATACATTAAATATTACTAACACATTAAAAATAATATATTTAAAATTAATGCACCAAAACCTCAAAAAATAAATGTATAGTTAAAAGTTGTAAGTGCTGGGCTGGGGTTGTAGCTCTGTAGCAGAGCACTTGCCTCGCACATTTGAGGCACTGGATTCAATCCTCAGCACCACATAAAAATAAATAAACAAAATAAAGATATTGTGCCCATGTATAACTAAAAAACATTTTTAAAAAAAGAGTTATAAGTGCCAGGAGTGAAAAGAAGTAGATTCCATGGAAGTCAATTACTGGGAGTAAAGAGATAAAGAAGAGGTGAGGAAACAGGTGGGCAGGTGAGTACAATTCTGAGATCAGTCTTCTGCTTCATTTACTAGTCTTATCCCAGCCTCCCTTTTCATCAGTGCTCCCTTTACAGTGTTCTCTGTGACAGGTGTGACCTCTCCACCCTTGTTGGCCCAAAACAGACTCTTCCTCCAACTGAACAATGAAGTACAACATAAAAATGGGAAGTGGTGTACCAGTTTCCTTCCCTATCACTAGCAACACAAAAGCAGCTTTCTACTGAAGGCTGTGGCCCACTGGATAAAAACTCAGGTTCCAGAGTCAGTAAAAGTTGGCTTCAAATCCCTGCTTCACCACCTATCAGCTATGTGACCCTAGGTAATTATGCAAATGTTATAACTTCAGCTTTCTCTTTAGGTAAATATACAAATCATCCTAGTTACCTAACCTTAGGGGTACTGTAAGGACAAATGACAAAACACATGTAACATGAAGCAGAGCATCTGACATTACCTGTCATTGTCATGACTGCTCCCCAAAACCTGCCTAAGGGTTGTCCCAGCGCTACTCTGGTCTCTGTGAACATGGTTACATTCCTGATGGGAACAAATACCTAGATGTGTGGTATGAAATAGGCTTTTCCTTTGTCCTCTTACCTTTCAAATGTTTTCAGCTAGTTCTTGTCACTGCATCCAAAATGACAACACTAAATTATTATTTCTATATGCAGCAAGAATTTAGATTAAAATAAGAGGTCAAAGAAGTGGAAGTGAGCTCATCTACTACATTCGGAATAATAAGATTAAAAATAGACCAAGGGGCTGGGATTGTGGCTCAGCGGTAGAGAGCTCGCCTAGCACGGGCGGGACCCGGGTTCGATCCTCAGCACCACATAAAAATAAAGGCATTGTGTTGTGTCCATCTACACCTAAAAAATAAATATTTTTTAAAAAATAGACTGAAACAATTTAGAAAAATAAATAGAAGGCTATAAAGCTTCTTAATACAGTTTCTCTGGTTTGGTCATTTTCCAGACACCCAAACTGCCACCAAGTGTGAAAATGTCAGCATATTAAGGGGAAGTTACAACAAGAGTCAAAGTTATAAATAATGAACTCATTCACAGGCTGAGCAAGTCTCAGGACAAATGAAGTGTTTGAAAGAACTCAGTGTTCTCCATAGGCTAATGGCATAGATAGTAGCATCATCTAACCAAAAAAAGAAAAAAAAATGGAAATGAATGTGTCTTTAAGAAGAACAATAATTTTAATAACATTGGTTTTTAGAAATCTTTAACATTTATGGAGCATATCAGAGTTGACAGTATGATTCTAGAGAGAGAATATAATTTGATTCTCTCTTTACAGACAGGGAAACTGAAGCTCTCAGAATTTAAGACATTTCATGATGCCCACATGGCAAAGTAAGAATTCAAAAGCAGTTCAGCTGAGGCAAACAAAGTAAATGAAGTAAACGAAACTGAAGACTAATCTTAGAATTATACTCACCTTCCCACCTGTTTCCCACCTCCTCTTTATCTCTTTACTCCCAGTAATTGACTTTCATAGAAACTACTTTCCGTGCTGGCACCTAGTGAACACAACTGGTGAAGTATAAAATCAAGCTCTGATTAAGTAAATGGGTGCCTATTAAAATAGGATTTTACAGTTATACTGAATATACATGGATTACCCAAAGATAAGGTATTTGCTTAGGAGATTAATAAAAAGTACCGAGCTCACTGTCAAACAGGATTATACTGCCCCCCTGTGTCCATAGTTTTTTCCCATCTTTGTAAACTAAGAGCCAAAGGGATCATTAATTTTTGGAAGCAAAATCACTGGACTTCTTCATTCTTTAGCATAAAGCCATATGTAAATCTTAGTAACACTATTTGTATTCCTATTCTAATGGGAAAATGTCTTTCCATGGTTAAGTGAAAGAGAAGCAAAAAGTAACAAACAATAAAGTAATATATACAGCAAAATACAGCAAGATAACAAATCAGCCAAAGAAAAATTGGTCTAAATGTAGCCTGTGTGACCCCACAGTGCAGCCCACACAAGACTTTAAGCAAGAGGTTAGTATCAAGGACTGCAGATCCAGAGGGCTCACTACCTCCAATTAGTGCCTGGAGTCACTAGTATCATACCAGAAAGACTGGCACAGGGTAGACACATGTGAAGTATACCCTCAATAACATATGCTGAACAATTAATCCGTTAATCTGCATGGCATCTGTAGCTGAGTGAAATTGTTATTTTGAGTAATTTAAACTTAATTCCACTAAAATTATAATCTGAAATTGGAGGATTGTGGACAAAAAGAAAACAAGCAAAATAAGGCTCCCACTTTGCATATGATTAACTTGTGAGTTAGAACCAGTATGGATGCACTCAGCTTAAATATTCTCCAATCATCATTATTTACAGACAACTATTTTCGTAGCCTTCTCAAAAATGGATTTTGGTCACATAAAAAATATGCAGCGGTTCAACATGAATTAAATTTTAAAAGCAGTTGCAAAATGCACATATTTAACATACACCACATCTACAAAAATATAGTGTGCACCTCACATATTCAGTATGTAGAGGTGTGTGCATGTGTTATTTTAAGGTTGGTTAAATATACTAAATGCATGATATATACCAAATGCATTTTAAAAGATCTAAAAACATATGCAACTAATTGTTAATGAAGTATCTGTTAGGAGTTGTTGATGAATGAGTCTATATACTTCTATGTTAATTAAATTTTGTACAGTGAGGTATTTAGGTAATTTTTAATTTTTAATTCATGCAAAATTAAATAAGACCAAAATAAGCATACTTCTACCTTATTAGTATATTAAAATATAACTTGCCACTTAGCAGTGATATATGTTTGAACATAAAATTAGGTCAAGTAATAAAAAAAACTTATGGAAAAAAACTCAATGGCCTGATTTTTAGCCTGTCACTTTTTGGCTGAAAAACCTTCACTAAGAATTTCTGAACAGCAGGTAGGAGGCATCTATCTGCTCTGTTCTGTCTGCCTTAAAAAGTAACGACATATCCAAGAGTGTCTATCCCTAAATTCAGACAGAGTGGGGTTCTTTTCTGTTTGCAGGGGCTGACCAAGAAGTAGAAGAAAGAACTATAGCTGCCTGGGTCTACATCACTTCACAGGGGCCCTTGACTTGCTCTGGTGATATATCATTATGGGTAGGAATATGATCCTCACTCAAAATCCTCCACTGCCCCCATTCTTTAGCTGAGGCATCTGCCAGGTTCACTTTCCCTCTCTCATGCTCTCTTAAGAAAAAGGAACGTTCACATGTAAAATACCAAAACACTGAATCAAAAAAAGAGGAAATATATATGTATTGACTATAACTAACTAAAGACATAGGTTAAAATGTCAGGACTTTGCAACCAAACACCACAATTAATCAAGGACATTGACAGTCACTTAATATAGAAGAAAAGGAAGCAAACAATTCACAATATAGTAAAATGGAAATTTTTAAGAAGCCAATTTCAAATGTAGGATTTTCACAAATCACCTTTTTTTAAAAGGGGCTATAAAACATGGTAAAATATATCTTAAAGAAATTATTGTAGGAACGATAGTAGAATGAATTGGACATTATTACCCTATGTGCATATATGATTACATGACCTGTATAACTCTACATCATGTACAATCAAAAGAATTATGGAGTTATACTCCACTTAAGTATAAATGTGTCAAAATGCATTCTACTGTCATGTATGACTAATTAGAACAAATTAAAAAATCAATCTAAAAAATGAATTATTACACATTTTGTAAACACAGTAAATCCAAATGACAATATTCAGCTGGACCTTATTATCTGCTGGATATGGGGAATGGGTATGCTCTGCCTTGTAGATGCAGATGTAGCAGTGAACCTTATGGGTGATCAGTTAACCCCAGATTCACAAGGCACAGTTTAATTTAGTAATTCTACTCTTCATAAATAAACCAAGGAAAAATAATTTTTATAAATATGTGAAAGACAAAATCTAAATGCTCAATAAAATGTAAGGATAACACTATGGAAAATAGATAGATATTGAAAAATTTTAAACTATGGGTAACTAGGTGAACTAGGTAGAATAAGAAAATCCAACCCAAAATATTGCAGATATTCTGTTTATAGCCCTTTAAAAACACAAGTAAATTAATTAAGGTTTTCATGGCTATCAAAAATCAAGGTATAGATTATCATTAGAAATGATGGAATATTATTCAGACTTAATGAAATCCTGTCATTAGCAGGAAAAATGAATGAAACTGGATGACATCATGCTAAGAGAAATAAGTCAGACACATAAAGAAAAGTGTTATAGTTTCTCTCTCTGATGTGGAAACTAAAAAAAAAGTGAACCTGGCAATGGCCGCAGTGGTGTACACCTGAAATTCCATCGACTTGGGAACTGAGGCAGGAGGATCACAAGTTCAAGACCAGCCTCAGCAACTTAGCAAGACCCAAAGCAATTTAGTGAGACCCTGTCTCAAAATAAAAAATAAAAAGGGCTGGGTATGTGGCTCAGTGGTTAAATGTCCCTGGGTTCAATTTCCAGTACCAAAAAGGAAAAAAAAAAAAAAAAGACAATAAAACAGGGACATAAAATGAGGAAAATCTAATTTTCCTTTTTCCTTTCTAGCTTCTATACATGAGAGAAAACATACAACTGACCACTGACTTTTTGAGTTTGACTTTTTAACAAGAATAGAATATGTATATAACACATATAAAAAGTCTGTAACAATGTGCTCTAATCACAGAGAAACACCAAGAAACATGCTTAATGGTTCTTTCACGATGATGTGATTTTTGGATCCTTTTTGTAAGTAAAGACTATGAAGTTATTTTCGTCTCAGGAAAGAAAAAAACAGAAATGTGTAAATAGCAAAGATCAAAGATCACAAGAGAATTTTCTGGGTTTTAGATTCTCTCTGTCTCTCTCCTCTCTCTCTCTCTCTCTTTCACACACACACACACACACACACACACACACACACACACACACACCATAGAGATATAAAGCCCTAAAATCACAGAGCCATGCTCAAAGACTATTTATGAGATTAGCTGGTTGTACCCTCTCTGACCAGCTCAGGTCTCAAGACTCAATGCAAAAGCATCAGAGAATGGGTTCCTCCTAGAGTCCCATGATTGTAGCAGAGGGGTCACAAACTTTTTCTATAAAGGAACAGATAGTAAATATTTTAGGCTTTGCAGGCCATCTGGTTACAACTACTCAACTCTGTCACTGTGCTGTGAAAGAGCTACAAGTAATACTTAAACATGAATGTGGCTATGTTCCAGTAAAACTTTATTTTAGATGATAAAATCTGAATTTCATATAATTTTCACATTACTAAATATTCTTCTCTTGAAAATTTTTATTCAACCATCTAAAAATGTTGAAAAACCATACTCAGTTTGGCAGTTTCCCAAAAAGTTTGACAGATTTATTGTATAATGTAGAAAACCACACTCACCCAAGAGAACTAAAAGAAATACACAATGATGTGTATGTGAATGTTCATAACAACACTATTTATAATCTCCCAAAAGTGGAAACAACTCCAATTTTTATCAACATATACATGTATAAACAAAATATGGTGAGTATACAAGAGTATTATTTGGGCATAAAGAGGAATTAAGCTCTGATACATGTTACAACATGCCTAAACCTTGAAAATATTAGGCTAAATTAAAGATCCAGACCTAAAAAGCCACATAGTGTAGCTTTCCATTTATATGAAATTCTAGAATTGGCAAATCAATTGAGACATAAAGTAGATGAGCAGTGCTCAGGGGCTAGACGGAAGAGGGAATGAGGAATAACTGCTGTGTATGGGGTTTATTTCTGGGGTGACAAAAAATGTCCTGGAATTGTCAATAGATTGGCAGAGGAGAAGTATATATTATGTACACTTTTTAAAAACTTTTTTCTACATTTTTATTGATGCATTATAGTTGTTCATATTGATGGAATTTGCTATTACATATTCACACATGCACACAATATAACAATATCATTTGGCTAATATCACTTCCTAACTTTTCCCCTCTCCCTCTCTGCCTCCCACCCCTTGCTCCCTTTGGTCTACTGATCGCCCTTTGATTTTTAGGAGATCCACCCTGACCTTTGTTTCCTTTTTCCTTTCTAGCTTCTATACATGAGAGAAAACATACAACTGACCATTGACTTTTTGAGTTTGACTTTTTTCTCTGAACAAGATGGTCTCTAGTTCCATTTATTTTCCTGCAAAGGCCATAATTTCATTTTGCTTTATGGCTGAATAAAACTTCATTGTGCATATATACCACATTTTCTTTATCCATTCATCCATTGATAAGACACCTTTGGCTGATTCCATATATACTTTTTAATTCTCACCACAACCCCAAGATATAACAGCTATCCTCTAATTTTATGAATGAGACAACTAAATCTCAAAGAGAAAAACACAGTAAGGTCACATATATAAACATATAAGCATAAGAAGTTATATGTTATATAAAGGCTCAGTGTTTAAATGCCAGTCCCCATTTTGTCATGTAAAAATCCTCTTAAAATTAATTTGGTGTAGAAATGCATTTCTGGCACATTACCTGGAGGCACTAGCTGTATTAACTCAAACCTGGCTAGGAAGCCTAAAAAGGAAAACAGTGGAATTTTAATACTTCAAAAAATTGTCAGAGTTTTTTATTAAATATTTTAATTTTATAAATTAAACTACCATAACACTCCATTTACATTATTAATAACAACAATGCAGCTAGCCCTCTATATTTATAGGTTCTATTTCCATAGGTTCCCCATCCACATATTCAACCAACTGCGGATAGAAAATATTTCTAAAAATGCATCAGTACTAAACATGTACAGACATATTCTTGTCATTATTCCCCAAACAATACAGAATAACAACTATTTACACTGCATATAAGTAATATGGCTATGATTTAAATATATGGGAGGGTGGGTATAGGTTATAAGTCAATACTGTATCATTCGTTATAAGGAAATTGCGTATTGGTGGGTTTGGGGATTCTTTGAGGTCCTGGAACCAATTTCCCATGGATATCAAGGAAAAATTATAATTAAAAATAAGTGCCACACCAACAAGGTCTCAGGTGTCAATAAGTCGAGGGAGTAGAATAAGAATATCTGAGTTATAAAAATATCGTTTCAACTCCAGGAAAGTACAGACAAAACATGTAATATTTTGTCTCTTAAAAATGTATTCATGATGGTACAGAATAGAGGACACAGAAACCAATCCACAAAACTACAACTACCTTATATTTGATAAAGGGGCTAAAAGCATGCAATGGAGGAAGGATAGCATCTTCAACAAATGGTGCTGGGAAAACTGGAAATCCATATGCAACAAAATGAAACTGAATCCCTTTCTCTC
>NW_025999998.1:6481905-6490847 GCF_001458135.2 Marmota marmota marmota | reverse complement strand
AAAAAAAAAAAGTGTATTCATGCCTGGTGCGGTGATGCAGGCCTGTAATCTCAGCAGCTGGGGAGGCTGAGACAGGAGGATCAAGAGTTCAAAGCAACCCTCATCAATGGCAAGGCACTAAGCAACTCAGTGAGACCTTGTGTCTAAATAAAATACAAAATAGTGGTGGGGATGTGGCTCAGTGGTCGAGTTGCCCTGAGTTAAATCTCTGGTACCAAAAAAAAAAAAAAGTGTTTTCATAAGAGCATCAAAATGGGGGGCTGGGGATATAGCTTAGTCGGTAGAGTGCCTGCCTTGCATGCACATAGGCCCTGGGTTCAATCCCTAGTACCACCAAAAAAAAAAAAAAAAAGGAGCATTAAAATGTGTACTTTTCATCTTAAAAATTCAAAATCTAATTGTGACCCATTAACATAAAAGTTTATCTTACCTAAGACAGTGTACCAATGACTATATAAATTAAAACATAAAATAAAACTTTATTATTATTTGAGTTCAAAATACATTTAGAAATAATGATCTAATCTATAGTATCTCTAGAGGCAAGAATAAAACTCAAATCATAAAGGTGAATTAAAACAAATGGTATTACAATACAAAATTAATAAAGATAATAACTCCCACAAAATAATATTAGAAGTAAAAACATTTTAAAATAGATAATAGAAATAAATTCTCACTTTGTAGATTTATGAAAAATATGCATTCATAAAAATAGATTTATGAATGCATAAGAACAAAATTTAAATTCCAAGAAACTAGCCAGATGTTGAGGCGCACTCCTGTAATCCCCGTGGCTCGGGAGCCTGAGACAGGAGGATCATGAGTTCAAAGCCAGCCTCAGCAAAATCGAGGCGCTAAGCCACTCAGTGAGACCGTGTTTCTAAATAAAATACAAAATAGGGCTGGGGATGTGGCTCAGTGGTTGAGTGTTCCTGAGCTCAAGCCCCAGTACCCCCAAATAAATAAATAAATATAAATTCCAAGAAACTTAAAAACCAAGATAGCCTGAAATTTCACTCCAACAGTTCCATTAAGCACTTAATTTGTTTTAGGTTCAAAATTCCTTGTATTCAATTAATTCTCACCACAACTCAAAGAGTCTAATAACAGCTATCTTCTAATTTTATGAATGAGACAACTAAATCTCAAAGAAAAAAGCATAGCAAGGTCACATGGCTAACACTGACAGAGCTCTACAGGAACCCACGCAGTCTATTCCCAGGGCTAGTGTTCTTACCCACAAGATGTTTCACTGAAAATCCCATTCTTCCAAAGAACAAGTACATTAGGATACTTTATAAAATACCTACAGCTTTTAATTGCCTGCTAGCAATGAAACACCTCCATTTAGATCTTACACTGACACTCTAAACTCAATCTGTCCAAAGTTAAACTCCCTCCACCAACTCTTCTTTCTGACTTTCTAGTCTTAGTGAATAGCATAAATAGGATCCAGGGTTTTCTCTAGATGCTGTGAGTTTTGAGCACACCCACATCCCATCAACTCCTTCAAAGTTTCACTTACTGTTTCTGATGATCATAACCTTTGATTCCTGTAGATTTTCTATTTATTCTACACCTGGCTTTCTGAACCCCTGTTTTACTGTTGTACTATTCTGTTTCAGAACATTTGTTCAGTGGCCTCTAACCTGCACTATCTGTGGACACAGACTCATTAGATGCATAATTTCAAATTTCTTTTTTTTAAATATATATTTATTTTAGTTGTAAACTGACCTTTATTTTATTTATATATAGTACTGAGACTCGAACCCAGGGCCTCACACATGCTAGGCAAGTGCTCTATCACTGAGCCACAACCCTAGCCCCTCAAATTTCTTAATCCACCTCTTATGTTGGCCGGATACCTAGCCTGCTCCTGATTCTGTCCTCTTTCCAGCACTGCCTCAGGTCACCTAGCATTTAATTCTTATTATTTCTCTATGAGATTCTGCTATTACCTATGACCTTGGTCCTAATTCTTTCAACTGAATAAATCTCAGTTGAAAAATTCATAAAGATTAAGAAAGTGGTTGTTGGTTACCTACTAATGAACCTTTCATATTAATACATTGGGGAAAAAAGAGCAAACTAAATCTAAAGCAAACAGAAGGAAGAAGATAATGAAGGATAAGAAGAAATTAATAAAATAAAGAACAGAAAAACAATAAAGTCGAATGAATCCAAAAGCTGGTTCTTTAGAAATCAACAAAACTGAGAAACCTTTAGTTAAATTCATCAAGAAAAGGGATAAGATTCAAATTACTAAAATCAGAAATGAAAGAGAGGATATTACTACTGATCATAAAGAAATAGAAAGGACTGTAACGCAATACTATGAACAACTTTATGATAACAAATTAGATAATGAAATGGAAAAATTCCTAGAAAGATATAATCTATCAAAACTGGTTCAAGAAGAAATAGAAATACTGAAGAGACCTACAACAAGCAGAAAGAGGGGCTGGGGTTGTGGCTCAGTGGTAGAACTTGCCTAGCATGTGCGAGGCCCTGGGTTCGATCCTCAGCACCATATAAAAATAAATAAAATAAAAGTATTTTGTCCAATACAACTAAAAAATTTTTTAAAAATTAAAATAAAACAAGCAGAAACTTTAAATCTGTAATTGAAAAACAATCTGAAGACAAGTTCAGGCCCAGGTGGCTTCACTGGTGAATTCTACCAAAAGTGTAAAGAAAATTAATACTAATAAACTAAAGAGGAAAAAACATTTCCCAGGCTGTGGGTGTGGCTCAGTGGTAGAGTGCTTACCTAGCATGTGTGAGACATTGGGTTCAATCCTCAGCACCACATAAGAAGACAAATAAACAAAATAAAGATAGTGTGTCCATCTACAACTAAAAATAAAATAAAATAAATTTTTAAAAAAATCCCAACTCATTCTATGAGGCTAGTATTAGCAAAACTTGACCAAGATATCACCAGAAAACAAAACTGTCAACCAGTATCTCTTTATGATTGTAGATCCCAAAATCCTCAACACAATCCTAGCACATCAAATAACGCAATATATGGAAAGGACTGTATGCCATAATCAAGTGAAATTTATTCCAGGAATGTAAAATTGGCTAAATGTCTGAAAACAAATAAACATATGAACAAAATAAAGGATTAAAAAGCATGTGATAAAATTTAACATTCTTTTGTAATTAAAGAAAAAAATCTGGGCTGGGGACATAGCTCAGTTGGTAGAGTGCTTACCTCGCATGCACAAGGCCCTGAGTTAATCCTTAGCACCACAAAGAAAAAAAAAAAAAGACAACATATAAACTAGGAACAGAAGGAAGCTTCCTCAATCTGATATAGGGCATCTATAAAAAATTGACATGTAACATCACTTTTATTGTTTTTATTCAATATTGTTCTGTAAACTCTAGTCAGAGCATTAGACAAGAAAATGAAATAAAATGCAGACAGACTATAAAGGAAGAAATAAAGTTATTTCCATTTGTAGACAATCTAATTTTGTGTGTATAAAATCATAAAAAATAAATAAATAAACAAAAACTAGAATCAATAAATGTGTTTGGCACATTTGCAGAATATAATATCAGAGAATAATTTAGCTAAATTTCTATACACTGAAATAAACAATCTAAAAATGGAAAAAAATTAAATTTAATTTACAACAGCATCAAAAAGAATAAAATACTTAAAACTTAACAAAAGGAATGCAAGAATTGTACACTGAACATTATAAACATTGAAAATAAGCTTAAAATGACCTAAATAAATGGAAACACATCCCATGTTCATGATTGGAAGACTTAATATTGTTAAGAGGGTAATATTCCCCAAATTGATGTATAGATTCAATGAAATCCCTATTAATATCCCAGCTAGATTCTTCACAGAAAGTAACAAGTTGATTCTAAAATTCATATGAAAAAACTTAAGTGATCCCCCTGAGAAGAGTCTTGAAAAAAGAACTAAACTGGAGGCTGGAAAGCTCACATTTTCTGCTTTCAAAACTTCTCACAAAGCTACAGTAATCAACATTGTATGTTGGCATAACAATAGGCATATGAATCAATGGAATGGAATTGGGAGCCTAAAAATAAACCTTCACATTATAGGAACTTGGTTTTCAATAAGAGTGCCAAGAGACTTCAGTGACAGAAACAAAATCTTTACAGTCTTTTTATCAAATTATGCTAAGACAAATGGATAGTCACATGCAAAATAATGAAAATAGGCCCATAACTCACACCATTTACAAAAATCAACAGAAGACAGATTACAGACCCAAATATAAGAGTCAATATTATAAAATTTTTACATGTAAATCTTTGTGACCTTGTATTAAACAATAGTTTCTGAGACATGACACCAACAGTATAAGCAATATAAGAAGAACAAACTGGAATTCACCAATTTTAAAACTTTTGTGTTTCTAAGAATCCCAACAAGAAAATGAAAGCAACCCAAAGAACAGGAGAAAAATAACTGGAAATCATTTATCTGATAGGGACTTATATATGGAATACATAAGAAACACTTGTAACTCAATTTTTTTTTAAAGACAACCTACTTAAAAAGTAGGCAAAGGATCTGAATAGACAATTCTGCAAAGAACACTCAACATCATTAGCCATCACGGAAAAACAAATCAAAATAATGATGAGATACCACTTCATACCCACAAAGACCAATCAAAATGACAAATAATAACTGCTGGCCAAGATGTAGAAAAGTGAAATCCTCAGACATTACTGAAGAGATGTAAAATGATTCAGCTGCTTTGGTAAATAGTGTGGGAGTTCCTTAAAAGTCTAACCAAATAGTTATTATATTACCTAGTGATCTCACTCCTGGATAGATGGATGCATAGATAAATGATAGATAGATAGATAGATAGATAGATAGAAAGAAAAGAAAACATAGGTCCATACAAAAACTTGTACATAAATATCCATAGCATCTTTATTCATCATAGCCTAAAAGTGCAAACAACCCAATTGATAAGTAGAAAAACAAAGTGTGGTATAATTATACAATGGAATATTATTTGGCCATAAAAAGAAATGAGGTACTGGAACATGCTATAACACAAATGAACCTTCAAAATGTTATGCTAGGCAAAAGAAGTTAATCACAAAAGACCACATATTGAATAATCCTATTTATGTGAAATATCCAGAATAAGCAAATCTATAAAGACAGAAAGATCCATATTTGCATTTGGCTGGGAGGGTTAGCAGGGAATAGAGAGTGATTAATAATGGGTATAGGATTTCTCACTTAATATTGATAAACAACCAAACAGAATTTATCATCTTGAAAATTCCATCTATATTTAGAAAAAAGTTTGTAATAGGATCAAAAACATGATTCAAAATTTACCATAAGGTCTCTTGAATGTAAACATGATCAAACATGGAAATATCACAGTTTAGAAAAACAGCAAACTGCATACTATTATATACCTGTGAATTACACAGAATAATCTTTTTTTTCTTTAATGAGTACCTACTTTCTAAAAGTTCTGCTACAGCTCCAGGATCTATTGCATTTTCAAATACCTGCAGAGAAAAATATGGGAAAAACATTTTTAAGTTTTTTAATAGGTACTTACAGAAACTGTAGATTATTTTCTTCCTAATAATTAGGATGTTATTTGGTAAAATCCAGCCATATAATATTTTAGGACTCAACAGAAACACTTTTAACAAGTATGATTAAAAGATCAATATAGTACAAAAATAGAACATAGAACAAATTCATAGAAATTAACAGAACAATAGCATATGCAAGGAAATCTGAGTTGGCTAAATCTACCACATGCTTAAAATGTCGTCAACTTGACCTAGTTCTATTTGTTGCTAAAAGCACATTTTACATTAACCTGAGTCTTGAGTACCTAGAAAAACATTCTGCTTACAATAGATCTCACTAAATGTTAACTGAATGATTTCTCTTCCCAAGCAATTAGTTCTGCTAAGAAGGAACATTAAAATAGAAATTCTGCCTACATATTAACACACAAAAAAAAGCTCACTACTAGGAGTTACACTCTCACAGAATCCAGAGGTAGGGGAGAGAGAGCCTCTTAAATCTATCATAAAGCACATGTGCTCTGTTCAGTTATTGCCAAATCTGCATATTTTGTTTTTGACAGTAAAGGCCCTGGGATAGGACTAAAACAAAGGCCTCTCCCACTAAATTATGCAACCCAGTGGAAAGTATTTTTTTTTCCAGTAGACTTTGATTTCAAGCTTCAGAGTTCTCATTTAAACAATGTTAAACATGGTTAAAAATCTGTCTTGGATCCAAAGCCAGATCTGCTTTAAGAACAAAAATGGGAGACTGTGTGATTTCCCTGTAATCCATTTTTGTCTTACTGGGTTGGATTTATTAAGCAAATGTAATTTTTTGCTTAAATTATTTCAATAACTGCATCTTTTACTATTGTTATGGTTTGGATTATGTCCCCCAAAATGTTGAAATCCCAGCCCCAGTACCTCAGAAAGTGACCTCATTTCCAATTAGGGTCATTAAGTAATTGTTAAGCTAGAATGAGGTCATACTGGAATAGGTTGGATTCCTAATCCAATATGATTGGTGTCCCTATAAAAAGGGGATATTTGAGCACAGAAGGTATTAAAAAGTTTATACAAAATAAATTCAAGAGTTTATTTGAGCAAAGAATGATTCATGAACCAGGCAGCACTCAATCAGAAAATTGCTACCAAGTGGACAGAGAGCTTTTATAGGTGACATGGAAATAAAACAAGAAGATACATTTGATTGGTTGGAGTGGAAAGACCTGGAGAGTGGTTAGTTGACAGTTTCTGATTAGGAAAGTCTCTAGTTAAGAGGACAGTTGACAGTTTATAATTGGTAAAGTCTCTAGTTTGATTTTACAGTTTACATTGGGCTTCAGTTTACTTATGGAGGCACTTAAAGCACTGGATCTTCCCCAGCCTAATAGCCTCTCTGCCCTCAATTTTTTAAACAGCATGCACACAGAAAGAATAAATAGCCATATAAATATTAAAATTATGCTGACAAAAGCCAAGGAACTATCAAAAGCTAGGAGAGAGGTCAAGAATTGATCCTTCCCTAGTGCCTTCATAGGCAACATGACCCTGCCAACATTCTGATCTCAGACTGCTAGCCTCCAGAACTGTGAGACAATATGCTTCTGTTGTTTAAGTCACTCAGTTTGTAGTATTTTTGTATACCAGCTCTGGAAAATGAATACTCCCTTATCTGAGGATTTTCTCAAGTGTGATCTTGAGTAAATGATGAACACAAACTGTTCAAACACAATAGCTCATAAATTTTTCATGAGGAATTTGTTTATTCAAATGCTTTAAAACATTCAATTCTGCATTACACAGAAGGTCCAAGGAAGAGAAAATGTCACTACTTGCTGCAAGTATTTGAAGAAAGATAAGTGAACAGATAAAGAAGAGCTGGAATTGACTAGGAGAAAACTACACTATGAACCCAAATAACTCATACAAAGAGGGTAATTAGTTTCATTCAGAAAAAAAAATGGTTCTGATATATTTACTAGTAATATCAAACGTACCACTTTTCAACAGAGCAGTAGTGACATTTAAAATGTGACTCTAAGACTCATTCCTTTCTTTTTTTAAACAAATCAAGGAGGTTGGACTAGACGACCCCCTGCCCAAAGTCATTTACAGATTTCATTCTAGGATTCCACAATTTTGTATCTTTGGGCTTCTTATAAAAAGATTTTTAAAGTCTTCTACAGATTAAATTGAAAACTGATAAAACTAATATGAAAATTCTTAGGAGGAAAAATGGCTGCATTTTCACCACTTTCAACATCTAAATGTGAGAAATAGGTTCCTGTGGGTTCTGATTGTATGTTCTAAGATAATACTCATTTATTTCTCTCTTTTTATCCAGTCAGTTTAGCACATTTTTAATTTAAATTAATAGGCTGCGATTTACAAACATATTGCATGCAACCCTGGCCCTTCAGTGAATCAATCTTGATCTTCTCTCCCATCCTCAGGTCAAAACAGGTCACTTTCTGGGCACCATCTTTCAGACCTATCCTACCAACCTTCCCTCTGCCCAAAAGATCTTAGTGACACTGTTTAGAGAAACATCATTAGCTTTATTGAGGTTAAAACTGATTCCATCTCCAAATGCAAAACAAAAAGTTCAGGGGATTGCCAGTAACTGCATAGTAATCAAATGAATATTCTTTTAAATACTGAGGTGGGAAGTGGGTGGGTAGTGTTTGGGCTATTTGTGTCATTACTGTATTCATTGGAACAGGAATCTAGCCTTATCACTATAGCTACATAAACGCGGTTTGACTTAAATAAATCAGAAGAGCTTTTTTGTCTCCTTACAGGATTTTGGTTATAAGATTTAACTTGATTTGGTTATAGTCTTTCATTATTTTTCCGGGTCTAAGAAAGTTTTTTTTTTTTTTTTTGGCTAAGGTCTGCAATTTATTAAATGTAATGAAATTCTAACACCTCCAAGAACATTCAGAAATGCTCTCTTTGCTCCAGTTAAAAAATGTCATGGGAGTTCCAAGAATAGAAACCACTGACCAGGGTATTTAGCACTAGATTGACAGAACTTGGCTGGGACTTGCAAAGCACAAGCAAGTCTTTCAACTGTGATTTTACTTCAAGGCTGACTGTAGTTTTGCACTATACTTAAATGCCTTTGGGTTATGTTTTTACAGAAAATTTACAAAATAATTTTACAAGAACTATTAGATTATCTTCAGACAGCAAAATACAATGAGAAAGTCAAGATCACCTTTTTAAATCTCAGGATTTGCTGAATGACAATAGGGAACACAGAAGGAAAGCAGGCTGTCTCCACGTACTGATTCAGGAGGTAAACCCCGAGGTACACATCTTGTTTGTCTGGCAGGAACACTCCCGGGCAAGAAATCTTAGTGGGGGGGGGGGGG
>NW_025999998.1:6465860-6481380 GCF_001458135.2 Marmota marmota marmota | reverse complement strand
GGGGGGGGGGGGGAGAACAAGCAAAGTTTGTTTTATTTAACAGGGCTGTATTCCTCCTATCCTTCCAGAGCCCCTGAAATGTACCCCCATCATCATATTCCCTCACGTGTACCTCCCATCATCAACATCCTCCCCTGTTCTCTCCCATTTCATATTGGAAATTCCAATTCCCTCCCACGTCTCCGCCAGGTGTCACAATCGCGCTCTCGCCGGCTCCTCTCCCCGCCCCTTCAGGATGGCTGTGCGGAAGCGGAAGAGGCTGCAGGGCCGGGAGGCCTCTCTCTAGTCCCGCCGGGTCCCGGGGTCCGGGCCGCCCGCCGCGATGGCGAGCCCCCGGAGGAGCGTCGAGGGACGGCCGCTGGGCGCCTCCGTCTCGAGCAACACCAGCAACCCCGGCAGCCCGGCCCATGGCGGCGGCAGCAGCGGCAGGTTCGAGCTCCAGTCCCTGCTCAGCAGTCGAGCCGCGGGCGTCGACCCCACCAGCGCCCGGCTGCGCGCGTCCGAGAGCCCGGTGCACCGGCGCGGCTCCTTTCCAGTGGCCGCCGCGGGCTCCTCGCAGGCGCCCCCTCCTTCACTGCCCGAGGAGGACCGCATGGACCTGAACCCGTCCTTCCTGGGCATCGCCTTGCGCTCCCTGCTGGCCATCGACCTGTGGTTGTCCAAGAAGCTGGGGGTGTGTGCAGGGGAGAGCTCGTCTTGGGGTAGCGTGCGGCCCCTTATGAAGCTGCTGGAGATCTCGGGACACGGCATCACCTGGCTGCTGGGCACCCTGTACTGCCTATGCAGGAGCGACAGCTGGGCTGGGCGCGAGGTGCTGATGAACCTACTCTTCGCCCTGCTGTTGGACCTCCTGGTGGTGGCCCTGATCAAAGGGCTGGTCCGCAGGCGCCGACCGGCCCACAATCAGATGGACATGTTTGTCACTCTCTCGGTGGACAAATACTCCTTCCCCTCGGGCCATGCCACAAGGGCCTCCCTGGTGTCCCGGTTCATCCTGAAGCACCTGGTACTGGCCATTCCACTGAGGGTGCTGGTGGTACTGTGGGCCTTCATCTTGGGTCTTTCCAGGGTCATGCTGGGGAGGCACAATGTCACCGATGTGGCTTTTGGCTTTTTTCTGGGCTATATGCAGTACAGCATCGTGGACTACTGCTGGCTTTCACCCCACAATGCTCCGGTCCTCTTTATACTGTGGAATCAACAGTGACACCATCTCATTGATTATGGCAACAGGAGAGCTGAAAGTTTCCACAATTTGATGATGCCAGCCTAAATCAGCCACCATCCCACTTGCCCCTCTTAGATATTTCAGGCTTCCTTAGGATTTCAGATATCCCACCATCTTGATGTGTTGCTAGGCCAGAGCACGTGCTAGCCCTTGGAAGACAGCCATAAAAAGGGAAGCAAAAAGAAAAAAAAAATCTATTGTATATTTATTCAACTGTTTATATCTCCAGGACAATAGCAAAGAAACCAAGCTGGGGTGGTTATACTGTTGCTGGTTTTGACAGTAGGATTTGTGTTGTATAGTAATCCTGTAAGTTAACATCACTTGTAAATTGAATTTTTGAGAAACACCATCTTCATTCCATAAATATATGAGCAGATATTTCATGTACTAATCCTAGTCCTTTTTCTGAGTTAGACTTTAAGCAGTACTAAAAGTCTTTTAAGACACAAGTTTTTCTAGTTTATTCCTTGAAGATTTGTTGCCACCATCAGGGAGATTTCTTCTTAATCCTGATTTTCTTGGTAAGCCTTTTTACTTTATTATCTCTTCCATCTTTGTGGACTAGGCAGTGAGAAAGATTATAGTACTTTCTCTCCTTTCCCTACACCCTTTCAAAAGGTCTTTAAATATTATTTTCCAGTATTCTCTAATACTGTTTTTTACCACTCAGAGGACAAATCAAGAACTACTTGAAGAAACACTTAAAAGGTGGGCATGTCTAAGGTGCCCACAGAAAAGTAAGTATGAGACTCTGGTTTCATGTCTAACTCTATTGACAACCAATAGCATGGCACAACAGAGGACAGAGAAGCTAAGCTGCTGGGGAAAGTCAAAAGAACTGAGAATTTAGGTTATTATGTCAATGACCAGCATGGCAGGAGATGAGACTCTGCTGCCCATCATCTCTACTGAATAAAAAATAACATTCCTCTATCCATAAATAAAAAAAAGGAAAATAATGTGATTCTTTTCAATGTATGTGCAAAAGCTTTTTCATATATACCATGAGGATGACCCTGTATTCTATAGTTTTATAAATGGAATTCCGTTTTCCTGTATAAAGCATAGTTTATGTAACAGTATTTAACTTGAAATTCACCAGGGGAGCTTGCTGCTATATCAGACACTAGGTAAAACTCCTAAATTTCTGTTTACATTGACCTTTACATTTAAAGCTGTTCATCCATGTTGCCTCAAATCATAAGACCAAAGACTACCAAATGCGTGGTAGGCTTTACTCATTTGACCTAAAAAGAGGTATGTGCTTTAAATGTTGCTCTACCTGAAAAGAAAGCCTACTTTTGGAACTAATGTCTTCAGAAAATAATGACCAATTATTTTGGCATTTATAAATAGAAGGACTATGGACTTTAAGAGATGCAGACAGGAACCTGGAGAATGACTGTGATAGATAAGTAGGTTCTGATTGGGGGGAAGCATGAACTTTCTGAGAGTGAGAGGCACACTTAAAAGAGGAATGGCTACTCCTAAATAAAATAATTCACATTTCCACAATATCCTGAACACGGACTACCTCTTCACTTGCTGAATCAGCCAACAGTGAATCTCTAAGTGGTTTTGGGTTTGTTGTTCAATCTTAGATCCTTCATAGTAACTGCAGCAATATTCAGGCCAGATATTTGAAAGCAATTGTATTTCTTCTTGCAGTGTCCACAAGTCTGAATATTGGGGGCTTAACTTCCAGTTTGTAGTTATACTTATGGAATTCCCTGTTTTAGCTGTTGGGATCTGATCTGAGTTTGCTGGCTTTTAAAGCACAGATCAATTCAACTGATTTTCTGGAACATCCTAAGTACTGTAGAATAGACAACTGATTTCATTGTTAATTATACACTGAGGAATGCCTTTTAAAAATAAAAATAAAATTAACCAATAATTTTGTTAGATGAAAACTTAATTTTTGCCTGTATGTAAGAAATATCACTTGGCTTCTCTCCAGAGATTCTTCACCTTCTGCAGTTTTGAGAGCTTGCAATTAATAAAGCACAATTGATATGGTCTGGCCTTATTTTCTGTCAGCAAAATGGAACAAAACCAGGAAAATTGTATTATCTTTGTTTCACAGCTACATGTCTGATGAAACTTTAGCATTTGCCAATTGTATGGAAGCTAGCCAGAATCCACAGCAGTGTCCTGTTAGTCTTATAATCTAATGGTAGCCAGGAGAGAAGTCCCTAGCACCTTGGAGACAAAGCTGAATGTCAGTCTGTCACTAACTACAGAATGATGGGAAAATGGAAGCAGAAGAAGAATGACTGTCTCCCAAATAAGAACAATGAAGCCCCCTGCCCCAATACCTCATTTAGGAAGGATGTGGTGGATAATTACAGAACATTTGTTGACTGATTTCCCTTTTTGAATTAGCAAGCCAAAGTCATAATATTTGGTTGGCTCATAAATGTGACATTATCAGGAAGTAATGGGGCTTTTTAAAAATTAAATTATTCCATGGTTATTTAAAGGAGAATTTAAAATTCTTTCACAAATCTTTATTCTGAAAAAGAAAAAATCCTACTTGGACTTAAGGTAGTGTTGTTTTAAAACAACAAATTCAGAATGAAGTTAAGAAACATTTTGCTTTGGGGGAAAAAATAGGAACAGGTTGATCTGAATTAAAGGTTAGGAAGTCCAGGAATACAAACGTATATAAAAATCTTAGGACAAAAAGGTACGATCTGTCCCCAAAGAAAATAATGTGTATGTGTCAAGTGGGAGAAGAGCGGTGAAAACTATGGGGCGGCGGGTGGGGAGACCATTTAAGAGTCTGACTTGGAGTTAAGGAACAGAGGTTTGCTAATCTCTTACCGCCCGGATCTGCAACTCCACCACCGCCTCCAGAGGCATCGTTCCCTGCGCGGGCGAAAGATCTGGAATGACAAAATCCTTTGTGCTTGGTCTTGGACCAACTTTCCTTAGTTTAGCTCAACCCCTGGGGAAGTGTTCCCAGAAACTTCCCCAGCCCCCCACCCCCTCGATCCCCCATCAGACCCTCCCAGCCCGGGTCCCTCCCACCGGGACCGGTCTCTCACAACCGGCGCCAGAGCGTAGGCTTCCAGAAGGTGGAAGCGTCGCGTTGCCATGGACACTCAAACGCGCAACCTTCGACCCTAGAACACAAGCGAGGCCCGGTACACCTCCTGGAACGCGCGTGCGGGGCGCGGCTTCCCGGGCAGCAACTATCTGCAGTGACTTACTGGGTGTTGTCGAGGGAGCAGGATCCTGGTCAGGTGTTTGGAGCACTAATTTCTTTCCATCAACTCTGTGTGGTCCCAATCACTATGTTTAAATGTTTACAATTTCCTTTTTAACAGTGGAATGAAATGATAGCTCCGATATAATTTAATTACTACACATTTTAGTAGTTACTACCCCCCAGGTCCTGGAATTTCTGTTAACCATTTTCCAATTTAATATAATTAACTGTCCCAGTAGGTACGCGTTTGCTCTTTAAGAAGCTTACAAGAAATCAAGTGACCTCTCCAATAAGAGTTGAGTGGAGAAAGGCTGATAGCACTCCATCCCTCATAGTGATATGCCAAGCAGTGCCTCCTCTCCCTCACGGTGTTCTGTCCAGTGGCAGAGCTGGATGAGTGAAATGTATCTTTCCCGCAGTGCCTTCAGTTCTGTTTATGTCTCCATTCACAGAAGGGTTTTAGGTTAGACTGCAGAAACAATGACATCATCACGTTAGCTTGCTTAGTTTGCTTCTATTACCAGCATCCCAAGGAGCAACTGTCCTGGTGAACACGTAAAAAAGTAGCTTTCTCAAATAACACTCACCCGAGTTCCCGGTGTGCATAAGAGAAAGCCAGTGTCCTTCAAGATAAAAATGTGTCTGGATTTTCCAGACCAAGATTTCTCTCATTATTCCCTTAACTTGGCTAGATTTGGGGGAACAAAAAAGGGAATACAGGGACATGGTGTGTTGTTTGTTCCAGTCCCCATTTGCTTTAGTGGCAACAGAGCCACGGTCACATTGTAAAAACCTGTCAGAGATGACAGGCAAAGTAAGAGGTCTGAATTGGTAAAGGAAATCATGTTTTTTTCCCCCATTCATTGTATTTGATAAACAAAAATGAAGGAAGAGAGGTAGGATCAGCCACTTCTAGCCAATCCAAAAAATCTGGGAGGAACAATGCTATCTCTGAAAACAACAACAAAAACATTTGTTATCATTTATCATTAATATTTTGCATTGGAAATTTATGCAATTGGAAATGGTACAAAAAGACATCCCTAGAGAATAATTGGGTCTTCGTTTTGGTCACTGACGTTTCTTTCCCTGGAAGGGAAAAATACAGTGTGATGATGATGTATTGTTTACTCTTCTGATTCCTAGCATATTGTGCTCAGCTCCCCTCCCTCCCCCATACCAAGAGATACACAGGTGGATGCCTGATTTCCTATAATCCAGAGATCTGATTTGTTACCTTACAACAGCTAACTGGAACGAGCCCTGTGATGAAGTCATCAACACCAATATTAACATATCAAGGAGAGTGACAATAAAAACAGATTTATGAATAAGTTAACTAGTGTAAGGCAAGGGAAAAATCAACCTTTATTGAGGATCTACAAAGAGCTAATCACTCCCACAATAACTCTGAGGGAGATATTATTCCCTATTTACAGAGGCAGAATCTAAAGCCAAATAAATCGCCTTTTGCCCAAGGCTACACAACTAATAAAGATAAGTTATATTTAATCAAGGTGTGCCCTACCACATCACTGCCCCTAAAACAAGAACATCCTATTGATCCTTACAGACACACTGTCCACACTCCCATCATATGCTATTTCTAATCTTTAACTCTTCATAAAATTGGACTCTCCTTGCTTGGTTTCATGGCCCAGCCCTGTTATGGTTTCCCTCCATCTCTCTGAACATTCTTCTTGTCTCTGTATCCTATTCTACCTAGCCAAACAGTTTTTCTTGGTCCTTTGTTTTCCTCACTCTGTATCCTTTATCTAGGGATGTCAGCCAATGTAGGTATTAATTAACATGTACAGATTTACAGATCCCACACAACTTTCGCTCTTCAGCTTTCTCTGATAGGGTGGAATCTTACTATTTTAGATGATTATATTCATCTATAATCCCTTTGGACCAATTCCCACAATAGTAGTTTCACATTTGTTCCTGTGATTGCTGATTACTGTTTATCTCCATAATCTGTTAACTCTACATGGCTAAGTGTTTGAACCCTGATTAATTTGCATTGCAGATGCTCAATAAATATCTTGGCATAGATGTTAAGTGTAGAGATGATCTACAGTCTGTAAGGGTTAATTGTGTGAATAAGGGGCAGTCTCACCACATGAGGGCAAGCTAAATATACCCAATGAGAAGGGATCAGGCACAGCTGTTTTTGCTAATTTGCTGTGGGGATATTCAATGAATCAATAGAGATTATATTTAATTTATATTTTCTTGTAAAGTGTTTCTTGTAGAGTGTTTCTGCAGTGCACCTTGATCAGCAGTGACATCAGCATTGCAGAAAAGACACATCAGTACATCCTGCTTATTTCCTGGCCCCAGATGAGAAAATTAAACCTTTCTTCAAATGAGAATTTGCCAAAGTGCAAAGAATAAGAATGTGACAATCATGACTGAGATTTTCCTTTTAACCAAAAAGCTAATTATAAGACACAAAATTTTAAACATTTCTTTTCAAATAATTGTATTCATATGAAGGGAAGAAACTATTTTTTTTAAGGCACTAATGGACAGGGTATGGAGAAACATTGCTGGTTGGAATGTAAATACATATATTTGTTTTCTCTGGCTACTATATCAAATTATCACAGACTTTGGGGCTTAAAATAAGACAAATTTATTATCTTCCAATTTTGTGGACCCCACTGAGCAAAAATTGAGGTACCAGCAGGGTTACATTCCTTGCCTTTTCTGCATCCTTACATTTTCACTTTTAATTAAAAGCTGCCTGAATTCCTTGGCTCCAAGCTCCCTTCCTCCATCTTTAAAGCCAGCAACATCAAGCCAAGTCTTTCTCATGCTGCCATATCTCTCTGGTTCTCTACTCCATTTTTGAGGATCTTTATGATTACATTGGGACCAGTCAGACAAAAAGGTCCCTATATTGAGGTCAGCTGATTAGCACCTTTATTCCTTCTGAAACTTTAATTTCCCCTTTATTAAGTAAGATTATAGGAAATAATATAGGAAATGTCTTTGTGAGCCATTATTCTGTCTACCACATATAACTTCTTAGGAGAACAATTTGATAATGTCTACCAAAAATTTTAATTTGGCTGAGTGATTCCACTGCTAGAAATTTATCCCATGGGAATGCTTTCACAAAACACTGACATATGCTGTACCAGTATTCACAGTTAAAAAATACTAGAAAGAATAAATGTTCAATAAGCAGTAATCAATTATAAGTGAGCCACATGTGGAAATATTACACAGCATGGAAAAAGAATGGGGCAGAGCTATAAGACCTAACAATAATAATCTCTAAAATATAGAACAAAGAAAAAGAGCATGGCACAAAAATGTGAATGATATGCTGCCTTTTGGGAAGGCAGAATATTATGTGTTCCTACATGCTTAAATATTCCTGAAAAAATACAACAGAAACTGCTAGTAATATTTGCCTCTGGGAAGGGAATCTGGGGTACAGAAGTAAAGAGGAATCTTTACCTAAACAAACAGGAAACATAAAACAATAGAAAGGATGAATCTGGGAATATAGGAAGGAACAAGAACTGACTTCTTCAGATTTTGGGGCCATGTTTTATGTACTGCATGCTACAAAAGTATCCATGCAAAGTATGTCTGCCACTTCCACTTCCAGGGCAGAGGATTTTTTGTTTGTTTGGTTTTGTATTTTTTTTTTTTTTTTAATTCTGTGATCCTATCCCAGAGGCCCTAACATTCCTGAAAGGATAAGCAAACTTTCTTGCATGTGCAAATGTGTATTGTTCTGGGAAGAGAGCCTGTAGGTTTCTTCAGCATCTAAAAGGGTAGTCACATCAGGTTTTAGAGCTACTTCTCAGTGCATACTGAGCCCTCCAACCTGCTATCAGTTCCCCATCAATCACAAGAAAAGGGCCACCTGGGTTATCTGATGAGGCAAAGACAAGGAAAGAGGGCCTTCTCTCTCCATCATAGTCATACCTCCTTATAGTTGTCTCCAAAGGCAGCTACATTCCATAATAAGTGATTTTTTTTTAAAAAAAGACCGTCAATTCCTGTCTTAAGCCATTTATTTATGTCTGAATTCAGTGGAGAACACCGAGTTAGGTCCTAAAATCTTTGGAGCCAGTGAATTACTCATTAGTAAGTGTAAAAAACACTAACAGATTAGATTTCCAAAGTGAGTTGTTATTCATCAGCATTTGTGAAAAATGCCTGCAGGAAATAAAAAAAAAGGAAGAAAGAAAGTCCCAAGTATATAGAACAATTGATTGCTTCAGGAGTAATGCATTTCCAGAACACTGATTTTGTTTTGTTCTGTTTTTAGGCACAGTGTCCAGACCCAAGAAATAACTGTATTTTATATTATCCTTCGAAGACTTTCTTTAAAATATTCTTTCACAGTTTAGCTTTCTCAAGTCTGATATAAGAGAACATTTTGTCTTTTTGACTTTTACTGTGAATATATATGAGTTCAATGAATTGCACTGGGTTCTTTCCTTGGTTCCCACAAACTGCATAAAGATGCAATTAATGGTTTTTTTTTTTGTTTTTTTTTTTAAAGATTATTGTTAAGCCAGGTGCAGTGGTGCACCTCTGTAATCCCAGTGGCTTGGGAAGCTGAAGCAGGAGGATGAAGAGTTCAAAGCCTGCCTCAGCAAAAGCGATGTGCTAAACTCAGTGAGAACCTGTCTCTAAATAAAATACAAAATAGGGCTGGGGATGTGGCTCAGTGGTTGAGTGCCCCTGAGTTCAATCTCCAGTGCCCCGCCCCACACACAAAGGTTACTGTTAAAATCATACCCTTTGGGAAAACTTTCCATGAGCAGGATCAGTCCTAATATCACTTGCCGCAGTCTGGCTGGGCACAAAATCACGAGCCACTCAAGCAGGAACAAACTTTATTTTTTGAAACTGCCGCCAGTGCTCCGTCTGCACCCGGGGAAGATCGATGGACCCACGCCGCCGTTCTCCCGGATCCCAAGAGGAAGTTCCTCCTCCGGAATTCCCTCCTACCGCACTTCCCCAACCAATGGGAACTCTCCAGGAGTCCAGTAGCAGGCCAAGGTGGACAGCAGGAGTCCAATATCCATATGAATGCAAATCTTAACATAATCATATCATCTCAATGGCTTGCTGGCATCACCTTTCAACCAAAAATGCCATGCATCATATTACTTGGCTGTGGCTCTTAGCAATCACTGTATATCATTATTGGTAGCATCAAGTATCTCCCTGCATGATTCATAGGAAGCACCTATGAAGCACTTTCGCTAAGTTCAAGTTGAATCTAATCAAGCTACTAGAGTTGCATTATTCAATATGCTAGACATGTATAATTATTTCAATGAACCAAAACTAAATAAATTTACAGCTCAGTTCCTCATTTGCACTAGTCATATTCAAAGTGCTCAATAGCCATATATGGCTAGTGACTATGTACCAGTGAATGCAAGTAGAATATTTTCATCATCACAGAATATTCTAGTGGGCAGCACTACTCTAAAGCTAACTTCACTTGAAGCGAATGGGGGAGGAGAACATGTTAATAATAGTAATATCTAGAATGTGAGACACTGTATAGGACAACTGCCTCAGTCTGCAACAAGTCAATGGTATTAAAAGTGAAAAGGAGAAGGAAAAGAAGTTAAAGGAGAAGAAGGAAGGAAAAGCAAGAAGTACTAGTAGTGAGGAGAACTTCTCTAGATAGAAGATAGTTGAGACCTAATAACCAATTGTAATATATGGACTTTATTGGAAAGTTAATTTGAATAAACTAACTTATAGAAACTATCAGGAAAATTTGATTATGGTTTAAATATTAAATACCAAAAAAATAATTTTTATAGGTATGATAAAACCTTTGTGTTTATATAAGACAAATATTAACATTGTTTAGAGATGCATATTAAATTATGTAGTGATAAAATGATATAATGCTAAGGTTTTGCTTTCAAGGATTCAGTAAATGCATTAAAGGAATAGGTACAACAAATGTAGAAAAATCTTGATAATTATTGAATCTGGGTGATGGATATATAAAGTTTCTGTACTTCTATCGTAATATGTGTTTAAAAATATTCACAACTGGGGGTTGTAACACTCACCTGTATGTAATCTCAGCTACTTGGGAGGCTGAGGTTGGAGGATTGCAAGTTCAGTGCCAGTTTGGGCAACTTAGCAAGATCTTGTCTGAAAATAAACTGGGGTTGTAGTTCAGTGGTAGAGTACTTGACTAGAATGGGTGAGGTACTAGGTTTGAGCCCCAGTACCAGCAAAAAAATTTCATAATCACAATTTTTAAAAATCAATAGTTAAATTAAAAAAATATCATAGCCTTTTGTGGAACTTCTGTCCTAAAATAGTCCATCAAAAGGATTCTTGGTGGCATTACATGCAGTTCTCTTTGATAGAAGTCTCACATATGTATACAAAAAACATGATGGATCTCTTCACCTCTAATATAGGTAAGTTAAGCAAATTATTGTGGTCCGTAACATTTTAAAGTAATTGAGAGGGAAATTCATTTAAAGGGGGAAAGAAGCACTGTGTTGTAAGAACAGTGGTCTCCTAATCCAAAACAGGAGCTGGAAATTTGAGTGTTTCTTTAAGTGTACCCACTTCTCCAGAATTTCTCCCAGTACTAGGAGTGTTTTCAAGAGAAAGAATCAAATTACAACTGAATGGCTTTTAACAATCCTGAAGTCATTTGGGATCTGGGCCCACACATGACATCTATTTCATAAAACTTATAAGAGTTCAGGAGTCAGACTATGTTACTTTTTGCCTTGTGTTTAATACACTAGCATTTGTAGGCTTAATATTTAAATAATTATGACTTCTCTTAGACATTTTGTACTATATAGTTCTTCTATTTAAACTTAATTTATATTCAGAAAGAAACTAATTTGCTCCTTAAGTTTCAGCTGGCTAGCACTATATCTTTGGGAGTAGTAAGCAAATTATGACACAAGCAATTTCTCAGAAACTTTATTTTGCAACATTAAAAAAAGCAGAAAAGAGTATAATTAAGTTCTAAAACTTGTTAAAAAAAAAGAAAAGAAAAAGACGGAGGCAGGCCTAGGGTTTGGGGATGTTGCTCAGAGGTAGAACACTTGCCTAGCATGCAGAAGGCCCTGGGTTTAACTCCCAGTACCATATAAACAAAGAAAACTTGTAAAATTTTAAAAAGTGTGTCTACTGTTTTGGGACATAAAATGCATGCTTTGAAGCCAGCAATGGCTCAAGATGAGGTTACTTCTTATGTGATTATATGTATTTGTCTCCTACCAAAAATATACATCTTTGTGTTCTTTTTTGGTTCTCTTCTGTCTTTATTTAATCTTGCATTTTTTATTTTTATATTCATATCCATCTATTTACTCCTATTTCCATCCATTTATTCACGGCATATTCATTGAACACCTACTATGTCCCAGGCACTGTTCTGAACAATTTAGGTACAAAGGTGAATAAGAAGCAAACTATGCTCATGAGCTTACATTCTACTGCAGGAAGAAACTTAATAATTAACAAGTGAGAATAAATAGAAAAAGTATTATGAAGGGCAAGAAGGAAATATCCAAAGTGATGAGATAGAAGGTTACAGGTTAGAGAGAGCAAATGAGAATCTGGCTTAGATTTAGTGGCTAGCTTGGCTCCCCAAGGGTATGACAACATTTGACCTAAGACCTTAAAAGAGAAGCATGACCACTAGCCAAGACTTTCAAATGAAAAGATATGCAGGTGAAAGGAACATCAAATGCAAAGGGCCAGGAGTCAGGAAAGAAATTGGTATATTTCAGGAACCAAAAGGAGGCCAAAGATCATACAAAGAGAACCCTGGGGAGGGGAAAACTGTGAAGGGGAAGCTGGCAGGAACTGACACTCACTCAAACTACACTACCACTAGCTTGCACAGGAACTTAGTTGTGGCACACAGTGCCTACCTCATACTTGTAATATCTTCTTCCTTGCTAAAAGAAACCCAGTTTTGTTTGGGTGGCAATGCATTCAACTCCAGGGAATGAATTATTATTCGTAAGTTCTAGCCAATGAGATCTAAGACAAGACAAGAAGAAGAGATTTGGGGAAAGGAGTAGGATTATATATATATATATATATATATATATATATATGACTTAAAATGTGGTTGAAACATTCAAATAAAAATATGAAATCAGTAAGTAGAGGAGTTTGAGGGACTGGGGTAAAGTCTGGGCTTGATTTTAGGTTGGTGGCTGTGAATACAAGGGTTTTTTTTTTTTTGTTGTTGTTGTTGTTGTTTTAATTTAAGGCTACAGTGATAGATAAAATCTTCTCCACTAGTCAAAATCTGAGGGATTCCAAAATTAGAGATCAGTTAGAGGAAGGAGACTGAGAAGTATTCAGAGGTAGAAGAAAAACCATTGCCAATAATAACCCTAACAACAACTTGGCATTTATTTAGAATTTAGGATTTATATAGAGCTTACTTTTTGCCAGGCACTGCTCAAAGCACTTTGTGGCTTCAAAGAAGCAAAGAGAAAAAAGTGTTTTCCTTTTCTGTTTCTCATTTTCTCCTTTGGCTTTCACTCCTACACTCAAAAGGCTTAGGTGCAGTGTTTCTCCACTTTTACTTATTCATTGAAAATATCCAATTGACACAATACTGGAAAGCTAACTAGAAAATAAAAACCCTCAGAAACTTTCCTCCCCAGCCTTACCCACCAGAGGTAATCAAGTTTCTTGTATACCTTCCAGAAATTTTACATACACAAACACACACACACAGACTTGTTATTGTTTATTTGTATGTTTTTGGTATTTTGGATTCCACTTAGGGGCGCTCTACCACTGAGCTACATCCCCAGTCCTCTCATAAGTTGCTGAGGCTGGCCTCCAACTTGTGTTCCTAATGCCTCAGACTCTAGAATTGCTAGAATTAAAGGGATCGGCCACCCCATTCAACTGGTGACTTGTTTGGATACAAATAAGATCTGTACGGATTCATACATACATATCTAATTCCACAACTTGTTATTTCACTCAATTCACTTTTGAGATATTTCTAAATCAGCACATTTGTTCTTTATAAGACTAGTATCCCGCTGTAGCAATATGACATAATTTAGATCCTCTATTGATAAACAATTCTTTTTTGGCTTTTTCTTTCCACTGAAAAACATCTTTGTATATGAATCATTGAATATTGGTGCAAAATTCTTGGATAATTTCCTGGGATTGAAATTACTGAATTGAAGCACTTAAGCCTTTCATATTATTAATTTACTCCTCCCAAAAGGTTGTACAACTGACATTCTCTCCGACAGCATTCCTTGTATTTTGGTCAACATTTATTATTTATCAACTTCAAAAATGTGCTAGTCTAATTGACTGAAAGAAAGAGTGGCGTTTTGCTGTTCTTATTTGAGACTATGAGTAGGGCAGCAAGGTTTGATTATTAAACATGCAGATTTTGAAATTATACTTGCATGGCTGGATTCTAGCCCTTCCTCGTAAATTAAATGTGTGACCTCGGGCATGTTCAGTCTATTTCTTCTCAAAAACAGGCGGCGGCGGAGAGCGGGGTGCCTGATAGTACGAACACAATCTTTAGAATTAAATGAGATACGGATCACACATTCAGTAGGTGCGGTACTAGTCTTAATTTTTTGGAGCCATGTTCACTCCAGTGTTTTATCTAGGGCGTCCCTGTCTTCCCAAATTTTGCAGAACTCTCTTGTTGCGGGTAATTCGAAATGAGAGGTAAATTGGCTCTGCTTTTAAAAAATTAGCCCCCTCCATTTCCGCCTTAGACCTGCTGGTTTATACATCAATTGTACAAAAACAAGTTGCAGCTTTAAAAACACGCAAAGTGGACACCGTCCAAGTAACTTCCGCAGGCTAGGATCCGCCGTTTACAGGGTAAGGAACACTATAACAACAGTATCTAACGCTAACTAACACCTCACCACCCACAGAGCCATCGCGGACTGATTGGCAGGCTGAAAGACTTCCGAGACTTAAACGGGAAAGCGTTCCAGTTCCACGCGCGAGACTCAAGACCTGGGCCGCGCCCCAGGCCACGCCCACCAGGAAGTGACGCACTGAGCCGAGTACTTCTTCTTCCGCTGTCCGCCAGTTGCGCGGCCAGGCCAGCGCGGGTGTGCGTCGGCGTCGCTGCCTGCAGAGGGATTCTGGGTAACGGCCCCGGCTGGCTGGGGCGGCTGGCTGGGTGCAGTAGGTTCCATTCACGCCAAGTCCGTTGGCAGTGGCGGTTGTAGGGCTGCGGCCAGTTGGACATGGAACAACCGTGGCCGCCGCCCGGACCCTGGAGCCTCCCTCGGGCAGAGGGTGAGACTGAGGAAGAGAGTGACTTGGATGTGTCCCCTGGCTCTCCCCGCTGCCCGCCGCTGCCGGGCGGTGGCGCCCAGGTGAGGGGGGCCCACGTTTTGCTGGGGGATGGGGAGATGCTGGCGCCAAGCCCCCTAAAATGTCGCGTCTCTACGACCCGCTTCTGTGCCCACTTCTGCACCCACTACAACCCCCGGGGCCTGATGCCATTCCTCCGCTATTGTAGCATCTTTTGGAGTGAAGAAGCGGTAGCCATATATTCATTCCCAACCACCACCTCCACGCACACATTTTCGCTTACCTTGGATGATTTCTTCTCATCCTTGGAATACATTCCTCATTCCCTCTTTCCTGACAGCGCCCAGATTTGGGGCGGCACACCCGGTGTGACATTGACCCTTTGTCCTCTCGTGCGTGCTTTTTTGTCCGAATACTTTATTCTGTTAAAGGCCCCAGTGTACTTATGCACGGCTGATAGGAATAGTTAGTGGTTATACTTCAACGTTACACTGAGTCCTCACATAAAGATTTCACGTGCTCTTTAACCCACGTTAACACCTGAGCAAATTTTGTAAACCTCGGTTTAGATGCTGGCGCACACCTTCAAGTCGGGTGACTTTCCCTTGCTGTTTTGTTTTTAGTTCTGACTGCTTAATGACATTCTCCAGTGAAAACATACTAGGCACAGCCTTCCTTTCTCTCTCTCTCTCTCTCTCTCTCTCTCTCTCTCTCTCTCCCTCTCCCCCTCTCTCTCTCCCTCCCTCCCTCTC
>NW_025999998.1:6396814-6465839 GCF_001458135.2 Marmota marmota marmota | reverse complement strand
CTCCCTCTCCCTCTCCCCCTCTCTCTCTCCCTCCCTCCCTCTCCCTCTCTCTCTCTCTCTCTCTCTCTCCCCTTTTTTTTTTTCCAGACTCTTTGCTAAGATTCCTAATGCTACTTGTTTTCAATCCAGATTTCTTGTCTCTGCAACTTAACCAAATATGATATTTAGGATTTTTCTGGGTCCAATCGTAGGTAGTGCTTACATACTCATCACCTTTTCATATTTTTTCTCTTAACCTGAGTGTTTTGGGCTGTATTTCGGGATCATAGACTAAATACTATTATGTTCAACGAAATGGATTGTAGATGTCTGCCTAGGCTTTCTGCAGACTGAGGTTCAATAACAGCATAATAGAATTAATAGCAGTTTTCCCTCAAAACTCATTGTGCTCAATGTTAATGAAGATTAGTGATTTAAATTTGTTTTTCTAGTAAGTATAGGATCATCAGTCTTATTTCAGCTAATGGAGTTGGTTGGCTTCACACGGAGAAAAATGCTGTTTCATAACTACAGTCTGTACTTAGCCAACGGGTCACGGGGAAAGTGAGGCAGAATAAGAGTTGATGTGTCAGTAGTCACCCACTAATTATGGATCACTAGTGTCATTTTTATATACAAAATGTGTTATGAGCCTATAATGCATTACAGAGGTGGGGGAAGGAAGGGAGTATGAGAGAATGAACAGCAGTTGCTGTTGTCAATTTTAAAGGCAGACGGAGAGAAAAAAGTCTCAAGAATTTCAGTACATTATAATTGAATCACAAAAGTTACTTAAGAGAAACTCTTAAGATTAATATACATTAATTAGATTAAAAGATTAATATACATTTATATTAATCTTTTACTTGTGCACTTACAAACTCATAATAGGAGAAAAATATTTTATAAGTGAATAGGCTTATCTCCTTCACTAAATGTGATTTCCCTGAGGCCATATAGCTAGTTGTAGCAGAGTCAAAATTAGAATTTATGACTTCTAGTACAGTGTTTTTGCCCACCTACTACACTACTCATCCTAGGAAATACTATAAAACTGTGTAGCTGATATTACCTTTAAATAGTCTTCAGATTTGCAAAGTGATTTCTAATTTTAAGTTCAGGTGTTCGTTACAACTCTGCTTATTTTGTCTTGCTGACTTTAGGACTTAAATTTTTGAACTGGAATATTCGGGAAGAATAAAATGTTTAATCCAATAAATAGGCACTTAAAATTATTCTTTAAAAAAAACTTTGGATTAATTTTTACCAAATATGATAGATTTAGATATCTTAATGTAATAAGCAGTGTATGATTCTGAGATCCCAATTAAGGTAAAAGCAAATTAGAATATAGATATCCTTTTTGAGAATTTTTAATGTGACGTTACTAACATTAGTGGACTTTAGCAGTTCCTTTTCAGAATTTATGTTCATTAAAAAATAATTATATCCATCTAAGACATCAAGGTCATGGATTAAAATATGACCTAATATTTTACTTAATCTGAATACATCCTAGATAGTTTGCCCAAGTAGCCAAATGGTATCTCTAATTGCTATGGAGAAGAATTTAAATAGAAATCATTTTTGGAATTGGTTTGATTTAAAAAAATTTTTTTTTGCTTCCACATAATTCGAAAAAATATAAGGTATGGTATAGCTTTGTCTTTTTATAAATTAAGTTTTATAGTTTCATTTTTCTTTTTTTGGCCCCATTTTTAAGCATAGCTAGTTTCCAGTTTTTTCTTTGATCCTATTCTAAGATAGCCAAAAGTAAAAATAAATGTTTTACTTGTAGGGGACCTGGGCTACAAATCTGTTGAATGAGTAAATAAAACATCTGCATTATAACAGTGTAAGAGGCCTTACTTGCTACTTGCCTTAGAATTCTTTACCACCTGACCAGTCTGTTCTAAGAAGTGAAGATTCATTTATTCCTCTATTATTTATTGAATGCTAGCCCTTCAAGAAGCTTAGATGCTGAAAATACAAATAAGTACAATATTATATGAAAAATATTATATAAAACGTGTATTATATCTTGGGTAGGAACAGAATGAATAAGAAAAAGCTTATGGGTTGTTAGAATCTGGAATGGAGATAGGAGTTTACCTAGAGCAAGGAGGATTGCCAAATTGAAGGGGGCAACAGGTTGAAGGCGGGAAGAATAAGCAAACAAATAGAAGAGTACCTAGAACTGAGACGGGAGAGATTATAGGAAATGAAATCATGAAGTACCATGCTATGCCACAGAATTTGCATGTTATTCCAAGAGTCTTAAGAACGAGTAATGTGATTGAATTTGGTTTTTTTTTTTTTTTTTGGAAAGATGACTACAGCATAGTGGAGTAGAGAATAGCTTGAAATGAGACAGACTATTTGTATAATTTAGGTGTAAAGTTATAAGAGCTTTTCAATAGTGAAATATATATAGGAACAGATTGAAGAGAAATTATTCTGAATAAGTAGTTTGAAGTTGATTTATATTTGGCCAAGAAATCATAATATGCCTTCCTCTTTTTGACTACCATATTGCTTTACACACGACAATTAAGTAAATATCACTGCTAACTCGGTGGCACATGCCTGTAACTTCAGGTGGAAACAAGGCAAGAGGATCACAAGTTCAAGGCCAGCCTCAGAATTTTAGAAAGGTCCTCAGCAACTTAGTGAAACATACACAAACACACACACACACACACATATACACATATATATGTGATAAAAAATAAAAAGAATGTTGCTTACTGGTAGAATGTCACTGTATTTAATCCTTAGTACCACCAAATAAATAAACAAATAAAACACAATATTAAAAATCTGTAATTATTACTCTGAGTAGGATAGAATCACCAGGGTAGAACAGTTGGCAGTTATTAATTTAAATAACTTTGCCTATTTTTATTAGGATAAAGTTAAAGAATATCTGTCTGATATAATCAGTTATAAATAGAAATTTCTATTAAGATCTTCTCTGATCACTAGGGATTGGGGATAATACACAAAGAAAGCAGAAATCAAGAAATAATTATTTCTAAACAAAAGGAGATTCCTTACTGTGAAGAACTTGCAGAACAAAACTCTAAAAGATCTGGTTTTCAACACGTGGAGTGTTGAGGTGGTAAGCTAGATTTAATCTTTATTCTCATTCTGTTGGTCCAGGATTATGAAGACTGTGAGTCAAATGTTGAGTACCAGCTATATGCAAGTCACTGTGATAGTTGCCAGACTTTGTGGTGTTGTTAGTTGTTGGAGGAGGGACACAGGTTAACAAAGAAGCTTAGAATCTAGTTGATGAAACAAGGCCTATAATATAAAAATGTAACTTGTAGACAAAGAACACAGGATAGGCTATGCACCACAAACATTGTACAGAGATCCTTTGAATAAAAATTTTTAAAAGAGTTGAGCTGTGCTGCACAAATATATCCATTGCAACCTTCATTTCTTACAAATACTGTTTTTCTATTCAGATGTATAGCCATGGGATTGAGCTGGCTTGCCAAAAGCAGAAAGAGTTTGTGAAGAGCTCTGTGGCGTGCAAATGGAATCTTGCCGAAGCTCAGCAGAAACTTGGTAGCTTAGCACTGCATAATTCTGAGTCCTTGGATCAGGAACATGCCAAAGCACAAACAGCAGTATCAGAACTAAGGCAACGAGAAGAAGAGTGGCGACAGAAAGAAGAGGCTTTAGTACAAAGAGAGAGGATGTGTCTGTGGAACATGGATGCCATTAGCAAGGATGTTTTTAATAAGGTATGACCTTTTATTGGGCTATAAAGAAAGAAGAAAAATTTAAGTATTTGTACGTTTTGATAGCAAAACAACCAAGTATTTGTAAAGTGTTCAAATTTTGATAGTTTATGGAAAGTACAAGTACTCCAGCATTGTCTTAATTCTAGTAGTCCTTAATACAAATATATGACAATAGCATGACACATGGTATAGTGCAGTTTGGGCTCTGAAATTAGACTGTCTTAAATCTCAACTTTATTACATGCTAGCTTTGTGACCTTGGACAAGTCACTTAACATCTCTTAGCCTTGGTAGCTTCAAATAAAGTAATGTCTTAAAAGTGTGGTAGCATAGAACCTGGTATGTGGTAAAGCTCAGATGTTACGAGTACTTTCTGACATTGCAATGCTGCCTGCTTGCTATCAGTTTGGTAACACATTTAGTTATTGGACTTACTAGATAAAAATCTTTTCACTGTTTAGTTACCAATGTTTAGTAAATTTAGGAGGTAATCTAGAAAATGTCATAGTACTGAAAAGAACTTTTTAGAAATAATTCAGACTCTTTTGTCTCTTAAAATAGTGTAGTAGTTTGTCAAGTTGTTTTAAGAGCAGTATTGTGTTTCTCATTAGAATGTATAGGCCTTTTTCTTTTACTTTTGTCGCTGAAGAAGAAAAAGTCAAAGACCATTTATTGCTGGGAGAGTACAGAAAAACAGTATTCTTCAGACCATGGGGTCATGACCAATTTAAGTAGGCTATGAAAACAATTTGGTGCATTCCTAGCAGCATTTTTTCTTTTTCAAGTAGAATCTGATAGAAAAGATCAAAGTGCATCCCACTTAGGGTCAATATTGTATTGAAAAACTAGTATTTTAGGTATTTGTGTGCATGTTAGGACAAAACGTACAATCTATTTCTTCATCTAAACTAAGTTTGAAAGTTCTTACTCTAGAGCTGCAGACTACAGGCAGGTTTGTTGCACCCACCTCCCAATGCCTGCCTCCCATCCCAACCTCCCCATATTGGAGAATGAACTCAGGGCCTGGAACATACTAAACAAGTGTTTTACAAACACTGAGATACATCTCCAGCCCTTTTATTTTTTATTTTGAAACAGGATCTCACTAAGTTGCCCAGGCTGACCTTGAACTTGCAATCCTCCTACCTCAGCCTCCCAAGTTGCTGGGATTACAGGCATGCACCACAGCATCCAGCTTTGTAGGCAGTTTTTTTTTTTTTTCATTTTCTTTTGTTTGTTTTTGTGTTGCTATAGATCGAACCCCAGGCTTTGTGCATATTAGGCAAAGTGCTCTGTCACTAAGCTATATCAGTAGCCCCTACAGGCAGTTATAATTTACCAGGCTCAATTAATTGTTTATGTAAGATAATGTTGAACAAATACTATATATAAAAAGCATTCTTAAAATGCTTTTAAGGATTTAGAAATTTTAAGGATGACAAAATATCTAAATCAAAGTTAAATTTTCTCTCACATCTCATTTTGTACCCTATGTTTGGTAGTCATTGCATTAAGAGTTATTTTCATTCAGCTACCTTATTTTATAAGTGAAGAAATAGAAAAGTAAGTACAGTGACTTGATAACATAACAGTGGATTAAATTTGAAGAATAAAATCCTTACTCTGGGATTTGAAGACTAGATAAGGTAAAGAAAGGTGTTGAATATCCTTTACTAAAGATACCTTTAAGAATGAAAATGATGATGGGGCTAGGGTTGTGGCTCAGTGGTAGAGTACTTGCCTAGCACGTTAAGGCCCTAGATTCAATCCTTAGCACCACATAAAAATAAATAAATAAACTAAAGGTATTGTGTTCAAATACAACTAAAAGGAAATAAATAAAAAAGAATGAAAATGATGTCTATTATTAAATGAAGATAACAGATAATAGATATTAATGATAGACTTAAAATCCCATATTTCTCACACTGCTCAGGGGTTATATGTTTGTTTTCCATTTGAAAACTAGAGCTTCTAGAGATTTTTCAAAACACATGAGAAGGAGGAGAAAGTCAGAGCCTAATAACTTTTGGGGGGCGGTGAGAGGACTGGGGATTGAACGCTGGCACTTGACCACTGAGCCCATCATCAGCTTTATTTTGTATTTTATTTAGAGACAGTGTCTCACTGAGATCCTTAGTGCCTCACTTTTGCTGAGGCTGGCTTTCAACTTGTAGTCCTCCTCCCTCTGCTTCCCAAGCTGGTGGGATTGCAGGCATGGGCCATTGCACCAGGCTAGAGCCTAATAATTTTATGAATTAATGATTTTAATATGGGATAAAGTAATATTATGTTGAAGCATAGCATTCTGTATTGAGCCTTACTCTGTAGAAATGTAATGAAATCTGTGAACATACTTATAGGCACAAATATTTTATGTTAATTTTTTTCCACTTTGCTAAAATGGCTAAAGGAAACATTTATCAGAAGCTAAAAGCTTTTGCCTTTACCACAAGGTGGATTTTGTATATTATCCTCTATTAGTGTTCCCTGAACTTGAAGCAGGGATGATGTTACTACATTTATGTAGAGAATAGACAGAGATAGACATTCAGATGTCATCACTTTCCTTAATTAACCCATGAACATATAATGTAGGAGAGAATTTGGTTCTTTTTTAGCTTTTTTAATATGGAAAATATTATATATATTAATATAAATTTAATATTTTAATATTAAATATATATTATAATATATATGAACGTATATATCAATATACACAAAGTAAACAGACAAACCCCATGTTGCACATCAACACCGTCATCATTCTGTCATTCTCATTTGATCTGTACCTTCATTTGCTTGATTATCCCTGAACCTATCCCTGCTTGATTATTCATTTTTTTGTTTGTTTGTTTATTCTTTGGGTAACATTTTACGTTGAGGTACACAAATCTCATGTGTAACATTTTAGTAAATAGCTGGTAGCCCACACCTATAATTCCAGTAACTAAGTAGGCTGAGGCAGGAGGATCACAAATTTGAGGCCAGCTTCAGCAACTTAGTGAGAACCTGGCTTAAAATAAAAATATTAAAAAGGCTGGGGATATAACTCAGTGGTAAAGTGTCCTTTGTTCAATCCCCAGTAAAAATTAACAACTAGATATAGTTATGTAATCCACACTCTATTAAGATGTATAAATTGGAACTTAAAAATCAAGTATTTGATTTAAATCTTTGGTCTGCAACTTATTGGGGCAATGAAAGACAGTCATTTTCTATTAATTTGTTAAGGGGAATTTTTTTGTATTTGTTCTAAATTTAACCCTTGGGCTATAGAGATTGGCTGCTCATTCTTGTCTAAATCAACATTCACCCTGTCTTTAACCATCATTATTTTCTAGACTTCTCATCCTATAACTTATTTAATTTCTGTCTTCCTGGCATCCACTCTCACCCACTCATTGAGCACTATTTATTAACTGCCTCTTCTGGACCATCTTCGGTTCTACTACAGCAGTCAGTAAGACACATAGGTAAATGTGGATCACCACTAGCCATATCAATAATTCCTTCTTTGAGAAAATTTTTAATAGTAAAACATGCTTATTGATAAATAAACAATAAACAAGCATGTAAAATAGAAATTCAAAGGCTCCCTTTACGTTTAGTTCCATTTTCCAGACATAACCTCTGTTAAGAATGAGTCATATCTTTCTAGACTTTCTTTGTGCCTGTTCTAATTTATATATATTTTTCTCCCCTACAACAGGATCATTCTTCATTTAAATAATTTGCTATTTGTATAAATGTATTAAGGGGTGTGTCTTAAGTGTTATTTTACTTCTGTTTTACATTATACCCTCAAAATATTTAAAATAATTAAAAAAAAATTTTTTTCTTCCAGAGGGAACAGTCAAAGCAATGTTTATTTTATATAGTTAATGTTTCTTAACACAGTGCTCACAAAGAATATTTTCATTTTGTTTCTGCTTTTAATTGTTTCTTTAAACTTAATTTCTAACATAGCCTACATTTATATCACAAATTAATTAGGACTGTTTTTTATGTTCCAGTCATTTTCTCAAAATCGTACATTGATTTTGTCTGGGAGCTTGAGACTTGAGAGGACTGGTCTAGATCTGCACTATCCAACTTGATAGCCACTAGCCACATGTGCTATTGAGTGCTTGAAATGTGACTAGTCTGAACTGAGATGTGCTGTAAGTGTAAAATACACACCAGATTCTGATGGCTCAGTATCAAAAAAAAAAAAAAAAGTTAAATATTTCATTAATATTTTTGTGTTGCTTACATGTTAAAATGATAATATGTTGGATATGTTAGGTTAAATAATGTAGTTATTAGTTTCATCTGTTTCTGCATTTTAATGTGGCTAATAGGAATTTGATATTTGTGACTTGGATTATATTTCTATTGGACAGTGCTGGTCTAGATGGCAGAATATATAAAGGGGAAAATGCTTTTATTTTGAAATGTATAAACTTTTGTGGGCTTCCTGGTCATAAACTGACAGAAAGCTGGTTTTACTTTTTATTTTGGGCAGTGATAATATCAGGGTATAAATGTAATCACAGAATGTTCTGAGAAACTATGCTGTCAGTTTCGCTGGCTAGAGATAAAAACCTCATTTTTGGTCTGTTTTAACTGAAAATAAGTACTTCTTTAATAGAATTTTGTACTTGATTTCAAGAATCAAACTTGCCTCTTAAGAAAAATTTATTAGCAATACAACCCAGATGTATGTTTTGATTTATCTCTTCTCAAAGAATTTATAGTAAATACTTTACTCTCTATGTGCTTTGAATTTCTGAGTTTATTTCTAGCAGAATCCAAAAATTAGGCTAGAGTTGCAAATGTTCACAGGAAATGAATAGTGTAAACCTAAATTATTCATGTAAAGAATCTTTCTGAACCTAGCTTTAGTAGGGCAACCATTTTAACAAAACGGATTAATTCAGTTGGTTTTTTCTGTATGATTTTCAAGATAAATCTATAATTTTCCAGACACACATTAAACAAAACTAAGCTCTCAAATGAAAAAAAATTTACCTTTTTAATGAAGAACTTAATAATGATATAATAGAATCATATTACACCACATTTTTATATTGTTTATTGGAAGAATTGCTAGACATTCAATGTCTAAGAAAGAAGATTCAAGAACATAAAATCCAACTTTAATTTCTAAATTTTTTTCATAGAGTTTTATTAATCAAGATAAAAGAAAAGAAACAGAAGATGAAGATAAATCAAAATCATTTATGCAGAAATATGAACAAAAAATCAGACATTTTGGTAAGTCTACTCTCTGAATTTCTTCTTTATAATATTTGGTATCATATATATATGTGCAAAAAAATGGATTTATAAAATGGGAACCAAAAAAAGAGATATGTAACAGACTCCAGTTATGTAGCTACTTCTGGAGATGTACAAATCTTATTGTAGACATTTTTGGGGGTCATAAATAATATAGATTGATAGAACAAATCAAATTGTGAGGAAAAGCAAAATTCAGTCTATTAATAATACCTTCTGAAACCATCTTCTTTATTCCATGGTCTCTTTCCATCTTGACTAGCCTCTGCTTTTTTCTTTCTTTTCTTCCTTGGTATCTGCTTATCCTTTTGTTAAAATATTAGCATTCTTTTTTTTTTTTTTTTTAAGGTTTTATGCTGTGTAACTCAAGCAGGTTATTTAACAGTTATTCAGATAAATGTAGTGATAGAAATATGTATGCAAAGAACTGATAGTTTTTCTATTGGGGGAAGAAGACTGGGATGAGGTCAATGTAAAGTGAAGGCTTCCCAAGAAAGGTGACATCTGAGCCTGCTTATGAGGAACAGATAAGAGTTTTCCATGTAGCAACCATAGCGGCATGTAGAAATGCAGCCAGGCAACAGTATGTTGTATTCTAAGAATTATAGACAGTATACTGCTGGAATGAAAATGCTATTGGGAAGTTTTAGGAGTTAAGGTTCAATTCATAGTTTTTTTAAAATCACCAGTAATATGTTAATTTAGCAAACAGTACAAAAGAACACTATGTTCACGAATATTTTAAATGGCATTTTTAAATTTTTTTTTTCTCCCATTGGCATTTCTCCCAAAGTATTTAAAATTTCATTTATGCTTCACTAATGTCAAGACAATGGATAGTATTGTCAATGTTTTCTCATCTGTTTATTTTTTCATGAAGAATTCATTTTTTCATACCTCTTATTTAAAACGAAGAAAAACTTAGTACATAAAGAAGTATAGACAAAGTCTGCATTTCTACATATTATTGTTGTGATGTTTTTTATATTTTTATTTTTTAGTTGTAGTTGGACACAATACCTTTATTTACTTATGTGGTGCTGAGGATCTAATCCAGGACCTCACATATGCTAGGCGAGCAATCTACTGCTGAGCCACAACCCCAGCCCCCATTGTGATATTTTTTATAATAGAAAAAATGAATAAGCAGTCCTCCCTTAGATAGATATTGAAATCTTTAAATGAGTAGAGCCTTATGTCATAATTTTTGTAAAACTATTTGTCTTAGTTGTATTATGTGAGCTGCCATTCCCACCTACAGTCCGTGCTTTCTAGGTCTATGTGTTCTGCTGTAAGAAAAAATAATGCACCATCTACTGGTTGCTCTTTTAGAGCATACACCGATTCTGGTAGAACAGCATCCCTGAAGATGTTTTTACCCATCTAGTATTCTATAGGCTAGTTGCTTTGGAGCCATGGAACCTAGTAGTTGAGAAACAGTTCCTTCACTTTTATTGTAAACTGGGTGGTGTGGTCAAAGGTAATTTTATGTGGGAAAATATCCCAGTTTTCACAAGTTGTTGTAACCCACCTGGTACTATGACTGAGTCTTTAATAAATAATTTCATCATTCTATAAAACCTCCTTCTGAGTAATGATGTTCAGGGTAAGACGAGTGATTTCATGAGCCTACAGTCATCATTTCTTTTGTTATAAATAAACCAAAAATCATGTGGGATATTGAATAATTCACTTAGTAGGACCACAGGTATATTACTGATAGAAACATGGTAAGCAGAGAGGGCAATTCCAGATCTAGAATGGGCTTTCTCAAGTGAGAAATTACTGTCTCTTTAAGATGAAATGGGACCAAAATATGTAATCTGCTTCTTGATGACTGTATAGTTTCTCTTGTGTATGTTGCCATATTGAGGTTTTGGCATTGGTTTCTGCTACTGGCAGATCAGGTATCCATTGGCTGTGCTGAGTTGGGATACTGGAACATCCCTGATGAGGAAAATCCATACTGTTGAATCTGTGCATAATCTCAAGCCTGTGCTACAATAACTCCTTAGTTTATGAAACTATTGTAAGTGTAATGAGGTAGCTGAGAGTAAAAGCTAACTTGACACCTATAGGTCATTGATAAGCAAAATTGTTTTGAACATTGCATGTTGTAAACATCCACTACCTCATCTTGTAATACTAACCAGAGCATTGCTGTCTTCGAACCCAACCAGACTTGATAGCCACTCCCAGATTCACATTGTGCCTGTCTCTTAGTGGAAATACATATTGACTTTTCACTTTGGAGGAGATATCCTACTTGCCGCAGCACATTGGATCCACAGAAATGTTACTAAGGTAGTAGGCTCCCAAAATTTTCATGTGTTTTTTTCCTACTCTCTGGCATGCGTGTATCTTACCAAGACATCTGAGGTACCCAGTACTTCCTGCTCACCAAGTTCCATCAGCATAGAGTGGACCAGCTTGCAGTTGTGGGATGATGAGTCAATCAAAATCCTCACTGACTAAATTTGTGGCACAGAGAAGATAGAGCCCTGAAGCAAGACAATGAATGTTTGATGCTATCCCTGCTTGGAGAAACCACATTTTTCTAGTGTTGTATGTGTATTGTAATGAACGAAAAAAGCATTTTCGAGAATGATGACCACACTGATACACTCCTGTAAACACACCTGGAATAGCAGCTGTATTTAAAGTTTTCAAATGGAGAGACTTTCCATACTTGGATTGCACTTCAGACTCTTGAAAGATGAGCCTGGTGCATGGGGGACTGTTTAGGATGTGGGGCTTCACACCAGTACTACTTTATGGTCTTACTCTGTACTTACATTTTTTAGAGTTTTTCCTAACTTTCCCTTATGCTGTTTGTTGGCTGTCTTTCTTGTGTTGCTTTTACCCTTATAATTAGATGGAATTTACCATCTAATGATAAATGGTACAATGCTTATTGTGGAGTATTATGAAGTATTGAAATCTTATTTTTCTACATTTGTATTTGTTAGTTTGATTCACATTTTATAAATACAAAATACTTATTTAGATAAAAAAAACCTGTTTTTTTCTTAGATTTCACTGTACAGTTTTATTCAAAGTTATATGTATCTTTGACATCACTGTCTTTGTGATCTACAGCGCTGCTTTTGGATTCATTTAACAGTTTTTCAGAGCACGTCATCTTCCCATCCAGCCATAGTTAGCAATGATTTGTCATTTTTTTGAATCTGGACGAATTGTTATCAAAAGCTGTAAAAATATAAACTATAATAGGATAATGTATTCTTGAATAGACTATGAAGTAGGACAAAGAGAAGATTATGATACGATTTTAATTTTGTTTCTCTAAAATTCATTTTCAAATAGGCTGGGAGGAAATACATAAATATTAATATTGCTTGTGGTAGACCTGCAATTGATTTCTATGTTTTGGACTTTTCATATTCTTCATAATGTATACACTTCATTTTTATAATCTGAAAAATATTTTTAAGAGTTCATCCTAAGGGGTGGGGGCTGTGGTTCAGTGGCAGAGCACTTGCTGAGCGTGTATGAAGCATTGGGTTTGAACCTTAGCATCACATATAAAAATAAGCGAATAAAATAAAGGCATGCTGACCATCTACAAGTACAAAAAAAAAATAAATAAATTTAAAAAAAAAGAGTTCATCCTAAGAATTTTAGGATGGCTTAACATTAGAAATTTATTAACAGATTATGGTATTATAACCATAGAACTTGATAGTCAGTTTTAACGTCAGAGAAATGGAAATGTCAGAGGAATTTCTAGAATGTTTGAGTGAGTAATAGAATCCAGGAAGCCTGTAGGTTGACAGAAATGGAAGAATGGGTTTGATTTTCAAGTAAGATGAGTTTATGTAGTCGTATAGGTAGAAATTGTTGGTGCATAGGTGATTGGAAATACAGGAAATTTGAGGCTCTGGAAATACACAAAAAAAATAGTCATATATATGTCTTTCCTCAATAAATTAACAACCTAGCTGGGACATTATAGATGAATAGTGTAAAATGTTAAAATGTTTTCATTCTGTAAGTATAGTGCAAAAAGGAAAGAGAAATTAATAAGGATATGCATATTTGGGGACCATTTTAGGAAACAGGTAGAATATGGAGAGGTGGATAGATTGAGATTTAGATAGGTGTTCACCAGGGAAATACATAAATTAAAGCATATAATTGAAATAAATTGTCCAAGTGAAGTTTTTCAAGCTTTCAAAGAAATTGGTTGGCTAGTTTAGACGACTGGATTATCCTTGACCAAAGATTTAGCTTAATAAATATTTCTTATATCATGTTAGTAACCTAATACTTATTATCTATTTAATATGTGTCAGGCACTATTTCTAGTGCTTTCTATGAATTCATTTTATATAATCGTTTAAAAGTCCTGTCAGGTATTATTTACTTATAGCCCTATTCTACAAGGAAATGGAGGCATGTAAAGGAACTTGCTCAAGTTAGTAAATGGTGAAGCGGTTATATTAAAAAGCAGTTTAGAATCTGTTTTTCCTAGCCGTCCTGCTAGATTGTGTTATTCTTACATTTATTTACAAATTCCAAAATAACATCAATAGTTTTAGTCATGTTCTGATCCTGTATTGATTCTCTTTCAGTATTTTATTCATAAAATTCCATACTCCCTCCACAGAGATTTGTATGAACTACCTGTAACTTCTCAATTTCCTAGTAATTCAGTGTCTGGTTTTGTTTTTTTTTTTAAGTCAAGTGATGACAATATTTCCAAGTTACAGAAAATCTGTGTTTAATTTCAAGTGTAAATTTTGTCTTGGGTATTACATAAGTTGTTTAAAAAAAAAACTTTTAACATGTAATGACACCCTTCCTCATGACCCTTATAAGTGCTACTAACCCATCAGGGTTCCCTACAAGTATTTTTATTAACCCTTTCATACATTTCATGACAAAAATGTGTAGAATTTTGATAATTCATGGAGTCACAGTGCTACCATGGAGAAGTAAAGAAGAAAAGCAGTGCTTTACAGATGGTAAATAGAGTTGAAATATTAGCTTTTCAGAAGTATAAGAAGGTTAAGCCAAAACTACTTCATAGGATTAATTTTATGGTTTCAGGTATAAGAAATAAGGATTTTGCTTTCATTTACTCTGACTTCCAGGAGTCATTATTAACTCTATACTTTGAGAAGTAGTTACTTAAACTTTCAGTATTCTGTTTCTTAGAATCTTAAATGACCTAATAATCATTGTCATCAAAGTGTTGGGGAAATAACACAAAGCTTATAAAACGTTTATAAGAAATGTTAAAACCTTTTTTATGCCCCCCCCTTTTTCTTTTGAGGATAAGTTAATCATGTATTTTCAACTGATTGCTATATGTTGCTGTGTATTTTCAGCAATAGTTTTGTTTGTTATTGTGTTCTACTTTAGAATTTAATATATAGAAGTTCATTTTGTGTCTAGAGGAAAGTTTATTGCCAGAGTACTAAAACAGCCCTGTAAAATTTCCATGATGATTTGGTAACATCCATATTTCCTTGGGTGGATCTGAGGAGTGTAAAGCTGCTAACATTGTTATGTTGAAGTTATTCAAGTATAAAGCCAACTGGAAAAATTAAAAGTACAATACTTGTCTGGTTCTATGATGATTTGGTCATATTGACTTTGAGGAGATATCTTATAAACATGCATATACTCTTAAGGTAGTATTTGTATTCATTTGACATCTTGAAAAAAAATGGCAGCCATTTTTAAGTATACTTAACTACTTTTTAGAAATTTTTACTTACTGTGAGTGTAAACAGACATCATGAGTAAAAAGCTAAAATAATTTAAATGATTATTTTTACTAGTATGATACTGGCTTCATTGCTTTACCAGTAGATAATTTTCTTAAATTGGTAAATGTCACCATTTTAACATATCGTCTTAAGTCTTTAAGTGTGCCAAGTGCAGTTTATTGAGGTTTTGCTTTCTTTTCCATCGTTTGAATAGAAAAGATTCTGTTCTCTGAGTAAATCAGGTCTTTTACTTTAACCTTAATATGACCACTTGTCTCGATTTGCCTGGGACTGTGGGCATTTACAGATGCAAGACTTTTTGACTTTAAACTGGCCTTTCTACATTAGCTTCATTATCTGAAAGAAAACTTTCTGTGAATTTTGGAAGCTATTTCTAGTCTAGCGGCTATTATCCCTTTTCATTTGCCCTTTTACCATACACACTGCTTTGGTAATATGAATTACCTTTAAAGAGAATAATTTTACATTTTCTTCACAGGAAGAAACAAAATATTTAGCATTCATGATTTCATATATATGTATATGTGTGTATATATATACATATACACACACATATATATGTATTCTTTTTTTTTTTTTTTTCAGGTATGTTGAGTCGATGGGATGATAGTCAGAGGTTTTTGTCTGACCATCCATACCTTGTATGTGAAGAAACTGCTAAATATCTTATTCTATGGTGTTTTCACCTAGAAGCTGAGCAGGTATTGTGTGAATCTTAAAATTTCAGTGTGTTACTTGGTCATGTTGACTTTGTGGGAAATGTTAGTGGAATTCTGATTTCTTACTTGGTGTTTTGTTTATTATGTTATTTACTTTCAATGAAAGCAAGAAGGTCATTAGAATTCTACTTGTTTTTGTTTTCAGACCTACTTGAGTTTCATGTGGGAACTTAAAATAATTGTTTGTGAGCATATGTAAACTTTTCTGGTGTGTTCTCTGCCGCCTCTCAACTGCTTTTGTTCCTATATCCTTTTTCTTTTCTAATTAGAAAGTGATGTTTTAAAAAATCCAAATGGTAATCACATTTTAAGTCAGACCAATGCATGGTCCCCTTTAATAATTCTGGTCACATAAAAATAGTAAAGAATTGAGATATACTCTTTATATGTCCACATAGTATTTGACTTATAACTAAAAAGAACAAAATCAGAAGTAACCCTAAAGATTTAAAATTTAAATCAGTATCCCAATTAAATATGTTCTAGAGGTTTCTTATAATTTTATTTATTTTCAGAAAGGGGCTCTAATGGAACAAATAGCACATCAAGCTGTTGTAATGCAATTTATTATGGAAATGGCCAAAAACTGTAATGTGGATCCAAGAGGGTGTTTTCGTTTATTTTTCCAAAAAGCCAAAGTAAGTATTTTTTGTTGTTGTTGCTGTTTTAAGGGTGTGCCTCCCCCACACGCTATACTAGGGATTGATTGAACTCAGGATCTTGTGCAAGTGTTCAACTACTGTGCTATTTCCCCAACCCAGTTATTTTGTATTGTTAAATGGGAAGGTTAGGTCATAGCTGAGACCCCTTTGTTCTGTACACATCAGGAGAAACCATTTAACCAGAAGGCCACAGACTAATTGAGTCTTAAAGGAGCTATTCTTATATAATCTTTTATGTATTCATACATACTTTCTTATGACTTATACTATAGCATTTATATGAAATTGAGATCCATTCAAATGAATGTGTATATTTGGATAGTTTATCATTTATCCATTCAGTAACTATTGAGTACCTGCTAATGGAAAGCAAAACCATTTCAGAAGTGGAAGATATAGGATATTCACAGTTTAATAAGAAATCAGACTTTGTAATGGAAAAATAAGAAACAACCCAAAAATTCAATAGTTAGAGGAATGGTTAAAAAAAAAAAAAAAAAAAAGACCTGTAGTGTACATAGATTTATGCAGCCATTAGTTATTTATGGAACATTTTTAATGCTCTAAGAAATGTTTATGCTGTAAGTTTAGAGGAAGTGGTACATGTTTATATAAACACAAAAAATGTTGGCTATGTCACAAAAAAATAGATAATGTCTGCAAAGCTTACCATTTCACTAGATGAGTAAAAATTTGAAAGTTGCCCAAGAAGTAGAACAGTTAGGACTTGAATTCACTGCTAGTGGGAATATAAATTCTAATAACCATTTGGGAAATTTTTCTAGTAAAATTGAACAATCACATATGTGAATACCCAAAAATTCTTTTAGGTTTATACCCTAGAGAATATGTTATCAACATGTAGTTGAGGGACCTCTGAGAGTCTTTAAAACCTTTTCAGGCGGGCCTTGATTAGAAGTATTTTCATGATAATATTGATGGTATTTGCTATTTTATTCTTATTCTCTCACAAGTGTACAATTGAAATTGATCCCAAAGCAGATGTGATAATCTGTCTTCTGTTAAGGTAGACCTTAGAGAGGTTTGCAGAAATTAAAAATGGCACTAAATTAGTTTTGGAGAATAAAATTTTCACATGCTTTTTTTTTAAGACAGGTTCTCACTTTGTTATCCAGGTAGATCTCAAACTCTTGAGATCAAGCAATTATCTTTTCTTAGTCTCTCAAGTAGCTGGGACTACCAGCATATGCCACTATGCCTAACACAAATAGTCTTTTAAAATAAAAATGTTATTAATGGTAGTATGTAATGAGTTTTTTACTACTATTTTTATTTTCCTTAATTCCTCACTTTTAATTTCTAACAGCAATATTAACAAATATAACCCACACAATTACAGGTCCTCAGTAATTTTCAAGTGTTAAAGAGTCCTAAGCTCCAAAGTTTGACTTAGTGCAACTCTTATACCTATACAGTAGATGCCAAAATATGTAGCTTTGTTCATAATAACAAAAAGCCTGAGAACAACTCAAATGTCTGACAACAATAGAATGAATAAACTATGCTATATTCATTTGGTAAAATACTAACCAGTATCAGTATGGATGAAAAAGCTGGGAAATGAATAAAATAAAATATGTAGTGATATAACCAGTATCAGTTTTTAAAATATATTTTGATAAAGATCATATATTTAAATATTCTGTATTTTATAAAATATTTTCATAGCAGGCAGAGGTAAGCAATATGTAGTTGAGGGATATGTGTATAAGCAGTAAAATTAAAGAAGCAAAGGACCGAGTCTAATGATAACTTAGGTAGGGAGGAAAATTTCTCTTCAGAACTGGTTTATAAAGTACTAGTAGTGATCTATTTCCTAATTTTTATGGGTACAAGGTTGTATTTTTGCTGAATAAACTACACATGTGTATCTTACATGCTCTTTTGCACACAGGATATGTTTCAGCATGTAAGATTAGAAGTTCAAAAGAAATATACCAAAAGGTGTTTTGGGGGGATGGGGGGAGTGCTGGGGGTGGAACTTAAGACCCTGGCAAGCGCTTCACCATTAAGCTACAACCCCAGTCCTCTATTTTTTAATATTAAAAAAAACCTACAAAGGTGGCAACAGTTCTACCTTAAAATACCCTAAAACCCTTGTGATGTAGAGTTTTGATGAGTTGGTGTTTTAGCTAGGTTTATGGTGACTTTTCTAAATTTTTATATGGCACATAGGAGCTTTTTTTTTTTTTTCATCTTGTATTAATGGATGTATTTAAACTGGTGATTAATATGATAATGGAACATGTCCACACTGTATACATTCTTTGAAAATTTAACAAAGTAGAACTGAAAGGCACTGAAGTCTTCGGTCTTGCATTGTATTTTTAATATATTTTTTAATTAAACAATAATATTCATAAGATGCTTACTTTGTGCAAGGCACTTTATATGGATTAACTTATAAATCTTTGTCATGTTTTATGAGGATTTCTGTTCTTATATTGTAGATAAGGAAACCTGTATAAAGAAATCAAGCACTGTGCACGGTGGTGCATGCCTGTAATCCCAGTGGCTTGGGAGGCTGAGATAGGAAGATCGCGAGTTCAAAGCCAGCCTCAGCAAAAGCAAGGCGCTGAACAACTCAGTGAGACCCTGTCTCTAAATAAAATACAAAATAGGGCTGGTGATATGGCTCAGTGGTCAGTTGCCCCGGGGTCCTCTATTTTATGCATTGAATCTCTTCTACCTCTTCTATCTCAACCCCCAATACCCTGCCACCAAAAAAAAGAAAAGAAAAGAAATTAAGCAAGTGGCCTATATGGATTACTTAATAAAACAAAGTCAAATCACTCTAGACCTGAATCCCTAGGCCTTACGCACAGGGCTAACATTCTGTTTGTCCACATGACTCCCATATATTAACTAAAGTAAAGGTGCTAAAATGTGATTAAGGAAATTATTATGAAATTTATGAAGATGGGAAGGCAGTAGAATACTGTTTGCATTATTTGTATGCTGATGCTAATGACTAATTTAAAGAGGTTTTAACCTGGTTATATAACCTAAACTTCATTTGATAAGCTCTCTTCCACCACTTGAACATAAAGCCAGCATTCTGTTGATATAGAATATGTTACATGTCATCATAAGTCATTGTATTTTTTTCTTTCCATAATGTTGGGAGAAAAAGATGTACCTGTTTAACTAAAAACACAAAGGTGTTCTCCTAATGAAGTAGAATGTTGAGTTTTATTTGGTTTTCATAGAGAATAAAGGGTTAGAAAATTATTAGAAGTAGGCAATAGTTCCCCCTCATTAATTTAAATCTTTTAAAAGAATATCCTATGACGGTTTGGCAATGGTAAGAGAATGGAATGAATGTGAAAGGTGAAATAAGGATTTTGGGGTCCTGTTAAAGATCCAGATAAATCAAGAGAGATAAGAGAAAACCTGTTTTACTTTTGTGTGTTCCTATTAGCTTGTTTTATTTTGCTGAAGCAGTAAGAAATGGAACAAATTAGTCATTAATGTTCCTATAAAACAAGTAGATGTCACAGATCTGAAGAGGCCATAATGGTTTCTACATTTAGACTGTTCACCTTTTCTTTATTTCCTCAACCAGCTGTATTGTAAGCTTTTTAGAATTTACTCTGGTTTTGAAAAACAGTCTGTTTTATGTGTTCTAGGCAGAGGAAGAAGGTTATTTTGAAGCATTCAAAAATGAACTTGAAGCTTTCAAGTCAAGAGTAAGACTTTATTCTCAATCACAAAGTTTTCAACCTATGACAGTTCCTAATCATGTTCCCCATTCTGGTGTTGGATCTATAGGTTTATTAGAATCCTTATCACAGGTAAGTTAGAGAAGTTAATATTTATTTTGTAAACATATTAAATCATAGTTTTTGTTATTTTGGAGTATCTTATATGTGATACACGTGTGACTGTTTTGAATATTCTTGCCTCAAAAGGTAATCCTTAGTCCTATTTTATGCATTGAATCTCTTCTATCTCTTTTCTTAAATGGATTAGCTTCAGAGCATGCATGAAAGTGGTAATCAAGGTAGTCTGCTACATGGGTTTATATAATACCATCTCTAGTGGTGGTGTTGCCTATCAGATGTAACACTTAGTTCACATTAATATAGCTTATAATATTGTGTCTGGTAGTATCAGCAACTACTTAAATCAATCTTTAGATCAAGATAAAAACCATGTCAACAGCATCAGAGACTTTATAGCAAAAAGAAGAAGGAATCAGACCACTCATCTAGCTGATACTATTTAAAACTCAGTTTTAAATTATTGGTAGATAGTTCCTTCCCATTTGATTGTAGTGGAAGCATCTTAGTCCAATCAACTCTCATTTCCATGTGCAAGGATTTTAAAGACCAGTTTATTCTGTTGCCTGCATTGTGAGATGGAAAGTCTCATTTAGTAGACAAGATGAGGAGAGTCCTAGATTTATTTTTAAAATTCATAAGGTGATAAAAGATTGAAATATTTCAGTGTCTTGACTTTATGTCACTATAATTTCACCATTCCAGTCACATGTATTGTAGGCTGTATAAGGAAAGCAATTGATCATATTCAACTCAATCAAAAATATCATTTTCGAGGATGGAAATCATCAAGTTCTGATTTTTAAACAATTAATAGTACCCCCCCAAACTTGTAAGAAACATTACCTCTAAAGATTTCCTATATAATATCAAATCTTAAATGGTATTTAAATACAATGGTGAATTTCACTTCCTGAGATATAGCCCATAGGGAACTAGTTTTTCCAAGGGAATTTTATGACTTAAGTCACTGTCATATCCAATATATAAACCTCCTAAAATTAAAATGTTACATGATTCATGTGGAGAAATAAAGAGACTTTGAAGGTGTTTGATTCAGTAAAGTATCAAAAAGTTGCGTCTGGAAAGGGGGAAGTAAGTTTTTGGTAAATATAACAGATAGTAACTGATAATAACTGCAAGGCATCCATTATACTTATTTGGCGTGTGGGGGGGGGGCTAGACTCATGATTCTGACTTAATTGCTAACATTATCAGGGTTGCTTAGACTTAATCTGGCTAACAGAGCAGTTCCTCATAGAGTGAGAATTTTAGTATCCTAACCTAATCTGCCTGAGGAAGAGGAGAGCTTTAAGATTTCAGCTAGATGCGCAGTATTGTGGACTGGCTGAGGGAAACAGGATGGGGGGCCACTTGAGGGACCAAGTTGTCAATTTAGAGGAAGTTGGAAAGAAAATCTTGCCACAATAATATTCCTTTTTATATCAGTTTACAGGTTACAAAACACTTTCATGTGTTTTATTGTTTAATCTTCTCAAAAATACTATGGTTCATTTTCATTCATTTTTATGGATAAGTAAACTGAAACTTAGGTTAAATAATTTGCCTGAAGTCAGTTGAAATGTGTGATAGAGCTAATATTCTAATCCTGAATTTCCTGCTTCACCGCCTATTCACCTGCATTACAGACTGTTGAGTCATGTACTACAAATAGTGCAAGATAATCCTGTGCTTTTAGAAGACACTTGTCACCGAGATAAGAAAATTTTTGAGATGAGAATATGAGCCAACCAGTGTAATTTAAGCAAAGTCAGGTTAGGCATATCAATTGCTTTTTGTTTTTTCAAAGTGGGAGACATGATAGCCTCAAGACAAATGAGTTCTGGAGAATCTCCTTAGCCAGTTCTCAGAATACAGGATAGAGGCAGGATTAGAACTGAAGTTCACGATGAATGTCCCAGACCTCAGTCAGTTATTGGTGTCACTTCTTTCATAAAGACCTGCTGGGGAATAATTTATCTAGCTTTTTGGCTTAAAAAAAAAAAAGAAGAAAAAAAACTTCATATAGTATTATACTTTATTAAGAAGTTTTTGAAAACCCTTTCTCCTTAAGGTATGGGAAGGTTTAAAACATCTGTGCCATTTGGACTTTCCTCACTGGTGTTTGTTAAATAAAAATAAATTAAACTAGGTGATGACAATATTTGTAAAAGTATCTAGTAGATATTTAGAATGACTGGGTAGACCAAATTGAATTCTGGGGAAAAATTTTCCTGAAATCCTGGATCTTAAGGCCTTATTTCCTTAATAGTAGTGCTTTAACAAATCATGGTTTTATTTTTGCATATACTGGACAAGGTTTTGGTTTTTTATCTTAGTTTTAGAAATGGGCAAACATAACATTTATGAATTATCTTTCTATTTAAAGAATAAATAAAATCTCAGTTGTTCTTTTATTTTTTTTTAAATATGGGTCTGTGTACTTCAGATTTTTTATTCAAGCTTATTTTACTCAGTAAGTGGATTTTTCCTCTGTTAAGATGTTTTGCATTTTTAGCATTTACTGCTATAATTAGATAGTAATCTTCAAAATTCATTGCTGCCTTCAAGCTACATTTATTACTTAAATTATCAATAAGTGTATACATCTATTACATAGATTAGCTACATACATGGCCTAGTATGAATAACTAAAATGATAGTTTTGTTAAAAGGATAAGAAAAGGTGATGTCTATTACATTTCTGTTTACACATATTCTGTCTTTATCACACCTCTTTGGGTTAAGCAAATAATAGCCTACTTTTTATTTATTTTTCCAGTTTTAGCTGGTCTGACTCCAAAGTCTATCTTCTTTCCTACTTTGTTATACTGTAGAGAATTAGGATGTGAAAATGCATATGTGATTATGTGTACTGGCATAAAACTGGTTATTATATATTCTTTTTTTTTCTTCCTTCCCCAGAATCCAGATTATCTTCAGTATTCTATCAATACAGCTCTCTGCAGTTTAAATTCAGTGGTACATAAAGAAGATGATGAACCCAAAATGATGGACACTGTATAATTTGGTTAAGACTGCTGAGGCCAAGTGCTATTTTGTTACAAGAAAGGAAGAACTTGGCTATTTTTCTTGACACTTTTATGGGTGCTGCACTTTATTTTTGTTCGGTTTTTGATGGGAGGGAAAAAAGAGTACTGAAACGTTTTGTAACTTTTTTTATGTGCTGCTAGGTTTTTTGTTTTGTTTTGTTTTATTTTTGAAAGGAGAAGTGGTACCATATGTTGCAGGAAGTCAAACTGAACTCTTTTTTTCCCCCTGGGTTGGCTACTAAATTTGCCTTTAACCTAATTCTCAATTTTGGAATCAAAGTATGAAAATCTGCACAAATGCAATGTTTACAAGAACTGGCTGATTCTAGGAGGCATCTGCTACATAGTCTCTTTTTATATGGATATGGATATGTCCTATTCTACAAAAATAATTAAAGATAAAAATGTACTTGTATCCCACTGCTAACTTAGCTGTCAAATCTGGTGTTTCATTAAAAGCAATAAATCAGTAGTCGCTAATCTACTTTACTAATAAGCTGGGTGGCACAAATTTTTAAAAGTCGTTCCTTTTAAAATAATAATATGTATTTTCGGCACCATCAGTTAAATCCTTGACTCTGTTACCCCTCAGTGTATTCTCAAAGCTGTTCTTTAGAAGTTGATTTTACTGTTGACTTTCTAAATACTAAAGATTGTAGTGATGAGCTCATATAGGGCTTTGTTTTTTTAAAACAAGATAGACTACAAGCTTACTCAATTTCTTTACTTGACATAGTCTGGGATCTCTCAGGGACTAAGTTTTAAAAGAATACTAATGACCTGTAAGAACAAACTGGAAGAACAATAATGATAAATCTTGTAGAGCTAACTTTCTTAAGCTGCCAACTACTCATATCTAAGAATTTGGTAACCCTTAATGCTAATAATGGCTTTTACTCCACTTGTTATTCCTCTCTAGTTTAGCTACCATAGAATGTTATTCTTACTACTTCTTGCATAATTCACTTCAAATGTACTAGAATATTTGGTGGCTTGTTTTATTTAGATTAGATGACAGTGCTGATCATGCTGTCCTTATTATTTGAAAATTTATCTTCTCACAGGAACATGAGCTTTGATTGTATTTGAGTATAGTCTTTGGTACCCATTAAGACCAGTAGCAAACATTTGGAAGCAAACATGGAATTGGGAATACATGTCTCAATTCAAGAAACCAAATAATGCTAAAGGATCCATATGGGGATCAGATCTGTAACCTTGGCCTCATTTGTATCTTGTTTTAACTGAGGTGATTAGGCACTAGTACCCATAGAAACAGGCTGGAATTATTGAATCCTACTTCTGTAATGTCACAATTTTCCTGTTTTTCAGAATAAGTCTTTTTTGTGCTTTTGATATTATTATATACTCTATAATAAAATGTTTGACTAATTTATATGGTAGTATTCATCAGCCTGTAATTTTTTAAACCAATGACCTAGTCATAGAAAGTTTTCTTTTCTTCTGGAGTGTGCTGTCATCTTTCCCTTTGTCCTAATTGGAGAGAATGGACACAAAAACAATATACTACTCCCGTTTCCCAGAAATGTTATATGAACCATTATTTACCACTTCTTCAACTTCACTTTTCCCCTGAACTTGCCTGTAGTCATCCAAATTGTTTTGACTTTCATTTTGTCTTCTTCCAAGTTAGAGCTATTAATGGCTCTGGCTGACAGAGCCATTAATAGAAGAATGGCAAGACAGAAAGAATCCACAAATTGAGTAAACTATTTCTGAAAGGTTTTTTTTTTTTTTAATGACAGGAATTACCTCAGAACTATTCTGTGAAATGTGACTATTTTTTTAATATGATTCTTTTTTTTAATAACTTTATTTTGTTTCTATGTGGTGCTGAGAATTGAACCCAGTGCCTCACGCATGCTAGGCAAGCGCGCTACCACTTACTTGAGCCACATCCCCAGCCTGACTATTTGTATTTTTTAACTATCAAAAGGAAGTGATAACTTTTAAGTATAGAAAAGTGTGATTTATTCGAGAGGGGGGATAATTTGCACGTTAAGACTATAACTTTTATATAATTAGTAATTTAGTACTAAGAACAGTAAATTGACATCTTGTTTTTTTTTTCATTTCAAAAATGTCCTCTTTAATACTGAGAACTAACTCCTATCGAAATAAATGTACTCTTTTCTGTTTCTTAAGTAATGAGAGATATACTAAACAAAGGGATAATTATATTTGAAGTTAAACAATTTTCCCTAAACAGGCTAAGCCATGGAAAACCCAATCTGAGGAATGAAACATTTTTGACATTAAAATATTCAACAGAATCCTGTTTTACTTGATAAAATTAATCTTCTAATAAAATATTTTTTAAAAGGATGAAATAGCTATCATTCCATTTATTCTGGCAATTATTATGTCAATAGTGATGAAGACAATACTGGTTTTAAATTATTGCTCTAAGATAGATGGCCAGCATTCTTTTCCAGTAATACCATTAGTGGGCTCTTTCAAATTGTTGCCTAATGGGCTCACAATCTAAAAAAAAAATAATAAAATTCTTTTTTTTTTTTTTTTTTTTGGAAAACCAGGCTCTTTTCTTTCAGAGTAGCATTCATATTATCCTTTAAAAATAAATTAACATGTTATCTATAGATTAGTGGACTTTCTTACAGGATGAAAAAAAAACTAGTTTTAAGTTTGTTTAGGAAAGGTATTTGGGAAATAAGTCTTGGTGTATTTTCAGAAAAAAAAATGTCAATTTACTATGCTTAAACTCAGGTATTTCAGTTCTAAATTCATGTGGGACAGAAATAGTTATTTGTCTGGTTTGAGGTTAGATTTCCCATTTCAATTTTGCTACTATGTCATACACATTTAAAGACCCTAAAATCCTATGCATCTGTTCCCATCTGTAATGACCATGCGGATACTATTTCAGAGGTCTTCTGAGAAGCTGAGTCATCTAGTAAGTATTTGTTTACTTACTATGTAAGTGAATTGAGGGAGTACACAGAAATAAGTTGTTCATGGATTGCTTAAAATCTAATAATGAAGTTGAAAATATTCTTATAACCCCTGAAGAATTAGATTGAAGTTTTGTCTTTTCTAAATAGAGAAAATGATTTTTAAAATTCCCACATCATTCACTTTTGTTTTTGGTGGTACTAGGGATTGAACCTGGGGCCTGTGCTTGCCTACCAAGTGCTGTATCACTGAGCTACATAATTAGCACTGCTACCACAATTTTTTCTCAATTTTTAATTTGCAACAGGGTCTCAGTTGCCCAAACTGGCCTTCAGCTTGTGATCTTCCTGTCTCAGCCCCCCAAGTATGTGTCATTTTGCCTGGTTCACTTGGTTCTTTGAGCAGTATGATTCTGTTCACTCTTCAGACAGTTAACTTGAATCATTTGGGAAAATATGACACAACACTGTACTGATTAACACTTTGGCCTTAACATTTAGTTTTACTCAGTGCTACATATGGACAAACTCCTGATCATTTGGAAGCTAAAAAGGAGGGAAAGAGGTGAGTAGACACTACAGATCATACGGCTTTTACTAGTTTTTAAGCACAGCTAGATTATTTTAACCTTAATTTTTTTTTTTAAACCACAACTTCCAGGATGAAAATCTTTAATTGCAAGGACAGGAAAGCTATTTCTGCAGTTTATCAGTGAGGATGTTTTCTTTTATCAATGAGAAGACGTAGTTTATAAGTAAGTTTTAAAATTATTCTTGTTGCTTGTATTACAGCAATTTAATATAATCTGAGGTCTGTAATTGCAATGATTTGATGTTAATATGAGACATTTTATTCCAAACCATGAGTGTCCAAAATATTTTGCTAAGATGCCATTGTATGTGGCTGGAGCAGGCAAAAGTAGCCATAGGCTTGGTTTTAGTAATTTAAACAATAATTAACCTATTTGAGGTGGAACTGAGAGCTAAACTAAAATTTCTGGATGGTGCTAATTGCCTTTATGCATGTCCCATTTCATACTGACTTTCCAGAAAGGAGGGTGGTTTGAGGTACTGTTCTCCTCATCTTTTAATCTCAAGTGTAGTATCTCCTCCTAAACCATGCATTCAGCTCCAGACATATTTCCATGTGGTACATGAATTGTTATAATGGTCATCACAGTATGATTTGTTTTTCCCCCTGCAGGAGGCACTTAGCAACAATACCCTTAATCAGCATTGTCTGTGACATTAGCTCATCCAGCAGAAAACAAGTTCTTTTTGCTTGTTTTAATTAAAAAAAAAAAAATCATACATATTTCCCATAAATAATGCATGCATGTGCAAAACTTTGGTTAAGTGTTTAGTAGTGGGGAAGGAATGGTCACAGAAGACAGTCTTAATTTTCATAGTATATTCTTTAATTCTTATTGATTTCCAGATCTAAGGCTGTCATAAAAGCCAGTGTGGCTACCATACTGTATAGCAGGGGATAAAGAATTGTATAAAATCAGCTTTAAAACCTGTTTTAAGACAATTTGTTAGTACAAAGGCAATGAGATGGCAGGGTAGCAAAAAGGAAGGTGGGGTGGGGTGGCCCTTGTGAAGGACCAAAGACAAAGTAAGTAATAGCTACAGTGCTGAAATTTCATTACATTCTAATAAGGACTGTATGCCTGATAACCAAGTGGTAATTCCTAAGTTTAGTAGTTTTGCAACATTTTTAGGAAACACGTAATATTAACATGTTTTTAATAAGGCATTGTAAGAGTGATAATGATTACTGTAATCCTTTTAAAAAGCCTTGGTCCATTTCAAAAGATCAACAATAAATTTTTAAAAATCAAGAGGAAAGAAAAATAAGTTGTATGCCCCACCCCAAATACATAAGAACCACTTGCTGGCATTTGTTTTGTATTTTAAAGGCCTTGGAATAAGATGGGCCAGATTTTCAAAGGCAATTAATAGCTTGTACAAGGACTTGATTCATTTGATTTTAGCACCAAGGAAAATAAGAGTCAGTATCCCATGGAAGACACAGTGGGTTTTTCCTCCACCTCTCAAATTGCACAACTTTTACCAGGCCAGGATATATAAGCATGCATCCTTGTTGCCCTGCTAGGAGTCTAAAATGATTTTAAGTTTTAAAATGGCTGCTCAGATGACACCAGCAGAGTTCTTTCCCTTTAAGACAGGATGGCAATGAACACTATTAAGTATCAATTTCTTTGATCAAAAACAAAAATCTCTTTTAAGGAATAGTTACTTTCCTGGTCCTTCTTAACCTGTCTTGTAAATTCTCTATTGCAATATGTGTTTGCCAGTTATGTTGGTGTTCCTCAAGAGAACATCCTCCAGGTATGCCTGATCTATTTCTATTTCCTTAATGGTAAAGTATGCCTACTTTACATAGTACCATGGGTTTCCTCTTTTCTTTATTTTTTCTTTTTGCTATAACTTGTTTATCAAGGCAGAGTGTATGTTTAGATCAAGAAAAAACTGACAAGTATATCTTAAAACATACATTTCTTAACCTGAGTAACATCTGAAAACCTAAGATTTTATTACATTTTCCACTGAAGTCAGTGTTGGTGCTTACCTAAGAACGTACAATGTCAATTTTGACACAAATCATGTCCCTCAGTACACATGTATTTTTCAAAAGAAAATAAGTTGTATTAAAGTAATATTTTCTTATACGCTGACATTTTTATAGCAAATTGAAAATTCTGAGTAAACAAGGTATTTCTAATGACAAAATAAATATAGTATATGTAGGTAGCTTACATGTTTCTTAGTGTAAAGGCAGCAGTGAATTTGCATCTTGCAAACGGATCTGTAAATCTAGTTGCTTTTTTCCTGGAATTTCATATAGTGTCTTACCATACCATGTTCCACAGGCTAGAAAACATTTTTTGGCATCAGTATATGCAGAAGCCTCTGATGAGCTATTTTCCCCAAATGACATGTATTTTTCCAACTTTCCCAGAAAAATACAAAAATTTTATCAACCACTTTTACTGAACAAAAATGTTACTACTAATTGCTCTTTTAATTTTTACTCTAACAAATTCTTTAAAAAGTTTTGATATCTGATGTTTTTGAATTGCACACTCATAGAATATAATTGGATAAAATATACTAGATGATTTCAAAAGATCAATCTTAGTATCTGAATCATTTGGCACATCCTTAATAATATCCACAATAAAATCAGTAGAAATAAAACAATTTTCAAAGAATTCATACATGCTGGAATCTTAGTAAAAGGAGCTGCTAATGCAAAGATGAGGAGGTTCTGCTCATCTTACTAGTTACACGCTTTTCTCCTCATGGAGTAACTGAGGCTTTCTGGTTTGTTTGTGGAACTTTTGTTTGTAGGAAAGCATAAACATAGGGCCAAATCTTGTTGGTTTCCGTTCCAGAAAATGTTTCCAACACCCCTTTTTTCCTAAAGGAAAAACAAAACAAAAATGAAAAACACAGGTCTCAATCTTCCTAATAAAGTTTTCAAAGCTTTTCTGTAAAACATGACAGTATAGATTTAGGAGTCTCATAAGTATAGATCTAGGTGACTAAGAGAAAGAATTTGGCTAGGCACTGGAGAGCCTACATTTTAGTTTCAGCTTTGCCCCATAGCATACAGAAATGGGCATTTACAAAATAATAGCAGCTGTCATTATTGACTGTGTACTGTGTGTTAAAACCTCTGTTAAATGCTTTATAGCTAATTCATTCAGTAATTTCCAAAACTCAAATTTTCTTACTCTGCTGACAAAATTGTCTCTTATAAAGTGACTTAATCCAGATCACTAAGTTGGTAATAGATTTCCAAACGGGGACCGTCAGACACCAGAATAGCCATTGGCTTTTTTTGTTCATTAAAGTCTTTTGCAAAAAGACCTTTCCAGCAGCTGGGGATGTGGCTCAAGCGGTAACGTGCTCGCCTGGCATGCGTGGAGCGCTGGGTTCGATCCTCAGCACCACATAAAAATAAAGATGTTGTGTCCACCGAAAACTGCAAAAGAAATATTAAAAAATTCTCTCTCTCTCTCTCTCTCTCTCCTTGGAGCTTTCCAATACTGGATTATCTCTCATTTTGCTGAGTTTTATTTTTTTCCTCTACGCTACCCTTGTGAACTTTAACAGAAAGGGGAATAGAAAGTTTAAGTTTTATTGTTTTTCTTATTTTCTTCATTTCTCTCCTGGAAAGATTTGTCTTTCTTGTACTGGATCAGCAGTGAAGAGTAAGAAGCAGAATCCTGCGATTGCTTCAACCCATAGATATTAGTCCAGAGAGTGTGACACTCTTGCTAATATCCCATTACCAATCCATGCATACTCATGTATACACACTGGCTCAAAGGTTGCAAAAAAGCAAATGAAAAACTCCCTGATACCTCTGTTAAACCCTCTTACTAGGTTTTCAGAGTTCTTGAAACCTCATAAGATTATGATAGTTAACATTTTTTTTTTTTGGTAAGAAATATTTGCTACCAGAGAAATTATATTCAAACAGTATTCTTTGCATATTAGAAGTCTTAAGCTTCTAAATTCACAGGAATTTAGTAGCTTTCAAGAGAATAACTTTCTTAATGGTATAAGCCTCATGAAGACCTACTTTAAAAATCAAGCCACAATGTCACAAGTGGGTTAATTGCTGAGAGCACAACTAAAGGTACCTATTCAATCCTAAAGCTGTTACCTTGGATGAACATTTGTCATTTTTTGTGAAATAAAATGGAACCAGTTCAAAAAAATTAGTCCTCCAAAGAGTAAGAGCATCCTGCTATTTTTAAACATAGGCTAATTACTCTATAAATGTCCCATGGCTGAAAGGAGTTTTAAAATACAATAACAACTGTGGGCATTTTAATATAACAATGTTGTAACTGAAGTCCTTATGGTACCACTTTCAATTTTTAGTGAAATCCAACTTTAGTTTTATGTGTGAGAACTCAGAAGGAGAAGCTTGAATTAACAGCAAGAGGTAGTAAAAGCCAGAAGTCTTGAAAGAAAAACTAGTATCTCTGGAGTGGGGGGATTGAATCCAGGGGTACTTTACCACTGAGACACATCTCTAACCTTTTATTTTTTTCAATTTTGAGAGGAGGTCTCCTTAAGTTGCTTAGGGTCTTGCTAAGTTGTTGAGGCTTGCCTTGGCGGACTCGATCCTGCCTCAGCTTCCCAAGTCACTGGGATTATAGGTGTACCACTACTGGCACTAGGATCTCTCAAGATAAGGACCTGCTTCATTCATTTCTGTAAGATTTCCTCATTTTGGCATAACTAATCCCAGTAGGACTAGTTCTCTATTCAGAGCCTTACAGTAATGTTACCTGCCCAACAACAGTAATAATCTCCCCAACCAAAGTCCATGAGGTTCAGGTGAGACTGAACCTCATTTCCCATATTCAAGAATGACAAAGTCACAGTAATCTCTGCCAATCACAAGATTTTTGCTGGCAAAAAAAAAGGCTCTTTTCTGCTGGGGTAATTGAACTGGTAGGAGATAAGCTAGAGTACAGAGGGAGCCGGATGTTTCTTCAACACCTGGACCCAGCCATCTACTTACCTTTAGACTTTTTAGGTATATGACCAATAAATTCTGTTTTTTTTTCAATATTTTTTTAGTTGTTGATGGAACTTTATTTCATTTATTTATATGCAGGGCTAAGAATTGAACCCAGTGCCTCGCACATGTTAGGCAAGCACTCTACCACTAAGATACAACCCCAGCCCCAAATTCTGCTTAAGTCAGTGTGGATTAGGTTACTGTACCACATCGAATGATAAACAGTGCTTTCAGCTTTCCACTTCACCCATATACAGAAGGTGAGCTGCTTGGGGCCTGACAGGAACTGAATCTATTTGTGTGGACCAAGGGCCTGACCCAGTGTCAACAGAGTAAATAATAATCACTGACACTGGGTGATTTAGTAATAGACACCAAATTTGCTTTGAGTCTTTTCACATATCCTCTTCATTCCCTTAAGCCTATATAGTGGTATTATTTCACATTGCCTGATTTTATAATAAGGATTTTGTATTGTAAGGTTAAATACCTTGCCCAGGGCCAGAGCTGGTAATCTTTGGAGCCAGGCTCATTATATAAATCACAAAATTATAATAACAACTACTATAAAAAGTGAATTACCAGCTATTTTGTAATTTTGCCCTCCAGAAATAACTATTAAGATGGTTTGAAGACTATTGCTTCAGATTTTACTGCATACTTGCCCCTATTATAACAATAACTACAACCATAATAATAGCTAATATTTATGTAGTGCTTACTATATGTCATGCACCATTTTAAGAATTAACACATATTAACTCATGTCCAAGCATGTATTCTCATTCCCATTTTATAGAGGAGAAAACAGGCAAGGGTTAAGCAAGGGGTTAAGGCCAAATTAATTAAATGATGAGCTGAAACTTGAACTTGTTCTGGCTCCAGAGCCTATGCTTTCACAACACTGGACTGTTTTGACAATCATTATTTAGTAAGACAGTGAATAAGAGGGAAGCAGTCATTCTCTATAAGGAGAAGGAAAGCTGACTAAAGAAACAGGACTCTGGGCTGGGGATGTGGCTCAAGTGGTAGCATGCTTGCCTGGCATGCGTGGGGTGCTAGGTTTGAACCTCAGCACCACATTAAAAAAATAAAGATGTTGTGTCCACTGAAAACTAAAAAATATTAAAAAATTCTCTCTCTTAAAAAAAAAAGAAACAGAACTTTTTCTTAGCTTGCATCAAATATTAACTCAGTATAGTTCCCATTCTGTGTATGAACTCCTTGAAGAGTATACCAAAATTATTAACCACGCCAGGTGCAGTGATAAACATCTGTAATCCCAACTACTTGAGAGGCTGAGGCAGGAGGATCTCAAGTTCAATGATAGCCTCAGCACGTCAGTGAGACACTCAGCAATTTAGTGAGATCTTCTCTCAAAGCAAAATTTTTAAAAAGGTGGAGGATACTGGGAATATATCTCAGTGGTTAAGACCCCTGGACTCAATCCCCAATACCAAAAAAACCCTCCTGATTTATTAGACAAATTCACGATCGGTGGGTCAGATGTCAATTGAGAGTCTCCTGTACTAAAGCAACTTCTGTTGGCACATACAGTGGGCAGGTTTGCCTCCACAGCACTCATTCCAGTCCTCTCTCCACTACATAGCAGAGTTTAGGGTGAGAGTGGTCACTCCTAGCTCCGGGTGTGGACTAACTAGTATAATCCCTCCCAGCCAAGTGACTGGTAATCCAGGCCTACAACAGTTAGTGCCTGGATTCCATGACCACAGTGGCTGTTCAATTGGTTTAATCTGAGGGATATTCAGAGCTTTTGTTCACTAGGAAGAGGTTACTCTTCAGCCTTTCAAGAAAGAGGAAGCCCTGGCTGTTCTAGCTAATGTCTGCAACCATGCAGGAAGCCTGAGGACAAAGTAAAGACACAAAAGAAGGCAAAGCTAAGACAATGGCAAACCTCTGGTCAGACCTAGGAGTGACTGAAATCCAGCCTACCTTCTGGACTTCTCTATTGTACTAGCTAATACATTTTCTTTGTTGCTTAAGCCAATTTGAATTGGGTCTTCTGGAATTTTAGCATATCCAATTGTAAAGTATGGAAAATCAAAAACCCCATGCTTCAAAATGCAAGAGAAGTTCTCAAAAGCAAGAACTCACTGATAATACTCCAAAACTGGCTCCGTTTGTGCTTCATAAGCCTTCAGTCTCTTGATCACTGTGTCTGGTCTATCATCCTCACGCTGAATCAGAGGCTCTCCCGTCAGATCATCTATGCCCTAAACAGTAGTTAGAAGACTGGTATTAAATATCATAATCTTTAAAGGAAATTTTTATAAGCACTTCAGTGAATCTCTGTTCAAGCACCAATTACAAAAATATGTTAACTTCTAAACAAACAATCCTACCCAAAGACAGACCATTGCAACACAGAGCCAAGAGAAACTAGGATTATTTCTGTAGTACTATAGTTTGGATCTGGAATGATCCCCAAAGGTCCATGTGTTAAAGGATTAGTCCTAGCTCATGACACTATTGGGAAGTAGTGATACCTTTAAGAGGTGGGGCTTAGTGGAAGGTCTTAGTCATTGGGGGTTTGCCTTGGAAAGGGACTGTAGGACCCTGGTCTCTTCCACTTCCCCATCTTTGTTCTACCATGTGTTCCCCACTATGATTTGTTGGCTCACCACAGGCCCAAAAGCAATGGGCCAATGGATTGAAACCTTCAAAATTGTGAGCCAAAATCTTTCTTCCTTGTAAAGCTGATTATCTCAGGTATTTATTACAATAGGGGAAGGCTAGCACAGAAAGTAGAAAGTGACACAGTATCAGTCACCTTAATAAAAAGATTTTCTAACCAACCTCTAAACAATTTCATACACACACATACAGATTCAGCTATACACTGAGAACCTCAACTGTCAGTGCTGCAAATCCCTCCTGCCTCTTCTCCTAACTCATTTCCTGGCACAAAGTAGGAAATGAACACATACTTTTGAATTTCGAGTAACAAACCCCTGTTGCTCCTGGAATGACTTTACTACCAACCTGAATGGACTACAAGTAACCTGAAAACATACCCTCAGGAATTTTGGTCAGGTACAAGATTTTCAAGTTCACCAACTTTATGTCCACGCAGGCAAAAGGACTCAAGGACAGTCTGCCATATGTCCACTCCTCTACAACTACTCACCACAGTTTTAGGAGGGTTGAATTCAATGTTGTAGACTCGGCCACTGGCTGGATGAATCCAGCGAGCAGTGAGGCGGTGTTTAATGACCTCAAAGGGCACATTCAGGTTGATTACTGTGTCTATCTGATAAACTTTATCCAGGGCTTCTGCCTGTGGAAGTGTCCTTGGAAAACCTTTAGAAAGTTAAAAAAAAAAAAAAATGAAGGGAGAGAGGAAAGGAGAAAGGAAAGAAAGAACAAAAATTAACATTGGGATGTTGGAAGCCAGGCTTGGTGGCCCACACCTATAATCCCAGTGGCTCCAGAGTTTTAAGGCAGGAGGATCACAAAGTTCAAAGCCTGCCTCAGCAATTTACCTAAGCAATTTAGTGAGAGACCCTGTTTCAAACTAATAAAGAAAAAAGGGGTTGGGGATGTAGCTCAGTGGTTAAGTACCCCTGGGTTCAATCCCTGGTATTAAAAAAAAAAATGCTGGACAATCTAAACAAAAGAAATACCATAGGCAGCTTGATCATAGATGTAATACAACTGTACTAATTAATTTTTTTGAGAGTGTGGGTCATGGGATCCCTAGATATTTGATCAAACATTCTGGGTATATATGAAAGGGTGTTTTTTTTTTTTATGAGATTAACATTCAAACAGGTAGACTGAATAAAGTATATTGCCCTCTAAAGTATATTGGCCTTACCAATCAGTTTGAAGGTTTGAATAGAACAGAAGGCTGATCCTCTCAAGTACCTTCTGCCTGACTGCCATCTTATTAGGACATTCACACTTTCAATGCCTTTGAAGAAAAGCTGAACTCATCACCTTCACTTAGAACCTCAAAAGGCTTTTTTGGAATGTGACAGAAAACAAAGTAGAGGAATAAGCCCTAACAGATAACCAATTTATAAAGCAGCCCTAATCCCCAAACCTGAAATCCTATGATGCTCAGAAAGTCAGATTTCAGAGCTTTTTGAATTTTGAGTTTTTAGATTAGGGATGCTCAAATAGTAGTTTATGCAAATATCCCAAAATACAAAAAACTGAAATCTGAAACACTTCTGGATCCCAGCATTTCACATACAGGATACTCAACTGGTATAGCTAAAGTAGTTTAAACAATGTGGTTAAAAAAAACAGAGAAAGGCAAATTGTAACTGGTTAGTGAATCCAGAAACAGATACAACTATAGGGAATTTAAAATAATATTTTGATCCCCAAATTTTTGACTTTGCAGTGTTGTTACTAAGGGCATTTTGGTTAGAACACCAGGAAAAATTTAAATTGGTAAAAAGGAATACTTTACAAAAGTGACAAAGATTAAAAGTGTACATGCAATAATTTGTTAGAGCTAAAAATACATTTTCTTATTAGCACTGAAAGATGGAAAAATTTTCCTGTGACCTAGACTTTATATAGCTAAAACAGCAATTATAATGGATAAAACTATACCCAAGAAACCCGGATTTGGGGTAAATAGCCCCTAATAAAAGTTTATAATGGCAAAAAGCTCAATCTATATATGGCCCCAAACTGAATAAGTCAGTCATCAAACATTTATTATAAAATTTACAATGAAGTAAATGATCCTGATAAAAATAATTTTAGGCAAGTGCTTTACCTCTGAGTTATATCCTTATCCCTCTAATAAAAACATTTTTAATACATTTAATGAGAACAAATAGAATATGGTGGCTAAATCTATTGAGTGCTCTCCAAGTTCCAGGATCTATATATAATGTCAAATATTTTATAAAGATAACTTCTTTCAACCATCATAAATGAGGCACTATTATTATTCCCACATTACAAATGAAGAAACTGAGGCGTAGCAAGGTTACTTGCTCTTCCTCACAAAGCTAATTAAGCAGTGGGAGTAGAATTTGAACATAAGCTAACCCAACATCTACTCATAACTAAAAGTTGTGCACTAAAAAAAAGTGTCAATAAAAACACTTCTCTATTTGTGTGTTTGGTGCTAGGGATTGAACTCAGGGACACTTTTTCGCTGAGCTACATCTTCAGCCCTTTTAATTTTTTAGTTTGAGACAGGGTTTCACTAAAATTGCTTAGACCCTCACTAATTTGCTGAGATTGGCCTTGAACTTGCGCTTTCCTGCCTTAGCCTCACAATTTGCAAGAATTATAAGCCTTGCCATTGCACCTGGTCCCCTGACCACCATTCTTGATAACTTTCTATAGCCCATGAAATGATCTTTGTCTTGCCAGCACTCATCATTTAGGACAGCTGGGATGCTCACAACACTCTACTTACCATAGGACAGTTGGAATGCTCACAACACTCTACTTACCATCCAATAGCCAGTTACATTGGGTGAGATTTTTTAGCTCATGGAGGGCTAGCCGAGTCATGACATCATCTGGGATGAGCTTCCCTTGGTCAATGAAAGTCTTGGCTAACACACCAATCTCTAGAGCAGAGGGGGGGAAATCATTAAGTGCATTTGTTTTATCCTAGTGGTTCCTAAAACTGGTTCCCTAAAATTGACCTTGGGAAGCACACCTGTATGAAAATGTGTATCATCGACTTTTCTGCTTGAAAACAGGTTACAAAATAAAGTTAAGCCTATTTCAAATCCTCCAGTATGAAAAAAATACATAAATATAAATGTATAGATGGAAAAAATAATACAAAGTTATAGACCAATATGCTAACAGTAGTCATTTCTTTGTGATAGAATTGAGAATAGATTATTTTTTATATATTTGTAATTTTCTATTTCTCTCAGGGAAAAATATGGAATAACTGATATTTTCTTCTAAATAAGAGTTTGAAATATTCATTATTTTGAGATGGCTTAATTTAAATTCCTGCTTTCATATGTTAGTCTAGAGATTTTTCCCAATCTTAAAACAGGTGCTACTGTCGTAATACAATTCAATTTTTGACTGTGATCATATTACACTTTTATTAATAAGATACTCTGGAAAAGAATTTATGAACAATTTAGAAATACTGTGCACAACTGTATCATTTTTATCCAAAAAACTTAATTTCCTTATGCTCCCTTAGTAATCTATATATATTCAGAGTTGTGAAACTGTTGTAACTTGTGTATATATAAAATTTTGTGTTCTTTTTCACTAACATTTTGTAAATATTTTTTAGTGATCTTATATAGTCATTTCTGGTAATAGTCCTCTCCATCAATGTATATCAATGCTTTATACATAAAAATATACTTTCTCACAGTGGTACTGTTAGACATTTAAATTATGTAAATTAGTCTTGGTTTTTCCTCATCACTGCTGTTTCTTAAGATCTTCCTTAAGATCTTCTTCTTTCTTCATCCTCCTCCCCTTCTCCCTCTTCTTCTCCTTCTTTTAGTCTTCTGAATTGTTTCTGATGAATACATTCCCAATAATCTGATTAAAGGTCATAGTATATATGAATATTTTCATACCTCTTGGTATGAATTGCTATACTGAACTCAAAACAGATTCCAAATTGTTAAATTCATGAAATTTTATATTTTAACCAAGAATTAACAGTATGGAAACTGCCATTTGAAGGTGTGTTATCAGGTTTACAACAACATTTGGACCTGGGTGTGGTAGTGCACCCCTGTAGTCCCATCTACTTAAAAAGCTGAGATGGGAGGAAGGCTGGAGCCCACCAGTTCCAGATCAGCTGGCACAATATCATGAAACCCTGTTCCCCCTCACAAATAAAATCTAATACAGATAGCATTGAGAAAGGGCCTAGGTTCCAAGATAGAGAGCTCTGAAGACTTATTAGATAACAGTCTTTGGAAAGGTTCATATACTTCATATGAGTAGACCATTCTGTCTCCAGGCTTTTCACTACTGCTCTAGGGAGGCAGAGTTCCATCCTTCTCAACGGTGTTTGGGAGGAAAAAAAAAAAGTAAAAACTTTCAATTCTTCAGGACTGAGTCCTAAACAAATGGGTTCCATCCTCATCTCTCTTGCTTCAGACCAACCCCTCTTCTAAACTCCCAACCAATGACAACAAATGACTTTAGGTGATGGAACTAATTAATAAAATGCTTAATGCTTAATTTCATCAGTATAAGAGGAACTTCAAGAAAAGATGATCTGCTCTTGTCACTTCGAGTCAACTAGAGATTCCAGCCAGTGCAATTAGTCCAGAAAGAAATAGTATCCAGAAGGGAAGAAGTAAATGCAGATGACCTTATCTTATACATAGAAAATCTTAAGGAATCCACTAAGAAACTATTACAACTAATCAATTAATGAGTCCAGAAAGTTGCAGAGTACAAGGTAACTATACAAATAGCTAACAATGAACAGTCTGAAAATAAAACTAAGATAACAACTCAGTGGGCTGGAATGTGGCTCATTGGTAAAGCACTGGCCTAGCAAGCACAAGGCCCTGGGCTTGATCATCATAGGAAGGGGAAGACTGAATTTATAACTGCATAAAAAAATAAGAAAATTAGCAATAAATTTTTTAAAATGTGCAGAACTTGTAACCTGAGAACTATAATATTATTGAAAGACAAGAAAGACCTAACAAAATGAAAACACATCTTATATTCACGATTTTAAGAATTAATATTGTTAAGATGGTAATACTCTTCATAAGTGATACAGATTCAGTGAAATCCTATCAAAATCCTACCTACCTGATGTCTTTGACAAGCAGATTCTAAAATTCAAGGCACCCTGAATAGTCAAAACTATCTTAAAAAAAAAAAAGAAAAAAGTTGGAGGACACACACTTCTGATTTCAAAGTAACAATCAAGATTGTGTGTTACTGGCACAAGAACACACATGGTTTAATGGAACAGAATTGAGAATCCAGAGATAACCCCTCGACCTTACAATCAACTAATGTTCAATAAGGATGTCAAGACAATTCAATGAAGTAAAACAATCTTTCAAAAAAAAAAACTGCTGGGATAACTGAATAATAACTCAATATGGATCACAGACCTACATTTAAGAGCTAAAAGTATAAAAATCTTAAGGAAAAACATGTACAAAAATTCACTGTGGTGATGGTTACACAACTCTGGATAGTCTAAAAAAATACTGAATCATACTTTACAAGGGTTAATTTCATGATTATGTGGTGGAAAGTTCCTAGTAAGGAAAAAAATCCCACCACTACTCAAAGTCAATTATTATTAAAACTGATAATAGATATTTTGAGTTTTTGTGTATACATAGGTAAATATTTATATACAGTATGAAAACCAAAAGCCTATAATGTTTCAACTGGAGTTTAAAAAAAAAGATTCAACTCTCCACCTCGAAGTCTAAGCAGTTTGCTTTTTACATTTTAAATGTTGACTTACTCCCTAAATTATATACAAAGACTTCCATCCAGGGTGAGCTTTGGACATTAGGTAAATATTTATTTGATTGCCTATAATTTAATATTATACATATACCTTAATAGACTTCTCATAAGAGTACCATTCACTTTTTGATTCAAAAATTAACAATTGAGTTAGGCATGATGGCACATGCCTGTAATCCTAGCCACTTGGAGAAAGAGGAAGGATCATAAGTTCAAAGCCAGCCTTAGCAATTAATTTAGTGAATTCCTGAGCAACTTGGCAAGACTCTTGTCTCAAAATAAAAAATAAAAAGGGCTGGGGATGTAGCTTAGAGGTAAAGCATCCCTGAGTTCAATCCCCAGTACCAGAAACAAAACCAAAACCAAAAACAATTTGGATGTACAAAGCCCTGGGTTCAAGCCCCAGCACCACAAAAAAAGAAAACAAAAATTAACAAATTTGGGAGCTTTCACATCTCCAAAACACAAAAAGCTAGTTTAATTTTTTTTTTTTAAACCACCGGGGATTGAACCCAGGGGTGCTTAACCACTGAGCCACATCCCAAGCCCTTTTTTATTTTGAGACAGAGTCTCACTGAGTTGCTTAGGACCTCAATCAGTTGCTAAGGCTGACTTTGATCTCAAGATCTTCCTGCTTCAGCCTCCTGAGCGCCGGTATTACAGGTGTGTGCCAACCATGCCCAGCACAAAAAGCTAGTTTAAAAGTAGATTCTTCACAATAAGTTAATTTTCTATAAAGTTATTCACAAATAAAAATAGAAAAGGATAGTTAAGAGGAAAAATAGGGAAGGTCTAAATCAACTTTTAAGGATAAATAACCATAAACCAGGCATTAATCTGAGAAATAACTGCTTTATTACATAAACTACAATTTTTGTTTCTGTATCTCCTTTTAAAATCTGGTCATCCTCACAACATTACCCAAACCAACCTCACATCATATCTGAACATTCAAAATTATTGCTTGAGCAGCCATGAAGTACAAAAGAGGGACCTGAATCAGTTTTCTTTTACACAGACCAAAAGAAAGGGCTAGAGAGAATTAATCTCCTTCCTACCTAAATTGCTTTCATCATCATTATATAGTAAACAACATGAACTCTACTTTTAAAAATGTGTCAAAATAAAACTAGAAAGATGACAGTGAATGGGTTAAATTACAGCTTTATCCCCCATCCTGGGCATTTCGGAGTAAAACCTTTCTCAAATAATAAAGACTTGAATTCACACAGTGGTTATCACGTGGGACAGGAAGAAGATACCTGTGGAAAGGGCACACAGAAGAGCCCCCAAAGCGCCTGGCATTCTCTCCAGGGATAGGTAAATGAGTGTTCATTTAACTCTTCTTCTAACCACACACAGACATTATACTAATTCCAGGCATAAAATATTTCAAGGAATTACACTGAAAACAAAATATTAAAGCTAAAATCTCCCTTGGCCAATGGTCCTTCCTCCAACTATCACCCAGTTTTTCTCCTCTTCAGTGAAACACTTAGAAAGTGTTTTTATACCAGATCCATACACTTCTCTTCCCACTCAACTCTGTTTCAGCATAGAACTGCAATTCAAAAATTGTATAAAGGTCAGTCTGCATCTGGCCTCATCTTACCTCTTTCCCTCCCCACTTTTACCCTACCCTCAAACCACAACCCCCAGCCTGGACATACTCTGAACATACTCAGAATCCTAGCCTTTGCACAAGCCCTTTGCCCCTTCTTTTGCCTGATGAGTTCTTACTCTGCCATGATATGGATGTGGTTTTTGTTTCTTCTAGAACTTATGTTGAATTTGGTCCCCAACAGAATAGCATTGAGAGATAAGATTTTTTAAAGAGGTGTGTGGTTCATGAGGACTCCACTGTCATTAAAAGATTAATATTACTCTTGTGGGACTGGGAAAATTCTCTGGGAAATGAGTTTTTAGAGTTTGACTAGTTGCTTTGAGAATGAATTGTAACAGATGGTGTTCTGTATCTTGCATGAAACCACTTGTCCTTCCATATCTGCACATCATAATGCAGCACAAGGCCCTTGCCAGATATAGCCACTTGACCTTGGACTTCCAGTCTCCAAAACCATGAGCTGAACTAACTTCTTTCCTTTATAAACTCAAGTATTTGGTTATCGCAAAAGAAAATGGACTCTTTCAAGAGACATCTTAAAGAGCTCTTCATAGTGAGGCATCCCTCAACCTCCTAAGAAACCAAAATTTCCTCCTCCACACATCTATGATGTCACAGGCTTGTCTATCACACTACTAAAACTACATGTCTACATGTTAAGGACTGAACTGTGTCAGCCCAAATCCATGTTGAAACCCTAACCCCTAAAGTGACTATAATGTAGAGATAGTGCCTTTAAGGAGGTAATTAAGATTAAATGAGGTCATAAGGGTGGACCCCATAAGGCTTGTGTCCTTATAAGCAAAGGAAGATACCAGGAGTGCCTGGGCACAGAGGAAAGACCATGAGACAACAAAGTGAGAAGGCAGCTGTCTGCAAGTCAGAAAGTCCTTACCAGAAACCAATTCTTCCAGTGCCTTGACCTTGGACTTTAAAGGATCCAAAACTATGAGAAAATAAATTCTACTGTTGAAGATATCTGATCTGCTGTGGGAGGCTGTTACAGCATCCGGAGCTTATGAACACACAGGTCCATCTGTCCACCTGTCCCTCATGCCCACATCCTGATTATTGGCATCTTCAGTGAAATCTATTCCTTTCTGTATGTCACTTCTTATCACATATTAGGTACTTGTTGGATCCATGGATGGATGGGTGGATAGATGATATATGGAAGGAGGGACAAGCTGCTTGGATGCCCTTGGATTCTATTCATGGAATTTCAAAGGCTTTTTTTTTGTCAAAAATTACCATCTAACAAAAGCCTAGTTTCTTTGAGACAAAATTAATTAACACACTTATCTTTTAAAAACTGTTCCTTTAACTTTTTAAACAAACTGTCTACACACAGAAAATAATGGAAAAAGAAAAAACAACCCAAATGTCCACCAACTCATGAATGGATAAATCAAATGTACAAATGTACATGGAGTATTTGACAATTAAAAAGGAATGAAGTGGGGCTGGGGATGTGGCTCAAGCGGTAGCGTGCTCGCCTGGCATGCGTGCGGCTCAGGTTCAATCCTCAGCACCACATACAAACAAAGATGTTGTGTCCGCCGAAAACTAAAGGAAATAAATATTTAAAAATTCTCTCTCTCTCTCTCTCTTAAAAAAAAAAAAGGAATGAAATACTAATAGTACAATATGGATGAACCCTGAAAACACTGCACTAAGCTGGGTGCAGTGAGACATGCCTATAGACCAGCTACTAAGGAGACTCAAGAAGGAGAACCCCTTGAACCCAGGAGTTCAGGGCCAGCCTGGGCAACAGAGTGAGAACCTGTCTTTTAAAACACAAAACAAAACAAAAATAAATAAATAAACCCTATGTTTAGTAAAGAAGCCGCGGAGGGGGGGGAATACCATATATTGTATAATTAATTTGTATGTTTGGATAAAATGTCCAAAATAGATGAAGAAATATAGAGGTGTATTATTGGTATCAGAGGCTCAGGAAGGATTAGGTGAGGTGGGGAGGGAATGGGAGTGACTAACAAGAAGGAGATTTCTTTTGTGGGTAATAAAAATGTTCAAAAATTGGTTGTGGTGAGAGATACTCAACTCTATGAATATACTAAAGTCCATTGAATTGTACACTTTAAATGGATAAATTATATGGTATATACATCATCTCAAAGCTATTAGAAAAAAAGTGAAATGGGGCATTTCTTTTTGAAAACATGTTGGTAAAGGTTCAGAACAGTATGTACAGTGTGCTGCCGTTTAGGTAAAACACAAACACAGAGAAGAAAAAGTAAACATTTGGTTGCATGTGCATGAAATATCTTGGAAGGATTTTTTTCATGTAATATCCTTTTTAGACTTTTAGGAATTCTAAACTATGTAAATGAATCTCCTATTACAAATTAAATTTTTACCGTTAAAAAGATAATTTGCTCTGCCATCACTATCATCATAATTAAGCATAATTATGCTCTATGTGTATACATAATAATGTTTTGTTAGATATATAAAAACTTGGGAGCTGACAGGGATCTTGATGTTTATATACTGAGTTGGACTCCCACAACTTATAGATGAGAACAAATGAGATTCAAAGATTAAGCCACTGAGTCCACACAATACTGTGGTATACTTTCTCAAACTCTGAGCAATCTCATATCAACTTTGCAATTTCTATAACAGGTGAACCATTATATATTATATGGTTTTCTTTAAAGTGACTCACCTTTTTAAATAAATGTCATCAAGTTCATGAAATATAGGTTTATTTTTTTCTCATGCACTTTGAAATAAATATATAAAAATGTCTACCTAAAAATATCTCATGAATCTCAATTTGAGAAATACTACATAAATGGGCTGGGGATGTGGCTCAAGCGGTAGTGCGCTTGCCTGGCATGCGTGCGGCCCGGGTTCGATCCTCAGCACCACATACAAACAAAGATGTTGTGTCCGCCGAAAACTAAAAAATAAATATTAAAAAAATTCTAAAAAAAAGAAATACTACATAATGAAAGGAGTATTTAATTGACACACAGAAGCCCTGGGTTTTCATCCTAGTCTTTCAGTAAATGCTTTTTATTTTCATCTTATTTTTTTTTAATGAAGCACTTCATGAATTTGTATTTCAGACTGTGCAGAAGTCATATTAATCTTCTCTGTATCCTTCACATTTCAGTATATGCACTGCTTAGATGAACAAATAAATGCAGTTTATTACTGACTGAATTCTTAACTGTTTCTGAGCTCAGTTTCCTCATCTTTAAATGAGGATTGGACTAAATGTGTATGAATCATATTCAAGTTTCCTGACTCCAGGATCCAGGTGTGATCTACAGTTACTCCATGTTTGCTATTGCCAATAAGTTGCCTAGCATTTCCAGTGTCCTTATCATATCTCCTGGGTGATTTACCTTTGGTCTTAATAAAGTATATTCATGGCTTATATTTTAAATTGCATTTACAGATGAGGAAAACTTCTAGGCCCAAGGAGGTAACAGTGAAGCTACAACTGCTGGAAAGAATACAAGCCCCCCTCACGTTATAAACTTAAAGAGCAGAGATCTCCTGGGATGATTTTCAACTTTAGCTATAAAATACTGAGAAGGGTTATAAAATACAGCACTTTCATGAAGTGATGGTTGATTTGCAAGAGATTCCACACTATAAATTTATTTAAAGGGAAATAGTCAAAGATGCTGACAAATATTCAGGAACAAGGATAGTAGCACCAGTATTTATTATAGCAAAAAAATGGTTAACAATATGTCCAACAGTAGAAAAACTGTTTACTTATAATCTTAATGAAATTAAATATTTTAAGGATGCTTAATGATGTGTGAATGAACATACAATAAATAAGAATAAAAAGTATCTAAAATGTAACAATTTTACAAATGCATGCAAATACAACAGTGAGCAGAGGGAAAAAAGAAAAAAAAAAAAAACAATAAGGGAAAACACCAAAGGGTCAACTATAACTCTATCTATCTATGTGGGAAGGCAGAATCATGGATGATCTTAATTTTCCTAATAGTCTCATGACATTTTTATTCCTTTATAATAAATACAACTTAGTATCAGAAAGCATGAGCAGTATTTTATTTTTAAAGATTATACCTCTTTTGGCTCTGATTCTATGGGAAATATCCAACCCATTCACAAATATTTATTGAGAATATAGTCTTAGTTTTGAAATACAGAACTGTGCCAGATCTGTTCTGTGAAGATAATCTGTAATAACAGATCATTATGCATAACTTTAATAATTAATAGATTATTCACATCTGTAATAACAATTTTATGACATCAAGCTTCATTTTGTTTTTCTTGTTAAAGAACTGCCCATAATTCTTTGAAGAGCTCTAGCAAATGACCCACCTCAGGATATGCCTGTTCTGCTGCTTGGGGCAGCTAGATGAATCAGACACAGTGCAACCATCCCTCAGGATCTCTTTGGGTGCTTCCGTGTGAACTCTGGAATTTTCCTTAGCCAAGTAGAGAAGCCAACCCTTTTATGTGCAGTTACCTTGAACCATGACCCTGCAGAGATTGGTCTTCTGACATTCTAGTTCTCCTGACATGAATCTTTAATTTCTTTAAAGAAGTCTTTATCTGTCTTTGTCTAAGAATTACTAAAAAGTCCAGAAGGGGCAGGCACCTGAGGCAAGCTGGACCTCCTTTCATGTTCCCTATACTCCCTTTAGGTTCTTTTCAGGTTGTAGAGCTCTAGGGAATAAGACAGCAAGAATGTCAGGGAGTGTTAAGGATGGTTTCTTCATTTTTAAAGTTTATTAAAGCATGGTTTCTTCATTTTTAAAGTTTATTTAATTGATTTTTAAATTTACTTTTTAAAAATATTTTGTTTTAATAAATTAATAAACATTCTTTCCTGAAGGTGCTCTCTAACCACACAGTTATGCCTCACTGCTCAGTAATTTTTCAGATAATCCCTTAAGAATTCCTTACTCCCTTGTACTTTGGATAACCTCACACCAAAAATCAGTCTACAATACTAGGGACTGTTTATTGTTACCTAACTATTTCAATGTGTTGCATCAAGAACATTTAGCAAGAGAGTCAAACAATTTAATCTTTTTGGTAAAGTTCAATTAACTACAAGGCATTATTTTTTAAGATCAATGTTAAAACTGAAAGTAGTAATGCGCCAGGTAAGTTGGATACTGAACCAAAGAACTCCAAGAAACAAACTATAGAAATATTGGGTTGATTCTGGTTTTCCCCCCAATTTAAATATCATTTTTTAAACTAAAAACAACAACAATAACAACAAAACTCACCTGGAAATAACCTAAACACCCATCAAAAGAGGACTACTTGCCTACACAGAATGAAATAGAGTTCTATATTTCCAGGGAAAAGATATCCCAGATATAAAGTGGAAACACTTTGACGCAGAGTACATATATGATTGCATATAACACAAAAGATATACGTATATGTGCTTGTACATAAATAAACATTTCTATAAGGAAACACATTTTTCCTCTCTAGGAACAGGACTGAGACAGGGAATGAGAGAAAGCTTTGTGTGTTATTTTATGTACTTCTATCTGTCCTGAGTTTTTCATTGTTTAAAAAACCTTTTGCAGGCTTCAAAATGGGTTCTGATTGTGAGGTAAAGGTCAACACTTTTGCTAAGAAAAAGAAAAACTTTAAGAAAACTTTTTAAAAATAGTCTTTTAGAGAAAGAATCCACATACCACAAATTCAAGCAATGTAAAGTACACCGTTTGTTGACTGGATTTTGCACTGAGTTTTCCGGCTTTATTTGGCATGCAAAACAAAACTATCTTTTATGTGATCAAGCATAAGGATACCTTTTGTGTTTAAGAAGTCTCTGGGGGTATCAAAATCTAAGCCACTGCTCAAAAATTACTCAGCAGTGACTACAACGAGGGTAAATAATCTTGGCCTTGAGCTTACAAGAGAAAGGTCAGAACTACAAGATCCCACAGAGCTTAACTAAATGGGGGTGGGGTAAGAAAAAGAGCAAGACCTGGCAGGTCTCTGCCAATTTTCCATGTTCAAGGGACCCGTGAAGAAGAAGCTCAGCTAGAAGGACCCTCAGAAGCAGCTGCGACCAGACTGGAGGTGCCTTTCAAACAAAGCAAGGTGGTTTCTTTTTATTTTTGAACTCAGAGCGTGTCCGAATTCACGAATGCCCTCCCCCACCCCACGCAACCTACCCAAAACAGCCGGCGGAAACTGGAGTTTTCGGGGTTGTCAGCTGCCAGAGATCTCATATCCCCGCGGCGGGAGGAAAACGCCGCGCCCGCTTCCTAGGACCGCATCCGGGCTCGAATCCCCCGCCTTGGCCCCTCCGCCCGCAAAACCCGACCCGNATCTCTGTGCCTTGAAGCATGTTTTGTCGGAGCAGGTCCCCGCTGGAGAGGTGCTTCAGCTCGAAGTGTTTGGTGATGCGCGAGGACACGGTGCCCTTGCCCGAGCCCGGAGCCCCCATGATCACTGCGCGCACTAGCCGCGCGGAAGCCCCCATGGCCGCTGACAGAGGACGAGGCAGGGCGGACAGCGGGACTGCGGCCTGGCCTGCGCGCTCACCGGCTTCGCGGCCCGGGACGGCCGGCTGGAAGCTCTGCAAGCAGGCGGCGGCCCCGGCACCCACGCTCTCCCGGAAGTGAGCGACAGCCACCGGGCCGCCCCGCCCGCGGCCGCCGGCTTCAGCGCCCGCCCCTCGGCGACCCCGGCGCGCCCCCTCCTCGCAGCCCGCCCGGGCCAGCCGGCGCTATCCGCGCTCCCTGGGCACTCCCTCGGCGACCTCGGGGATCCCTGAGGTCTCAGCGGCCCCCTGCGCTCCTTGGCGCTGCTTCCCCATCTGCGCCCTCCGCTCTGCTCCGCTCCTTTCGCTGGCATTCTTTTGCTCCCTTCTGCCTCCTGGTCGACTCCTATAAAACCCCCTGCTCCGGTCTCATCCAGCCCCCAGCCTTTACCCGTCCCTCGACCACTGCGCCTGTCCTGCCAGGTCCCCCTGATAGACCGCGTTTCTCTCCATTCACCCTTGGCAACTCCTAGGCGCCCCCTTTCTACCTCTGGTTGCCCCTTGACGCCTCTTGGTTGCGGGACTCCACTTACTCCCCCTCGCCCCTTTTGCAGCCCTAGCCCCTTCCTAGTCCATGCCAGTTCCTGACCTGCCCAGTCCCAGCCTCATAAACCGTGCCTTCTTCGGGCTCCTTTGGCAATGTCTGCTGTCCCACCAGGTGCCTTCTCGCACCCTCCACGCCACGCCAAGTTCTCCTGGCTCTCTGGAGTCTCGGCTTTCCCTCCCACTCTCCTTTACTTCCCTTCTCTACCTTCTTCCTCCTCTGCCCTGGGAAAGCATCTGTTTAAAATCACAGTGACTGACAATGAGCCTGGAGGGCCTCCCTCCCTCCCTAGTTCAGTTTTTGAGGGACTTTAAGGCACACATCTAATGAAAGATGTCTCTTAACCTTCTTGGATCAAATGTTCAGAATCAAAAGCAGCTGCTACTTTATGGAGTCCAAAAGTATTGATTTCTCAGGCAACATTATTTGCCTTCAGAAACGCTTTCATTCTGCCTCATTATTTTCATTTCATTTCCTACTATGTGCCACTGTTCTTAGGGAGCTCTAAGAATGCTGTGGTTGACAAGGCTTCTTGGAGTTTTAAAGCCTTTGAAGTTTAAAGTCTAGCAGTGGAAGCCGATCATAACCAGGAAACAAATGAGCAAGATAATTTGAAATAATGTAAAATAAAATAGAATGTGTGGAAGTGTGGAGGGAGGTTGTTTTAGATCTGGCAGGTCAGTCATTTGCTGTGACTACTGAGTTGGAATATGGAGGGAAAATGACACAGGGCCAGAAAGAAGGCCCTACAATGGAATATTTCACATGTTCCGATAATAGAAATATGAGACAAATATATGAGTAGCATTTTACCTGGTAAAAAGGGCATGGAAACTAATGTGGAATGGTTAAAATAATGTGTGTAAAGTTTTTAGTACAATACCAGCTACAAGGGAAAATGCTCAATAAAGACTGTCCATTGTCCACTTATTATCTTTGTGCTGGGACTCTATGCTGAGGCAAAAAGAAGGCTCTGATTACAGAAATGCAGTGCTATCTTTCTCAGAGGTTGCCAAATGAATCGTTCAAAACTGCTTTCAATTTTGAAAAAGAAATTGTTTCAGGTAGATGGCAAGGGCAGTCGTGTTCAGAAAGGAATTCTGAGATGAATGATCAGACAAGGAAATTTCAATAAGTGGACAGCCCTGTATTCACAAGAAAATTAGTTCATGTGTGTTTGTTACTAAGCAAATGGAAAGAAAAATAAATTAATTAAATATTCAATTCACATAGTTTGAAAAAGGACATTCTAATGACTCCAGGAAAGCAAAGGAAGGGCTTAAGTAAATAACATATAGAATTAAATAATGAATAAAAATGTCTGGACAAGTATAAATTATGCAATACTATAAAACTTCAAAGTGTGGGAAAGTACTTCTAATCTCCAAAGCTAGGAACATTTGAGATTCCAGTGCCAAAAGAGATTTGAAGAAAAAAAAAAAGAAAAAGTTATTGTGAAATTGGACTTAGAAAAAAAAGTTCAAACAAAAAATAACTGAGGAATCATCCTGTCACCATGGGGTGAGGTAAGAGATGGTATGCAACTTGTGGTCACAGTTAAAAGGCCCACATACATCAACTAACTTTGACTAAACAAGCTAAAGCTTGTTGATTAAAAATGAGTTAGTGACTGCCAAACCAGGAACTCTCTTGGCAACTAAGCTTTTCATGATCATTTCATCACACTCAGGCATTTGTATGGGTTTGTTTACTATTTAATTTGCTCCAATGGTAATAACAATTCAAAATTAATATTCATACCAATTTACCTTTTTAAAAAAATTTGGTTGTGGATGGACACAATACCTTTATTTTATTTATTTATTTTTATGTGGTGCTGAGGATGAAACCCAGTCCCTTACACATACATGCCAGGCAAGCGCTCTACCACTGAGCCACAACCCCAGCCCTCCAATTTACTTTTTAATCTAGCAAGTGGTGCCCAAACTATATAAGACCAAGTTTTTATACAGACTTATTTGAATTAAATAAAGCCCAGAAAGAGTGTTTACCCATAGTAGGCATTCAACAAATGTCTTAATTGAATGCTAAGAATTAGTGTTTTAGCCAAGTGCAATGGCACATGCCTGTAATCTCAATGACTCAGTAGGCTGAGGCAGGAGGATTGCAAGTTTGAGGTTAGCCTCAGCAATTTAGTGAGGCCCTAAGCAACTTTGTGAGACCCTGTCTCAAAATAAAAACATAAAAAGAGCCGGAGATGTATCTCAGTGGCAAAGCATCCCTGGGTTCAAACCCCAGTACCAAAAAAAAAAAGAAAGAGAATTAATGTTTAGTCACATTGTAGACTGGAAGATTTAAGAGCTCTAGAATGTACAGCAAAGGGCAGGGATTATGGATATATGTCATAGGTTGGATTGTGTCTCCCAAAAAGACAGACAGATACACTGGGATTGCCTAATACCTCAGAACATGACTTTATTTGGAAGTAGAGTTGTTATAGTATAATTAGTTAAGATGAGGTCATATTGTAGTACAGTCAGCCCTTAACCCCATATGATATAAAGACCCAGGAGGAGAATGCCAGGTGATGTTGGAGTCACAGACGAGTTAAATAGCTGCAATCCAAGGAACACCAAAGATTGCTGGCAACACCAGAAGCCAAGAGAAAGACGGGAAACTGATTTTTCCTCCAGAGCATTTGAGAGAGAGAGAGAGAGAGAGAGAGAGAGAGAGAGAGAGAGGGAGAGAGAAGCCCTGCTGACACCTGGATTTTGGCTTATAGTCTCCAAAATTACCAGAAAATAACTTTCTATTGTTTTAAGCCTCCCAGTTTGTGGTAATTTGATGTGGCAGCCCTAGGAAAGGAATATACTACAGTTCCAAGAAATCTGTTTCTGGGTGTGTATGTTGGTTCACACCATGAGTTTGGTAAGTGAAAATAAAAGAATAGAAAGGTTTAGTGTCTGAAAAGCCACGACTAGCATTGTAATGGGATAAAAAGATAAGAAAAAGCAATTTCCAGGCCAGCCTGGGCAACACAGCCAGAACTTGTCTATAAATAGTGTGTGTGTGTGGAGGGGGGGTGAGTCTGGAAGAGAAGGAGGGTACATCAGTTGTCTACTTCTGTAAAAAGCCTCTCCAAACTTTACTGGCTTAATACAAATGATTTATTTTCTATTACAGTTGTATAGTTTGTCTTGTTGGTTCCCCCTGGGCTCACTCATGTGACTACAAGATGACAGATCAGCTGGAATGGCTGAAACTATGTGGTCAGCTGGGCCTTTCCCCACAAGGTCTTTTGTCCCTGGCATCTTTAGATTCTGTGGACTCAGGATTCCTGGAGGGCAAGGGTCAATGTGCTAAGTACTTCGCACACCTCTTCTTGCCTCATGCTTTCCTGTAAACAAATCCAGAGTCCATGTGTGAGGGGACCACACATGTGCACAGATACTGAGAGGTACAATCCATTGGGAACCATTACTGTAACAATCTCTACAGAATCTAACTAATACTAATCTGCATTAGTTATCAATTGCTATTTACAAATGGCTCTGAAATGGTAGCTTTAAAACAACAGTATTTATTATCTCACATTTTCTATGTGTCAGGAGTCCAGATTTAGCTCAGAATCGGACACAATGCTGCAGTTAAGGCATTGGTTGAGGTTACAGTCAACTCAAGCCACAATTTGGGAAGGAAGTCCACTCATATGGCTATTGGTCCGTCTCAGGTCCTCTGTAGCTACTGGCTAAAGACATCATTCCAATCCTGAACAAAAGAGATAAGGCCTTCCTTGTTCTCATGGAGCTAACATTCCATTAGAAAGAGAGAAAAGAGGCAAGCACATGTATAAATACATTAAATGGTAGGTGTTTATAGGTGCCCCAGAGAAAAATATATCAGAGAAGATAAATGGAGAATGAGGATAGGGCTATTGTTATTTTATTGTTAAGGAAAGGTTGTCAGACAATTTGAGACCTAAAGGAAATCTGGGGCCCTGCCATTTAGATATGTGGAGAGAGAAAATCCTAGAAAGTGTAGGCAGAGCAAGTACAAAGGCCCTGAGGGAGGAGTGTGCTTGGTTTTCAAAGAATAGTAGGGAAGTCAGTGTGCCTGGAGCAAACAAAGCGAGAAATTAACAGAATGAATGATTCTGGAAGGTAGGAAGGGTTCCAGTCTCTTTGGGCCTTATCAGCCACTGTGACAAAAGATGTTGTCCAAAGATAGCTACAAGGAGACCAACTTACAGTCCAGGTGCTTTTCTTACATGTGACTTTGACACTTTTCCAAGTAAGGGATGGGGCCTGTGTCCCCCTCTACTTTTAAACTAGGTAGGCTTTTGTGACTATTTTAACCAACTGAGTATGGTGGAAACAATGCTATGTGACTTCCAAGGCTAGGTCATAAATGACAATTCAGCTTCTGATTTGTTCACTGAGCACTCATTTTGGAAGAGCTTATAGCTGTCACAGAGAGAATCTGACTACTCCAAGTCCACCACACTACAAAAAAGCTCAAATTTGGGCCACATGAAGAAGCCACCTAGAGAGGCCTTGAGACTACATGAAGAAAATAGCGCTTCATCCTCCCTGTAATCCAACTCTAGCCATCTGACTTCATCTCCATGGTGGGCCTTTTACCACCATCCCAATATGTGGGCACCCTTCTCTTCTTGCTGGGGCTCTGACACTCCATACTGGAGCATCCCTACACTGACATCTTTGTGCCACTCCTGGCTCTGAAATCACACACCTGGCCACTTACCCACATGAGTACTCTGTTCACCCTGTTCTCCTACACAGATGTCTCTCCCTGAACGTATTTTAAATGTGAACTAAAAAGGAGTCCTTAATGGATCAGTTGAATAGAATGAAGGAAGAATTTCTCCCCGAGATACTGAAAGAGTTGTCATTAGATAAGAATGGGAATACTACAAAAGAAATAAGACTAGGCAGAGAGAATATTAGTAGGATATGGGGGAAAAGAAAGAAAATGTCTAGACCAAAGTAGGGGACTAAAATAGAGGAGACAGAACTCTTGTCTGGAAACTGTCAATAATATCATTGTACTTTGCAAAAGCAACAGAAGGGGGAGCCTGAGAGCTAAGTCCATTTTATCACAATGTTCATTTGGAAGGATAAATAAGCAAGAATACCAGGGAAAGCCCTGAAAAAATGAAAAACAACGAGGAGGAACTAGCCCTACTAGTTATTAAAACATTAGAAAACCTATAAAATAGGTCCAAATTTCCTTGATCCAGGACCTTGTGTACTCCCATGAGGATAATCCTTCTTGAAATTCAAGGATATCCTAGTTCACAGGACTCTCAGTGGCACACAGCAAAATTCACTCTCCCGAGCTGGAAGACCTGGAGAAAAGTGACTAACCTCTCTCAGCATCATTCCATGTGTTTACGAAACAGGGACCTATCATGTGTGATTGTCCGGTAATTTAAGTAAGATTACGTTTGTGAAATGCCAGGTATATACTGAGTGCTCCTTCTCTTTCTTTTGCTCTGTTTCTTTTCTCCACCTTCTTTTCAATCAATGATGCAACAAGTACTAAGGAAAAAAATAAAAGCAAAAGCAAATGTAAACCTGCAGATAGTTCTTTTGAATATCAGTTTATCCTTCTAGTAAATATTTGCAACCTCTGTCTCATTCAATATTCCTTTATAGTATAATGACATGGCAAAGAAATGAAGAGCAAAGTAAAATAGCTGAGTCTCACCCAGTCCTGCTTCAGTTACTAATTATCTCACAGACCTGGACATGCACTGAATGTTTCTATGTCAAGAGAAAGATGGAGAGCCTGCCTGTCTCAGCTCTTCACGATGTGTGAGTGCTACTCATTGTGTGCATGAAAGGCCCTGTCTACAAATATTGTTTTTGTGTTATTGTTATTAAAATTCTCCTCTTTATATTTCCACTCTCATCTTTGGGTCAAGGTTTTAAAGATTGCCATTATAAGACAAATATGTTAGCACATTAAGATATTATTACCTGCCAGGCATGGTGGCACACACCTGCAATCCCAGCAGCTCCAGAGACTGAGGCAGCAGAATTGCGAGTTCAAAGCCAACCTCAGCAAAAGTGAGGCGCTAAGCAACTCAGTGAGACCCTGTCTCTAAAAAAAATACAACATAGGGCTGGGGAAGTGGCTCAGTGGCCCTGAGTTTAACCCCCAGCACACACACAAAAAAGATATTATCATCTAATCCAAGCTTAGTGATGCACACCTGTATTCCCAGCAATTTAGAAGGCTGAGGCAGGATGATAGTAAGTTTGAAGCCAGCCTCAGAAATTTAGTAAGGTCCTTAGAAACTTAGGGAGGCCCTGTCTCAAAAAAAATTATATATATAAAATCACCCTAGCAATACATTTTTTAAAATAGTCAAGTTAGTCCCAGCAGATGGCAGAACCATGACGCCTCAGGGCACAGGGAGGTAGGAGATTTGGATGGCTTGGAAGGACATCCAACATAATCTGCTTCTTGGTTCTTCATGCTCTTGAAGAGGGCATCAAGGATGATGGAGGAACCCTCCAGACAAACCTTGCCCTCTTTGCAGTTTTGCTTTGAGTTTGTAGTTCACTTGTCCTGAGGATGTGTATAAGCAGGTGAAAAATCCTTCTCAGCAAACAGTAATACACAAGCAAAAACAAAGCAACCAAATAAACAAAAAAACAAACTCAGATTCTAATCTGCAATAAATATCTCATCTGGAATTTCCTATAGGAAAGGCTCACTGTGACCAAGTGAGCCTTTCAGTGGGTTTCAGAAGGATAAGAAACCACCACAGGTGGTTACCATTGAGAATTCTAAACTGCTGTGAAGGTCCCATGCCCACGCAGAGATCAAAATGAGGGAAGAGATAGTGGTATAAATTAAACTAGGAAGTCTTAAAGCAACCTAGAGGGAGAGGGTCAGAATAGGATTTAAACCTATGGCCCAAGGTTCAACTCCCCAGAATGGACTAAGAATGCCTTCAGTGGGAGATGTGTTGAGGTTCCTGAGCTGGAGGAACCCTTGCTGTGCTATTTCTCCTGCTTCACTCCCAACCCCTACCCCATACTAATGAACCTCCTCAGTTTAGGAACAATTGCTTATATTTCATTTTTTTTACTTGATCTTCCCAATTGCCAGATAATTCCCATTTTACAAATAAAAATTGGGCAGGACTGGGAATGTAACTCAGTGTTAGAGTCCTTGTAACACAATTGAAAGAAAAGAGGTCCTTGTAACATGAGGTCCTTGTAACACAATTGAAAGAAAGAACAAAGGAAGGAAAGAAAGAAAGAGGGAGGGAGTGGGCTGGGGGTTGTGGCTCAGTGGTAAGAGTGCTTGCCTAGCATGTGCGAGGCACTGAGTTTGATCCTCAGCACCACATAGATGTAAAATAAAGATATTGTGTCCGCTTAAAACTAAAAAATAAATTTAAAAAAAGAGGAAGCAAGAAAGAGAGGAAGGGATGGAGAAAAGAAGGAAGAAAAAAAATTGAGAGTCAGCTAACTTGTGTGGCTGTGTCAGACAATTCAGTAGCAGAGCTAATCTTTTGACTCCTGACCCAGTGTTTTTTCCCCCACTCTGCTGTCCAAAATAAAGCAGGGTTATCAAGTTTAACTGAGAAATGAACAAAGACCTCAGATCTCCCTGACAAAAAGAAAGAAGACAATCCTGCCCCTTGCATACAGAAAACAGTCTTGGTAATATGGGTGCTCCAAATAGGAGATTTGGAGGCCAAGTTGAGCCTGCTCTAGGTTTCAAACATATAATTGAATTTAGCTTTGTTGGGTCATTCTGTGGTCAGGGCCACGAGTTGAGCTTGATCAGGGGGAAGGAAGGGTCTGAGCTGAAGATGGGGGTTGGGCATCTGCCATCTTTTCTGCTTGATGCCTCTCTTCTCATGGACATAAAGACACCAAGTGACCCTAGTGGCTACAAGTTGGTCAAACCCTAAAATAAGTATAATAATTTATTATATTATAAATGTAATATTTATTATATTTAGATTTACTTTTATAATTGACAAATAAAAATATAAATATTTATGGTATACAACATGATGTTTTGACGTATGTACACATTATGGAATGGCTAAATCAAACTAATTACATAGGCATTACCACACTCATTTTTAATTTTTTTTTTGTAATGAGAACACTCAAAATCTATTTTCTTAGTAACAATGGTCAAGTGTACCATACATTATTGCTAACATGTTGTTAGGTGGACCTGTTGAACTTATTCTTCCTAACTGAAAAAATTTTGCAATGCTCCCATGTACCAGGCATGTGCTTTGCCACTGAGCTTCATTTCTAGCCCCTTGATTGAAATGTTATATCTTTTAATCGACATCTCCCAACTCCTTCCTCACCCCCACTCCTGGTAACCACCATTCTACTGTCTGCTTCTATGAGGTAGTCTTTTTTAGATTCTACATACAAATGAGATCATGCAGTATTTATCTTCCTGTACCTAGCTTATTTTTTTTCACTTAACATGCCCTCTAGGTGCATCCATGATGTTGCAAAGGACAGGATTTCCTTTTGCTTTTCAAAGAATCATAATATTCTATTGTGCATCTTTATCATATTTTTCTCTGTTTATACATTGATGGACAGACACTGAAGCTGATTCCATGTCTTAGCTATTAAGAACAATAAATAAACTGATTGCTCTTACCAAAGGCCCAGAATACCTTAGGTATTGTCAGATCTAGAATACCTAGGCAGTTTCTGCTTGCAGAGAGCCTAACGGAGAGACAAAAGTCCCTTAATTATTGAACAATTTGGCCAGACAATTTTTTCCGTATCAGTATATGATTTGTAATTGTTGCAAACATACTCTGTAATAGAAACACTCCTATCTTCCTGGTACACAACAAAAACCCATTTATGTCTTTGTTCACAAGCCTATGGGTTGACTGGTCCCTTCTGAATTGAGGCTGCTGATCCAGCCCTGGTGAATTTCATAAGCAAAGAGAATAAGCCAAACTTCACAAGCAGATTTAAAATCTCAGCTGTGTCATCATCACTAATATGGCATTGGCCTAAGCTACTCACAGAGGCCAGAAGCACTCTGGCTGTACTAATGGGAGGTACTGCAAAGTCCCTTGGCAAAAGCCATGGATGTAACAGTTCTTAACATGGAGGGGCTGAAGCATTGGGAGCATTAGATGTACCACAAGCAACTATTTAATATGGTAATAAATTTTACTATAAATAACATTAAAAGTAATAAAACAATAGCATTTATTGAGACTTAATATGTGCTAGACACTTACAACAACCCTATGAAGTAGATGCTCTTACAATCTGTATTTTACAGATGGATATATCTAAAGTGCAGAAAGGTAAAGGAAGAATTTCGACCATATAGTAAATGACAGAAGAGAGCAGTGACATACTACAGAGAAATACTGTGCTTTTTCCTTTTGTGTCTTTCCTACTCTTCCCTGACGCCTGCCACCCAGCCCTGCCCATCCCTCTGTTTGCCCTGTCTTGTAAAATAACATCTGGTCACCTAAGCTGGAGTGTTTACAGTCACTGTGAAGCTTTTTTACTTGGTACCTGCCCTATGTTCTTCTGCCTGAACCTCCTTGACCCCCGCTCAGATCTGCCCCTTCTTTATCCTCCGCCCTTGCCTCCACTCAGAGCTCTCATACTTCATCTCCAAAGGATCCACCATCAGCATTGCTGCCAGAGGGATCTCCCTAAAATGCAGGACTGGTCAAGTCATTCTGTGTAAGAAGTGTCCACATTCCCTGGAGCTCTGCAGATAAGGTTAGCTTGATATTCCAGGGCCTTCATGCTTTTTGACACTCTGCCCAGCTCTTCTTAGCTCTAGCTTCCCACACTGCTTGCAAATCCCATGGAGTTTCATACCCAGTTGCCTTTGTATATTTCTCTGGTCTCCTCTGTCATCTCCCAACCTTTTCTTTTTCTTGTTTTGAAGTGCTGGGGATGTGAACTCAGGGCCTCACGCATGCTAGGAAAGTATCCTAAGTTACACCTCTAACCCATACCAATTACTATTTGTCTAGACTCTTACCTTCTGGGAACTTTTCTCCATTCTATTCCTTAGTCTATCTATGTCCCTAGCAAACCCTGTCCTTATTTTGTGGCATTTACTAGACTACATTACAATAATGGATTCTACTGTTTGTATCTTTGTCTTTACTTTTGTTCAAAATATAATTCATGGAGATTCTGTTTCAGAATTACCTGAGGAGTAGGTTTAAAATACAGGCTTCAAGGACCTAATCTAGACCCTCAACTTGAAGTCTGCAAAGCAGAGCCTAGGGGTGTGCATTTTAAGTTTTTCCTGAGATAATTCTGACTTGTGCCGAGTTTAAAAATACCACACTACACAGGGAAGTAGTGATACGTTCTTGTATCTCTATCACTGAGCACAGTGCCTGACCCATCATTAGGACAGAGTAAATGTTTTCAGAATGAATAAATAAAATGAGCAGCAGTGAGAAGCGCCATTGAAACAATAATCAGCGAATAATCAGCTGCTGCTATTCAAAGTGCCAGCAGATGGCACTGTGTCAACGTAAATACCTCTACGTTTGGCCGGAGGGAGTAGATGGGAAAATTTGGTTGTTTTACTGGAATTCGAGCCTCAAAAGCAGCATAATTAAATTTATCTTTTTTATACTCTGTCTACAATTCTCTCAATTGCATGAATTAATTTATTTCTTAAGGTATGAAGTCTCAAACAAGAAAAGCCTGTAGGAGGAAGTTGGTCACAAAAGAAAGCTGGGCAGAAAAGGAAGGGATGAGAAGGCTCATCCTCATTTCTCCTATTTCCATCCTGGATGCTGGAAAGCTGCTTTCCGGGAGCACTAAGCACTGCGTGTTGTGAAATCCTCCAAAGCATTCAAATGAATATGTCATTTCTGCAAGAGGGTGGAGCCATCCTGTAATTTCTGTCAGTCATTCACTGTTTCCTTTATGGGCTATCAAATGCCTATGTGACTAACCTTTTAAAATAATATTCCTCACGACACAAAGTCTGAAAGCGTGACTCTTTGTCCTGGGTTGGGTACTTTATTCTTCAGAGGTGTTGGATATAAGCCTCACAGCCTGGGCCTCCATGAACAACCCTTCCACCCCTTCCTCCCAAGGGCCATCTGTGTGCAAATAACTGATAAGACTGCCCCAGCCACTGGGCAGACTATCAGGCAAGGCCAGATCTCAGGCCTGAGTGACTTTACTCCCCACACCCAGCTTTCAGCCAGAAGAGGTGCAAGAGGAAGCCAGGAGGAGGCCTTATGCAAAGGGAAAAGAGTGTAGTGGACCCAAAGAAGGACACAAGACCTTTGCTCTCAGTGCAGAGCCATTTTTTTTTCTCACCATTTAAGATATTTTTACTCAGTATAATTTCCTGGAGATTCATCCAAGTTGCTGTGTGTACTAATAGCTAGACTTTTAAAAAAATTTTTTAAATTTTTTTTATATATGACAGCAGAATTCTTTGCAATTCATATTACACATAAGGAGCACACTTTTTTCATATCTCTGGTTGTATACAAAGTATATTCACACCAATTCATGTCTTCATACATGTACTTTGGATAATGATGTCCATCACATTCCACCATCATTTCTAAGCCCCTGCTCCTTCCCTTCCCCTCTCACCCCTCTGCCCTATCTAGAGTTCCTCTATTCAGAGCCAATCTTATTGGGGAAATGCAATTTAAAGGCATTACACAATTTAAGGACAATACATGGTGGAAATAATCATTGAATTCTGAATGACCAAGCATAAAGGAGATGGAAGTATTTGAAAGAAGAGAAGATACAGTTACCCTTTTCCTTCCTCCTCCTTCCTTGAATAATCAAGTGCAAAAGTCACAAGGGTGGGAGAAGGGACAAGCAAGGGAGGCAGCTAAAAGTAGAATGAAACTTGGGTTGGAATTGGAAGCATCAATGTGAATTCGTGTTTCTCAATAAGAAACAAATAAGATATGTGTATATAAATATAAATGTAAATGCAGATGTGGTTATGTGTTTGTGTATCTTTAGATATTCTGTGCACAGAGAGAGTGTGGGGGCAGAGCTATGGTGTTCAGAACCTGACTAGGATAAGGAGGCTTACATTTAGATGGAGTCTGGCACAGGGTGTCATTGCTTGCCTAAATGGGGTAAAGGAGTGTCCTCACTGGATGGGGTGTTGGAGTGCAGCTGGGGAGAAAGTGGTATCTCTAAGGACATGCATGTAGAGGTATTAAAAGCAATGGGAGCAAAGCTTCTTGCTGTTGGAAAAAGAGTTGAAAATGAAACTAGAGCGGGGTGGGGTGGGGGTGGGGGTGTGTGGGGGTGGGGTGCACACCTGTAATCCCAGCAGCTCCAGAGGCTGAGGCAAGAGGATTGTGAATTCAAAACCAATCTCAGCAACTTAGTGAGGTCCCAAGGAACTCAGTGAGACCCTGTCTCTAAATAAAAGATAAAAAGGGCTGGCGATATGTGACTCAGTGGTTAAGTGCCCTGTGTTTAATCCCTGGTGCAAAAAAAGAAAGAAAGAAACTAGACAGCCAAGTGCAATGACACATGCTTATAGTCCCAGGTACTTGGGAGACTGAAACAGGAGGATGGCTTGAACCCAAAAGTCTGAGACCAGCCTGGGAAATGTAGTAGAACTCCATTAAAGGAAGGAAGGAAGGAAGGAAGGAAGGAAGGAAGGAAGGAAGGAAGGAAAAGGAAAGGAAACTAGAGAGAAAAGTAGAATGAAACTTGGGTTGGAATTGGAAGCATCAGTGTGAATTCATGTTTCTCAATAAGTAAAGAAACAAATAAGATATGTATATGTAAATATAAGTGTAAATGCACATGTGGTTATGTGTTTGTGTATCTTTAGATACTCTCTAGTTCTGTGCACAGAGAGGGCTTGCAATCAACAATATAAACCCTGGTTTCTAAATATAATACTTCACTAAGAAACCAAGACCCCTTAGAGAAATGGTTGATTCTAAGACTGAGACAAGTAAAAGATGAGCCTGGGATATCTTGTGGGACCAGAAAGTAAGAAAGAACTCAAAGAATAACACAAGAATCAGCCCGGAATATTCCTTTTGGCTATATCTGGGACAATTTGAAAGCTGAAAAAAATGACAGTCTAGTCATTTTTGAGCTAGTGATGTGTCAGTGCCAGAGGGCTTGCCTAGTATGCACAAAGCCCTGGGTTTGATCCCCAACACTATAAAAATAAACAAATAAATAATAACAATGTAGTCCACATGATGGTAATATACTATTGGATAATTTCTAATTCATAAATCCATATTTATGTAAAGGGATATGAATAAAGAAAACTTTTGATGACAAATGAAAATTTTACATAGTCTCAAAGTTCTTACGTACAAAATATTGATTTATTATGAAGGGATAAAAGAGTAACTTTATAGTAAAAAAATCTGGTAGATGTCACCTTAACGAAATGATCAAAGTTAGTCATTAGTAATACGACATATTGAGGCATAGACACAATGAAACAAACATAACAATAAGTCTTATTTCTGTCAAAGATACAACCTGAATCTAATTATGAAAAAATGGCAGACAAAGCCCAAGTTGAGGAACATTTTATAAAATACCTGGTATGTAGTTTCAAAATGGTCAACGTCATGAAAGTCAAGGAAAAACCCAAGGAACTTTGACAAATTGAAGGAGATTAAAGAGAGTTGACAAAAGCAATGAGTGATTCTGAACTGGACCCATTGCTGTGAAGACACCAGTCGAACTGGAATAAATCTAAGAATTACATAGTAACAATGTATCCATGTTTATTTCCTGATTTTGGAGGAAGAATGTCCTACCAAATACACACTGGAGTTTTTAGGGGCCATGGGAACAATGTTGGCAACTTACTATTAATTAGATAAGAAGAAAAAAGTGTTTTGTTTCATGTTTTATATTTTTCTATAAATCTTATATTGTTTCAGAATAAAAATACAATGTTAAAAGAAAGAGACAGAGAAGGTCTGTGGTGGGATGGACCCATCAATGCAGCATGAGGAGGTAAATCTGAATTTGTCAGAAAGAAGCAAAATGGACTTTCTGTTGTGTGGGGAGTACCCTGAGCAAAAGCCCTGAGATAGCAAGGAGAATGGAGGAAGTAGGACTTAAGTTACCTCCTTCTAACCCTGGCACAAAAGACTTGTGTTATAAATGGGGAGACCATATAGTTCACCATGCAATCTGGTGCACTTCGGGGAATAAAAGAGAACACTATTTGGAATTACATTTGGGAATGAGAACAACAACATGACTTATTGGAGGACTGTCCTGAGAAAAGTAGGATGTGTGTCTCAGAAGTCATCAAGAGGTCAGGTCATTTACGGAAATGACAGTGGGCTAGAGTTGTGTCTTAGTGCACCAACTGCAAAAGTCTATAAATAATCAAACCCCGTGCACTCTCTGTGTTCTCTTTAGTTGATCTTGCCATGGTATTTGGTATAATCATTCTCCAAATATTCTTAATTCCTGTGATACCATATTCTTCCCTCTTCCTGGCACTTCTCAGTTTTCTTCTATACATATCCATTCTTTTCCTATTCAATCTACAGGAATCCATTCCAGACCCTCTTCTCTTTTGTCTCAGTAATCTTTACCCCTTGGTTTAATGCTATATGCTAACTCCCTCGTTTGACCTCCAGGCTCAAATATCCTTCAGCCTACTTGACCCTTAGAGGCCTCACAGCTATCTCAAGTTAACATATCAAACAGAACAAGTACATTACTGAGTAGGCAGAGTAGGACGTTACCCTTCTTTTAATCCCTATTAGGATCTGAAGTAGGTCTGATGCATTTTACTGTTGGAAACTGTATGGATTTAGGCTGACATGGCTGCAATCATCCTGAGTTGTGACCACCATGACTGCCCCTGGGAAACCTGGTCAGATTCCCAACATAGTTTCCCAGCACACTGAAAACAGGTAAAAATCACTAAAGCCATATATGGAGCTTTATGACTGGACCCAGGTGCCAGAAATGTGCCTGATTTTGCAAATTATCTCAAGATAAGGAGCATTCTGGCTTGAATAAAGTCATTTTTGCCCTGACCAATAGATATTCCCCCATTTCTGTCTCAAATCACAGGGATCCACCTGATCTTGCTGCTACTCAAGACCACATTTCTGTTAGTAGGTTCCTCCCCACCCCCAATAAATTGCACTCTGAGCAATCTTAGATTCATTGGCTTCATTTCTCTGATCTTGTGGCAAACCCCATGGTTTGTCCTACATGGCTGGTTGTCCTACATTGGGACTAGATTGTTCCAGAACAGACCCTTTCTTTATAGGTTTTAATATTCTTAGCACCTCAGTTAGTAAGTGTTGGAGCAGTTGGTCTGCATCCTCAGGTGGACTGGTTAATTTTTTGTGTTAATTTGGCCCATAGGGAGCCAAGAAAATATTTGATCAAGCATGATTCTGGATGTTTCTGTAAGGGTGTTTTGGTATGAGATTAGTATTTAAGTTGGTAGAGTGAATAAAACAGATCATCCTCCCTTAAATGGCTGGGTCTCTTACAATCAGTGAAAGGCCTGAATAGTACCAAAGTAAGGGGGAATTCCTTCTGCTGATTATCTTAAAACTGGAATATCAGCTGTGTCTTGCCTTTGGACTCAAACAAAAAACATGGACTTTTCCTGGGAACTGAGTCTGGTTAGGAACTATACCATTTGCTGTCCTCGTTCTCTGGACTTTGGATTTGAACTGGTAATAAATAATTCATTCTCCTGGGTCTGTACCATTCTGACTCATCCTGCATATTGGGACTTGTCAGCTCCTATAATCACATGAGGCAATTCTTTATGATTCATCTTTTTCTACATACACATACATATAATTATATGTGTTATAAGAAAATTATACACATATTATTTAATATTATATGAAGGTAGAGCATCCCTAATCTGGAAATTTGAAACCTGAAATGCTCCTAAAATCCAAAACTTTAAACATTGCAGATTTCAGGTTTTTGTGTTAGGAATGTTCAAGTGGTAAGTTTTTTTTTTTACCCCCCTCAGTTCTGAATGTTTAGCCTAGTGCCTCACAAATGCCAGGCAAGTTCTCTACCGTTGAGCTACATCTATATCCCAGTCCTTTTTCAAATGTTATTTTGAGATATGTTCTTGTTAAATTGGCCAGGCTGGCCATGAACTTGGGATCTTCCTGCCTCAGCTTCCACAGTAGCTGGGACTGCAGGCATGTACCACTATGCAGGCCTCAACTGATGCTGAGAGCCATAGCCAAGTAGGAATGACGCATGGCAATTTCCTTGTCAGCCTACCCAATGTTGCTTAGAGGGAGGACTCTCCATTGTGGAAATAGGCTTGCCTTGGACCCAGGTCATTTGCAGTGACATTGCATGAATGTTTGAGAAAGGTGACCCTGCTCAAGGACCAGGGTGGATCCGGGTTTAGGGCGGTTCCAGGTTTAGGGTGGATCCTGCTGGGAATAGGGCATATCCTGCTGCCTCAGGCGCCTGCTCCTTGAGTTCCTGTTGAGTTCTCTGAGTTCTCGCGGGATTCAGAGGGTATTTGGGACCCAGATCCCGGTGGAGGGGAAATTTTCCCAGAACGTGCGTGTAGAGTGCCGGTGACAGTTCGAGAATAAAGAGTTGCTGTTTTGTAAGAGTAAAAGAAATTGAAGTTAAAGTGTAAAAGACCAGGTATCGTAAAGTTTCTAAGCTGCAAAGCCTGAGTTAAAATGTAAAGGACCAGGTATTGTTAAGTTCCTATGGTACACCCAAAACCTGAAATTCCTGTAGCAGTTAGGACAAATCTCGGGACTGCTCAGTAAATATTCCCCCTGACCATCTAGTTGTTTAATAACCTAGGACCCTGTGCAGCTTGGCACATAGGCATCTCAGGGCCTAAACCAATCAGTTTGAATGTGTACCCCGCTTTAGAACTGACCTATCACCCCCGCCCAACCTGTTCCCGCCAATGAATGTGCTAATCAAGTTTGAGAGTTGTTGTTCGATTTTCCCGCGCCTCATGATGATTTGTTCTGATGTATGCAAAGCCCCCACCCTCCCCAAAAAGTGTACTTAAGCACTGCTTAACCTCTGCTCGGGGGTCTGGGCCGCTCTCCCTTGTTGAGTGAGCCTGGAGCCCCAGCGCGCTGGATTGGATCCTCAATAAATCCCCTTTTGCTGTTGCATGAGCCGGTCTTTTGGTGGTCTCTTCCTCCGACGTTCGCCGGACCCTTACAGTTTGAATCTACAAGGTGTGTGGTGGCTCGATTATTTTGTGCCCAGCCAGACTGCAGCAAACTGATAAATTGTATGCAAATATTATAAAATCTGAAAAACTCTTAAATCTGAAGTCAGACACACATGGGTCACTACTAAAGGTTGACTCTCTTCCTCAGTACAGCAGGCCTGATCCAGAAGGGCTAGTCACGGCAATGGGTAAAATCTCAGATGACACCACAAATCAGTTTGCATTTGTCAAGAATTATTTGATATCCACAGAGTTGGCACAGGTAAGGGGTTGGAGGTAACTAAGAGATGGTCAAGAGAAAGATGTCCAAGAGATAGTTGGGGCAAGGAGTCCAAAGGTCAAAGTGTGTGTCTTGGGTGGAGCTTGAAGTGTGATGGCAATGGGAATGGTGTTGGGGCTGCTGGACTGTCCCATCACAGGTGCAGTCAAGGGCATCCTGCCAAGGGCCCCTCAGGTGGGATTGGCTCTCCTCATAATGAATGGTAGCTACCTCTGGATGGTGTCCATGGCCAGGAGGTTGGAAAACAAAAGAAGTGTTTCTCAAGCGGCAGATCTTTTTGTCGAAAGTACCCTGCCCCAACCCAGAAAGAAGAGCTGCCATGGGTGTGAGGTTGCTGTCTGGAAGAAGAGCCACATTGTTCCCTGGTGCAGACAATGTATCTCTAGCTAGTCTAAGCACTCAGCCGTAGAGAATGTCAGCAGCCTGAGTGATCCTGGCAGCAGCAATGCAGGAATCTTTCTCTCCAGAGAGTTGAGGGCCTTGCCTAGGGTGGCCTAAGAGTGGCCAATCTAGGGCAGGTCCCAGGGGCCACACGGTACATATTTCAGTGAGGGAGGTAGGTGGGATTCAGATTGTCCAGGGAGTGCTATGTGGGTAGTGAAAGGAAAGCTATCAATCCAGAAGCCTTTCCTTGGGCAAGCTTGGCCGATAGAGCTGGAGTGAACAGGATGCCAGGACATAGCCTTAGGATGGTTGTGTGCCAAGGAGGGGCTGACTTGGCCTTTCTCTGCTCCTGGTAGGGAAACACATTTTCCAGATCCAGAGGAGGCAAACTCATTTCTTGTTGACAGGAAATTGTGAGAGTGACACTTCCTTTCAGATGAGATTGATTCAAAGAAACCCCTTGGTAAGGACCTTGCCCTTGTATCAATGGGAGGGAGGGGGCTCCCTTCCTTCTATTCCACAGACCCTCTCTAGAGAGAGTGGCCCTGCTAGATGGGTAAATCTTCAGGAGAAATTCCCTTCTTTGTCCCTCCTGTTCAAACTTCTGGGAAGGTGCTTTGTTATACTCCTTCTTAGGGACTCCCTTAAGGCTGCAGAAGATAAACCCCACAAGGTCATAGCTGCTCTGGACGGATTTTCAGTTGGGATGAAGATGAGCCACTATCTGCTCAGAGGGCAGAGTTCTCTTTGGAATAGCTGAGTCTAAGGGGTGGGGCCGTGGGGAGCCAATGCCTGAGTTGTTACTATTGTTGTGACCCCTGGCTGGTTCTTCTTTTAAAATGGTTGGTTAGGTCTAAAAAGGGAGCTCTTGGAAAATGGAGTCCCCAAATTCACTCTTCTTGTAAATCTATCTCAGTATATCTATCCCTACCTGATTTCTTTAAACCAGAATGCTGGATATGACCTCTGATTCACCTCTTTCTCTTACCACCCCTCTCATCAAATCCATTTTTAGTCAGTCCTATTATTTTTGCTTCTTAACTAGTATCTCCAATATAACCCTCATCATCATCTGCTACCTGGACAGTGGCAGAAACCTCTTTTTTCCCCCAAGTTGTCTTTCAGTCTTCTCCAAACCTCACCTTACCCAGCAATCAAAGTAGATTCTTCCTGTGATTCTTGGGCACAGCTCTCTGTTACTGTCCTTCAGAGCAGATGTCATAAGTTATACATTTATTTTGTTTTTGTTGTTCTCTGTACTGTCTGCCTGCCCCACTAATTGTAGCACTAAGGGGCTGGGAATCTTATCTGTTGATTTCACCCTTGTTTCTTTCCTGCCTGGTCCTATGCATGGCCCAGAGTAGATAAGTAAATGTCTTTCTATTAGGCTAAAGAGTTTACATTTGAATCAATAAACAATTAAGATCTCTGACACCGGGGCTGGGGATGTGGCTCAAGCGGTAGCCCGCTAGCTTGGCGTGTGGCCCAGGTTCGATCCTCGGCACCACGTACAAACAAAGATGTTGTGTCCGCCAAGAACTGGAAAATAAATATTAAAAAATTCTCTCTCACTCTCTCTCTCACTCTTTCTTTAAAAAAAAAAAAAAGAAGATCTCTGACACTCTTAAGACCACGGACTGACATATATAAGGAAGGATGTTTTCAGGGAGAATAATGGAGAAAACTAAATGGACTATTAATTTGGGTCTTCTTTTACTCACAGCTTCTCAGGTGATGGTACCTAAGGGAGTGGCATAAAATTCTAGAAGGGCTGAAATCCTAGAGAAAGTTTAACAGAAGAAGCAACAGAATTTCTTTTTATTTATTTTTTATTTTGGGAGGTGCTAAGGATTAACCCTGGGTCCCAAGCATTCTGTATGCTCTCTAGCATTGAGCTACCTCTCCCCCATACCAGAACTTCTCTTTTCTTGAAAATGTTGAGAAGAGAGGGAGGCATTGAGATTGTAAGTGTGGTGGACCAGAAAAATAGCATTACCTCGTCTCTTAAAAAAAAAAAAAAGAAGAAGAAGAAGGCGCGATGAGGAAGATGAGCTCAGTTTTTAGACACTTTGAGTTTGCAATGACTATGAAGTATTATCCCCAAACTACTTTTCACTTTGGTAAATGACTCAATAACCATGAAGTTTATTGTTCTTGATTTCCTTGTCTGAAAGTCAAGAAATTGAAATAAATTTTATAATTCTAGCAGAAAGGAGAGTTAAAGCTCTAAAAACTCTAAATCTCGTTATGTAAAATTTAAGGACACAAAGTAATTTTGAAGAATAATGTTTTTTAACATCAAACGTGACCATAAATAAGTATGCTGTTAACTACTGAATAATGCAAAATTTTTATTGTAAGAGTTTCTTGCCATGACTTTTTTTTTTGTACCAGAAATTGAATCTGAGGGCCTTAACCACTAAGCAACATCTCCAGCGCTTTTTAAAAAATTTTATTTATTTATTTTTTCAATTTCTTTTTTTTTTT
>NW_025999998.1:6365492-6392208 GCF_001458135.2 Marmota marmota marmota | reverse complement strand
AAGAACCGGTGCCCAGCCCCCAGGGCCCAAGCGGCTGCTGCCGCGGCTCTCCGGCTCCTTCCTCTGAAGCACGGGTCCCCTCGCAGGGGCATGCAGAATGACCCCAGAGCAGACTCTGCCCGAGGGTGCCGCGGCGAACAGGCGACCCAGGCGCTCAAGGCTGCGGTCCAGCCTTTGGAGGACAGGGCTTGGCACGCAGCCCAGCTCCAACCTCTAGGTGCGGCTGCCGGACAATGTAGCCATAGCCATCAAGACAGCCGGCAGAAAGCAAATCTAAAAATTTTATTTAGAGACACAGTCTCGATGAGTTGCTTAGGGCCTCACTAACTTGGTGAGGCTGGCTTTGAACTAGTGATACTCCTGCCTCAGCCTCCAGAGTCACTGGGATTAAAGGCATGTGCTACTGTGCCTGGCTTTTGTCATAACTTTTTAATTTCTGTGTGTGTATATTTTTCTGTGCATCCTAATTTTCTGATAGCATGTTTTGGTAGGACACTTTTTTGTGTGTATGTGTGTGTGTGTGTGTGTGTGCGCAGTGTATTGAATTCAGGGCCTTGTGCATGCTAGACAATCAGTCTACTACTGAGTTAGAGAAACAGCCAGTTGGATACTTTTTAAAATAAAATTGTGTTGATTTCTGAATGGTTACTTTTGGGATAAGCCCTTGCCTTATACAACTAAACATATGTAAGCACAGAAGTTACTAAATATTCCCAGAAATCCCTGGAAATTTCCCTCCAAAAAGTACATACACATTTATATTTCTTGGAATCCACTGCAGCTGGTTTCCCTTCTCTGGTTTCAGACTGCCTTGGTCCCAAAAATCACTCAGCTGGAATTATACAATAAGTCCATTGTTCCAATGCTCCCTGAAGGCAAAATGCAGGGATTCAGCCTTTTCTGTTATTATAATTCCACACTTAACTATTAGCCATTCTTCTCCATGTGGTTTTCATTTCTTGGAGGACTGTCACATCAAAGGTGTCTTTTATGGGTGACTGTGGTAGGGATTCCATTCCACCAGCAACCATCTTGGGAGGTGGCAGAGTTGGAGATGGGGGTAGTGAATAGTGAATGATGAATGCAGAGTCTTTTTGGTTATTAGACTGAAGAATGGTCTACCAGATTCACAGAGAGACCCAAGGTGAGGGAGTGTGAAAAGAATGGTCTGAAATAGTGACTTTGAGAAATTACAAAATTTGGGTATATTTCAGCAAGAGAAGAAGACATGTTAGAATTTTTTTGATATGAGAAATTAAATTTACTCATATAACCAATGCTTTGAAGTAAGAGAAAGAAAGTTGACTTGACATATAATAAAGCACTTTTAAACAAGTGTAAGTGTTATTAAGAATTGGAATACACTGACTCATATGATATACCTAAGCTTTCTATGGGGGTTTACAAGATGATCCTGAAAGACCATTCTCTGGGGATGTTGCACAGAGGAGCTGTGTGTTGGAAAGAGTATTGGATTTTGTCATCTCCAAGATCCTTTAAGTCTGAGAACCTGTGATTGCATGAATAATAACTTACCTGTAAGCAGATATCAATTTGGCAGATGATACATGTTATTTTTTCAATTACGGAGTGATCATTTGATATCTCTGATCTATTTCAATGTCTTTTACAATATTTTCAACTTTATTGAAATCTCAGGTCTTCATAATACAAAGCCACACTGAAGAGTGCTTTATTAGTGAGGATAGGCCAAGTTATGTTATAGGAATGAGCAAACCCCAAATTTCAATAACTTGGAACAACCCAGGTTTATTTCTCACTCAGGCTCATGTCCATGGTGGGTTGGTTGCTTCATCTTAGTGGGTCTTAGTCCAGGACTCAACCTGATGGAGCAGTTGCTAATGGGAAAAATACTGATTGCCACAGCAAAGGGAAAGAGGGGTTTCAGCCTGAAGGCAACACAAGTAACTTCTGCTCACATTTTATTGGCCAAAGCAAAATGCATGGTCATACCCCAAATTAATCAGGCAGTTATTATTAGTCAGCTTTTCATTATTGTTACAAAATACCTGAGAAAAACAACTTAAAGAAGGGAAGATTTATTTTGGCTCATGATTTCAGTCCATGTATGGCTGGCTCTTTTGCTTTGGGTCTGAGTCTACTCTTTGGCCAAAAGGATGTGGCAGAGGAGAGTTTCCTGTGTTATGGCAGCTGGGAAGGGGAGAGAAAGAAGAGAGAGGCGGGGGAGGTTGGGGGGATGAGAAAGAGAGAGAGAGAGAGAGGAAGAGATCAGGAGTAAGATATAGTTCCAAGGGCATGCCACCCAGGACCCACTTCCTTCATGTTCAATAGTCCATTCAAATTATGATCCCATCAATGGATTGAGCCTCCGATGAGGTTAGAGATCCAAACATGTCCTGAAAGCCCCACTTCTGAACATTGCTGAACTGGGGACCAAGCCTTCAACACATGAGCCTTTGGGTACATTCCAGGTCTAAACCATAATAGCAGTGAAATGCATGTGCCTAATTTTAATAGACAAATAAAAAGATTTATAATATAAATAGCATATGATTTATAATTTAAAAAAACAGAGTGAATAGAACTTTTGAAATACTTCATTGGGCTTGGAAACTATTTGTTCTTTGTTCTCTTAATTAATTTCAACTTTTATTTTAGTTAGAGGACAGAGGGTTATAATCCTCAGAGGAAAATCTAGTCCTAAATTAATAGTTATGCCTAGACAAAGGCAAACTTCCGAGGTGAAAACTAATAAGAATCCATATATCATGAATGGAGTTAGTTTTTTAATACAGAGATTTCCAACAGGTATGGTGTTGTCGTTAGCTTTTCCATTTCTGTGACTAAAGACCTGACAAAAACAATGTAGAAAAGGAAAAGCTTATTTTGACTCACAGATTCTGAGGTTCAGTTCCTGGTCAATGGACTCTACAGCTCTGAGTGAGGCAGAACATTATGGTGGGAGGGCATGGCAGAGGAAAGCAGCTGAGGACATGACAACCAGGAGAGAGAGAGAGAGAGAGAGAGAGAGAGAGAGAGAGAGAGAGAGAGAGATCTGCTTACTAGGGACAAGATGTAAACCCCAAATGTACGCCCCAGTCCCCCATCTCCCGCAACACCCCACCTGCCTAAACATACCACTTAGTCTTTATCAGTGGATTAATCCACTGATTAAGTTACAGTTCTCATAATCTAATCATTTTCACCTCTGAATATTCTTGTATTATCTCAGACATGAGCTTTTTGGGGACACTTCTATTATCGTTTGGGTGTGAGGTGTCTCCCAAAAGCTCACAAGTGAGACAATGAAAGAAGGTTCAGAGGAGAAATGATTGGGTTGTAAGAGTCTTAACCCAATTAGCAAATTAATCTCCTGATTGGGATTAATTGAGTGCTAAATGAAGTGGTAGGGTGTGGCTGGAGGAGGTGGGAACTGGAGTGTGGTTTGGGGATATATATACTTGTATCTGGCAAGTGGAGATCTCTCTCTTTCTCTCTGCTTTTTGATCTTCATGTGAACTGTTTCCGTCTGCCACACTCTTTTTCAGCCATGATGTCCTGCCACACCTCGAGTCCTAAGGAATGGAGCTGATCTTCTATGGACTGAGATCTCTGAAACCGTCAGCCCTCAAATAAACTTTCCCATCCCTAAAATTGTTCTGGTTGGGTCCTTTAGTCACAGCAGCAAAAAAGCTTACTAAAACAATATCTAAACCATAACATATGGATTCGAGGTGTGTGTAGCTTTTAAGGGTCTTTTCCTTGGGAATCTGGGCAAAGTCTTTGGATGTTCAGACTCTGGAGCCTGCTGTCCTTATTTATGAGAAGGCTCACCCTTCCACTCCAGAGAGTGTACAAATATCATTATTTTATACGTGTAGATGAAAAAGCATTGGCCAGAGCAATGGTTTCTATATTCTGCACACTGATACTGAACTGTGAGCAAGTATTCACCAACCTAGAGAAAAATGAGCACAAACAAGAACATGTAGTGAGTTTGAGAATCTAATTGTATACAATTCAAAGAGATATATTTGGTTTGAAATTATGTCTGCCTTGTTTTTTAGTTAATTTTTAAATTTATATATGACAGCAGAATGTGTTATAATTCTTGTTACACATATAGAGCACAATTTTTCATATCTCTGGTTGTATACAAAGTATAATCACACCAATTCGTGTCTTCATATATGTACTTTGGATAATAATGTCCATCACATTCCACCATCATTTCTTTTTTTTTTTTAAATATTTATTTATTTATTTTAGTTTTTTTCGGCAGACACAACATCTTTGTTTGTATGTGGTGCTGAGGATCGAACCTGGGCCGCACGCATGCCAGGCGGGCGTGCTACCGCTTGAGCCGCATCCCCAGCCCCTCCACCATCATTTCTAATCCCATGCCCCTCCCTTTCCCTCCTACCCCTCTGCCTTATCTAGAGTTCCTCTATTCCTCCCATGCTCCCTCTCCCTACCCTGTTGGAACTGCCCTCCGACAGAGGTAGTGAAGCGCACTAGACCAGCTAGTGTCTCCGGGGCTGAGCGAGATATGAGTGTTGCGACCCTGCCCGCCACCCAGCCTGGCCAAGAATCACACTGAGTCGGGAGTTGAGTCAACCATAGAGGTGCAGCAATCTCAACTTTATTGTGTCAGGGACAAGGTTATATAGTGATAGAAGGAGGGAGTAAGAAGAGACAGTAGCAAGAACCAATAAGGGGCAGTTACGTCACTATCACTAAGGGGCCTAGGCAGATTTCAGATTAAACCATTAGGCGGGACTAAGGTCAAAAGCCTGGGCGCGGGCTAAAAGCCAGCGAATGCCAATCCAGCCAGGTCACATATACGGAAATGCTAACCCATGAGGCCGCCTCAGCCAACACCCAATAATGGCCACGGTCCCAAAGGAGGTAAAAGGTTCCAACACTACCCCACTATGAATCAGCCTCCTTATATCAGAGGAAACATTCAGCATTGGGTTTTTGGGGATTGGCTAACTTCCACTTAGTATTATCTTCTCTAACTCCATCCATTTACCTGAAAATGCCATGATTTTATTCTCTTTTATTGCTAATATTACATTGTGTATATATGCCACATTTTTTAAATCTGTTCCTCTAATGAAGGGCATCTATGTTGGTTCCACAGTTTAGCTATTGTAAATTGTGTGGCTAAAAACATTGATGTGCCTGTGTCCCTGTAGTATGCTGTGTTTAAGTCCTTTGGGTACAGAGCAAGGAGAGGGATAGCTGGGTCAAATGGTGGTTCCATTCCCAATTTTCCAAGAAATCTCCATACTGCTTTCCATATTGGCTGCATCAATTTGCAGTTGCACCAGCAATGTATGAGTGTACTTTTTTCCCCACATCCTCGCCAACAATTATTGTTGGTTGTCTTCATAATAACTGCCATTCTGACTCGAGTGAGATGAAATTTTAGAGTAGTTTTGATTTGCATTTCTCTAATTGCTAGTGATGATGAACATTTTTTCATATATCTGTTGATTGATTGTATATCATCTTCTGAGAAATGTCTGTTCAGGTCCTTGGCCTATTTGTGATTGGGTTATTTGTTTTTTTGGTGTTTAGCTTTTTGAGTTCTTTGTAAACCCTAGAGATTAGTGCTCTATCTGATGTGTGAAGGGTAAAGATTTGCTCCCAAGATGTAGGCTTTCTAGTCACCTCACAGATTGTTTCTTTTGCTGAAAAGAAACTTTTTAGTTTGAGTCCATCCCATTTATTGATTTTTTATTTTAATTCTTGCACCAAAGGAGTCTTATTAAGGAAGTTGTGGCCCAATCCCACATGATGGAGATTAGGGTCTACGTTTTCTTCTATTAGATGCAACATTTCTGGATTAATTCCTAAATCCTTAATCCATTTTGAGTTGAATTTTGTGCATGGTGAGAGATAGGAGTTTAATTTCATTTTGTTGCATATGGATTTCCAGTTTTCCCAGCACCATTTTTTGAAGAGGCTATCTTTTCTCCAATGCATATTTTTGGATCCTTTGTCTAATATAAGATAATTATAATTTTGTGGGATAGTCTCTGTGTCCTCTATCCTGTACTATTGATCTACCAGTCTGTTTTGGTGCCAATACCATGCTGTTTTTGTTACTATTGCTCTGTAGTATAGTTTAAGGTTTGGTATAGTGCCACCTGCTTCACTCTTCCTGCTAAGGATTGCTTTAGCTATTCTGGGTCTCTTATTTTTCCAGTTGAATTTCATGACTGCTTTATCTATTTATATGAGGAATGCCATTGGTATTTTGATCAGAATTGCATTAAATCTGTATAGTGCTTTTGGGTATACGGTCATTTTTATAATATTAATTCTGCCTATCCAAGAGCAAGGTAGATCTTTCCATCTTCTAAGGTCTTCTTTGACTTATTTCTTTAGAGTTCTGTAATTTTCATTATATAGATCTTTCACCTCTTTCGTTAAGTTGATTCCCAAGTATTTTATTTATTTATTTTTTTAGGCTATTGTAAATGGGGTAGTTTTCCTCATTTCCCTTTCTGAGGATGTGTCACTGATATACAGAAATGCCTTTGATTTATGGGTGTTTTGATTTTATATCCTGCTACTTTGCTGACTTCATTTACTAGTTCTAGAAGTTTTCTGGTGGAACTTTTAGGGTCTTCTAGGTATAGAATCATATTATCAGTAAATAGTGCCAATTTGAGTTCTTCTTTTCCTATGTGTATTCCTTAATTTCTTTTGTCTATCTAATTGTTCTGGCCAGTGTTTCAAGAACTATGTTAAATAGAAGAGGTGAAAGAGGGCATCCCTGTCTTGTTCCATTTTTAGAGGGAATGTCTTTATTTTTTTTCATTTAGAATGATGTTGGCCTGGGGCTTAGCATAGATAGCCTTTATGATGTTGAGACATGTTCCTGTTACCCCTAATTTTTTTAGTGTTTTGAACATAAAGGGGTGTTGTATTTTGTCAAATGCTTTTTCTGCATCTATTGAGATGATCATATGATGCTTTAAGACTATTGATCTGATGAATTACATTTATTGATTTCCTTATGTTGAACCAACCTTGCATCCTTGAGATGAATCCCACTTGATTGTGGTACATGGTCTTTTTGATATGTTTTTATATTCAATTTGCCAGAATTTTATTAAGAATTTTTGCATCTATGTTCATTAGAGATATTGGTCTGAAGTTTTCTTTTTTTGATGTGTCTTTGCCTGGTTTTGGAAATAGGGTGATACTGCCCTCATAGAATGAGTTTGGAAGTGCTACCTCTTTTTCTATTTCCTGAAATAAATTGAAGCATATTGGTATTAGTTCTTCTTTAAAGGTCCTGTGGAACTCGGCTGTGTATCTATCCGGTCCTGGGCTTTTCTTGGTGGGTAGACATTTGATGGTGTCTTCTATTTCATCACTTGAAATTGATCTGTTTAAATTGTATATATCATCCTGATTCAATTTGGGCAAATTATATGACTCTAGAAATTTGTCGATGCCTTTGATATTTTCTGTTTTATTGGAGTACAAGTTTTCAAAGTAATTTCTAATTATCTTTGTATTTCTGTAGTGTCTGCTGTGATATTTCCTTTTTCATCACTTATGTTAGTAATTTGAGTTTTCTCTCTCCTTCTCTTTGTTAACATGGCTAAGGGTCTGTCAATTTTATTTAGTTTTCCAAAGAAGCAATTTTTTGTTTTGTCAAATTTTTCAATTGTTTCTTTCATTTCAATTTCATTGATTTCAGCTCTGATTTTAATTATTTCCTATCTTCTACTGCTTTTGGTGTTTATTTGTCCTTTTTCTAGGGCTTTGAGATGTAATGTTAAGTCATTTATTTGTTGACTTTTTTTTCTTTTAAAGAATGAACTCCATGCAATGAACTTTCCTCTTAGAACTGCTTTCATGGTGTCCCAGAGATTTTGATATGTAGTATCTGTGTTTTCATTCACCTCTAAAATTTTTTAAATCTTCTCCTTGATATCTTCTGCAATCCATTTTTCATTCAGTAGCATATTATTTAGTCTCCAGGTGTTGGAGTGGCTTTTATTTCTTATTTTACCATTGATTTCTAATTTAATTCCAATATTCTATATATGTTAGTTAAGTCTAAGTTATTGATTGTATTATTGAGTTCTATAGTTTCTTTGTTTAGCTTTTATTTAGAGGAAGTATCTAGTGATAAAAGAGGTGTGTTAAAGTCACCCAAAATTATTGTGTTGTGGTCTATTTGACTCTTGAACTTGAGAAGGGTTTGTTTGCTGAACATAGATGCTCCATTATTTGGGGCATATATATTTATAATTGTTAAGTCTTGTTGGTGTATGGTTCCCTTGAGCAATATGTGGTGTCCTTCTTTATCCTTTTTAATTGACTTTAGCTTGATGTCTACTTCATTTGCTACGAAGATGGAAACCCTTGCTTGCTTCTGTAGTCCATGTGAGTGGTATGATTTTTCCCAACCTTTCACCTTCAGTCTGTGGAGGTAGCATATTTTTTTAATCCAATCTGCCAGTCTATGTCTTTTGATTAGTGAGTTTAGGCCATTAACATTCAGGGTTATTATTGAGACATGATTTGTATTCCCAGCCATTTTTGTTCATTTTTGATATTTAAGATGAATTGGTTTCTCCTCTGATTAGATTTTCCTTTTGTGTAATCCCTCCCTCTGCTGATTTTCATCATTGTTTTTCATTTCCTCTTTGTGGAATATTTTGCTGAGGATGTTCTGTAGTGCAGGCTTTCTAGTTGTAAATTCTTTTAACTTTTGTTTATCATGGAAGGTCTTTATTTCATCATCAAATCTAAAGCTTAGTTTTGCTGGATATAAGATTTTTGGTTGGCATCCATTTTCTTTCAGAGCTTGGTATATGTTGTTCCACAATCTCCTGGATTTGAGGGTCTGGATTGAAAAATCTGCTGAGATATGAATTGGTCTCCTCCTATATGTGATCTGATTCCTCTCTCTTGCGGCTTTTAAGATTCTATCCTTATTCTGTATGCTAGGCATTTTCATTATAATGTGCCTTGGTGTAGATCTGTTGTAACTTTGTACATTTGGTGTCCTGTAAGCCTCTTGTATTTGTTTTTCCAATTTGTTCTTCATGCTTGGGAAATTTTCTGATATTATCTTATTGAAGAGATTGTGCATTCCTTTGGTTTGAAACTCTGTGCCTTCCTCTATCCCAATAACTCTTAGATGTGGTCTTTTGATGCTGTCCATAATTCTTGGATGTTCTGTTTGTGGTTTCTTACTATCTTCACTGTGTGATCAACTTTATTTTCCAGATTGTATATTTTGTCTTCATTATCTGATGTTCTTTCTTCCAAGTGATATAGTCTGTTTATTATGCTTTCTATTGAGTTTTTTTTTTTATTTGATTCATTGTGTCTTTCGCTTCAAGGATTTCTGTTTGTTTGTTTTTTTTTTCCAGATTTTCTGTCTCTTGAAGTAATCTTTTGCTACCTGTATTTGCTCTCTTATCTCTTTGTTGGAGTGATCAATTTTTGCCTGTATTTGCTCATTTAGGTCTTTCTTTAATTCACAGATCATTTTAATTTTGAACCTTCTGAACTCCTTCTCTGACATTTCATCAACTTCGCTGTCCATGTGTTCTGTTATTATAGTGTCCTGGTTTGTTTGGGGCACTTTTCTCCCTTGAATTTTTTTTTTTTTTTTTTTTCATGTTGTCTATGTGTCTTCCTTTCTTGCAGTGTGGATCTGAGATATTACAGTTTCTTCGCTATATTCTTGGAGTACCCATGCAGATTGTCTGTACCTCACCTTGATGTTGGGCTTCCAGACCCTGCTGGTGTCCCTCAATGGATGCTACTGCATCTAAAGGTGGTGGCAGCAATAGCCGAGGTAACTCGAGATAATAGTTAAGGTGCCCCAAGTTGGAAGCAATGTCTTACAGAGATGGGGCTGAAGGGTGGGCCTCTCACTCCCTTTGGGATGCCTGCTCTGAGATGAAGCTGCTTCTAGGCCCTGTCTGTTGTCAAAAAGTTAGGGGCTACTGCGTGGGGAAGGCTATGGTGATGACTGCAGTGTCCTAAGATGGAAGTGGGTTAGGCTTAGGCTCCCACATGGTGGGAGCAAACTTGGACTTACCCTGGACCTGGGTCCTGTGTAAGTCGGTGTGGACGAATCTGGGCTGGGCCTGGGCTCCCACAGTAGTCCTGTGACAGAGGTTGGGCTCTGGTGGGTGACTGCTGGTAGAGGGGTGGAACTGGACCTACTGTGAGCCTGGGTCTTGTACAGGTTGGTGTGGGTGGATCTGGGCCATCAGGCTTGACCTCCTGTGGTAGTCTGCTGGTCAGAAGGGGCAGTCCTGTGCCAGAGGCTAGGCTCTGGCAGGTGTCTGCCCAGCAGGTGGACGGGTAGACCTGGGCCTACTGTGAGCCTGGATCCCCCATGGCCTGGTGTGGGTGGATCTGTCTCCCTTGTTTTTAAGAGAAAAAAAATTATTAATTAAAAATACACAAAAATACTTGTTATCATTTGTCATACTGGCAAGAGTCTGGAAATTTAACAATACAGTTTGTCCCTTATAAAAAGGGATTTTTTCTGAGACCCCCAGGGAGTGTTTGAAACCAGAGATAGTACTGAATCCTATATATGCCTTTTTCTTATACATACCTATGATAATGTTTAATGTATAATTCAGGCATAATAAGAGATTAACAACATTAAATAATATTAGAATAATTATCACAATATACTCTAATAAAAATTATTTTAAATATAAATTGTTTATCCTTAGGATTTTTTACAATATATATTTCTTCATTGTCTATGGATCTTTATCGAATGGAATCCAGGACCTCACACATGCTAGGCAAGCACTCTACCACTGAGCCACAACCCCAGCTTCTATCTTTAGGATTTTCCACTTAATATTTTCTGAGTATGGTTGACTGCATGTAGCTGAAACCATGGAAGTGAAAGTGAAATATTCTCAGTTGGACTGTGAGCCAATGGGCGTTTTCATATGCTGTAGATGAGAATGCAAAATGATATAATGTACATTATGATGGCCAATTTTATGTGTCAAATTGCCTGGGCTAATGGATGCTCAGGTACCTGGAAAAACATTACTTCTGAATCTGTCTATGAGGGTGTTTCTAGAAAAGATTAGCATTTGAATTAGACTGAGTAAAGAAGATTGTCCTTAGCAGTTCAGGGCCATCTAATCAGGTAAGGGCCAAAATTTTGAGAACAAAAAGGCAGAGGAAAGGCAAATTAAATCTTAGTCTCCTACTTTTAAACATTGAAGACCCTGTGCATTAGGGATTCAGACTTGGACTGAAGGATAGCATTGACTTTTCTAACACTCCAACTTGCAGACTGCATGTGATAGGCTTACTGACCTCTATAATTGTGTAAGCCAATTCTCATAGTAAAATCTCTTTCTGCATGTGTGTGTGTGTGAACGCGTGTGTATGCCATTGATTCAGTTTTTGGGGCAAACCCAGACTAATTCACATATGAAAGGGAATTTGACAATATCTAGTGAAATTACATTTGTATTTAACTTTGATCCACCAATCTCACTTTTATAAATACATCTCAAAGTTATATGAAAATATATTTGAGGTAAACAATTGATTGCTAAAGTACTACAGTAGAAAAACATTGGAAATATTCCTTTTTGTAATGCGCTGTCAAATAGGATACAGTCTACTCAAATAAAGAAAACTGTAAATAGAAATAAGCAATAACTAACTATTCAGTTCTATGGAATGATTTATAGAATATATTTGTTAGTTAAAAACCAATATGAAGAAAATCATGTGTGATCTGATACTACTTGTCTATGAAAGCTGAAGGGAGAAAAGAAAAATTAATAGGTTAATGCTTATATTTTTTAAAAATAAGGCTAATCCAAAAACTTTTTAAAAAAAATCAGTCCTCTCTAGGAGGAGGGAAGGACAGTGAATACAGGTGGGGATAGTAGCTAGACTTCTCTGGATTTATTATGTTTTATAAATATGATTTATAAAGTTTATATAATTATGAAACAAACTTAAAAAAGTTTTTTAAAGTCCCTAAAAATCAGAAGCAAAATGAAATGCATCAATCTAATTATAAATTGAATACATGATATAACCACACAGAAAGGACTGTGTCAAATGCTTTAAAACAGTAATTTCACTAATATATCACTTGGGAACTATATCCTAAGGACAAAAACAACAAAAAATTGTAAACTGTTTTCTGTGATCATATTGTTGGCAATAGTATATTGTTCTGAGACTATATTTTGTGTCTTATAAATTAAAGCAAATGAGTAATTATGCAAGGGTCATTGGGAAGCAAAGATTTTTGGTATAAAAACAAAGACAAATGTAAAAACAATGAAATTAATTTAAATATCTTAAATCCCAGATTTAAATTAGAAGTACCACTATGAATTCACAATGTATTTATTTGTATCTTTTTTCAGTGTATTTTAATTTTAAAAAGAGAAAGTATTTTCAATCTCTTTCTACTGAAAAATTCTTGAAATAAGGACTAAGTAGCAGAGAGTGCCCAGATTATGGCTTTTAATAACTACTTCCCATTAATAAAAATCAGAGCTTCTGGGAAAAAGGATTCCAGATTAGTGGCAGAAAATATAAAACTTGTGCCTGGAACATCATTCCATTCAAAAAAGCAAGAAATTACCAGGGAATATTAGAACCATGCAAAAAGGCTTAGAAGCCAGGTTGAAGTATCTCCTGGAGAAGGAGAATAATTTGAGCATTATTAAAAATAATAGCCAGATATGGTGGTACACACCTGTAATCCCAGCAATTTGGGAGACTGAGGCAGGAGGCTCACAAGCTTCAGGCCAGCCTGGGCAACTTAGCAAAAACCTGTCTTAAGATTTAAAAAAAAAAAAAAATTGGGAATGTAGCTCAGTGGTGGAGCACTTGTCAAACATCCCCAGCACCAGGGGGGAAAAGGGAATACCAAATGCAATGCACTGAAACACTAAATATATTTATATACCCCAAAATTCCGTAGGGACACTTCTGCAAAACTTTAGTTTGAAAAGTGATAGATTTTTTTTTTAAAAAGGAATAAACAGAGATCTTATTGTTTCTCCATGAACTGTAGCTTAGGCAACTAAAAGAGTTGATGAAAGTTTCTCTTGTATGAAGAGTATTCCAGTATTCTTGTATGAAGAGTATTCCAGCTAATAAATGAAAAATAATTAAATTAAATATTACTAATTTTCTATCTATAGAATATTAATGGATCTAGAAATGATCATCAATGGCTAGCAACACAAAAAGGAGACATCTAGACATTATGTACTTTGAGAAATGTGGGAACACTTGAATGAGAAGAAATGTATAAAACAGATCAAGCAATTGATCCTGATTCATATAAAGTATAAGAAAGTTTTAAAACCTTCCAATACTTGGATGTTCTGGTCCATTTTGTGCTGCTATGGTAAAATACATTGGAACTGTATAAAATAAAAAAGAAAAATGGTTTATTAAGCTCACATTCTGGAGAACCAAGAGCAAAGCACTGGCATCAGTTTCTGGTGAGCGCCTCCTATTGAGTCATAAAATGGTAGATAGATGGCATTACTTTTCAGTAGTACTGAGAGAAAGAGGTTACATGATGAGCCAGTAACCTAGAGCATTAGGGAGGGCTAGGCTTGTTTCTTTATTACAACCTGCTCTTGAGGGAACTAATCAACTCTGGAGAACTATATTAATCCCTCCAAACATGATGCTTCTGTGGTATAATTATCTCTTAAAAGTCCTAAAACCTCAACACTGTTACATTGAGAACAAAGCTTCTAGCACATGAATCTTAAGCAGATAGTCTCAAACTATATCCAAACTACAGCACTGAATATTCAGCAATATTAAAGAATTATGTTTTCAGGTATAATAAGCTCATTGTGGTTATGTATAAAAAAGGCACTTATCTTTTAGAAATATCTATATCTATCTATCTACATAATGTGTGTGTGAATATATATATATACTAAATATATATATATATATATATATACTAAAATATTTATATATACTAAAATATTTATATATACTAAAATATTTACAAATGAAATAATTTGCTATCTGGAATTCCCTTCAAAATAATTTAAGATGAATATGCGTGAATGGATGTGGGTATACATGAAATAAAATTGTTCATGAGTTAATAATTGTTGAATTTAAACAAGTACATGAGGGTTTACTCTTTATCTTTGGCATATATAAAACTGTACTCAATAAAAAGTTAAAGATAAATAAAGTCATTTATTTTAGCCAATGATAGTAGTTTTAAAAATATCCTTTATTTTAAAATAAAAAAGTGACACAAATTGTCAGTGGATTAGCAATCTACTTCTGTGTAACAAGTTATTCTAAAACACAGTGGGTACCACCAACAAAAATGTACTCTCTTATAATTTCTGAGTGTCAGAACTCTGAAAGTCAGTTAGCTGGGCAGGTCTAGCTCTTTATCTTATAAGGTTGCAGTCAAAATTTTAACTGGGGCTACAGCCACCTGATAGCTTGAATGAACTTGGATGATCCTCTTTCAAGATGGTTCACTCACATGGCTATTGGCTAAAGACTTCAGTTCTTTGTCACATGGACCTCTCCACAGTTACTGAAGCATTCTAATGGCATGACAGCCAGCTTCTCTCACAGTGAACAATTCAAGCAAGAGGGTGGAATACCTTTTGTGATCTAATCTTAAAAGTTATATTGTCAATTCTGCTATATTCTATTATTAAAAATGAGCCTGTAAGTCCAACTAATAACTCAAAGAAAGGGAAATTAGCATACATTTATGAGATTATATAAGAACTTGAGGACATGAAATAAGCACAATTGGTCTCCTTTTTGTTTTATTTGTCTGTGACATTCTCAATTGATAATCTAATATCAAAAACTTATCCCAGTATAAAAAATAGCCTGCAGAGTTGATTTTCAATATTCTGAGGGACAATGCCTACAATTTACTCATGAGGTTAAGGAGAGTCAACTTTATTTATTCAGGAGAGTCAATCTAAATGGAACCTTAATAGTATCTAATAGTAAATTAGTTTGAAAAAGTTCAGGGCTGGGTGTAGTGGTACATGTCAGTAATTCTAGCGACATGGGAGTCTGAGGCAGGAGGCTGGCAAGTTCAAGACCAGCCTCAGCAACTTAGCAAGGTCCTAATCAACCTAGTTAGACCCTGTCTCAAAAAAATAAAATAAAAAAGGGGTTGGGTAGTAAAACATCCCTGAGTTGAATCCCCAATTAAAAAAAAAAAAGAAAGAAAGAAAGAAAGAAAAGTTCAAATGACTTATTGAATAATTTGGATGAAACATAGAAGGATAATGTTTTTTAGCTAAGAAAATACAAATGAGTAGAATAAATTCTGAAGGGTAAATTCATTTGCATTACAAAATTCTCAAAGGATTAAAGGAGATGAAATGTATAGGATTGTTCTAAGCAAATGAATAAAGGCCAGCTCTTAGCTTCTCATCTCTCAAACATCCCCAGGCTCATCAAAATCAGAAACATTTGTAGTAGACTAGATAAAATGCTCTAGTTTTCTTTATAAGAAACCATACCTTATGTAAAATTCATGAAATAAGCTAAACAAGGACACTGTTTCCTCTGTGCCACCTTTCAGTTGCAATGGTTTTATAGAATCTCTTAGGTGCCCTGTATCTTCCTTTTTGCATGCCCACCCCTTAAAGAATCTTCAAGGGTGTTTTTGGTCCCCCTGGAACACAATCTCTTGGGGAGCTTATTTACAAACACACACATTTCTGGAGCCGACCTCACACACTTTCTAAATCTAAGTTTGGGGCCTAGGAATATGCATCTTTAATAAAATCCCCCCTGGTGATTTTTTTTTTTTTTGTATAGTAAAGTCTAAGAACTCCTGGATTAGCCAGTAAACTTCCTGAGAACAGAGTCTTGTTCAACTCTACTATCACAGTCCCTCACCCTGTATCCTTGTTGCTTTCCAAGCACAGATGACTCTTGTACTCTAACACTAACCAGTTTCAGATAAATATGGGATTGAATTGGATTGCAGAAGTAGCCATGTATTATGAAGTTTTAGCTCCACAAAGTCATGAAGAGATTCTACGTGATGAGATTCTCTTGGCCCTTGTGTGGGTTTGGTAAAGTGTTCATCTATTGTTTTGGCCTGTGTAGCTTCTGTTCTTTCTTCTTACCATAACAACACTTTAATCTTCCTTAGGAGAGATAGCACTCAGGCTCTATTCTTGTGGTTTGAGAAGCACTGATACTGTTTTCTTCAAAGAGGGGGTGAATATGAGATCCAGGCTTGGTCAGTCACAATACTGCATCCCCCTCGATTACAGTGATTGGTTCAGAAATGGCATGCTACCCACGCAGGACCAATGAAAGTCCTATTCTAGATTTGCTAGTGCTATAGGAAAAGAGGTGGCTTCTTCCTAATAGATTGGTTAAGAATTGTCTGGATTTTCAAATGACCTTTTATTTTATCTAATCTACTTGCTTCTCTATTTGCTTATTTTGAATGCTTCATTTAAATGGAATTATGCAGTATGTGGCTTTTGTGTGTGTGTGGGTGGCTTCTTTCAGTTAGCATACTGTTTTCAACATTTATCCATGATTTAGCATACATTAGCACACCATTCCTTTTTATTGCTGAAAAATATTCTTCTGTGTACCACATATTGTTAATCCATCAATTAGTTGATGGAAATTTGGATACCTCTTGAGTTTAATAAATCAATACTATCCTTTTCAGGTCAAAGTGTCTTTAATGATAAAAGAATTGTACTATGTGGGTCTGAATCAGATAATAGAAAATGTGGTTTGACAATTACAGATGTATTAATGGAGACAGTGGATAAATACAGGAATTTAACACAGCCCTAAGAAATATGTAATGTATTATTTATGTAGGTATTGACAATCCAATTCCACATTTGCTTATTAAGTTTCAGTTCACATTTGAAGTTTCATAATTTCAAGTCATAATGTTTTCTAATTATGATAAAATGGTTCCAAGACTGATTTTTGTGATTAAAATTCTCCTCTGAGGGCTGTGGATATAGATCTTTGCCTAGCATGCACAACAGCCTGGGTTTAATTTCCAACACTGTGAAGGAACCAACAAGATCCTGCTCTGAGATTTCCATCACCTGTTGGTGGTCCACATCTTTTACTTTCGCAGCTAATAGAGTTTATGACTGTCTGTGTACCAAGACTCTTGTTTTTTATACTGCCCCTCTCTCTGAAATAAATACACAAACCTTTTCAAATGTTGTGAGTGTTTCTACTGCTTACAATTCTAGGAAAAGAAAGATTACGATCACAATCAATGGTTCCTTCAGATTGATAAATTAAAAAAATTATTAGTTATCCTTGTTATTCCTTGCCATATAAATATAAATGCTATCTTCTAGCTCAATATCCTAACCTTCTGGGCTGAGGATGTAACTCAGTGGGAGAGCGCTTGCCTAGCATGCACAAGGTCATGGATTTTATCCCCTGTACTACACACACACACACACACACACACACACACTACACACATATATTCTAGCCTTAGACATTCCCTTGGGAGAGGGGGATTTGTTTGTCCTAGGAGGGATGGACTATATGACCTGTGAACTTCTGCAAATTTTGACAGTCTATAACTTCTATCAACTCCTCAGTTAAAAACTTTCTCTATAAATTCAACTGATCAGATGTAGGAGAGGGAGCACAGAATTTGGAGCCCAGACAGACCAGGTTTTGAAACCTGGCATATTATTTTCTTGTTGTGGGTAACAAATTTTCACAAACTTATTGGCTTAAACACATACTACACATGTGGCAATTGCTGTGGGTCAGAAGTTCAGTCATAGTTTCTCTCGGTTCTGTGTTTCAGGGTCTTGTAAGGTTGTAATCAAGTTGTTGGCCAGGATTAAGTTTTTATCTGGAGGCTCAATCAGGAAAGGGTCCACTCTCTCATTCAATGTGGTTGTCGGTAGCATTCAGTTTCTTATAGCTATAGGATTCATGGCAGCTTGCAACAACAAGAGACTAAGTAAGTCTACTACCAAGACAGACCTTTATGCAAAAGTCAAGGTAGCAACATCCTATCACTCTTGCCATATTCTATTGGTTAGAAACAAGTTACAGGTCCCATCAACACTCAAGTGGAGGAAATTAGACATGGGTGTAAATATCAGGAGTTAAAGATGATCTGTTTGCCATCTTGATTGCATCTTCTTTGAATTATATGAACTTTGACATTTATATAGCCTCCTTGAGAAATAATAATTGCTATTATTAAAATTATTAAAAAATAATTTTGTAGTGTTAAGTGACTAATATCTGTATATCATATAGCACAGGTCCTGGAGGAATTCCCCATGGCCACAGTGATTTAGTTAATATTTAAGTCAGACCATGCAACTTCTTTACCTATAACCCTCCAAAGGTCCACGTCTCATTTAGAATGAAACCTGACCTCCTCCTCAAGGCTTTGCACAAACCTACCCCTCCAGCTTTATTTCTTACCATTTGCCTACTCTGTTTCATTACACCAGAACTATGCCTGCCTCATGGCCTTTGAATTTGAAATTTCCTTTCTTGAAATGCTGTATTCTAGAGTTTATCAAGGGTGGCATTTTCTCAAATATTACTTCTCTAACACAGTCCTCTCTGACCAATCTGCCAACCAACCATTCACCACTCTCTTAGAACTTATTTATTTGGAAAAAAACAAACTGTTTTCTTCTCTACACTCATACCACTTCTAATGCCAGACGTGTATGGGTTTTTCAGTTCTCTGTGGACACCAACTGGGTGTCTCACAATTCAGTTCAATTCTATACTACATTAACTATCTCAAGTTAACAGACCTCACACTTAAGGGCTCAGACCTGCAAGATTGCTCTCCCATTTCAGATGCCAATCACATGGTGCGTTTCCAAGTTACCCACAACCTCTGTCCAACTTGGATATGCATTGGAAGTTCCCACGACCTCCTTCTCAGTTAGTTTCTTTCTTTCTTTCTCTCTCTTTCTTTCTTTTTATTGATTTTTAAAAAATGTCAGCAGAATGCATTACAATTCTTATTACACATATATACCACAATTTTTCATATTTCTGTTTGTATATAAAGTATGTTGACACCCAATTCATGTCTTCATACATGTACTTTGGATAATGATGTCCATCACATTCCACCATCCTTGCTAATCTCCTGCTCCCTCCTTTTTCCTCTCACCCCTCTTCTCTATCTAGAATTCATCTATTCCTCCCATGTTCCCCCTCCCTACCCCATTATGAGTCAGCCTCTTTATATCAGAGAAAACATTTGGCATTTGTTTTTTTTTGGGGGGGGGATTGGCTAACTTCACTTAGCATTATCTTCTCCAATGCCATCCATTTACCTGCAAATGTCATGATTTTATTCTCTTTTATTGCTGAATAAAATTCCATTGTGTATATATGCCACATTTTTTAATCCATTCAACCACTGAAGGGCATCTAGGTTGGCCCCACAGTTTAGCTATTGTGAATTGTGCTGCTATAAACATTGATGTGGCTGTGTCCCTGCTTTTAAGTCCTTTGGGTACAGAGCAAGGAGAGGGATAGCTGGGTCAAATGGTGGTTCCATTCCTAGATCTAAAAACTGGAACAAGACAGGAATGCCCTCTTTCACCATTTCTATTCAACATAGTTCTTGAAACACTGGCCAGAGCAATTAGACAGACAAAAGAAATTAAAGGGATATGCATAGGAAAAGAAGAACTTAAATTAGTACTATTTGCTAACAATATGATTCGATACCTAGAAGACCCAAAAAACTCCACCAGAAAACTTCTAGAGCTAGTAAATGAATTCAGCAAAGTAGCAGGATATAAAATTAACACCCATAAATCAAAGGCATTTTTGTATATCAGTAACAAATACTCTGAGAAGGAAATGAGGAAAACTACCCCATTCACAATAACCTAAAAAAAAAAAAAATACTTGGGAATCCACTTAACGAAAGAGGTAAAAGATCTATACAATGAAAACTACAGAATCCTAAAGGGAGAAATCAAAGAAGACATTAGAAGATGGAAAGATCTACCTTGCTCTTGGATAGGCAGAATTAATATTATCAAAATGACCATACTACCAAAAACAATATACAGATTTAATGCAATTCCGATCAAAATCCCAGTGGCATTCCTCATAGAAATAGAAAAGCAATCATGAAATTCATCCTCCTCAGTTTCAACTGTTTATCAGAATAGTTCACAGTACTCAGAAAAACATGTATTAACATTTAATAATTTATTATAAAGGTATTTCAAAGGACATAGATGAGCACTCTGAAAAAGAGGTAAATAGAATGTTGTCAAGAGGGTCCTACGTTCGGGACCTTTTGTCTTTAAGAAGTTGAAGTTGGCACCCTCCTGGCATGTGGATGTGTTCAGCAACTAGGATACTCTCTGACACTATAGTTTAGGAATTTTTATGGAGGCTTCATCGTATAGGCTTGATTGTTTATTAACTAAATATCCATTACCTCTTTCCTTTTTGAAGAATGGGGGATAAGGCTAACCATTCCAAGTTTTTAGTTGTGGAATGGTCTTTCTGTCTCACCTCCCCATTTAGGAACTCACCAAGAATTTTTTCATTAGAACAAAAGATATTCCAGCACCCAGAAAATCCTAGGGGATTTAAGAGCTTTGTATCAGGAATCAAGTTCAAAGATTACATATTAGAACAAAAGATATTCCTGGCACCAGTGTTTCTTAGGAAAGTACGAGGTTTCAGGATTTCCATGTCAGGAAACAGAGGCAGAGACCAAATATACATTTCTTATTATGACACATTATCACAATTTGAAATTATCTTAATTGTTTGAGTACTTATTCATTGTCTTTATCCCCTAACTACAATGTAAATCTCTGTGGCTGTAGGGACCTTATTAGATTGTTTCTTGTCTCCCCAGCACCCAATAATCATACCTAGTATTGGTTTAGTATTAGGAATTCAGTACATATTAGTTTCTCTTCTCATGAAAATCCAAGAATTTATATTTTCTTTCTTACTATTATAACAATTGAAGTTTAAATATGGGGAAGATAGGGGACCACTGTGATCTGTAGATGGCAGAAAAATAGAGCAACCTGTTTAGTTTGGCACATGACTGCTCAGCTGAAGATTGTATTTTCCTGCTTCTTGTGGGCTATGGTTAGTAGGGCTATGGGATTGAGTGGAGAGGTGTGTGCAATTTTTGGGGAGTGACTTTAGAAAAAGAGCATAGGTGCTGCTTATTTTCCATTCTGTCTTCCCACAGGGCAGTGTGTGATGCTATTGGGAGAAGTTGTTTCATACCACAAGTTGGAAGCTGCATTATTATAATTAAAGAGAAAGAAGATAGAAAGATGGAGCCACCCAACTGGGCGGTTTGCTGCAGTAACAACCAATTACAAATTTCTAGAGGATTATAGAAACATTTTTTTTTTTCATTTATAGAACATGTAAGGTGACTGCTGCTGTGGGTTGGGCATGGATGTTTTCTATGTATCTCCATTTTAGAATGCTGGAGAAGCATTTCCCAATCTGGATATAGTCTCACTGTAGTAGGAAAAAGAAAAGGAAGTTGGTGGAAGCACACAAAACTCTTAAGAGTTCTGTGTTATCAATCAAACAAGTCACATGCTATCAAACAAGTCACATGGCAAAGCCCAATACTAATAAGGCAGGGATATATATATATATATATATATCATGGTGAGAATATATGTTTTACGTTTGGAATACTAATTGGGAACAATAATATAATATACTACATCTGCATAGCAACTCTAGATTGCTTATGCTTGAACCACTGTTATTTTGACTTTAATGGCAGTCAAAACTATTAAAATTTATGTTGCAATGGAATTCTCCACAAATAAATTTAGACAAAGGAGGAATAGTTTTAAAAATATAGAATATAGATGGTACCAAAGTGTTTTGGAACTTTTTTAAAACATAAGGCCTGCTGAAGACAGTGGTGCATGCCTATAGTCTCAGGGACTCGGGAGGTTCAAGGAACCCAGGTTCAAGGCCAGCCTCAGCAATTTAGCACAATCCTGTCTCAAAATAAAATAAAATAAAACGGGCAGAGGAAATATCTCCGTGTTAAAGCACTTTCCTGGCATATTCAAGGCCCTGAATTTCCTCCCTAGTACTATAGACAATAACAACAACAACAGTAGCAATATCCCTAAGGACAATAAGTAAATAGAAGAAGGGATTGCTAAAGGAAAGGAGTTATCCACTTCCTTAGTTTAATTCTTTTGTTATTTTTTAAACTAAAAAAAAATCAGTTGTAGATGGACATAATACCTTTATTTTATTTATTTATTTTTATGTGGTGCTTAGGATTAAACCCAGTACTTTGCTTGTGCAAGGCAAATGCTCTACCACTGAGCTACAACTCCAGCCCCTTTATTTATTTTACTACATATTTTTTACATTTTCTTAGTGGTTGCCCTTGGGATTGACATCTTAATTTATAATAATGCAGTTCAAATTAATCCCATCTTAGGGCTGGGGTTGTGACTCAGTGGCAGAGCACTTGTCTGGCACGTGTGAGGCACTGGGTTCGATCCTCAGCACCACATAAAAACAAATAAAATAAAGATATTGTGTCTGTCTACAACTAAAAATATTCAAAAAATTAATCCCATTTTAGTTTCAGTAGTACGTAAAAGTTTTACTCCTATATAGCTCCTTCCCTCTCCCCTGTGCTGTTGTTAGAAACTACACCTTTATTTATTATATGCCAATTAACATAGATTCATAAGTACTGTTTTATGCAGCTGTCTTTGAAAGAAGATAGGAAAATAGGTTGTGAACAAAAATGCATTGAAATGTTTGTATATATTTAACTACATCCTTACCTTTGCAGGTGTTCTTCTTTTTTCATATAGTTTTGAATAACTGTCTGGTGTTATTTTATTTTAGCCTGAAGGACTCTCTTTGGCTTTTTTTTTTTGTAGCTTAAGTCTACTAGTAACAAATTCTTCTGTTATTTTTCTCTTAGTTCTGATAATTTTGTTAGATATAGAATTTTTGGTGACAGCTTTTTTTTTTTTTTTTTAAATCTCTTAGTACTTTGACTATCTCTTCCCACTTCCTTTTGTCCTCCATGCTTCCCAATGAGAAATCAGCTGTTGATCTATTTTTTAGTCTCTCTTATATGCAATAAATGGCTTCTCTCTTGCTGCTTTCAATATTCTTTGTCTTTCAACAGTTTGCTTATGTCATATCTTGGTGTGGATCTTTCTATCTTCCTTGAAATTTCTTGAGCTTCTTAGATGTGTAGACTCATGAATTTAATCAAAATTGGAGATATTTTGCTCTCAGTATTTTTTCAGATATTTCTTCTTCCCCTTTATCTCTCTCCTTTCTCAGGACTCCCGTTATTTTTATGTTGGTACACTTAAAGGTATATCACAGGTCCTTTTTTTCTAAACTTTTAAAACTTCTCAAAATGTGGTCCTTAGGCCAGAAGCATCAATATCTCCCAGGAAATCATTAGAAATGTAAATTCTCAAGGGTCTACCCTATATTGAAAAAATTTCTGGATAGGAGACCCAGCAATCTGTGTTTTAACAAGCCTCCTAGGAATTTTGATGCATGCTAAAGTTTGAGAATCTAGAATGTTGACACGTTGACTTTACTGATTTAGCCTAGCCATTCTTTTCACACTTTTAAAAATTCCTACTTGGTGCTAAGCACTGGGGATATAATGATAAGATACTACTTCTTCTCTAAACAATAGGACATAGGCTTGCCCTCACTGGATTACAGAATGTTGTTCAAGAGGCTACTACATATATTATACAAGGTTATGTGTGCAGTTGTGAATAGTTATTATGGGATCTCAAAGGAGGAGCATTGGATATAAACATTTATCCTGAAACTAGAGCAGTGTTAGTATTAGTTCCAGGCTGATGTGGAAAAAAGCTCTCAGATTCATGATGATTAAAACAAAGGACATAGTGAAATAGCAGGGTGGGTATAAGTGTGGTCTTGAGCAAGTTCTCCGTGAACTGGGAGGAGCTAACTTCTACCCTGGCCCTTACATCTGAGGGCCTGTGGTTGAGCCAAGTAGGCTTTTATCCTTATGAACATGGAAGTGTGGAAGCAAGTACAAGTCAAGGAATATGTCATTTATCACTTAGTATGAAAGAAGAATCTATGAACAAGATGTAAAAAATTGTAATGGATAATTTCAAATATAAGCAAAGATCAACAGAGTTGTATCATAAACTTGCATTTATCTTTTAAAAAATTATTTATTTGTTCTAGTCAGTTATACATGATAGCAGAATGCTCTTTGACTCATTGTACACAATGGAGTTGTGCTAGCACAACTTTTGACTTCTCTTGTTGTACCCAAAGTAGGATCACACCATTCATGCAATCATACATGTACCTAGGATAATGATGTCTGTCTCATTTCACCATCTTTCCTACCCCCCAAACCTCTATTTATCTTTAATATAACATTTGAACTAATTGGTATGAGGATAAATAAGATTACCTTGGTGAAACCTTTAGCATAGAGCCTCACTCCCAGTGAGCCTTCAATAATCCTATCCAAGATATTTCTTGTGGCTTGCTGAGATAGAACTATGCAGGGTTTGTTATGGTTTGGATGTGAGGTGTTTGTTCCTCAAAAACTCATATGTGAGACAATGCAAGAATGTTCAGAAGTAAAATGATTATCAGAGTTGTAACCTAATCAGTGGATTAATCCACTGATATAGGTTAATTGGGCAGCAACTATAGGCAACTGGGGTGTGGCTGGAATAAGTAGGTCACTGGGGGTACACCTTTGTGATTTATATTTTATCTCTGGTGAGCAGAGTCCTGTTTCCTAGTTACCATGTCCTAAGCTGCTTTCCTCTACTGCTCTCTTAGCCATTGACTTGTCTCACCTTGGACCTAGAGCTATGGAGTCAGCTGACCATAGACCTTACTTCTGAAACTGTGAGCTAAAATAAACTTCTCCTCCTCTATTGTTCAGGTCAGGTGTTTAGGTCACAGCCACAAAAAACCCTAACTAAATCAAGAGTATATAGTTATACTGTATCAAAACTGAAACAATACAAATGTGCCACAATGAATCTTTTTCAATTATTTATTACTGTATAAAAACACTCCTAAACCATATTTTAATATGGTAACAATAATTGATTTAGTTTATGGCTATGCAATTTGGACAGGGCCCATAAGGAATAGCTCATCTGTGCTCCAGATGGCCTCAGCTAGGATGGCTGCAAAGGCTGGTCAGAAGCTGGCTGGGGAATGGAATCATCTGAGGGCTTGTTTATTACCCTGTCTGGCAGTTCATGTCTACAGGAGCAGCGTGCTCTCTCTCTCCCTCTCTCTGTCTGGTTCCTTTAACATTACAACTTCATCACCATCAGACTTATGCTAGGCTTTTTATTAAATATTCAGAACTTAGATGGATATTTTGTTCTGATTCTACCATTTACTGGTACCACTTTAAATAAATCATGTTTTTTTTTGTTTTGTTTTGTTTTCTGAATCTCAGTTCACAAATTTAAAGTCAGGATTTATTTTGGGGTTGCCCAGAAGAAGACCCCAAGGAAAGAATTTGAGTGAAATTAATTTATTTGTGATTTAATTCTAGGACATATCATAAGGGTGTTGGTAAGTGATACAGGGAAAGGAAAGATTCTTAACCAAGCAAATTACCACTGTGGGCATGTGAAGCTTAAATTCATTGAGGAATCTTGGGGAAACACTGCAGAATCTATTATCTCAGAGCTGTCTCCTAAGTTTGGAGTCATTTGATAGTCGACTGCGCATCTTTGAAGGTTTTTAGGAAAAAGAGTGAAAAACTCCAAGATTCAGTAAGATTTTAGTGTGCAGGATTGGAGGACAAAAAAGCAGCATTGAAGTTATTACAACTATCCAGTATGTGAGGTGAAGGGCTTGTTTTGACATAAAACGCACGGTGAATATAAAGAACAAATAATTAAGGGCCACAACGAGCTATCTCAAAATAATAACTTGGTGTCGAAGGGCATATCCTAATACAGACTACCACGTCTAGCTTCGTAGTTTTCCTGGGGTCCTTCCCCTTGTAGTAAGTCGGAAGGCACTACCTTCCAGGGTGACAGTGGAACGAAAGAACTGCGCCGGCAATGCTCTTAGCACTGCGCGGCAGCAGGAGAAGCGCGCCAACCTTGGTTTTCTCTTCTATTAGGGAAAAAGCAGGGAAGATAATGCCATCCTCACTCCTCAGTTGCTCTAAGCAGCGATGCTAAGCCACCTGCGCGTAGTAGGCTCCCAGTCGAAGTCTGTCGCTATCTCTGGACCCTTATACCGGGAGAAACCCCACAGTGACTTAAAGAACAGGCGACTCCAGCACCTGGGTTCCTACGCCGCGCCAGCACGCTCCCTCCCGCCGCGCTCTGTTGCCGGGGCCCGGGCACCACCCAGCTCCACTACGGGCCAATGGCAGTGCGGTATAGACTCCGCCCAGTTCGAGCACGAACCAATGGTGTCGGCGTACGGGCACCGCCCTGATTCCGCATTGGCCAATAGCAGCATGGCTCGGCTCAGGGGCCGCCCCCAGTCGGGTGGGGAGGCGGGGAGGTGGCCACTGGCTCCGCCCCACTCCCCTCTGACCCGGTGTCTTGTCTCTCCGTCTTCCTGTTCCAAACCACGTGGACGCGCCCGGGGCTGCGGGGCTGTGGGGCTGAGAGAGGCAGATAGGGCCGCT
>NW_025999998.1:6347461-6365481 GCF_001458135.2 Marmota marmota marmota | reverse complement strand
CCGCCGCTGTCACGGGGGGCGGGGGGTCAAGACTCTCTGGCCCATCCAAATAGCCGCGCTCCGCCTGCCCGTGCCTCTGCAAAGGGCGCGCACATGGCGACCCAGACACACTCCCTCAGCTACGCGGGGTGCAACTTCTTGCGCCAGCGTCTGGTCCTGTCTACTCTGAGCGGGCGCCCAGTCAAAATCCGAAAGATTCGGGCCCGAGATGACAACCCAGGCCTCCGAGGTAACTTGGGGAGGGCTGCGCCGCGGTGTGAGCGCAGGGCCGAGGGAAGCCGGAGCTGATGACTTGGGGGGCGGCGCGCGCAGGGGTCCTCAGGGTCCCGCGAGCGTGTCGAAAGGGCTGGTGGCACGTGGCCCCGGTGCCCGCACGCGCCAGTGTGGTGGCGGAGGCGGGGGTGGGACCTCAAGGGGTGCGCTTAGCTGTGCGCTGCGCTCAGTGTCTCCCAGGCGCTAGTAGTAAGTAAACAGCTACACGTTTTCCAGCATTACGTGTTGTAGCAGATCCCAGGCATCTTCCTCTCGCTTTCCTTCAGTCCCTATTCCTCTTGTAATAAACGTCTCAAAGGAGAAAAACAGTTTGTTGGACTGAAAGGGTGAATGAGCCCTCGGGAGATTTGGAGAGAAAAGTGCCACTGGTTGGTTCCCTGCCCCGTCCCAATACAGGTCTCAGAAGCAGCTGCCTCCCTCAGACCCCCCGCTGTCTCTGTCGCCATTATTTCTCAGCTGCCCTCACATCTCTTCTTGGATGTGGATTTAAAAAAAAAAAAATCTGTTTTCAGATGTAACTGTAACTGATGTGTGCAGGACAGGAGCTTTGAGATAGTTTTTTTTTTTTCTTTTTCTTTTAAACAGTCAAAGGCCCAATTGCCTTGACTTCAATAAAGGGTTGGTTACAAGCGATAAAACTACAGGTTTCAAAGCTTACTTTTTGCCCCACAAAGATAGATTAAAACTGGGCCCAATTCAAACACATGGTATGGAGTGGCTTCGGTTTTCACCTGGTCCCCTGGTGAAAGATATGCATTTAAAAGCTTGTGTCTGATTGTCCCAAATTAGGAGAAACAGGTAAAGAACAAAAAAAAAAGTCTGTAAATTGAAGGAGAAGATTGATGGTTTGGGTTTAGTCCTGGAAGCCTCCTGGGTCATGTTGATATGTTTAATTTTGCTCTGGCTTCTGTATAAGGGTGCTAGCCCATTTCATAATCTGGATGAATGTGGGTTTTTTTTTTTTTTTTTTTTGAATAGTTAACATTTCTGCCTCTCTTGGATGGTGATTGCACATGGTGGTGGTGGGAAATATCATGTTATTGATGGAGACAAGTTAGGAAGGAAAGAACCTGAAGACCTCAGGAACAATAGTGAGCAACCTGGTGACTGAGGAAAAGGTTATGCGAGGTTCCTGTCCTCCATCTACTGTGTGAAAGCAACTGAGGAAGTTAAGGAGAGACCACTAAATTGTTTATACCAGGGCTCTTCTCTTCAACATCTGTTCTTCTTAATTTAACTCTGCCCCTTCTTGATTGCTTGATTCCTCTGCTCTGGCATTTTTCAAGCCTGAAGCCCTTTCTCCTAGCTTTCACTTTCTATGAACACTGGGTAATCTTTTCCTCCTTCAAAGTACTTTAACCTGGAGATGTGGGCTTTCTAACAGAAATATAGTGCCTAAAAGATGGAATTCAGAGTTTTGTCTCTTGACAGGTAGCCTCCAGTCTAATATTTAATTTTCCAAAGGATGCTTTTCCTGTGTTCCCCACTACACTGTTTGTGAACATCACTTCAGTGCCACACAAATATGAGCTACCGTTTCTTCCAAGAACAGGACTTAGCCACTGGCATTTTCCTGAAATGGTACCAGACTGGTACCTGGAGCAGGTAGTACTAGTTGGCAGATACGCTGATTTTTTTTATGGGGAGCACCACAGTAGAGCATTATTTGCTTTACCTCATTAATATACCAAGGGACAAAAAGAGACCTTTACTTTAGACCTCTTTGTGCTGACTTCAAAGCTTCAGAAGCATGGTAGATAGATAGATGTTTGTATGCTTAATTTCTTAAAGAGGGAACTGTGATACACATATATGCACACATTTGTAGATTTATTGCATTTGTGTACATGCACATGTAAGTTTATGTGCATATAAACATAGATATACATAAATACAGGTAGCCCTTGACATTGCTTATGATCATAGTCAAGTGAGTTTTTTGTGGCTTGATTGAAGGTATAGCCAGTGTATCCAGTCATCTATCTTTTTCTGTCTCTTCCTGATTCATGAGAGTTGGAAAAAACTTAGCATATCTTGTAAAATCTTCAAATCAAATTGCAAGAATAATATCTTGTGGAATGGGCTTTGAGAGGATGGGGATGGTATGGGAGGCCTTTTGTTTCAGGACCATTCTTTCAGAAAAACTTTTTCGAGACCCATTCATTATGTACATGTTTTTGTGGAGGATGTAAATGTGAGAAACTGATTGCTGCTGCTGTTCTTAAAGGAGCTTGCCATCTAAGTTGGAAGAACTTGAGAGGAGTAGTGGGAATAGGTGAGTATGGCAGAGAGGCTCAGTGGAGTTCAGAGCAGCTATTTCCCTGAAAGTTGTGAAAAAAGTCTTTCTAGATTGATTTCTGTTCTGACAGGATGGAGTTGTTAGTTATTGGTGATAGAAACATTTCTTTTTCTTTCTTTTTTTTGCTGAGGAAAAAATTCTTAATTGTCATGGTCATAGTAGCTTCAGTGTTAGACCTTGGTTTGAGTCCTGGTTCTGCCTTTTTGCTGTTAGCTCTTAGACTTTGGGCAAGTTCATACCTGTAAATAAGAGTCAATGCTACCTTCCCCACAGTATTGTTGTAAGGATTAAATAATACAAGTGTAGTGAAAGGTGCCTGACACAGAAGAAGAATAAATGTTAGTTTTATTAGAAGACGAATAAATGTTAGTTTTAGAATTTTAAAGAATCCTTTAAAATTCACTAGGTAAAGTTATGCTGTCTAGTATCAAAAATCTGTTCCAGTTTCTTTTTTGGAAAATTTTCAGATACTTTAAGAGAATTATAATGATGCCTTCTCTGTATCTTCTTTTTCCAATTTTCCTATCAGGTGATCATTTACAAGTATTTCTTTGTTATATAATGTACTGGTTTCTTAATCAGGGGCAATTTTGTTCCCCAGAGGACATTTGGCAGTGCTTAGACATTTTTGTTTGTCACAACTGGGTTGGGATGTGGATACTATTGGCATTTAGTGGCTAGAGCCCAAGGATGCTGCTAAGTATGCTATAATGCACAGGACAGCACCCCCCTCCCCCCATCAAGAAATTGTTCTTCCCATAGTGTCAGTAGTGTTGATATTGGAAAAATTCTGGCATATTGGACTTTAATAATTAAGGCTTTTCTTTTTCCCATATCCCTCATGATTAGGAATAGCAGCATGTGGTACACAGAAAACTGCACAGGATTATTAAGTGGATGAGATATAGGTCATCTCTGAGACTTCAGGCTGTCTCCTTCTATGCAGAGGTTGTAAATAATAAAAATTTGAACCCCAAAGAAAGATGATCCTGGAGTGGTTTTAATAATTATTCAACCACATGAATAATTTATAGTTCATTTCTGGAGGAACATAACCAATTTTGTTGTCTCATTATACTTTCTGTCATTGAGTATAAAAAAGTTTTTTTTGTTGCTTTTTTGGTTAAAAAGAGCCAAGATATAATTCAGTAAGAGCTGGTAAAATTGAACATCCACTGATTAACAGCTGGAAGGAGAATGCAGCCATCTCTAGCCTAGAGGGCCTGTTTCCCTGTCCAACTGCATGATGGACTTGTGTCTTCCTCATCAGTGTTGGAAAGCACCTCCCAACTTTGTCAGGGTTTCGCTAGGGCTGTGTCTTGTAGAGTTCGGTTGACTCAACAATTTCTGTGTAATGTCAGGTCTGAATAGAAAATAATTTTATGACAAAGATAATAGCAGAAATGATGGACTTGGGCAAGAGTTAGGAGTTAGGAGACAAAACTACTTCTACCCAGCAGGTCACATGACTGTCTTCCCCTGGGAAATAAGAGGAGTTATTTGGTGCCATGGAAGTGCTATATATAGCTTAAGTAGATAAGATTCTGAAAAAAGAAGGCTAAGGGGAGTTTTAATTAAAAGAATCTTTTAAAATGTGCTGAGGAAACATGTTGTATAGAGATTATTTGAAAGGTAAAAGATTTTTGGTTAACTGAAACTGATGCATTGTTTTGGGGACAAATCTGGGTTTTCATAAATTGGATCTTCCAAATGAAAATGTACCTGCATACCATCCCCACCCCTCTTCATGGTCTAGGATTCAGGATTGTTGATAGTCACCTGGATTTGGGGGAAGCTGGATGACTATAATAATGATAAGTATAGATTAAATATTGTCCCATTGATTAGCAGCCCCTTGTCCTTCTATTGACTTATTAAAATGTGCTCCTAAATGATTTTTGACTGCCCCAAATAAGACTTATCTTTTAAAGCCAAGGATCCTAAGGTTTTCAGATCTGCTGCTGCTGCTGGGAGGTTGTAGAGTGCTATTTCACGTGGAACTGCCCATCATCTCTTTTTTCCAAACTTTCCATTTTGAGATAATCATAGATTCACATACAGTTACAATAACTAATACAGAGAGATGCTGTTTATACTTTATCCAGTTTTTCCTAGTGGGAATATCTGAAAAAACCATAATACCTACAGTATTACAACCAGGATATTCACACTGATAGAATGGAGATACAGAAAATTTCTACCACTACAAGGATTCCTCATATTGTCCATTATAGCTGCATTCTCTTGTCTTCCCTCCGCCACTGTGTTTTTAAGGATTGGCAACCACTTATCTGTTCTTCACTTCTACAGTTTTGTCATTTGAAAAATGTTACATGAATGGAATTAGTGTGTAACCTTTTGGAACTGACCTTTTTCACTTACTGTTGTTTTTATCAAGATAGTTCTTTTTTATTGCTGAGAAGGATGCCATGATATGAAAGTACCACATTTTTTTTTTTTTTTAAACCATTACCTGTTGAAGGACATCTGTGTTCCTTCTTTCTTTCCCTCCTTTCCTTTGTTTTTTTGCTTTACTGGAAAGTGAACCCAGCAGGGCCTTATGCACTCTACCACTGAACTACATCCCTGGCCCTTTCTTTATATTTTATTTCGAGACAGACTTGCTGAGCTGCTGAGGTTGGCCTTTAACTTGAGATCCTTGTGTCAGGCCTCTAACTTGCTGGGATTATAAGAGTGTGCCACTGCACCTGGCCTGGGTCATTTCTAATTTTTGGCTATTATGAATAAGACTGTTATAAAAATTTGTGTATGGGTCTTTATGTGCACACAAGTCTTCCTTTCTCTGGGATAAATGTCAGGAGGACATTTGCTTTGTTTTATGGTTGTTGCATGTTCAATTTTTAAAAAAATTGTCAAATTCTTTCTAAATGTTCCCATACTATTTTTTATTCCCATTAGCAGTTCATAGCAGCATATGAATTTCAGTATCAGTTTCTCTGCATCCTTACCAACACTTGATATTGTCACTAATTTTAATCATCTTGATACATGTGTAGTGATGTCTCATTGTAGTTTTAATTTGTGTATTCCATATGACTAATGATGTCTTCAGTAAAATATATTTTCTTGTTATTGTGCATTTTCTAATAGGATTGTATGTATTTATTGTTGCATTTTGGGAGTTTGGATTGGTTTGGTTTGGTACTAGGGATTAAACCTAGGGCGTTGCTCAGGCTAGCTATGTACTTTCTCACTGAATTATACCCCCATTCCTGAGTTTTGAGTGTTCTTTACTTATTCTAGTCTTTTGTCAGATATGTGGTTTGCTAGTATTTTCACCCACTCTATATTATGAATTTTCAGTCTTGTGCAGAAAAGATTTTGATATTAATGAGGTGGAATTTAACAATTTATCTTATTATGTTCTGTGGTTTTTGATTTCACATCAGAGAACCCTGCCTTGCTTTAGATCTTGAAGATTTTCTACCACAAATTAGAACATTCCTAATCTGAAAATCTGAAATCCTCCATAATCCAAAACTTTTTGAGTATTGACAACTGGAACATTCTATACTTGACTTCATGTGACAGGTCACAGTTAAAACACAAGAGCATTAAAAATGTATAAAATTACCTTCAAGCTATGCATATAAGGAATGTAAAAGAATTTCATGTTTGGACTTGAGTCCTATCCCCCACGATATCTTATTATACATATACAAATTTTCCAAAATCCAAAAAGATTCACAGTCTGAAACACTTCTGGTCGCAAGCACTTTAAATAAATGATACTCAACCTGTATGTTTTTTCTAAAGTATTATAATTAATTTTTGTATGACATGTAAAGCTTATTAGATGAAAGTTAATTTTTTCTCCATGCATCTCCAGTTGCTCAGCACTGTTTATTGAAATGGTAATCTTTCTTCTTAATTGCTTTTGTACCTTTGTAAAGAATCAATTAGATTATTTGTGTGGTTCTCTTTTAGGGTTCTCCATTCTGTTCTTTGGGTCTATGTGTCTAACCACTGAATCTTGGTTACTGTAGTTTTATAATTTTTTGAAATCAGACTGATTCCTCCAACATTTTTATTGTTCAAAATCACTTTACTTATTTTAGTTCCATGTAAATTGGCTTTTTATATAAATTTTAGAATAATCTTGTCTAAGCTCCAAAAATCTTGTTGGGATTTTGATAAGAACTATATTAAACCTATATGTCAGTTTGGGGAGATATTTGGGACTTTATAATATCTTTATTTTTTATTTTTATGTGGTATTGAGGATCGAACCTAGCGCCCTGTGCTACGGCTTGAGCCACACCCTGAGTTCCTGGGATATTTTTTCATAACTTGAGTTTTCTAATTCATGAACAGATTGTTTTTCCATTTATCTAGATTTCTAAAAATTTCTTTCATCAGTATGATATAGTTTTTAGCATATAAGACCCGTACGTGTTTTTTTAGATTTTACCTAAATGTATTTTTTTTTTAGTTATACATGATGGTAAAATGTATTTTGGCAGAATATACATAAATAAAGTATAACTTACTCTATTAGAGTTCCCACTGTTTTTTTTTTTTTTTGGGGGGGGTACTAGGGATTGAACTCAGGGGCACTCGACCACCCAGCCACATCCCCAGCCCTATTTGTACTTTATTTAGAGACAGTGTCTCACTGAATTGCTTAGCGCCTTGCTTTTGCTGAGGCTGGCTTTGAACTGTGATCCTCCTGCCTCAGCCTCCTGAGCCACTGAGATTACAGGTGTACGCCACCGTGCCTTGGCTAGGTTCTCACTCTTGTGCTCGTGCTCGATATAGAGCTACCCTGGTTGTGTATACAAATATAAGGCTAGGAAAGTTATGACCAATTAATTCTACTGTCTTTCCTATTCCCCTCCCCCTTCCCTTCCCTTCCCTTCGTTACACTTTGTCTAGTGCAATCTGTTTCTACTATTTTCTTCCCCAACCTCTCTTGTTTTGAGTTAGCATCCACAAGTCAGAAAGTACATTTGGCCTTTGGTGTTTTGGGTTTGGCTTATTTCACTTAGCATGATAATCTCTAGTTCCATTCATTTGCCAGCAAATGCCATAATTTCATTTTTCTTTATGTCTGAGTAATAGTCCATTGTGTATATATACCATATTTTCTTCATCCATTCATCCGTTGAAGGACACCTATGTTGTTTTCCATAGCTTGGCTGTTGTGAGTTGAGCTGCTATAAACATGGATGTGGCCGCATCACTGCACTATGCTGTTTTTAAGTCTTTGGGGTATAGACTGAGGAGTGGGATAACTGGGTCAGATGGTGGTTCCATTCCAAGTTTTCTAAGGAATCTCCACACTGCTTTCCATAGAGGTTGCACTAATTTGCAGTTCCACCAACAAACTATAATACCTTTCTCCCCATATCCTCATCAACATTTATTGTTACTTGTATTCTTTTTTAATATACTTGTATTCTTTTTTAAATACTTATTTAGCTGTAGATGAACACATAGTATCTTTATGTATTTTTATGTGGTGCTGAGGATTGAACCCAGTGCCTCACACATGGGAGGCAAGCATTTTACCACTGAGCTACAGCCTCAGCCCCAGTTACTTGTATTCTTTATAACTGCCATTCTGACTGTAGTGAGATGGAATATCAATGTAGTTTTAATTTGCATTTCTCTGATTGCTAGAGATGTTGAAAATTTTTTTCGTATTTTTTAAAAATATTTTTCTTTTAGTTGTAGAAGGATACAATGACTATATTTTACTTGTTTTTATGTGGTGCTGAAGATTGAACCCGATGCCTTACATGCTAGGTGAGCGCTCTACTACTGAGCCACAACTATTTGTATTTCTTCTTCTCTGAAGTGCCTGTTCAGTTCCTTTGCCACTTTTTGATTGGGTCATTTATTTTTCTGATAAGTTTTCTGAGTACTTTTTTGGCAGTTAGTGCCTTCTGAGGTACTGGTGGTGAAGATTTTCTCTGTACATGTTCTTTGCTGTAAAGAGGCTTTTTAGTTTGATATCATCCCATTTATTGATTCTTGATTTTATCTTTTGCACTTTAGGAGTCTTGTTGAAGAAGTCAGTTCCTAAACTGACGTGTTTGAGAGTTGGGCCTACTTTTTTTTTTCCTAGTAAATGCAGGATCTCTGGTCTAATGTCTAGGTCTTTGATTCACTTAGAGTTTAGTTTTGTGCAGGGAGAGACATAGGGGTTCAATTTTATTCTATTACATATGAATTTCCAGTTTTTCCAGCACCATTTGTTGAAGATGCTATCTTTTCTCCAATGTACGTTTGTGGTGCCTTTGTTTAGGATGAGATAACTGTATTTTTGTGATTGTGTACTTTTTTTTTTTTATTAAATCAGTTGAGGATTCCACCTCTTGGGTCCCCTTCTTCCTCCGGGAGAAGTCTTTTCTGCTGTCCTTTAATAAACTTCTAATTTCTACTCTGAAAAAAATCAGTTGAAATTAGTAGTATTTGAATTTTGGTCTCCATGTGTTGTTAGTATAAAAAAATACAAAAATATTTTTGGTCTATTTATCTTGTATCCTGCAACTTTGCTTTATTTTCCTATTAGTTGTAGGAGGCTTTTGTAGATTTACTATTTCCTACATTTATGAACAGCAATAACTTGTTTCTCTGATTTGTGTGCTTTTATTTCTTTCTTCTACCTTATTACACTGTTAGAACTTCCAGCATTATGTTAAATAAGAGTGGTTAAAGCAAATATTCTTACCTTGCTCCCTGTCTTAAGTTGAAAGCACCCAGTTAAATATGGAAAACACTGTTAAATACGGTAGCTATATATTATTTTGTTGATTTTTTTAAAATCAAATTGAGGAAGTTTCCTTTTATTACCATTTTTTTTTCTGAGTTTTTCATTATGAATGGGTGTTTTAGTTTATCAAGTGATTTTTCTTCAACAATTGATGTGATCGTGTGATTTTTCTTCTTTGGCCTGGTAGTGCAGTCTATTATATTGATTGATTTTCAGATATTGAACTAGCATTTCATTCCTGGAAATCATCCCTCTTGGTCATAGTGTATAATTCTTTTATGTATTACTGAATATGTAAAATAATTTCATATGTTTTTAGTTGCTAAAAACATATGAAATTATTTTACATATTCAGTTAGCAACTAAAAACAGAGCAGGGAGGAAGAGCATGAGAAAAAGATTAACATTAAACAGGGACGAGAGGTGGGAGGGAAAGGGAGAGAGAAGGGAAATTGCATGGAAATGGAAGGAGACCCTCATTGTTATACAAAATTACATATAAGAGGATGTGAGGGGAAAGGGAAAAAAATCAAGGGAGAGAAATGAATTACAGTAGATGGGGTAGAGAGAGAAGATGGGAGGGGAGGGGAGGGGGGATAGTAGAGGACAGGAAAGATAGCAGAATACAACAGTCACTAGTATCGCAATATGTAAAAACGTGGATGTGTAACCGATGTGATTCTGCAATCTGTATATGGGGTAAAAATGGGAGTTCATAACCCACTTGAATCAAATGTATGAAATATGATATGTCAAGAGCTTTGTAATGTTTTGAACAACCAATAAAAAAAAGAACTTAAAAAAATAATTTCATATGTTTGCTCATACTTTAATGAAGGATTTTTGTGTGTATATTCATAAGTGATATTAGTCTGTTGTTTTTTTCTTTTGTGTTCTCTTGTTCTAGTTTTACTATCAGGGTCATATTTATTTAAAATAAATTGGAAATGTTTTTTCTTCTTTTTTTTCTGGAAGAGATTGTGCAGAATTGATTCTAACTTTCTTTAAACATTGGATAGAATTCTCCAATGAAAGCATATAGGATTAGAGGGTTATTTTTTGGAAGTTTTAATATTATTTTAAACTCAGTTTCCTGTATACCTATGGGGCTATTAAAAGTATGCACTTCATATTGGTTGAGTTGTAGTCGTTTGTATTTTTGAAGATGTAGCACATTTTTATTTAACTTGTCAAATTTATATATGTAGAGTTGTTCATGGTGTTCTGTTATTATCTTTTGGATGCCTGCAGTGACTTACCTTGTTTCATTCTTGATATTGGTAATTGTCTTCTCTATTCCCTGTCTCTCTTATTCTCTGTGTGTGTGTGTGTGTGTGTGTGTGTGTAATTTTTATTAATCTCATTGCTCTCTTAAAGAACCAATACTTGTCTAGGGGTGTAGCTTAGTGGATAGATGCTTGCCTAGCATGCACATGGCTCTAGGTTCAATCTCCAGCACTGTTCCCCTCCCCAGCAAAAAAGGAGTAAATTAAATAAATAAGTAAAATAAAGAATTGGCTCTTTGTTTTAGTGAGTTTTCTCTAGTTTTTGTTTCTAATTTCATTTATTTCTGCTTGTATCTTTATTACTTCCGTCCTTTACTTGGTTTAGATTTATTTTGCTTTTTCTTTCTCCCTAAATTCTTCAGTAGAGCTCAGATTATCGGAAAAAAAATTCACTTTTCTAATATATGCACTTAGTATAATAAACTTTCTTCTCAATACTTTTTTAACAGTGTTCCACAGATTTTAGTATGTTGTGTTTTATTATTTATTTTTTTGATGTAGAGTCTCACTGTATTGCCTAGGCTTATCCTCAACTTGTGGTCCTCTATTCTGAGTGGCTGGGATTACAGCCACATGACACTGTGCTTGACTTGGTGTATTATATTTTAATTTTCACTCAGTTCAATGTATTTTTTATGTTCTTTGAGACTTTCTCTTTGACCCATGGATTATTTATAAGTTATTGTTTAGTTTCCAACTGTTTGAATATTTCCTGTTAATTTTCTGTTATTGATTTTAATTTGATTACATTATCACAGGAGAACATGTTCTGATTGAGTTCGATTTTTTAAAAATTTTAACGTCCTATTTTGGTATATAGTCCATGGTCAGGTAGAACAAATCTGTATTCCTTTTGTTGGGTTAGAGTGCTCTATACCCAGTGTTGGGTTTAATCTTAGAACCTGCAGTTACTCTGTCCTTAAAGATTTTCTGTCCAGTTTTTCTCTTGATGGTTAAGAGAGGGGTGTTGAAATCTCCAACAATAATTATGGATTTATCTTTTACCTTTCAATTTGATCAGTTTTTGCAGCTTTGTTGTTTGATGCATTTAGGATTAGTTGGCCATCTTGGTGCATTGACTTTTGTTATTATATAATGCCCCTCTGTCTCTAGTGGTTTTCTGAGGTAAATGAAATGCTCTCTGTTCAGGAAGGAAAGGACTAGAACTGGAGAATTTGGATATTAAGTAGGAAACTTTAAAGACAGTATAAATCAGATAATTATTTTGTCCTTTATTGATTTTATTTCTCTTACAGAATTTACATAAGCACTTAAAATAAGAAATTTTGAAGGTATGACCAAAATTTTTTATTTCATTTTACATTATAAAAGTAATGTATGTTTGAGGAAACAAACTTTTACAATTTGAAATTTGAAATCATCCATGCAGATTATGTACCTTATTGTCCAGACTACTGAACCACATCTCTCATCAGTCATACTCTCAAGAAGCAGTCTTCTAGAACCTATTCCGTGGTGTACACAAAAATATTGCTAGGCATTCCATAACTTGCCTTTTAAGCATATGAACACATCATGGACATTATTCCATGAGCTTTGTAACATGCTTTAAAAAGAGAGACAAAGAGTATTCCATAATACAGATAGACATATCCAGGTTACTTAACCTTTCCTTTAACTATAGATATTTATGAAATCTCCAGCATGTTGTTATAATTGAAGCAACAGTAAAGTTTTTGTACATAATATCCTAACATACTTCTGTTTCCATAAGATAGAGTCTTAGACCTGAAATTACTGTGTCAAAGATGACTCAGAGAGAGGCAGAGATGATGCATAACATAACAAAAACAAAAATGGAATATAATTCCAAATCAAAGTATGTGAAGTTCTTTTGCATAATTAGTAAGCTAGCCTTTTCTTTCATTGATATTTCTTCCTTTATTAACATCTTTTGCTTTTTAATTTTCTTTAGATTCTTTTTTTGCTTTTTTCCTGTTTTTAAAAGGCATTTTTTTTAATTCTATTTTTTATCTGTCTTTTCCCCTCCCTTCCCCTCCCCTTCCCTCCTTCTCTCTCTTTATTCCTTTATTCCCCACCTCCCTCCTTCCCTTCTTTCCTTCTCTCCCTCCCTCCCTTTCTCCCTTCCTCCCTCCCGGGTATTGAACTCAGGGACACTCAACCACTGAGCCACACACATCACACATACCCAGCCCAGCCGGGTCCCCCCCACCCTTTTGGTATTTTTTTAGAGATAAGGTCTCACTGAATTGCTTAGGGCCTTGCTAAGTTGTAAGGTTGACTTTGAACTGGAGATCTTTCAGCCGCAGCCTCCCAAGTTTTTGGGATTATAGGCATGCACCACTGTGCCCGGCTATTTTTTGTTTTTAAAGTCATCTTTTACTAAAGTGTACCAAGCATAAGAAAAATATACAAATGATAAATGTGAAGCATGGTGAATTATAAGCAAGTGGACATTCACATGGCCATTACCCATGTAAAGAAATAGAACATAACATACTCCTCCACAACCCCCTCATGCTTACTGCCATTCACCTCATTCCCTCACATCCCAAGGTAAGCATTAACTGACTTTTAACAAACTAGATTAAGTTTCTAAAAATGAACTATAATGTATATAAATGGAGCCATATAGTATGTTTTCTGTTTGTGTCTGGCTTCTTCAGCTGTGTATTTTGCTTGGGATATTTGTCTATATTGTAACAGCAATATTTTGTTGATTTTTTTTGCTGTATCATGATATTGTTTTATTAATATGTCACAGTCTATATAGTCTATTCTAATGCACACTTGTTTTTTTCCCCTAGTTTTCAGCTGTTACAAATAGTGATACTAAGGATATTCTTGTACAGTCTTTTGGTGCACATAAGTATGTATTTTTCTTGAGTGTATGTTGTATTATAGGGTGTGTACTTATGCTCAGATTTCCAAAGTGGGGGTGAATTTATACTCCCATCATCAGTATATGAGAGTTCCAGTTACTGCACATCCTTTTAATTGTTTGCTATGGTCAGTTTGTTTCATCTCATCTCAACCAGTTTTGCAATGATGTATAAGTAGTTAATTATGGTTTTAATTTGCATTTCCCTAATACTAATGGGGCTGAACACCTTTTCTTTGATGTTTTGGTTATTTGGATACCCTCTTGTGAAGTGTCTGTTCAGATCTTTTGCTCATTTTTTTTGAGATTGTCTTTTAAAAATTGATTTATGTTATTAATATATTCTGAATATGTAAAAGTATTGTATTAAGTATCTTGTTCTTGTGATTTTCTTTTCACATTTTTAATCTAATATCTTTTTTATAGACAGTAGTTTCTAGTTTAATGTCCAGTTTGTAATTTTAAATTTTAAAGAATTTAAAAGAATTTAAAAATTTTAAAAGAACTTTTGATTATGCCAAAGTTTTGAAAAATAGTAGTCCCCCTTTATATGCAGTTTTGTTTTCCATATTTGTGGTTATCAGTAATTAATTGGGGTCTGAGAATATTACATGGAAAATTTAAGAATTGAACTGTTTATAAGTTTTAAATTGCATGCAGTTCTAAGCAGCATGATGAAATCTCAACATTGTCTTGCTCCATCCTGCCTACTATGTGAATCATTCCTTTGTCCAGCATATTCATGTTGTATATGCTGTCTGCTCTACCTACTGACTAGTTACTTGGTATCTCTCTCAGTTATTAGATCTACTGTGGTGGTATATCACAGTGCTGTGTTCAAATTAACCTGATAAAGTAGTCTAACATTAATACATCACAATGCGTCTGTCATTTACCTTATTTCATCTCATCACACAGGCAGTGTATCACCTCCCATCTTCTTAAGATGAAGGGCAAATATACAGTATAATAAAATGTTTTGAGAATTCTCATTCACATAACTTTCATTGTAGTATATTATAATCACTATATTTTATTATTAATTGTGAATTTCTTAGTTGGCCTAATTTATAAAGTAAACATATAGTTAAGTCTGTGTGGGAAAGAATAGGATTCAGTAGTCTCTGTAGTTTCAGGCATCCACTGGGGATCTTAGAATGAATCCCCCATGAAGAAGGGAGGACTTTTGTACTCTCCTTGAACTTCAAAGTCTTCCATTTAAAAATATAAACTCTTAATTACATTTAATAAATTAACTTCTATACCTTTTAAAACAAATTTTACAGATTAGAATTTTCTTTTTTTTGGTGCTGGGGATTGAACTCAGGGCCTTGCATATGCTAGGTAAATGCTCTACCACTGAGCTATATCCTTAGTTCAGTAACTAATTAAATTTTTTTTTTTTTTTAAAGAGAGAGAGAGAGAATTTTTAAATATTTGTTTTTCAGTTTTCGGTGGACACAGCATCTTTATTTATTTTTATGTGGTGCTGAGGATCGAACCCAGCACTCCATGCATGCCAGGTGAGCGCGTTACCGCTTGAGCCACATCCCCAGCCCCACTGATTTAAATTTTATCAAACACATATTCAGTAGTAATGATCCTGCTTGATTTTTTTTCTCCATTTATGTATTTATAATTATATTTAATTATACTGTAGTTTTTCTTATGCTTCATCTGCCATCCATTTTTGGGAAGCACCCTTCTTAATAAAGAATAGTTTAAAAAATGTGTTATAATCTCTTTTCTAAGATGTTATTTAGGATTTTAAAAACGGTTCTCATTGGATGAGATTAACCTGTAATTTTCTTGTTTAGAGGTGTTCTTGTTTTGCAATAACCATCTTTGCACATTCTTTTTTGTATTTTGAAGTATGTGATATGCTTTTTATTTTTTCTTTGAGTATTGGAAAAGTTTTCCAAGTCCTTCATTTTCTTTTTATTATTGGTAAGTTTTCTCTTTCCCTTTGTTACATATCTTTTGTTTTTTATCTGTTGGATTGCCATTTATCACAGTTATTTATCTTAATTCTAAATGTATTAGTAAATAATGGGAAATAGTTTACCATAAAAGCTCAATGTTTTTATTTTTAATTTTTAATTTTCGATCATTCCTTATTTTTTTTAAACAAGTGAGGTTGTTATTTTGTGTTGTGTTTTCTCAGTGAATTAGCCTGATTTTTTTAACACTTATTTTTAAATTTTGTTTATTTTCTAGGGGGATTATTGTTTTCATTTACTTTTTTAGCTTTTAATTTTGTTCCATTTCTAAACTGTCAGCTATTTTTGCCTTTTTTCCTTTTCTTGGCTATTAAGGGTAATCAAATCAAATTACAACCTTTAGAGTTGCAACTTTTTCTTTGGGTAGACTACCATATATTTTGATTAAATTTATATATCTGTTTAAGGTATTTTATTATGTCCTGTAATTTTCCCTTGACCTGGTCATAATTGAGGAGGGATGTTATATATTTCTTTACATTAAAATATAATTTTTCATCACATTTTATATAATCACATGTGCATAAATAAATAAAGCATATTATATTCAAGTGTGTGGACATCTTTTAATTCTAAGAGTTATGCCTGCTTTTTATTTATTTTTCTTGGTTGTTCAAAACATTACAATGCTCTTGACATATCATATTTCATACATTTGATTCAAGTGGGTTATGAACTCCCATTTTTACCACGTGTACATATTGCAGAATCACATTGGTTACACATCCACGTTTATACATATTGCCATACTAGTGTCTGTTGTATTTTGCTGCCTTTCCTACCCCCTTCCTATCCCCTCTCCCCTCCCCTCCTCTCCCATCTTCTCTCTCTACCCCATCTACTGAAATTCATTTCTCTCTCTTGTTTTTTCCCCCCTTTCCCCTTACCACCTCTTATATGTAATTTTGTATAACAATGTGGGTCTCCTTCCATTTCCATGCAATTCCCCTTCTCTCTTCTATTCCCTCCCACCTCTTGTCCCTGTTTAATGGTAATCTTCTCATGCTCTTCCTTCCTGCTCTGTTTTGAGTTGCCCTCTTTATATCAAAGAAGACATTCAGCATTTGTTTTTTAGGGATTGGCTAGCTTCACTTAGCATAATTGGCTCTAATGCCATCCATTTCCCTGCAAATGCCATGATTTTGTTATTTTTTAGTGCTGAGTAATATTTCATTGTGTATAAATGCCACATTTTTTTTTTTATCCATTCATCTATTGAAGGGCATCTAGGTTGGTTCCATAGTCTAGCTATTGTGAATTTGCTGCTATGAACATCGATGTAGCTGTATCCCTATAGTACGCTCTTTTTAGGTCTTTGGGGAATAGTCCGAGAAGGGCAATAGCTGGGTCGAATGGTGGTTCCATTCTCAGCTTTCCAAGGAATCTCCATACTGCTTTCCAGATTGGCTGCATCATTTGCAGTCCCACCAGCAATGTATAAGTGTACCCTTTTCCCCACATCCTCGCCAGCACTTGTTGTTGTTTGACTTCATAATGGCTGCCATTCTTATTGGAGTGAGATGGTATCCTAGCGTGGTTTTAATTTGCATTTCTCTGATTGCTAGTGATGGTGAGCATTTTTTCGCGTATGTATACCCTTCTCTGAGAAGTGTCTGTTCAGGTCCTTGGCCCATTTGTTGATTGGGTTATTTGTTTTCTTATTGCTTAATTTTTTGAGTTCTTTGTATACTCTGGATATTAGGGCTCTATCTGAAGTGTGAGGAGTAAAGATTTGTTCCCAGGAATTAGGCTCTCTATTTACCTCTCTTATTGTTTCTTTTGCTGAGAAAAAACTTTTTAGTTTGAGTGTGTCCCATTTGTTGATTCTTGATTTTAACTCTTGTGCTATAGGTGTCCTATTAAGGAATTTGGAGCCCGACCCCAGGAGATGGAGATTAGAGCCAACTTTTTCTTCTATCAGACACAGAGTTTCTGGTTTGATACCTAGCTCCTTGATCCATTTTGAGTTAACTTTTGTGCATGGCGAGAGAAAGGGATTCAGTTTCATTTTGTTGCATATGGATTTCCAGTTTTCCCAGCACCATTTGTTGAAGATGCTATCCTTCCTCCATTGCATGCTTTTAGCTCCTTTATCAAATATAAGATAGTTGTAATTTTGTGGATTGTTTTCTGTGTCCTCTATTCTGTACCATTGGTCCACCCGCCTGTTTTGGTACCAGTACCATGCTGTTTTTGTTACTATTGCTCTGTAGTATAGTTTGAAGTCTGGTATCGCTATACCGCCTGATTCACACTTCCTGCTTAGCATTGTTTTTGCTATTCTGGGTCTTTTATTTTTCCATATGAATTTCATGATTGCTTTCTCTATTTCTACAAGAAATGCCGTTGGGATTTTGATTGGCATTGCATTAAACCTATAGAGAACTTTTGGTAATATCGCCATTTTGATGATGTTAGTTCTGCCTATCCATGAACAGGGTATATTTTTCCATCTTCTAAGATCTTCTTCTATTTCTCTCTTTAGGGTTCTGTAGTTTTCATTGTATAAGTCTTTCACCTCTTTTGTTAGGTTGATTCCCAAGTATTTTATTTTTTTTGA
>NW_025999998.1:6334789-6345110 GCF_001458135.2 Marmota marmota marmota | reverse complement strand
TTTTCTATTTCCTGAAATAGCTTGAAAAGTATTGCTATTAGTTCCTCTTTAAAGGTTTTGTAAAACTCTGCTGTATACCCATCTGGTCCTGGGCTTTTCTTAGTTGGTAGTCTTTTGATGGTTTCTTCTGTTTCCTCAATTGATATTGGTCTCTTTAGGTTGTCTATATCCTCCTGACTCAATCTGGGCATATCATATGACTTAAGAAATTTATCGATGCCTTCACTATCTTCTATTTTATTGGAGTATAAGGATTCAAAATAATTTCTGATTATCTTCTGTATTTCTGAAGTGTCTGTTGTGATATTGCCTTTTTCATCCCGTATGCTAGTAATTTGAGTTCTCTCTCTTTTTCTCTTCGTTAGCATGGTTAAGGGTCTGTCGATTTTATTTATTTTTTCGAAGAACCAACTTTTAGTTTTGTCAATTTTTTCAATAGTTTCTTTTGTTTCAATTTCATTGATTTCAGCTCTGATTTTAATTATTTCTTGCCTTCTGCTACATTTGCTGTTGTTTTGCTCTTCTTTTTCTAGGGTTTTGAGATGAAGTGTGAGATCGTTTATTTGTTGTTTTTTTTCTTTTTTTGAGGAATGAACTCCAGGCAATTAATTTCCCTGTTAAAACTGCTTTCATTGTGTCCCATAGATTCCGATATGTTGTTTCTGTATTTTCATTTATCTCTAAGAATTTTTTGATTTCCTCCTTTATGTCTTCTGTAACCCATTGAACATTCAGTAACATGTTGTTCTTTTTTCAAGTGATGTAGGATTTTTCCTTCCTTCTTTTATCGTTGATTTCCAGTTTCATTCTACTATGATCAGATAAGATGCATGGTATTATCTCCACACCTTTATAATTTCTAAGGGTTGCCCTATGGCATAATATATGGTCTATTTTTGAAAAGCATCCTTGTGCTGCTGAGGAAAAAGTATTTCCGCTTGATGATGGTTGATATATTCTATATATGTCGGTTAAGTCTAGGTTATTAGTTGTGTTATTGAGTTCTATAGTTTCTTTATTCAACTTTTGTTTGGAAGATCTGTCCAATGGTGAGAGATGTGTGTTGAAGTCACCCATAATTATTGTGTTGTGGTCTATTTGACTCTTGAAGTTGAGGAGAGTTTGTTTTATGAACGTAGCAGCACCATTATTTGGTGCATAAATATTGAAAATTGTTATGTCTTGTTGGTGAATGTTTCCCTTTAACAGTATATAGTGTCCTTCCTTGTTGCTTTTGATTAACTTAGGCTTGAAGTTGATTTTATTCGATATGAGGATGGCCACCTCTGCTTGCTTCCGAGGACCGTGTGAGTGGTAAGATTTTTCCCAACCTTTCACCTTCAGCCTGTGTATGTCTTTTCCAATCAGATGAGTCTCCTGAAGGCAGCATATTGTTGGATCTGTTTTTTTAATCCAGGTTCCCAGCCTATGTTGCTTTATTGGTGAGTTTAAGCCATTAACGTTTAGGGTTACTATTGATATATGGTTTGTACTTTCAGTTATGTTTGATTATTAATTTATTTATTTTTAATTTGGTTTGTTTTTCCCTCTTTGATTAGTTTTTTTTTTTTTCCCAACCCTCGCTTTACTGAGGTACTTCTGACTGTTGGTTTTGGTTGTTGTTTTTCATTTCCTCTTCGTGTAGTGTTTTGCCCAGGATGCTTTGCAGTGCTGGTTTTCTGGCTTCGAATTCTTTTAACTTTTGTTTATCATGAAAGATTTTTATTTCGTTGTTGAACCTGAAGCTTAATTTTGCTGGATACAAAATTCTTGGTTGGCACCCATTATCTTTCAGTGTTTGAAATACGTTATTCCAGGATCTTCTTGCTTTCAGCGTCTGTGATGAAAAATCAGCTGTTAATCTAATTGGTTTACCCCTGGATGTAATCTGCCTCCTTTCTCTTGTAGCTTTTAATATTCTGTCTTTGTTATGTATATTGGATATCTTCATAACAATGTGTCTTGGAGTTGGTCTGCTGTGGTTTTGTATGCTCAGCATCCTGTATGCATCTAGGATTTGGATATCCGTTCTCTTTTTCATGTCTGGAAAGTTTTCTAAGATTATTTCATTGAACAGAATGCTCATTCCTTTTGTTTGGACCTCTATACCTTCCTTTATCCCGATGACTCTTAAGTTTGTTTTTTTTTATGTTATCCCATATCTCTTGGATATTTTGTTCGTGGTTTCTTACCAGCCTTTCTGAGTTGGCTAGACTCTTTTTGAGATGATATATTTTGTCTTAATTGTCTGACGTTCTGACTTCTACTTGATCTACTCTACTAATGATACTCTCATTTAAGTTTTTAATTTGGTTTATAGTTTCCTTCATTTTTGGGATTATTGTTTGATTTTTTTTTTATAATCTCTATCTCCTGGTAGAGTTGATTATTTGCTTCTTGAATCTGTTTATGTAATTCGTTTTCAATGTGTTCTTTCATTGTTTGCATTTGCTGTCTAATGACCTCTTTAAGATTCCATTCCATCTGAGTAACGTATTCCTTGAGTTCTTTATCTGACCATTTTTCTGATGCCTTTAGGATCTCCTGTAGATTTAGGCTGTCTTGCATTGTTTGCACTCCTTTTCTTCCTTGGTTTTTCATGATGCTCATGTTACTTCCGGCTCTGTTTGACTGCTGAGTTACTGTTTACCCCTATATATTTATTTTGGTTTTGTATAGCTCCGGGGTCTCTCCTTTGTGATGGGAGACTATGTCCAGAGTTCTTGAGTTTTATTGTACTTTAAAGCAGATTCATTCGTTTCATAAAATGCGTATGGATTCTGATGGTGTATAGTGATCTGTGGTTTGGTCTTGGGACTTTATGTTTAGGTTGGGTGATGTGACGGTGTAGGGGTTGGTATATCTTGGCAACCTTGGAAGATTTCTCTACTGCAGGGGGATATTAACAGGAGAATAGTCTGGAGTATTTGGGGGTAGCTAGGGACTTGGGAGCACTATAGATCGCCTCGGAACATTTACCTATATACATTTAGTAAATTACACATAAATGGAGTCGTAATGCTTGGGAGGAAAGGTATGAGAAGTGGAAGGAAGAAGTCACTAAAGAGAATTAGAGAAAGGAGAAAATAGGTAGAATACAAGAAAAGGGGAAAAAGGAAATTGAAAAGAAAAAAAAAGGATAAATTCTTTCTTAAAGTTCGATTAACTTCTCTTCCAGTAGGTGGAGTTGTGCCCACCAGGCCAAGCTTCTCTCATTACGCAGGAAACAATCCCTTTGAGGCGGCTCTTCCTCCCCCACTGGGCGGCTCTCCAATCCTGGTCGCCCAGGGCCTTTCCTGGTCCTCAGCTACCTCCCCGTTTTTCCTGCTAGCCAGGCCCCATTTACCGGTGGCATTCTCCACAGAACTAGCTACACACTGGGCCTGCTGCTCCCTGGGTGCCCTATTTTCTTGAACGACTAGGTACTCTCTCTGTTTGCCATTCACAGGGCTGGGTACCGTCAGCTTATTTTACCTGCTTCCCTCTGGTAGCCACACCCCCGGGACGTGGTGAAAGTGGCCTCGGTTGTCAGCGCTGGTGGGAGTAGTAGCTGGGGTTCAGGCGCCCCTCCTGACTCTCTTGGGTCCGACAATCACGCTTACGGAGAACTGGGGAGGGGCCCTTGAGATTTCCCTGCTCTGTGGAGAGGGGGGGCCAAGGGTCACACACCTTCAGTCGCCCGCGTCGGAGCTATCCCATCTCCCGAACTCTGGTGACGTCAGTTCTCTGCCATGGTGGACTCCGTTATCTCTTCCGGGGTGTCTGATTGGAAGGGTGAGTCCGGTCGGTCTCTCCCAGGTCCCACCTCAGCTCTGGGCCCGCTGGCCTATGGAGGCTCGGTTGGCATCACCTCAAAGGATTCACAAAAGAACCTGAGCAGACAGCATTCAGTCAGTCTGAAGTCTCTCTTTGCCGGCGCAGCTGGGGAATCACAGGATTGATCTCTCCGCACCCGCCGCCATGTTGAAATCCCTGATTTTTATTTTTTTATTTTTTAAAATTTTTTTAGTTGTAATTAGACACAATACCTTCATTTTATTTATTTATTTATTTATTTATATGTGGTGCTGAAGCTCAAACCCAGCTCCCTGCTTGTGCTAGGCCAGTGCTTTACCGTTGAGCCACAACCCCAGTCCCTTCCTTGTGCCTGCTTTTTTAAAAATAGAATATTCTATGGAAACTAAGGAAATAATTTCTGGTTTAACTATATAGCATAGTTCAGTTACTTTCAATTTTTGTCATGCTACTTTCTTTAGTTGTTGATGGACCTTTATTTTATTTTATTTATATGTAGTGTTGAGAATCAAACTCAGTGCCTCACACTTGCTAGGCAAGTGCTATACCACTGAGCCACAACCCCAGCCCCATTGTTATTGCTACTTCTACCACAATTTATTATGCATACAAATGTATGTAAAACTGAAGCCAAACTTTCATGAACAGCATCCATAGTATGGACAGTTACTCCATAATGTAGTAGTACCTCCTTTTTCATGGAGCATATGTTCCAAGACCCTCAGTAGATGCCTGAAACTCTGGATAGTATTGTACCCTGTGTTTACTATGATTTTTCTATACATAAGCACTTATGATGATAGGCTTTTCTTTAACATATCCAGATTGCCACCATCAGCACACATTGGTAGTCCCAGCTACTCAGGAGGCTATGGTGGGAGTATCATTTGCGTTTACAATTTAGAGACCCATCTGAGCAACATAGATAGACTCCATTTCAAAAAAAAAAAAAAAAAAAAAAGGCTGGGTGCAATGGCACATGCCCATAATCCCAGTGGCTCAAGGGGCTGAGACAGGAAGATTGCAAGTTCAAAGCCAGCCTCTGCCGCAGTCTGGCTGGGCACAAAATAACCGAGCCACCACACCGCCTTGTAGATTCAAACAGCAACTCTTTATTCCCGACTCTCACCGGCTCTACACGCACGTTCTGGGAAAATTCACACACTCCACTGGGCTCTGCATACCAAATACTCTCGGAATCCCGCGAGAACTCAACGGGAACTCAAGGAGCGGGCACCTGAGGCATCAGGATACGCCCTATTCCCAGAAGGATCCACCTTAAACCTGGAACTGCCCTATTCCCAGCAGGATCGACCCTAAACCCAGATCCACCCTGGTCCTTGAGCAGGGTCACCTTTCTCAAACATTCATGCAATGTCACTGCAAATGACATGGGTCCAAGGCAAGCCCATTTCCACAACGGAGAGTCCTCCCTCTAAGCAACATTGGGTAGGCTGACAAGGAAATTGCCATGCATCATTCCTACTTGGCTATGGCTCTCAGCAAGCCTCAGCAACTGAGCGAGGTCCTAAGCAACTCTGAGAGACTCTCATCTCTAAATATATACAAAAAAAGGGCTGGGGGTGTGGCTCAGTGGTATAGCGCCCTGGGTTCAATCCATAGTACAAAAAAACCAACCAACAAACAAAACCCAAATTGCTAGTATCATTACTCTTATGGTTTCAGGCTATTATTAAGTAAAATAAAGATAACTGGAACACAAGTACTGTGGTTTCACAATAATGGATCTTGAAAGAACAAACAAGGCTTGTCATCGGAGCAAATGCCCGTTTATTGAGGAACAGCTCTACATATTTATAGAGCCAGGGGTGGTTTGACAGTTGGCATGGGGTGCTTTTTGATTGGAGGGTAAGGATCAGGTGAGCCAGCAGGGCTAATCTGATTGGTGGGTAGGATCAGGTGAGCCAGCAGGGCTCTGATTGGTGGGTAAGGATCATGTGAGCCAGCAGGGCTCACCATTGGGCGGCTTTTCTTTGGGGATGGGGAAGTTAGTCTTTGGAGTTGGAGCTGGGGCGACTCCCAACATTCCCCCCTCTTTGTTATTAAATGAGAATGGGCGTCGACTCATTCTGGCTGCTTCCTGCTGAAATGGGGCGGTATGGAGAAAGAGGAGGGAAGTAAGGAACCCCCACAGGAGGGCAGAGAAGACCAGTATCAACAAAGGTTCCTTGCCACCACAGATTCATGATGACGTCAGTCCACTTGGCATAGGTCTCGACTGGAGGTATCATCAGTAGCCAGGAGTTGGTAATTCCTGAGGAGAAGCTGGTTAAAAGCTTGATTAGAAATTTTACCCACCTGAGTCTGAATGAACTTTATGATAGGAGGAAGGAACAGGCACAGGGAATTTTTATAGCCCAAATCTAATGGGGTCTCTTGGTCTGCAAGCTGCCTTGTTGGCCCAACGGGGGGTTAAGTGTTCAACCCTGAGCGTGGGGGTTGAGTGTTCAGCCTTGAGCGGGGGCTTGGGCTGTTTGGGCTTGAAGCAAACAGGTGATATAGAACCAGACAGAGGGTTTGAGAGGCCAGGTCATTCTGCAGCTAACTTTGTTTGGCATGCCCTGCAGGCCCTGCAGACCAGCCTGTCCTACACCTAACACCCTCAATTCCACTCTTCATTCCTAGTCCAATCTAACTCCCTCCCTTCTCTATTAAGGCTGCTCTTCAAACTTTCTCTTACCTGGGTGTACCAGCTACCATATTTCCCTTTGAGAGCAGTCAGATCTCTCCAGGTTTTATGTGAAACACCTCAACTTTAAATACTGATACTTGGAATTCTTATGAAACTGGGAGGCCCTCTGGAGCCCTGCGTAAACTTGAAGGTGGACACACTAAGTGCATGCTATCACACTTGGCGTAGATGCTCTGACTCTGTTCTGGTTCTGTCTGTAATCCAACCCCTAGCTACTGTCCCTTTATTACATTAGCACCCACACCAAGGGTGCTAATGTAATAAAGGGACACTGGTCTAACCAACGAGTCTCAGTGGTACTTACATATACACTCCAGCTGCCGTCAGAAGATGGTGACTTCTTCCCCTGGGAACTTAAAACTGAACTCAGACATGCACACACATACACATAGGAAAAGCAGAAACTCTATCAAAGCCTGTAACTAGCTCATGACACCAAAGCTTCTCATTCTTCTCTTGGCAAACGGGCAGGACCCAAAGAAGCACCTTGGTTTTTCAGAAGCAGGGCATGTGGATCACCATAACAGGGCAACCTCCACACAGGATGGAGAAGTTGAGGAAAGGAAGGATTTAGAGAGCACTTCAGACAGGGGAAGACAGAGTGACGACAGAGCAGGTGGGCTGGACCAGAGCACACCTAACGCCTCACCCAAGGAGAGCTCAGGTTGCCTCCTAGGACAGTCATGGACTCACTGAAGGTAACTCAGGTAGGGGTAGATGTAAGCAACAGGAAGAAACAACTTCACCAGGAACCCAGGCATGGGAACACTGTTGGAGAGTGGTGATGGGAACACCAGCGTGTGCACATGCCCAAACTGTACGCGCCAACTATGTGCAGGGTCCTGCACACCAGTTACACTTCAATGAAACTGGGAGGGTAAACAAAACACACATGTTTCTCCTTAGGCCCAGAAGGCAACTGGTAAAGTGCTCTCTTATGATCAACAGGGGTCACCATGCTCTGGACACCTAAGTGGTTTGTTAGAAGGACAACACACAACGATCCCACTACTGGCCAGATTCAAGCAAGTGTGGGGGGGTGTCTGGCTGGAGGGGGCCCTTAGGGTCACCTGCCTTGAATCTTCAGACATAGGGCGAAGAGAGGACCCAAGAGGGGCCAGAAATGAGGGGGAGCATTGACAAGAGTACTTAATGACAGATGACGATCGTTGGCTTTTCTGATGAAGGTGTAGGAGTGCCGGGCTTAAGCCTGGAAATGTGAATCCACAGGGTAAGTTGGTTATTAGACAGCTTGAGTTTGGCCACCAAGGGAGTGCACATAGTCACCTGAGCAGGACCCTCCCAGTTTGGTTTTAGAGGGGGCTTTTCCCCCGGTGGGCAATAGTAAACAAGTTGACCAGGTATTAAGGAGGTAGGGTTTTGAGAGAGACTGGGGTCAGGAAGGAGCCAGGCTTGATAGCGGCAGAGTTCAGAGCATAGATGAAAGAGGAGGGGCAGGGCATAGGTTTTGGAGATGGGTAGGGGTTCTGTAGGCAGTCCGGGAGGAATGAGGGGACGGCCATACATGACTTCAAAAGGTGAGAGATTAGAAGGCTTTTTTGGCAGGGCCCTAATGCGCAATAAAGCCAAGGGGAGCACCTTTACCCAGTCTAGGCTTAATTCCATGGTGAGCTTGGTGAGGGTCTCTTTAAGGGACCAATTGGTCCTTTCAACCTTTCTGGAAGCCTGGGGGCGGTAAGGGCATGGAAATGCCAAGGGAGTGATAGCGTGTGAGCCAGTCCCAGAGTTATCTGTGAGGTGAATTCTGGGCCATTGTCTGATTGGATAGAAGTGGGCATCCCGAAACGGGGGATTATGTGAGTAAGCAATAGATCAACTACCATAGAGGCCCGTTTATTGGAAGTGGGAAAGGCTTCAACCCATCCTGAAAAAGTATCTACCAATACAAGAAGATATTTTATGTATTTTTACTCAGGTCCTATTGGTGAAATCAATCTGCCAGTCTGCAGCTGGGGTATGACCACGGGCCTGATGAGAAGGGAAAGATTTAGGTTTTAATGGAGTATTGGTATTGGTTCTCTGTATTGGTTTTCTGGCAGGTCTGACAAGCAGAAGTGATCTGTGGTAGGAGGGTCTTATCGCGTGGGAAAGGGTGAAAAAGGAGTGAAGGAAAGTAGTAAGACTCTGTGGACTAGAATGGAATAGAGAGTGAAGAAACTGGAAGAGTTGCTGGGGATCTTTGGGTCAATCCCTGGTGGTAACAAGTAGCAGAGAGGAGGTAAAGCTCTGTAGGGCGGCTGATCGAGCCGCTTGATTGGCCTTGGAATTCCCCATAGTAGTAAGGGAGGAGTCAGTTTGGTGGGCCTTGCAATGGATTATTCCCAGTTGGGAAGGCAGCCTGGAGACTCGTAGTAGGCCAGAAATAAGTGTGGAATTAAGGACTGCCATCCCTCTGGTGGTCAATAGCTCCCTTTCATCCAAATGGCTGCATGGGAGATCGGTATATAGGGAGAGGGTTTTTCCCTCTGCTAGCTCGCATGCCCTTGTGGCAGCTATGAGTTCAGCTTGGTGATAGGAAATGGTGGTAGGGCAGGGTAAAATAGTCATGGGCCGCTGCTAGGGCTCTGAGGCATGGGGGTCAGCCCTTGACAGTGGGGTCGAGCTGTTTGGATAGGTAGGACACTGGTGCAAATGTGGGACCATATTCCTAACCCAGAACACCCAGACTTTGTTCCTGTTTTTCATGTACATAGAGGGTGAAGGGTCAGGAGAGGTCAGGGAGATGCAGGGTGGGTGCCCAGAGGAGGGCCTTTTTAAAGGGCTTTCCTACCGCTGAGTAGGGGTTCATCTTGGGGGCCCTTGACCAGATTCCAGGCCCTGAAGTACCCAGCCAAACCCAAGAAGGAGAGTCATCTTTGGTCTTTGGTTTAGGTATAGACACAATAAGCTGTTTTCTGTCTACTATAATGGCCTTTTTCCCTTGAGAGATAGAGAACCCTAGATACATGCTATTTGGGCCTTTTGTGGAGAGGCCTGATATCCCTTTAAGGCCAAGAAATTAAGTAGGAAAACTCTGTCATCTGTTGAGCGCCCTTTGGACGGCTAGAAGAATTTGTTTGCAAGAGGTGCAGAGAGCAGGATTGGATCGGAGCAAGAAGAAAGCCTGGAAGAGATCCCTTAGAATGGAGGGATCCAGGGACCCAAAAAGGGGCCATCTGCTTTGGTTGTCTAAGGGATAGTGGGCCAGGCCTGGGTGCTATATTTGATCCAAGAGGCATTGTAGGGGAGAGTCAGCTGGCAGAGAGGACACATTACCCATGTAAGGAGGAGGGAAGAGGACACAGAGAAGGAGGAAACTGATTTATTGGCAAAAGGGGCGTCCCCACTAGAGCCAAAAAATCAGGAGTGCCTAAGTGGCAGGTTCGAACTGCAGAGATTGGTCGTCACCGAATCCTGACAGTTGAAGCTCTCGTCCTGGACAGAGCCGGAGCCATTGGAGACTTTGGCCAAGGCTTTTCAGGACCCCTCCTGGAGAGGCCGGATACTCCCAGGGCCGGAAAGAGGGGAGAGGAAGGGGAGGGTAAGTGTCTCTCTAGTGGCCGAGTAGTCGACCAGCAGAGAGGACACATTACCCATGTAAGGAGGAAACTGATCATGTAAGCCAGCAGGGCTCTGATTGGTGAGTAAGGATCATGTGAGCCAGCAGGGCTCACCATTGGATGGCTCTTCTTGGGGGATGGGGAAGTTAGTCTTTGGAGCCAGGGCGATTCCCAACAGATCTGATAACTGAGAGGTCTGCTAATTGACTAACTAGTGGGTTGCTGAGGCTTTTTTTTTTTTTTTTTTTTTTAA
>NW_025999998.1:6318193-6334016 GCF_001458135.2 Marmota marmota marmota | reverse complement strand
CTTTTTTTTTTTTTTTTTTTAGTGCTGGGGATTGGACTCAGGGGCACTCAACAACTGAGCCACATCTCCAGCCTTATTTTGTATTTTATTTAGAGACAGGGGTCTCACTGAGTTGCTTAGTTGCTGAGGCTGGCTTTGAACTCAAGATTCTCCTGTTTCAGCCTCCTGAATCGCTGGGATTACAGGTGTGTGCCACTGTGCCTGGCTTGGTGGGTTGTATATATGGTTTGGATATGCTAGAGAAAAGGATGATTCATATCATATCTCTTACAGAACAGAAGGGTATGTTATGAGTCTTCATTGAGCTACTTGGAATGACATACAGTTTGAAACTAATGAATTGTTTATTTCTGGAAATTTCCATTTAATATTTTCAGACTGTGGGTAACTATGGGTTGAACAAACTGCGGAAAGTAAAACTGTAGATAGGAGGTAGTTACTGTAGTCCATTCTGTTCTAATTATGTTACAAAGAAATATTGATTGGGCCTCATTAAATTGACTGCCAGATCCTTCATTGGGTCACTGCCTGTAGTTAAAAAGTTGCCATGAGTTTCTAGCAAAAGAGCTTGGCTTTGGGTGATTCAACAGAGTAGAGGCAAACAACTGTGATGGTGTGGTGTTGAGCACAGACTTTGGAGAAAGAGAGGCTTGGGCTCAAATCCTGGCTCAGCCACTCACTGGTCATTTGACCAAGTTAGACAGTTGACAATCTTGGTGTCACTCAACCTTCTGTAAAATGGGAATGACACTTGTCTCAGGGTCATGAGGATGAAATGACAGAATGTAATGTGTTAAGTAAGTGTTCTATACACAGCAGCTGTTATTAACTATTTTTATTTGTTTCAGGATTTTCTTTTTCTTTTTTTTTTTTTTTAAAGAGAGTGAGAGAGGGAGAGAGAGAGAATTTTAATATTTATTTTTTAGTTATTCGCAGACACAACATCTTTGTTTTGTATGTGGTGCTAAGGATTGAACCCGGGCCGCACGCATGCCAGGCGAGTGTGCTACCACTTGAGCCACATCCCCAGCCCCTGTTTCAGGATTTTAGTGGAGTTTCTTTTGACTTTTAGCCCAGTGTTCTTTATACAGATTGCAGAACCTACTATGACAGGAGTTATGGGACAGGGTTAAGTTACAGACCAGGTAAATGAGAATTGTTTAGTTAATCTCGTCACCCTTTGGGATCAATTTAGAGGACTGCTGGAATCTCTCCACCATACTGCTTGTTGATTACAGAAGTGGGAACTGTCTAAAAGTGCTAAGCTGTTCCAGTACCTTCCATGGCAGAAGAGTTGGTCTTCCTGTTCTTGTCCATGGGCAGGTTACGGCTAAAGGGTTTGTGTAAGAGAAGCTTCAGGGAAGGCCAGGGGACATATTCTCTTCCTTCACTCATCACTCCCCTTCTTCCATAATTTCACATTTAAAATCTGTTCTCATTTCTTTGCACTCTTCTTTCCTTCCACTCTTTCAAGAATGACTAGCTTTTACAAACAATCTGTTCATAAAATGAATTAAAGCAAATTCAAACATAAAAATATAAGCTTTTAGTATAAAATTTATATACCATCCTATCATCCTATCAAGAGAAATCCATTAACATTTTTCCCAGTCTTTTTTATACATTTAAAAGTAGGTGCCAGTTATACTGTATGTTCAAGTACCTTTTATATATATTTTAGTTGTAGATAGACACAATATCTTTATTTTATTTATTTATTTTTATGTGGTATTGAGGATCGAATCCAGTGCCTCACGCATGCGAGGCAAGTGCTCTATCACTGAGCCACAACCTCAGTCCCCAAGCACCTTTTTAATCTAATAAAAACTGAACTGGTTAGATGATTATGGGTCAGAAAGGGATAGGAAGGGAGAAGGGACACTTTTTTTTGGCGGGAGTGCCAGAGAGAAACTGTGAACTCTTTCTATCTGTGAGACTGAAGAGTGGCCCATAATTTTAATCTCCCCTCTCAGAATCTGGAAGAATTGAAGTCAAAACCCTTGCTTGCTTTCTGCCATTTCTCTTATTTGATTTGTCCTCGTGAGGTCAAATAAAGGACTTTTATGGGTTTTATGCAGTTGAAATTAATATCCCATTACATTGCTGGTATAGAGTTGCTGATTTTTGTGGAATGTGAAGGCTGAGTTGTTTCTAACAGTTCTGCTAACCATATATACTACTTAGTGCTTTTCCCACTGCTTCAGGTTCCTCAACTCATCCACTCACACAGCTCTTGAGGAAAGCTTGCGTATGGTGCTGGAAATAACCTGTTGTCTACTATAGTACCAGGGTCAGATGATGTGTCCTAAAATGAGGCCAATCTTTCTCTTTTCCCCACAGATTTTGAAGCCAGCTTCATAAGGCTACTGGACAAAATAACTAATGGTTCTCGAATTGAAATAAACCAAACAGGTGAGCTCCTTTTCTGTCCATTCCTGAAAGGACCTATATATATATTACCTAAACATTCCTCTGTTTCTCACTCTTTTTAAAAATATTTTTATTAGTTGTTGATGGATCTTTATTTTTTAAATTTATTTATGTGATGCTGAGGATCGAACCCAGTGAGTGCCTCACACATGCTAAGCAAGTGCCCTACCCCTGAGCCACAACCCCAGCCCTCTCTCTTTTTAATGGTATAAATACTATATTGTGTTTAAAACTTTACTAATCACTTTGTGTCACGCAAGTCTTCGTTAAGTTAGAATGTTTAGAGGATTTAACAAGAGGAATCTGTGAGTGAAGATTGTAATAAAAACTTATCATTCTAGATCATTAAAATAGTTCAAATAGACCCAGTTTCCTGTATTTGATAAAAATTCCCAGAGGTGTATGTGAAATCTGTCAACTTAAGGGGCATACACTTGATTTAAGGAAGGTAGAGAACTGAGAGTTTCAAATGAGCAAGCAAGCATGTTTTATACCTAACATTTACATAAATCTTTTCAAAGTCCATTTACATATATCATCATATTATTCTTAAAGTAAACTCTGAGTAGTTGTATGTGTTGAAATCTATTTTAAAATTTTGTCTTTTAAAATAAGTTTATACAAATATGTGCAAAAAAAAAAAAAAAAAATCCCTTTACCACTTTCCTCTTCCAGTCCCTTCTCCTGGCGTAGCCACAGTCACCACACTTGCTTATATGAGCACTTATGTAACCCAGACCATCAACAGGGTCATGTTCTTCACAGTTCTGCAGCTAGTATTTTTTTTTCACTTGCACAGATGTCTCATAGAACTTTCCCTACTGGCACATGCAGGTCCACCTCCATATTTCTGTGGGCTCTAGTATTGTATTCCATTTGTATGGATGGGTGATAATTTATTTAATGCTCTCTACTGATAAATACTTAGGTTGTTTCTAGCTTTTTCCCCCCTTCTTCTTTTTTTTCTATTAGAATCTTTATCTGCTTTGTGTAACGAGTCGTGGCAAATATCCTTTGACTGGCTTTGTGAATTCTGTACACATATTCCACAAAGGAATTGCTGACTTTTCATATGTTGGCTTTCTTTTTTAAAAAATTTCATTAATTTTGAAACAGAGTTTTCCTGTGTTGCCCAGGCTGGACTTGAACTTTTGGGCTCAGGTCATCTTTACTTCAGCCTCCTGAATAGCTGGGACTATAGGTGTTGGCCACCATGCCCAGTTACCACCATGTTGACTCTCTAAAGAAAGACAAGCTTGGATTCATACATGGCCTTGTACCATGTGAGATATGTTGATCTGTAGCTGCATTTACCCATACCTGGCAGAGAACAAGGTTCAGACCTGAAATGTTTAGATGCTCTTTGCCAGCTGTAATTCCCTCAGTCTTCTTGCCTTGTTTACTTTGAAATTGCTGGAGATTTTTTTCAGCAATGAAAAAATTATTGGAGATTCAGAAGGCAGATAATTTTATTCTCTAGTCATGTCCACAGTGGAGTTGGGAAAGACATTTATGTGACCCTGTTCATCCCCCATTAGAATAAAAGCCATCATCCTTGTCTCGTCAATTTCTCATTTGATTAATTTCTGGCATAAGTAGGTGGAATTGAAGGATTTTGTGGTTATATACTCTTTCTCTGGCTTCTTGATCTTAACACTGTTGAGGATAAATGACCTAGAATCATACCCTTTGAGAAGTGTTGGTCACTTTGAGAATATAATCATGATTGTGATTATTTAGATTTTTGTGTTTTATTTTATAAACTCTCAAGAGCTATTTTCCTTTATTTATTTTTGATAAATTGTGCCAAAAGACATTGCAAAAGATTTTGAGCAGTAGAAGTACTTAGTTTACCCTACTGTCCCAAATCATCTAGGGTGTTTTACAATGTTTTTCCTCTGATATCACATTTAGTAAGAAAATTGGGGATGATATAAATATATGTGAAAAAATGAGTAAAGAAAATGAAGAAGAGTATTCACCAAGAGCCATAACATAATTTTAGATAGTTCCATTTATTAGTATTAATTTAAAATTGCTGCCACTCTTGGCATTGAGTGCCACAAAGTACTTGCTTTTCTAGGCATCTTTTTTTGGTTTATGAACTGTATGAGAAATCTCATTTCAAGGGGCCTAGAGGATACTGGCTGCTGGTGTGATGATTTAAGGCTATTGTTCATGAACCTACAGTCAGCACAGTCTGAGAGTGTTCATCTAAGAGGCTAGGGTGCCTATGAGGAGCCCTCTTCTGTGCCCTGCCATGACTTTGGAAACTCAGATGGCTTAGAGAAGGGTTTAATTTATTACTATTTATTAAATTACACTCACAGTTTATTATTGTTACAGAGGCTTGTCAGTAGTGACTCAGCTTTTGGAGTGAAGTGCAGACTCTCAGGAATGGCATTTTGAACTCCCTTGGATGCCCTTGCCATGTTTTCCCCTGAGGCTTACTGCATTTGTTGTCTTGTGACACTGGTTTTGTTCCTGCTGCATCTGGCTGTTTTTTTTTCCTCTGGTTTAAGGAACGACCTTATATTATCAACCTGGCCTCCTATATGGTGGATCCTTGGAACATGACTGTAGTGTCCTTCGTGGCATTGGCTATTATCTGGAGGGTCTTCTCTGCCTGGCACCATTTATGAAGCACCCATTAAAAATAGTACTGCGAGGAGTGACCAATGACCAAGTTGACCCTTCGGTGAGTATCGAGGTCAAACCATGGTGTGATTTTTCTTTTGTTTCTCATTATTACTCAATTACTAAGAAAAAAGTTTCTCATAAGCACACTTCTATTTTTGAGTGGTTTTTTTTTGTTGTTGTTGTTATTTATCTGAGATTTAGTGGTTAATTTACTCCAGGAGGCAGATGAACCAAAACTTGTGATCATCACATTCAGGATGATTACTAACATTCATCAAGGTGCCTTTCATTGTTATGTCTAGGAATCTTCAAAACAGATGCTTGATGTCTCATAGTGTTTGACATGAAATATGCTTCTGTTGGCTGAAGTGTATGAGAGTGGAGTTTTGTAAGGTCATCTGAGAGCTGAGGCTAGAGGGCAGCAGATCAAAGTTTTAGGCAGAAAATAATCTCTTGGCATTGCCACAGCAGAGTCTTGACTTATCCAGTCTTCAACCATAAAATCAGGAACTTTCTTTATCTGAGAAATTTGCAGATTTAGAAAAAAGCATAAGGGCAGGGAAGGAATGTGTGATAGTTTGTGGATACCAGCAAACTTCTTACTAAACTCTCTAGTTTTTCTGCATTTGTGGGGAGAACAGTTTGATATACAATTGAAACCTTCGTTTTGATCAGTACAGCTCTCTTAATGCCAGTGTGCTCAGAGGGAAAAGTTGCTGCTTTTGGATACTTAACTGTCCAGAGAAGGTGTTAAAGCTGATGACCAAGAGGCCTGACAGTTGTCTTCACTGTTACAGACATAGACCACAGTCTTGAATGGGCAGTTTCTAAGGCCAACTCTGAAGTGTGTGCAGCATTCCTAACTGGAAAAGACCAGTTAGTGGTGTATTGAGCTCCAAATTGGAGGCTGGTATCCACCAGAATACCTTCTAGTATCTGGGTTAATGTGTTCTTAGGCAATGGAAGACTTATTTCTCAATCCTTGAGAATTCAGCTGTGTAAACTCTTTTTCTAGCATGCTAAATACAGTGTACAGTGCAAGATCTGAAATTCTTACCTGTAAATGAATGTTATATAAACTGATAAGAATTTTAATTTAAGTGATTGCTTTTCAAGAAGCATTTTGAGAAGATTTTCAAGAAGAAAATCTGCATTTTTAAAAAGATGCTAGGAAATGGGCCCTTTTGTTCAAAGTGTGAGAGGAGGCATCTATATTTTGAGATGTAAGGAGGCAAAGTGTGTCAGATTATGGGGAAAGGTTCTAAAGTATACTTGGGACTTTAATGCTGTATATCCCAATTTTGTACTCCTTTTCTATAATTACTATTTTTAAAAGCTGTTCTCAGTGTAGTTGATAACTTCCCCAGAAATGATACTTAATTCTTTTACGCAGCATATTAAAAACAAATCTATTTTCATATATGACAGGACTGTCTCCTTTTGCCAGCAGCACGACTAAATGATGGTGGTTGATATACTTGGCTTAGCCCAGGTTAAAATAAATACTCCTAATCCTAGGTAAGGAGTAACTTCTTCAGCCTGTCTCCATTTACTCACGTCATGCAAGTATGAATACCATGAGTGACTCTGCTGTCAGGGAGCTCTCATTCTCATGGGGTAGACACCTGTGCGCATGGCTAGGGAGATGAAAAGACTGAATCCCCTTGGTCCCTGATAGAGGTACAAGCAAAGTGCTGATCGTCAGTACCTTAGTCCATTTTGCATTGCTGTAACATAATATCTAGACTGGATAATTTATAAAGAACAGAGGTTTATTTCTTACATTTCTGTAGGCTGGGAAGTCCAAGAACATGGTGCTGGCTTCTGGTGAGGGCCTTTGTCTTGCATCATAAAGTGGTGTAGGCATCAGATGGCAACACAGAAAAATTGGGCTAAATGTATCCTTTTCTCACAAGCCCACTTCTGTGATAATATCCTTAGTCCATTTGCTAAGTGGTGTCCTCATGACTTAATCAACTTTTTTTCTTTCTTTTTTTAATTGGTCTCAGGCATTTTATTATAGCAATAGAAAACAGGAAGACAGGATTGCGTATCTTTAGGTCTTCCTTGGTCCTACCTCTTAACACGTTAAATATGGCTTTTTGGAGGATAATCCTGGATGTTGAGTGAACAGTGAATTGGAGAAGTGATAGACTAGCTTGGGCTTTATAAAGCTGGAAGTAGAAAATAAGGAGAAGGGCATGATGGCAAGAGTGACTTCATGACTTGACAACTACTTGGAGATGGACTGAGAGGAATGGCCAAAAGTAACTTTATAATTTTTTTTGCTCTGATTGACTTTAAGGATAATGTTTAGATAGTGTTTGACACAGTAAGGGGAAATTGTGGTAGGATAATGGATGATGTGTTTGATTTTGTTACCGTACTCTGAGCTTTTGGCAGCATAACCACATGGGGATGTCCGTATGGCAGTTAGAAACCACTGTCTAGAAATTCAAAGCAGGTCCTCAGGATCTTACCTACTGAGATAAATCTGGTCAGTGAGATTGACCAGCTATGATTGAACACTAGTAGCATTTTAGCTGAATTGGTCCTATAGCTGTCTTTGCTTTGGCCTATATAATGTGATGATGGCAGTGGTGTGTGTGTGTGTGTTGGTGGAGGGGAGTAAGAGAGAGAGAATGAATTTGTTGTTCATGTCAAAATCCCAGCTTTTGCATGAGTAGGGCAGTGCAGGAGCAGTGGAAGGCTGTTCCTGCATGATGGCCATCAGTTGGAGCTATGTGGCAGCTGCCCTCTGGTAAGACATGAGCTTTCCAGCTGGACACAATTCTCAGTTGACCTCCTTATTCATTTCAGTTTCCTTATTAGACTTTGTGAGTCATATAGTTTTTTTTTTGTTTGTTTGTTTGTTTATTGTTTTTTGCCCTGTGGAACAAGGAACTGAGAATAGAAGAGTGAGGGGAAGTGAGTGTTTAAGATATGAGAGAGAAAAAGGTAGCTGGAAATAGAAAAGAAATTTGGAGAAACCAAGCAGCAGTCAAATTGTAAGTAGCTGGGAATGATCCAGAGTTACTGTTTGCAGGAGTCAGGTTAAGATTGAGCAGTGAGGTTTGGTAGTGAGAATTGTTGTTGACCTCTGAAAAAGGTACCCTGAGTTTACCATTTAGGTCAGACCCTTGCCTTTTCTCTCTGACCATAGAGGGACAGCTCAGTTTCCCTGAAGCAGAGCTTGCAGGCCTTATTCTGCTTTAGCTAGAACAGGCAGAGCTGGAGAAGATAATAGAGTGTTCAGGCTAGCTTCTTATTTCATACTGAAGAAACTAAAGCTTCAGAGATTTAGGGAAGTATGCCAGATTTCACAGCTAGTTAGAGGCAGATTGAGGCTTAAGCCCTCTTTAGCTTTCCAACCCTTGTCTCACAATACCAAGTGTGTCTGGTGGAGAGTGATTAGGAGACAGGACAGTACTTGAAATTACACTTGTGCTTCTGGCTGACTTTGGAAATAAATTTATTTGACTTTGTCTTTTGTAACTTAGGGTATAAGTAGAATGAGCCAGAAAGGATGCTCTACTTTCTTACCTTTTTTCCCCAGGAGAGGTGGTGGCTGCCTAGTTTCAGAGTAACCTGTATCCTAGCATTTACCAAGTCTTTAAGATTTGGCTTTGTCCTTTCCCCAGCCACCCTTAATTCTATCCTAGACAGACTCTTCTGGGTTCTGGCAATCTCATATGAGTATATAGTCATGTGCCACATAATAGTGTTTCCATCAATGACAGACTACGTGTATGCCAGTGGTCCCATAAGATGTCACCTATTGACATCGTAGCTGTCGAAATGTTACATCTAGCTGAGTGTGGTGGTGCATACCTGTAAGCCTAGAGGCTCAGATGGAGGCAGGAAAATCACAAGTTCAAAGCCAGCTTCAGTAACTTAACGAGGCTCTAAGCAGCTTAGGGAGACCCTGTCTCTAAATAGAATGCAAAAAAGGACTGTGGATATGGGTTAGTGGTTAAGTGCCCCTGGGATTAATCCCTGATAAAAAACAAAAACAAAACCAAAATACCCCACAAATGTCCTTATGTCATAGTGCAAAGCTTCTGTCACATGTGATGCTAGTGTAAACAAGCCTACTGTGCTGCCAGTTATATGAAAATATAGTATATATAGTTATGTACAGGACATAATACTTTTTTCTGGGGATTGGGGATTGGGGATTGAACCCAAGGGACAGGTTATTACTGAATTAGATTCCTAACCCTTTTAATTTTTTATTTTGAGACACTGATCTACTGAGTTCCTGAGGTCTCACTAAATTGCCTAGACTGGCCTTGAATTTGGGATCCTCCTGCCTCAGCCTGGGATTACAGATGTAAACCACTGTGCTCATCCAGTTCATAGTACTTGATAAAAATAAATGTTATTGGTATATGTATTTACTCTATTATAGTTTTCTTGTTATTTTAGAGTTTATTCCTTCTACTTATGAAAAAGCTAATTGTAAAACAACCCCACGAAGGCCCCTTCAGAAGGGAATTCCAGAAGAAGGCATTGTTCTCAGAGGAGGTGACAACTCCATGCATGTTATTGCTCCTGAAAACCTTCCTGTGGGACAAGATTTGGAGGTAGAAGATAGCGATATTGATGATCTTGATCCTGCATAGACCTAAGCTGATGTGTTTGTGCCCTAGGGTTTTTTTTTTTTTTTCTTTTTCTTGTACCAGGGATTAAACCCAGGGGTGCTTAACGACTGAGCCACATCCCCAGCCCTTTTTAATATTTCATTTTGAGACAGCATCTTGCTAAGCTACTCAGGGACTCATCAAGTTGCTGAGGCTGTCTTTGAACTTGTGATCCTCCTGCCTCAGCCTGCTGAGCTGCTGGGATTACAGGTGTGTGCCACTGCACCCAGACTGTGTTTTAGTTTTGAACAAAAAAGTTTAAACAAAAAATAAAAATGACAGATTTAAAAATCAACCATACCGTATAGCCTAGGAGTGTACTTGTCTGCACCATCTAGATTTATATATGCACACTTAGCTGGAGGGGTGGTGTGCATCTGTAATCCCAGCCGCTTGGAGGCTGAAATGGGAGGATTGAGCAACTGGGCAACTTAGCAACACCCCCATCTCCAAAAAAAAAGTAGGTAAGAACACTCTGTGATGTTTGCACAGGGACAAAATTACCTAATGACATGTTTCTCAGAAAATATCCCTATTGTTAAGTGATGCATGACTGAATTACGTTTTGGGGTATGTTTAGCTTTAATATTTAATTAAAATAAGCTAATCTTTAATAGGTTTTCCTTGTCACTGCCCCTGCCACACCTGATCCATTCTGAACACATTCCCAGGCTTTACAGGTTATTTCTACTTCTGGTTAATTTTCTAATACCCAGATATTTAGTTAGAGCCTATCTTCTGCTATAAAGCCTCCTTGGAGATCATTCTGTCAAATCAGCCTGTGAAAATTGTTAGCAGCTTGGAGACGAACCAGCATAAGGTTCTTATCTAGAGACAAGAAATTGAGATGGTTGTGATTTTTCTCATTTGTGGCTGTGCAGCTAATTAGAGGCAGAACCAAGACCAGGATTAGGGCTTTCTCCTATATCCTCTGTTTGTGCTACCTTCCCTCGCTGTCCCCTGATAGGGTCAGTCTTCTCAGGATCAAGGAGGAATACCTGTTTCTATTAGAGGTTCCCCACCTGCTGTAGTGCTGAGGATTGGACCCAGGGCCTCCTGCATGTGAGGCAAGCACTCTATCGACTGATCTATATCCCCAGCCCCTGATTCCATTAGGAACTAGTAGGGAATGATTCTCTTTCCCATCATGTTAGTAGTCTTTTTTGTTGCTGTAACCAAAATACCCTACAAGAACAACTCAGAAGAGGAAAAGTTTATTTTGGCACATTATTTTCAGAGGTTCAGTTCATGTTTGGCCAACTCTGTTGCTCTTGGCCTGAGGTGAGGCAGGATTTCATGGTAGAAGGGTGTGAGGGAAGAAAGTTAATCACCTTATGGTGGCTAGGAAGCAGAGGGTGTGCAAGGAACCAGGGACAAAATATAAAATCTCTACTGTATGCTCCCAGTGACCTATTTCCTCTAGTCATGACCCACTTGCCTATAGTTACTGCTCAGTATTTTTAATTTATCAAATGGATCAGTCCACTGATTAGGATACAGCTCTCATAATCCATTTCACCTCTGAATATCAACACAGGAACTTTTGGAGGATACCTCATAGCCAAGATATAATGCCCATGTTACAACTGAGCAACGTTTGCTTATTTTTAGATATACATAATTTGGATGCCATCCTGATATCCTATGAGAAATCCACAAATTGATAAGGAAGACCTCAGAGCTCTGAATAGGGAAGAGATAAGAATAACACTTGGCAAAAGTCTTGCCGTTAACTGTGAATGGTCTTATAATTGTAATTTGGGGTCTGTGTTGCCTCATGGGTTTTGAGACTATAATTCCCTCACTACTCTCCCCTCCCATGTAGAATCAGCACCTTCATCTGGACTCTTAGGTTAATATTGAATAGTTCATTTGGTTTGCTTTTACTCTGAGTGCCACCAGCTCTAAACATTAAAAAGATTACTGAAAGAGAATGATAGTTTCTTTCACAGTGTGTATACCTGTAAAAACGAGCAGAGATCCCAGTTTGTTTGTTCTATGAGCCCTGCAATTTCTTCATGCCTATTGCATGTAATGCTCAAGGAGACTACAAGGTAGGTGTAGGTCTCCATGTCATCAGTGAGGAAAGCAAAGCTCAGAGAAGCCCAGTGATTTGCAAAATCAGAGACTTAACTTGGATAGAGCAGTTGTAGGCCAGCATTTTCTCTCCACCAAACTGTACCACCTACCTTGTTGCTAACCCTTGCCTGTTTTTTGAACTCTTCCTATCTGCCCAAAGTTTAATTAAACTTTTTTTCCCTTCAAATACTTTATAGGTTGATGTTCTTAAGGCAACAGCTCTCCCTCTGTTGAAACAGTTTGGGATTGATGGTGAATCCTTTGAACTAAAGGTAAAAATATATTGAACTGTTGGCTATATGTATGTTATCAGTTGCTTGGAAGAGCTCTGTGACTCAGTGTGTATGTATGTCACAATTGAAGTTATCATCTTTAAGAAGTCCCAAAGGGCTCATGAACCAAACACTATAAAGTTTGAACTGAAAGGGACTTGCTAGTAATGGTAGTAGTGTCCAACAGTCATGTTGTACATTGTGGTAGGTGCTGTGGTAAACATTCTACATGTATTAACTCCTGTACTCCTCACACAGCCCTCTCCATAGCAGTTAGGAGAGCAGTAAGGATTCTGTTCCTAATGCCAGTCTGATCTCGATATAGTTTGTGTTCAGGAACCCCCAACGTGAGTGTCCCTCAGATTTTTCAGTATTTCTAAAACATAGTATAAGTGATTTAAGAATCTGTTTCCTATTTAAAGGAATTTGTGTTAGTCAGCTTTTTGTTGCTTATGACCAAAATATTCTACAAGAACAACTTAGAGGAGGAAAAGTTTATTTTAGCTCACGATTCAGAGGTTTAGCCAATGGTCGGCCAAGTCCATTGCTCTGGGCACAGTGAGGCAGAACATCATGTTGGAAGGGCACAATGCAGGGAAGCTGCCCCATTCATGGAAGCCAGGGAGCAGACAGAGGAAAGTGGGGAAGGGACCACAGTGAAGATGAACATTTCTAGGGCATGCCCCCAGTGATCCATCACTTCCAGCCACTCCCCACCTGCCTATAGTTACCACCCACTCAGGCCCTTTAAACTAGAAGGGACTGATTAGCCTACAGTGCTCATAATCTAATCATTTTACTTGTTAATATTCTTGCAGTATCTTTTTGGAGATACTGTATATCCAAACTTTAAGAGTTATATCAATCTAATGTGGTGATACTGGATATCTTAAGCTGTTTAGCATATTTATTTTTTAAAATTGATCTCTTTAAACAGGGATAATGATTTCTTTTGGGCTTAATAGATCAGGTATTTGCATAGGAGAGAAAGGGATTCTTTTTTTTTTTTTAATATTTATTTTTTATTATTTGGCGGACACAACATCTTTGTTTGTATGTGGTGCTGAGGATCGAACCCGGGCCGCACGCATGCCAGGCGAGCGCGCTGCCGCTTGAGCCACATCTCCAGCCCAAGAAAGGGATTCTTGATAGCTAAGAAATGGGATCAGCTGATGAACTGGGAAGAAAAAATAGGTCACTTTGATGAAATGACCTACCCAGGGTTGTAGATAGATGAAGCAAAGCCCACTTTGACTTGGACTTGGACATGCTGCCAACAGCACATACCCTCTTGCAGGTAACACAAGGTATTGTTGGTTTTGAAGGGATTGACATTGAATATGAAAGGACCATCTGCCTTGAGGAAGAGCTTACTGGAAAAATGAAACCTCTCTGGATTAGGTGTCAGAGTAATTCACTGCTTTGCTGCATCCTTGCTTCATCACTCTTCATCATTTTGTGCAGATTGTGCGTCGAGGAATGCCCCCTGGGGGAGGAGGTGAAGTGATTTTCTCATGTCCTGTAAAGAAGGCCCTGAAGCCTATCCAGCTCACAGATCCAGGAAAAATTAAACGTATCAGAGGAATGGCGTATCCTTTTGCTTTGAGTTTAGATTCCTTATTTTTTTTTTATTGCTTTACTAAGATAAGAATTACTAATAGCTTTACTTCTTCCAAGGATTATTTACATTTTAGGCAACAGCCTAGGGAAAGATTTTAGTTAAATCATACTTGTTAGTTGAGATACAATGTTTTATTACCTGCCTCACCATGCTAGATTGATTTGTTCAGTTTTTTTCAGTTAATGTTTAAGCATATGACCCTGGGGTATGAGGTCTTCTCCTAAGGGTTTGGTTTGAGAGTCACAGACGAACTGCAGTCCCTTCCCTCCCTCAAAGGAGCTCATCATATGATAAAGGAAACAAATGATACAACCTTATAGTTCTAATATAACTTGCAAAATGGTATATAGGAGGGTGTGTAGTGGGTTTGGGGCATTGAGAGTAGGGATTCGCCACTTTTGTCTAGAGGATTTAAGAGGGCTGGAATAATAAATAGTATCTACTATTTATGTGTTTACTGTGTGTATTTTGACAATCATTTTATGTACCTTATTTTTAAACTCAGAAGAAGAACTGAGTTTACTCACATCTTGTTTTACAGATGGGGAAACTGAGGCTTCAGAAGCTTAAGGAATTTGTTAATACCATCACAAGGCCAATAACCGCAGAGCTGGAATTTAAACTCTGGAGCCCAGGCTTTAATCCTCTTTTTCCTACAGAAAGGAGAGACCATTCGAATAGAGCCCTGAAGGACTGAGGCTTGTGAAATGGAAATAGAAAGGGGGAGTGCTTCAGACAGAGCAGTGCACCTCTTAGAGGGGAATAACAAGCAAGGCAGTGTGGCTGTGGTGTGGCTGGCAGTCAGGTGAGTCAGTGGCATTTGATGGGGAAGATGATGGGGAAGACAGGACTTCAAGACAGGTAAGAGTCAGTAAATAGCTGAAGGGCATGTTGAGGAGTTGACCTTTATTCAAAAATCAGTGACTTTCATCTGGGAAATGAATTTGTATATCAAGAGAACACCTTTGGTGATAATGTAAGAACTTTGGCTCACTGTGGACATTTTTGAAAATCAGATTTTAAAAATACCACCAAATGGCAACACTTAGAGGCAAAGGTAATGGGATTATTATTGGGCCTAAAAGAGAGGCAGTGAGGGTAGTGGCCAGAGGACAGGTAAGACGTGCTATTGAGAGGCTGTAGAGGCAGTGTGGGTATGACAGCGGGATGACCTGGTCAGTGATAGAGGAATAGGGAGTTATTGAGGATGATTTTGATGTTTCTCACTGAGACACCCAAGTAGATATGTGTGTTCTGATAGTAGCTACAAAATTTGGGGTGGAGTTGGGTGAAGGTGGGATTGAGTTTGGTTTTATACATGTTGAGTTTGTGGGTCCTTCAAGAGTACTACAGGGTGGTGAGTATAAAAGGAAATTAGAAATGTAGCTCTCTAACTTGGGCAAGGAGGGGCTAGAAAGAGTGATTTGGAGTCAGTTACCAGGTAGAATGAGAAGAGAGGAGAGTGGAACTCTGAGAGGCCACCAAAACTGGAAAGTAAAAGCAAAGTAAAGAGGAGAGTACAGCCTTTGGGAAGTCCAGGTCAGCACTGCAAAGGCCCCCGAAGAGACTGTGTTAGGGTGGGGAAAGAGCTGAGGTCTTTGGGAAGAGCTATTTCCAGAAAGTGGTGCATGCACCAAATGGTGATGTGTTGGAACTTCTCTTTTCGGAAACTTATTTACTTCATGGTACTGGAGATTGAACCCAAGAGCACTCTACCTCAGAGCTACATCCCCAGCCCTTTTTAAAAAATTTTATTGTGAGACTGGGTTTTGCTTTGTTCCCCAAGCTGGCTTCAAACTTACAATTCTTTGGCCTCAGTATGTGATTTCAGGCGTGTGCTACCATGCTCTCTTCAGAATCTTAACAGGTAAGAGAAGAGGAAAAAAGATGAGGTGGTAACTTGATGAGGAGAGAGTGTAGAATGCCCTCCCTTTTAAGAAAATGTAAAAATGTGGCATTTATACACAATGGAGTATTACTCTGCATTAAAAAATGACAAAATCATAGAATTTACAGGGAAATGGATGGCATTAGAGCAGATTATGCTAAGTGAAGCTAGCCAATCCCTAAAAAACAAATGCCAAATGTCTTCTTTGATATAAGGAGAGTAACTAAGAACAGAGTAAGGTCGAAGAGCA
>NW_025999998.1:6289151-6317348 GCF_001458135.2 Marmota marmota marmota | reverse complement strand
AGAGAGAGAGAGAGAATTTTAATATTTATTTTTTAGTTTTCGGTGGACACAACATCTTTGTTTGTATGTGGTGCTGAGGATTGAACCCGGGCCACACACATGCCAGGCGAGCGTGCTACCACTTGAGCCACATCCCCAGCCCCAAATTTTTAGTTTTTATTGAGATAGGGTGGTATCGAAGATAAGAGGAGCAGCATGGTAGGACAAGGAGAGTGACAAAAGTTGGTAAAGGTGTGCTATTCCAGTTATGTAGTAACTGAAGATAATAAACAGCAATAAGATAAGAACAGCAATAAGGGCTCAGCTTAAGTTGAAATTTTGTCATGGTGGCATCCTAGAGGGAAGAGTAGAGAAGGCAGGAAGGCTAGTACTTTCAATAATTCAGAGTGGGAATAAGATAGACCTGAATTTAGATCCGGTTCTCTTGTTTTCTTGCTGTGTGACCCTGGGCAACTTAGCTGACCTTTCTGAGCCTTATTTTCTACAACTTGAAAACGGGATGGACAGAATTCTGGTTTTATTATTAAGAATTAAATGCAATATTGTATAGGAAGTGCTTGGCAGAGTGCCTCGCAGGTTGCAAGGGCTCAATTACTTTCACCCAGGGGATGAATACACTTAATCAGGTGGGTGAGCAGTGCAGGACGACAGGTGGAAAGAGGTAGAGTGTGGACAGTTACATCATTGAAACAATTGCCAGTGTGTGACTTACTCGGTAAGGTAGCAGGACTCACTGTCCTGGAGAAGGCAGGAAGTCAAGGGATTGGAGATCTTAATAGATTTGAAGATCACGTGTAACAGAAGTAGATATGTATGCTGTGTGGAGGGGTAGGAATTATGTTTAGGGAATTCTGTTTTGATGTTTTAGTTATTAAAAGAGTTAAGATTCTAGGTGCAGACAAGAGAGTTAGGTGTTGGAGGCAAAGGAGGTGGATGAGTTGGACAGTGACTTTCCTGGAAGTAGAGGAAGAAGGTAGGCCAGGATGCCTGCTTCTCAGGGCAAGGTGTGTGCTTAATGTTTTGCATTTCTCAGGAATTTTTACTGAGAAACAGGGATGGTCTTACTTGGAGGAAAAGAGGTATGGTGTGGATTAACTTTTCAGAGGCCTTGATTAACCTGAATAAAAAGTGGTGAAGGACATGGAATAGGGTGGGCTGCATAGCCACAAGATGGAGAGAGTAATTGTTACCTAAACGATCAAACTTGTGGTGCTGCCTGAAGTTCTTTGTAAGAATCATCAAGAGCAGAGGAATAGCCAAGGATGGGGGCTCATACTTCCAGTTACCTGGGAAGCTGAGGTAGGAGATGATGAGTTCAAGGTCAGATTGGGCAACTTATCAAGATCGTATCTCAAAATAAAATAAAAAGGGCTGCTGGTATAGTTCAGTGGTAGGGCACTAGTCTACATATCCAAGGCCCTCGGTTTGTTCACTCCCCAGTGCCACAAATGGGAAAAAAGGAAAAATAAAAAAGAACAGAGGAATATATAACAGAATTTCACTGGTTTATTGTCTGTTTTTGCATGGCTGTCCTGGGAACCACCTAAGGGCCAAACCTTATGTGTGTGAGAACATGGGCAAATTGAGGAGAAATGGTTCCTGTCCTGGAAGCCCCCAACTTGATTGATAGTTAAACTGGTTGAGTGATTTCCTAAGATTGTTCAATTTTGATATTCTTGGATTCTGAGGAGCTGGAAAAAAAGGCTATAGAGAAGGTTATAAAGAAATGAAATACAGTGTGACTAGGTGTGTTTCTTTGTTTTTTGTTTTTGGGTCCCAGGGATTGAACTCAGAAGCATTTAACCACTGAGCCACATCTCTAGCCCTATTTTGTATTTTATTTAGAGACAGGGTCTCACTGAATTGCTTAGTGCCTCACTTTTGCTGATCCTCCTGCCTCTGCTTCCCAAGCTGCTGAGATAACAGGCGTGTGTCACTGTGCCTGGCTAGGTATGCATGTTTTTTAAAACCAAAAATTCCTTTTCTACTGATCCATGTCAATCACTTATAGATGGATCTTATTGATAAACACAATGTATTCTGCCATATAAAGGACTCCAAAAAGTCAAATCTTATTTACGGCCCTTGAATTGTTTTGCATTTTTCATTGTTGTCCAAAATGCTGTAGTTAAATGGCCTTGTACATGAAATGCTATACACTTTCAGGAATATTTTGAGTTTTGTTGCTTTTCCTTTTTTGAGATGTGTTTCCTTAATGTTGTATTGTGGCAGTGAACTCTGCTTGGAATCCAGTCTGTGGTCCATAACTGTGATTTCCGGCAGTGCGCTCTGTTTGTTTTGATATGGTCTTGTCATAATCCCTTAGGTTTCATGGAGGCATCATACTGGGGTGCCCCTGTGCTCTCTGTTGTGAGTATTCAAAGCCTGGCGAGTGTTCCTTTGGTGGTGGTGGTGGGATGTGGGAAGCCGCGAGGGTTTACAGAGAACATAAAAGCCGGAAGAGTTGCTGGTGCCCTGGCACCCCACTGGATGCAAATTTGTTTTTCCCTGGCTTCTCCTGTTAGTGTTCCTTGAACCTTCCCTGTTTAGAATCAAGAAAACACTTGCAAGGTCTCATGTTTGTCTCTGTCTTAAGGGAGATAAAGAATACCTAAACCATCCCCAATGTATCTCTGACTAGTAGAGGCTTTCTCTCAACTCCCCAGGAAAGTCAACACAGGACCCTTTCTCAGATTACTGTCTATGGATCAAACATTCCAGCCACTGGTCTCCGGAACTGCCCATTAACAAACACCTCAAAGGAATGTAGGTTTGAATTATCATCTTCTTTGCCAGTTTTGGAGCCTGGGAAAAAAGAACTGCTTTTGGAAAAAGCTTTAATTTTGTGGTTTGTTTACTTGTAGGGCTCGTTGGCTGTAGGACTGAGCTCGCTGTTGGTTTTGCTCACAGGAGGGCTGAGTTGGGAGAGCTGTGGTTGGGAGAGCTGTGGTTTTAACTGAGTTCCTTCCCAATGCATCTTTTTTCTCTTGCATTCTGTAGAATGATGACCAACCAGCCAGGGCCTGGGAGGATGCTGGTTTAATTCCTGTCAATACTGTGAATAGACAGTAGTTACCTTTTATTGAATGCCACCCACTGTGGATCTCCCTCTGCCTGATGTGAGGCAAGAGAGAAAGGAACACTGTTTTAGTTTTATCGTGTTGTCCCAGAGCTCATGATTTGGTACATAAAAATTAAATGAAGTAGCTTATAGATGAATTGGGAATGAATTGGAATTTGTGGAGTAATCTTTTTTCCTTTCCTTGATTGTAGGGAAGGCACTTGAGAAAGTGTTCGTGTTCGTCTCTTTTCACTTAAAAAACACACCCTTCTTATCATCCTGGTTTCTATATTTTTGGAGGGGTAAGAGGAAGATTTTTTTGGAAGTCAGATCTGTTTAATATTGAGCAAGTGTCTTAGTTCTGTTTCTTAAGGTGAGCCCTAGAACTAGGCATCATGGCCCTTGCCATAGGGTTGCTGTGAGCATAAAATAAGGTGATATGGGGCTAGGACTGTAGCTCAGTGGCAGAGCGCTTGCCTAGCACGTGTGAGGCACTGGGTTTGATCCTCAGCACCACATAAAAATAAACAAATAAAATAAAGGCATGCTGTCCATCTACAACTATAAAAAAAATAATAAAAAAAAAAGACGTTGGGAGCCATGAGTGCTGTGGATTATGTATTAGGATACATCATCAGTCCTGGGGAGGGTAGGTAGGTTTAAGCCTTCAGGGTGGCACCCACTCAGTCCAAAGGGTATGAGACTTGGGACAATTTGTCTAAACTGTCTGCGGTTAGAAGTATGTTCTGGACAGGAGCAGAGGTGATGTAACTGGACTGTGTGTGTATTGAAAAATCCTTCTTTGCTCTTTCCTCATTTCAGGTTTGTCCTTTTTGTCTAGTCAAATATTTATTGGGTATTTCTGGGTACAAAAGTAGTGTATTGGAGAGTTGTCAGGGATACAGAATCAAAGTTCCTGCCTTATGGAATATGTGGTCTTTCTGAAGAACAAGAGCAAGATGTGTGCATGTGAAAGGAGAGGAGGTACATGGTGAGTTCAGGGGAAAAACACAGGTGGGTGCGGACTGGAGGGTTATAGGAGAGAGAGAGGGAGGGAAGGAGAGAGGACTCTGGACTGGAAAATGGTAGAAGGCAGTTCACACTGAAGAATTTGGACAGTTTGAATGTGTGTATGGGGGGTTGTAGGGAGTGATAGTGCAAAGCTGGGGATGAACATACTGAGCAGATTGAAAAGTCTTACAAAGGACACTGAAGAGTCAGGAATCACTTGGAGACTCACCAGCCTAAGGGAGATTGCTCTGTTAGTAAAATGTTCAGGATGAATCAGATGTTGGTGGTGGGGGATGTAAACGCCAGGTCAGGTTCCTTGTATAGCATTTTGTTTTTACAGTTCAAATGAAAATTAAATGTGTTATTGACAGTAATTCTTGAACAGCTAGGCTGGAATGGCACCTTGCTTTTTGTGCTGGACTTTCCATGTGGTTCATATCAGGGTGGGAAGGTGACATTATTTTTCAGTTTCTTTAGTCCTACATATACAGTCAGCTTTTGACCATATATTGCACCTGAAAGTGCTTAATACTTTTGACATGTGGGGTTGGGAAGAACCAGTCTCTGTAATAAAGTCTGATTTTAGCTAACAGTTTTCACATCCTCAAGCACCAGCCTTTTACTTGCTTTAGTAATATCTTCCTCCTTTCTTTTCGGGGTGCCTCCTTTGGGAAGTGCTAGGGATCAGTATTTTTGACCATAACATAGCAGATGGAGGAGCCTGTATCGTACACAAATGGAATAATTAGTTCTTAAATAATAGAAACAATAGGATCTGTAAGTTTGAAAAAAACAGTACTCATCTAGCTCTTTGATTAAACATTTTTTGCTTTCCTTGTCAGCATATAGGAGGTGGGTTGGAATTGGCCCTAGTGTGCCTCAGAGTGGTGTCTGTCCTGACCTTAGGTTCTTAAGAGAAAGACTTCTTGCTTACAGAAGTGGGAATGGATAGAGAATAGAAAAGTGTTCTCAGGTGTTGAGCTTGAAGAGAACCTGGCCCATAACTTGCAGAGAGGCAATTGTCTTCACTCCTAGAGTTTAGCCATTTCTAGATAGAGGGGTGTGAATAGAAAATAGGGTGAGGGCAGGGATGGAAGAGCTCATGTTTTATATTTTCCAGTCTCTGAATTTATGTTTTTATTTAAAAAAAATATGTATATATATATTATATAAGTTGTTGATAGATATTTTTTAATCTTTTATTGATTTATTTTTTTTCAAATACACACAGGAGTGGAATGCATTGCAATTTTTATTACACATATAGAGCACAATTTTTCATTTCTGTATATAAAGTTTGTTCATGCCAATTTATGCTTTATACATGTACTTTTTTGCATTACAATTCTTAATACACATATATACCATAATTTTTCATATCTCTGTATATAGAATATGTTGACACCCAATTCGTGTCTTCATACATGTACTTTGGATAATGATGTCCATCACATTCTACCATCCTTGCTAATCCCCTGCTCCCTCCTTTTCCCTCCCACCCCTCTTCCCTATATTCATCTATTCCTCCCATGTTCCCCCTCCCTACCCCACTATGAGTCAGCCTCCTTATATCAGAGAAAACATTCAGCATTTGTTTTTTTGGGATTGGCTAACTTCACTTAGCATTATCTTCTCCAATGTCATCCCCCATTTACCTGCAAATGCCATGATTTTGTTCTTTTTTAATGCTGAGTAAAATTCTATTGTATATATATATGCCACATTTTTTTTTAATCCATTTATCCACTGAAGGACATCTAAATTGGCTCCACACTTTAGCTGTTGTGAATTGTGCTGCTATAAACATTGATGTGGCTGTGTCCCTATAGTATGCTGTTTTTAAGTCCTTTGGGTATGATAGACCTTTATTTTACTTATTTTTTTTTTTTTAAAGAGAGAGAGAGAATAAGAATTTTTCAATATTTATTTATTTTTAGTTCTCAGCAGATACAACATCTTTATTTTATTTTTATGTGGTGCTGAGAATTGAACCTAGCGCCCCGCGCATGCCAAGCAAGCACGCTACCGCTTGAGCCACTGAGTATTGAACACAGTGCCTCATGCATGCAAGGCAAACGCTTTACCACTGAGCTACAGCCCCAGCCCTGAATTTATGTTTTTTAATTTTGACCAATTAAGCCTTTTATAATTATAATGAAAAAAATTGAGTTATGGTACTATAAAGTTAAACAATGAAACACAGTTGGAAAACTATGTTACAACTGTATGTTATTACAGTTCCAAAACACTTTATCAGCTTTAGAACTGACTTTCTTCTATCCTGGAACCCAAGGAACATGACACCCTTAACTCCAGATTGCAGGTACTCTGTACGTGTATCACCTCAGATGGCAAACAGGATCGTGGATTCTGCAAGGGGCATCCTCAACAAGTTCATACCTGATATCTATATTTACACAGATCACATGAAAGGAGTCAACTCTGGGAAGTAAGTGTCTTCATTTTGGAATCTACTTTTGTAACTACCTTTGGTAGCTACATGTCTCTTCTGGGTAAAGTTAAAACTGCCAGCTCTGAGGTTGGGTAGCAGGGGAAGAATTATTTCAGAATTAATTTCCTTCTAACTTATTGCTTCTATCACCAGTAGGCACTTCTGAGTCACTGTCACTTGGAAAACATCCCAGTGACCAGGGCTAGGAGCTTAGGGTCTAGTTCTTAACTGTTGGGGATTAAACCTATCTATTAATAAAAAGTGATTTGGGCTTTAATTCCATCTACACTCTAGCCCAACAAAAATTTAAAATGAACAGATTCTTACACCCTGAACAAATAACAGTACAGGGGGAAAAAATTCTCTGTCATTTACCTGCAAGTCAGCTTCTTTCTCCATTTGTAATAACAACACACCTAGATCCAGAGAAAGTTGTTATTGCAGATTTGAATTGAGTTTACTTAAAGCCTTTGGTAAAAATTAAAAAAACTAAATATAAACTGAAATTTTAAAAAATAGAAAAAAACTTGAAGATGTCTGCCGAAAACTAAAAAATAAATATTTAAAAAAAAAAAAATGGGGCTGGGGATGTGGCTCAAGCGGTAGTGCGCTCGCCTGGCATGCGTGCGGCCCGGGTTCGATCCTTAGCACCACATAAAACAAAGATGTCTGCCGAAAACTAAAAAATAAATATTTAAAAAAAAAGAAAGAAAGAAAAAAATTTGAAGGAAAATTAAAATGTAAATAGAGAAAGAAATGATCTGCATAATGCCTGTTTTGGGTTTTGTTTGTGTATTTAGAAACTGGGAAGGTAGGGAAGCAATTAAATCCATTTTTGTTTATTGCCTACAGAAAATTCAAGGAATAGTACAGTGAACACCTGCATAGCTTCCTATTGCTTATAGTTAGCAATGAGTGTTTTGCCACATTTACTTTATTTCTTTGTGGGTTTTGTTTTTCTGTTTTGCTGAATCATTTTAGTGTGAGCCATGGCGTCATTACATTTTGAATCTGAAGTTTTTAGGTTGTGTCTCCTAAAAATAGTGTGAAGTTGGTTATTGTGGGTCAAAGTTAACTTTTTCTTAAGTGGTACCATAGCTGATCCTTTTCACAGTTTTCCCACCTAAGGTCTATTTTAACTTAGCAAAAAGAAAAGAGGAACGGTGGGGAAAGGGGTTAAGTGTGAGTGAAGATCTTTGACCTTGGTGAAGGTGATTTCAGAAATATGATGTTGGCTCATAGTTCAAAGCAACAAAGGTGGTGGTGTCAGAGGTCAGGGTTGGGAAAGGATTTCTGTGCAAAGCTGGGGGTTGGGAAAGTCAATGATGTCTTCAAAACTTTGATTTATTACTCAAGCATCAATAATATTTTCTTTACTTACACATTGAAGGTAGTTGCTACAGAAACAGTGCCTGCCTGCTATTGCTGTCCCTCCCCCACTCCCATCTTGGCTGTAAGTCTGGAATTATGTTGTCAAGCTGTTTTCTGGAGAAGGATTACAGAGGGCTAGGGAAGGATAGGTAGCTGCAGAAGCTGTCCAAGTGGCCTGATCTTGATAGTCCTTTTTTTTTTTTTTTAAATCTGGTTGATAGCTTTAGCAATAAGTGGGCAGGAATGAAGCAGAGCAGGCCTGAAGTCCATGCTGACTGCTACCAGCTATAGTGGAGCTTTTAATAATGCCTCTGACTCAGCTGACCCAAGTGCATGATCAAGTTTCATGCTTGCTAACAGTGAGTAGAAAGAAGCCTTACTACATATGAATCAAGATGTGGACATGATATAGATCCATGGGTCATTGACTCCATGCTCCATTTGCAAAATGACATAAAACCAATGTATGAGTTAAGTTTGTGTTTAATTTTCTAAATTTCCAGTTAGAGATAACAAATGATGATCTTTTTTCTCTGGTTTTAAAATTAATGAAGTCATGGATGTGTATTTTTCTCTTCTAATTCAGTGAAATATCCACAAGTTGGCTTGTTCAAATACAGGAGTGAGTTTATTTAACATCACCTACCATTAGAGATGAGTGAGAATTTATTCTGTGGCCATGGTCCAGGACCCAGAGGGCTGGCAATTTTTGGTGGTCTGTGTCAGTGCTATGACTAGCATGCGTATCAGTTCACTGTGACCAATTTTCACTCTCAGAGGAAATACTTTGTTTCCTAGCCCTTTCCTATTTGGAGGCTCTCCTTTTCATCTATACCAATGCAGATAATCAGGTCACCTGATGGCTTGCTGCGTTGTCAACCTAACATTAATTAGGCCCAATAATGTACCCACCCCAAATTGAGGGGAAAATAAGAGTAATATACATAAAGCTCAATGTATATTCTTTATTTTCTCTAAAAGTTGCCTAATATACTATGTGAGCTGAGTGAAGTGGTGTATACCTGTAATCCTAGCATTTGGGAAGCTGAAGCAGAAGGATTGCAAGTTCAAAGCGACTTACAACTTAGCAAGGCCCTAACCAAATTAACGAGACCCTGTCTCAAAATAAAAAATGAAAAGGGCTGGGGATGTGACTCAGTGGTTAACCTAGGGTTCAATCCCCAGTATCAACAAAGAAAACAACTAAGTGGAACAGTACTGATTTAACCACCTTAAAAAATTCACATGGAAAGGAAAATTTGAAAATGTAGGTCAGTGGGTTAAAGCAGCAGTATCAGCCTGTCTTCTGGGTCTCCCTTCCTCTCTTTCCTGGGTTTTTTTTTTTTTTTTTTTTTTTTTGGGGCGTGCTACTTCCTCTGTGATAAGCTGTGTGCCATCACCCTCCTCCTCCTGGTCAAGTGACTCAAAGGCAACTTGGGGTCGTGCTAGAATTTTTAGGCATTTCTGATGGTGGGTAATGTTAGCTTGTTAAACATGAGTCAGAGTGCCCTGAGCCTTTGCTTAAGTGGGTAAGTTGTTGTGCCCCTTTCTCTTAGCAGGTGTTACTAAATATTGACTGATTAGATGATTGAATTAATTGAAATTATTTGTTTCTTTTTTTTCCCCCTATGGAACTGGGGATTGAACTCAAGACCTCACACATCCTAGGCAAACACTGAGCTACATCCCCAGTCCTTTTTAAAATTTTATTTTGAGGTAAATTATTCAGGCTGGACTTGATCTTGTGATCCTCCTGCCCCAACCTCCTGAATACCCAGGATTACAGGGATGCACCACCACTCCTGGTGACAATTTAATTTTCAAATAACTGATCAGTATAGTTCTTCCACATCGTGATCTCATGTATACTTAAAACCTTATTAATGTCATAAATAGTTTTTCTCAAACAAATAATTTTGGCTAGTTTTCTGCTGGACAAACAGAAGGTACTTCATGAGCAATGTTGAGTTGTGTTGAAGAAAGCAGGTCATTTGTTGTTGATTGCAAGTCACATGTGACTGCTGTTGGGAGAACTGTATCTTTCTTGATAACACTTTTACTTAAAAGGCAAAGTAGATTTGAGGTACCAAGTCTTAAAATTTTGAGAAAAGGTACTTTTTTTTATTGTTTATGGAATGTTGTTTTCATTGGCTTTGTGTGTGTGTGTATGTGTGTGTGTGTGTGTGTATGTGTGTGTTTAAACTTGTTGCTACTCTTGTGTTTACCACATTACCCCCAGTTCCTGGCCTGTGGGTGCTTTCCCTCAGATGCTTGTTGGATACATGAGTGAAAGAGTCTGCTGTGGTCCAGAACAAGCAGGGTGTTATGTTAGAGTTTGGCTGTTGGGTGGTAGAAACATTATGAGAGAGAACATAGTGCAAGCTCTTTGGTTATATTAATTGAATTCTGAGTTTAGTGCTATCCTATGAGGACAAAAATGTAAAGGTATGTCTTATCTAGGCCCGGTCTGGTTTGTGTCATGATTTTCGTTTTGGGAAAAACGCCTGATGTTTCTCAAGGAAAGTTTTGATCAGTGGTCTCCAGAGCCTATATGCCTCCTGGACTGCTGGTGATAGGTTGGAGTGAGTGCTGTGGTGGAGAAGTTCTGTGGGCTTTTGGGTCTGTAAGATGGGCATTTGGAACTCATTTCAGTCACTGTATATATTTGTGGACTTGGTTCAGACTGCTTAATCTTAATATTTTTCTTATTTGTAAAATTAAAATAATAATAGCTCACATGCAGTGTTTGTAGTATCACAAGTATTATTTGCAAAGCCCCTAGCTCCATAACTGGCGGAAAGTAGGTACTCAATACCTGATAGCCCTTGAGGTTATCAGGTACTGTTGATTGTTACAAACTCTCACAGTAAGAGCTTTTGCAGCTAAGGAGGGGAGGGAGTGGAGGGCTAAGAGGTAAAGCAATGCAAACTTACACCTCTGCTAGTTCTGCTTTGTGTGACCTCACTATGTCATCTGTTATTTCCAGTGTAAGCTACAGGCACTCTAATGCTTCATGCAAACAGAAGGAAGCTTTAGGACACAGTGCCATCCAAAAGATGTTTCTGTTCTCTACTTGCTGGCCCATGTACCTTTACCAACTAAGTGTCTGTGTCTTTGAATCCCTAGGTCTCCAGGTTTTGGGTTGTCACTGGTTGCTGAGACCACCAATGGCACCTTCCTCGGTGCTGAACTGGCCTCCAACCCACAGGGCCAAGGAGCAGCTGTGCTTCCAGAGGACCTTGGCAAGAACTGTGCCAGGCTTCTGCTCGAAGAAATCTACAGGGTATGTCCTCATCCTCTGCTTGTGCTAGGAGAAGAGTAATCAGGGAAAAGCAGTTTGGTGTCACCCATTCTTGGTGTTCTCCAAGGGCTTAAGCCAAGGAGTTAATCTGCACCTATTTATCAAACAGTTTAGCATTAACTACAGCAAAGAAGTTTTAATGGGGGCAGAGAAAGAACTGGAATAGGCAAAAGAGTGAAGGTTAAAAAAATAAAGCAGGTAAGGTGAGACTAGTGACTAGTATACTGCCCTGACTAGACAGATTCTATCATCTCCCTTAGTTGTTGCCATGTGGGAATGGGGACTCCTTGCATTCAGGATTTTCAAGAAAAAGTGGAAATCTGGCTTTGCATGTGACCATTTATTCAGTATAAATTAATGCCAGCAGGTTGGATTTTACAATCTATTCTAGAGCATAGATGAATGTCTAGGGAAAGCAGGCCAGTGTCATACCATGGTGGGCTTTGGAAAGCACAAGAACCTGGGGCAAAGAAAAGACAGTACAACGTTGAGGACAGACTTCAGCTGATTATCACTTTGCTTCTGCACCTCTGCTGATGGGACACAGCTCAGATCAACCTGCCTTAGTGACCATCTTTCTGTGTTAATCCATGCATGCAATGTGCACATAAGCATGCATATACTTTTATTGATTCCCCAAAATAGCTGAGGTGACCTAAAGTAAGGGAAGAAATTGTGAGGGAAGAGAAGATGATGGCAGTAGGAATAAGATGCAGCTGTCTGAAAGTACATTCTCCAAAATGCCATGTACTAGGTTAGAAGAGTGTCATAAACCTAGTACCAGAATTTTGATCAGTTGTACTCTCTTTTGCCTTGGTTCTGCCTCAAAAAGACAAAACCCTTCCCAACATGTGCAGAGTGCAGGCCAGATTCTGAGGGATGGTAGGCTCCACATTTTTGGGCTAGACACTAGTAAGAACATAATCCAGATGGCTTGGCTGTCATCTCCCTTAGTTGTTGCCATGTAGGAATAGAGACTGATTGCACTCAAAATTTTCAAGCAATCTTGAATATAAAATCTGTTGGAGGGTGTTTAATATTTGTAAATTCTCTCTCTTTTCCATCTAAGGAGCTTCCATCTTACTATTTATGTATTTCTTTCTGGTTTTTAGTCATCTTTGTGGTCTCCAAGGAAGTTGTATCCTGTTTAAAGTAGCAAAAATCACATCTGAGCCAGTGAAATAAAATCAGTTAAGTGGGTACACTGGTGGTTTTGTTTTTCTTTTAATCCTACCTTTTGCCACTGGTTCAGTTTATTAATCTCTGTAGTGCAGAGGAGCCTGGATTCTGGGTATTGCTCCCTTGAAAGGCCTTACAGTGAAAGACAGTTTACTGTCATAGTCTGCTTCCCTGATTATGCCAGTGTTCTTGAAAAATATCTCATTGGTCACAAGGTGAGATAAGTGAGAATGAACTGTTTCAGAATTAATTAAAATTTCCAAGTCCTAAGTGGATTTATGTAATAATGTTCATCTAATTAAAAATGGAAGACAAAGGATTATAGCTGTACCCTGTGGACAGTGGCTCCACCCCCTCTTCTTGTCTCACAGTGGGACCATAGTGGAGGAAGGAGGTAAAATTCTCCTCAAGGAGGAAGTGTCCTGTTACAGGTCTCATGCAGTCAAGATCTGCTGCAAGATTTTTGGTGCTAAATCAGTTCATTTTTTTGTTACTAGCTTTGGTGATAGTTTTGAAAGATGGGTAGTAGCTAAAAGTTTGAAAGTCAGTGATGAAGAGGTTGATCTGCCAGTTAATTAATTCGTGACATTTGCCATCTATACATTGTGAGAGGCAAAAAGATGCATGTAATATGTGTGTACCCAAGCTCGTTGTTGAATTATTTAGGGTTACTTTACCTGATCCTGTGGTGGCTGACCAGCCCTCCCTTGGACCATGGGCCCTTTTCTCTTCCTTTCTAGTAGACCTTAGGAGAATTGAAAGCGTCACATTTTAGAGCAGTCTTAGGGATCCCACAGGCACAGCTGGAATGAATTATGAGCCTCAGGGTGAAAGCACAGCCCACCAGTCCACAAGAGGAAAAACAAACAATCTGGATTAGGCCCTCCCCCACTTTTTTTTTTCCCCTTACTCTACTTAAGAGCTTTATTAAACCATTTTGTTATTTTTTGACCAAATTTGTTTTGTTTTAATCATTAAGAAAACTTCTTTGTGTGACTATAATCTTTACTTGGTAAAAGAATATACTTCATGCTTTTTAAAGTAATTCTTTACAGATCTGTGATGCAACATGATTTGAATGAGTAATAAAAATCCACCCCTTTTGAAGGTGCTCCTTATTTTTACCAAAATTTTAAGCCTCTGACCCAATTCCTTTGTTTATTGATTGTTAAGCCCCTAGATTCTGTACCAGACTTCCAGGAACTTCCCTCCTGTCCTGCCCATCCCATCCCACCTCACCTCACCTCAGACCTGGATTATACATGGACACTGGCCCAGAGAAGTCCTTTCTAAATCCTCTCCAGCCTCCTTTGCAGTCTAAATATCCCTCCAAACACTGTGTTGATCTCTTTGCTTCTATGTTCAGGGACCTTCCCTGGCTTCTCACTTTCCTGAGATAAAGTCAGTACTCTTAACCCAGTTAGGAAAGCCTTTCCTCGGTCTGGCTACCCCACCTTCCCCCTACGGTTGTTCCACACTGGCCCTGGCTCATTATTTCCCATTGTCCTGCTCTCCCTCTCCAAAGCCTATTCATCTCTTCAGGGACAGTTCAAGTCCCTGCTTCCCAAAGCCTCCCTCTGGTATTGGGTAAGTGGCAGGCAACCTATCCCATGCCTTGGCATCTGGTAGCTCCCATAACTTCCTCCTTGGTATCCTGCAAAGGACCCTAACATATTTATTGCATTAAAATATTGGTCCAGTATCTAATAAGAATCAGTTGAGAATGGTGCAATAACAGCATAGTGATAGGAAGCAGAGCCCGAACAGTTTGATTTTAGGCAGTATTATGAAAGGGAGCAAGATCCGTAAAACAGAATTAATTTTGTTGGTGAGATTTCTGATTTTGTTTGGAAAAGGAACTTTTGTCCTAAATTTTGCTGAGTGAGATAAACATAGTTCCCTATTCTTTATTATGTAATTGAGGAAGACCAATAAATTTTAATTAACACTAGCAGTAGGATAACCCCCCTTATTTCCTATGTTTTTGTCAAGGTTACTAAATGAAATCTGACAGCCAGAAAATGAGTGTACCTGAGAACTGATTTATTTCTTACCCTGCATGCATTAAAAAGGAAGGGAATGTCCCCCATGAACAGTACTGACTGGCCACTTATTCTATTCAGAGTCTAACCTGGGACAGCAGCATGCCACATGTGACCTGCGCAAAATAGGTAGAAATTCTAGGTCGCCCTACATGCCCTGTGTACAATATAAGGTTTAAATTGTTGCAACTAAAGTTAACCTGAAAGAATGATCCGAAATTAAGACATTTTTAAGACAAGTTTAAGTAGCAGTAATGCCTAGAAGCAAATTGACTGAAGTGGTTGAGAAAATGAACAAAAGAAGAAAGGCAACCAAAGCAGCTGTGTCTTGGGAGGAAGTTTTTGAAGAGATTCCTGTTCTGCTTATTGATTTGGAAGAAAAAAGAAAGAAAATGGGGAGGAAATAATGTATAAGTAATAAGTATGGAGGGATGTGACAGTAACAGTTCTCCAGTTTCAAGACACTCAGGAAGAAGTGAAGAAGAGAATTAAGAGCATGACCAGCAGATTCTGAGTGGTTGGAATAAGTGTAGGAGTAGGATTCTTTAAAGGGAAAGCTGCTTTGATGTCGGGTTGACTGTGTTGTTTTGTGACAGATTGAAGAAATATAAACATAATGCACTTAACTCTGAAATTGACTGAATATTTCCTTGAATTTGCCTTTTTTCCTTATACTTAATAAAATGATGTCTCACTGCTATTCAGTTACCAAGGGAAAGTTTCATTTTTCACTAGATTGACTTCAGGAAATTTGAATGTTATCCATTCTGATTGTCTCAGCTTTATAATTGCTTTGCTGAATTGTTAGTTTAACTTCCTCATGTTAGTTGATACAGGGTTTACTCTTATAAGACCTGTGTTCTGTTTTATTATTACTTGAACGTTGTAGTCTCCTATTTAGTACATTCTAACATTCTGAGTGTTTCTGGGTTTTCCCTCATTCCTTCTTTTGCTGGTTTTCCATTTTCTGGTTTGTATAATGATTAATCATTAAAGTGTTTGTGTTTACAGGGTGGATGTGTGGACTCGACAAATCAAAGTCTGGCTCTATTGCTAATGACCCTTGGACAGCAGGATGTTTCCAAAGTTCTGCTAGGACCACTCTCTCCTTATACGTAAGTCGTTTTCTTTCAACTTCATTATTCTGTCCAGTTTAATTTTCTAATTGTAGAAATGATAGAAATGTTGCCCTGTGCATAGCCCATCATGTGACCACCTGCTTAAATGAACTGGTAGTTACTGCTCATGACCTGATGTTTTTTTTTTTTACATACAAGGATTGCTGCCTTCCTCTTCTTACCCACTTATTTCCATGTAACGGAAGTTACAAGATATTTATTGAGTAGTTCTTCTTTTGTCTGTGCTTTAGATTTTGCTTCAATTTTAGAGGTTAATTTCTGGTTCTATATAGTTTGGATTTTGTTCTTAGTTTAAGTCCCTCAAATGGGCTGTCCTTCTCTCCAAAATGATAGGTATTAGCTGGCTAGAAATGATGAAGAAAGGCAAAGTTTATAATAATATTACTAGACTAGTAAGGAAATTGTAGTGGGGAGTTTGGCAGTTGGATGCTAGCAGAAATTGACTGCTGAGGTAAGAAAGCAAACAAAAAGAGAAGCTAGTCAGAAGACTAATTATGAAGAGCACAGTACCAGAAGCATTTTCCATCAATAGTGAGATTGCTGAAAACATCCTATTGGAGTACTTGACTTCAGTTGGCATACTCATGTGCTTATGTACTTCATGATGATTATATGTCCATCTGTGGGTGGTAAGTTGGGAGGGAGAATACTCAGCTAGATATGAGACTGAACTGTCCTTTTTCGGTTATCATGGTACCGATGCTGTATATCTGAAAGGTACAGTACTGTGATAACTGAAGAATGGTGGTGCCATCACGTTGAGAAAAGGGCAAGAACTATGACAGGGCAGTGCAGCAGTGAGTCCTAGCTTTGGGAGCATGACAGCCAAGGGACTGAGATTCTTTTGGAGGCTTTATTTTATTTTTATTTTTTGGGTTAGTGATGGAAGGTCTTTTTGGATCAAGAAAATAGAAGAGAGTGCATTCTGTTAGCAATGGGGGATGACTAACAAAAGGGAACTGGTGAGCAGCACATTATCTCCTGATAACTTGTGTAAAATATTTCATGGGACAGGAAACCTGAAATTGAGTAATCCTAAACGACATGCTAACACCAGTAGTCAACATTGCTAAAATAGACATGGTGAAGCATTGAAGAGGAGGTGAAGGCTGGGAATATAGCACCCTAAATGCAGATATTCACTTTTCATCAAAATTTTGCTAGAAGTGGTACATAGCTGTGTGACTGCCCCAAGCCCAATCTACTTTTTAAGATAGCGTCTTTGCTGCTTTCCCAGGCTCTGCTTCAGGGGCAGCAGAAGGCCTCACAGCTTACACAGCAAAGAGTTTTTGTCCCAAAATGCATGTGGTCCTTGTGCATGGGTTTTGGCAGAACATTATGTGAACATGGAATATATGTTTTTATTTATTTTTTTTCTAAAAAAAAATTGTTTTTTTCCTTTTGGAGATTTTTTTCAGTTTGGCTCCAGAGATTAAACAATCTTTTTAAGACCATTGGAGATGGCCACGATGTGACTAGACATTTTTTTTTTTATTATTTTTGCCATACAAAGCTTTATTAATCAAAACTAAAGCATGACATATATTTTTATTCTTTTCCCAAAGGGACAGTGGTGTCATCTACCATCAGTATCATTAAAAGCCTATAGATACAATGAAATCATACTTCTGTAGTAATCATGCTTCTTCCAAGAAGTTCCTGGTTGGCATAATTAAACATTTTAAGATAATTAAAGAGAAAAAGAGATAATTAAAGAGAAAAGGGAAATTGCATGGGAATGGAAGGTGACCCTCATTGTTACACAAAATTACATATAAGAGGTTGTGAGGGGAATGGGAAAAAAACAAGGAGAGAAATGAATTACAGTAGATGGGGTAGAGAGAGAAGATGGGAGGGGAGGGGAGGGGGGATAGTAGAGGATAGGAAAGGTAGCAGAATACAACAGTTACTAATATGGCATTATGTAAAAATGTGGATGTGTAACCGATGTGATTCTGCAATCTGTATACGGGGTAAAAATGGGAGTTCATAACCCACTTGAATCAAATGTATGAAATATGATATGTCAAGAGCTTTGTAATGTTTTGAACAACCAATTAAAAAAAAGACCTAAAAAAACAAACAAACAACATACTGTATTAAAAAAAAAAGAAAAGAAAAGGAATTTGGCAAGTAAGTAAGTGACTAGACATTTTTAAAGGTTCCTGCATCCTTCTCAGCACATCCTTCACCAAACATTAATTGCAGTGTCTTGTCTTCCAGAAACCTTGCCTAAATTACTGCATGTTCAGGAAGACAGTGGTCTGCTCTGAAAGGAGTATGACAGATTGTAAGATGATGTGTTTTGAGACCTGGCCTGTGCTTGGACACATTCTTCTTCCTCTGCTTTACCTGCCTCCCAGGGATTCATGCAGAGGGCTCTGTTTTGGGGTAGGAATGGCAGCCTCTCTTCTTTTTGATAAGCTAGTACAGAGAGGGAATAGAGAATTTATTTTCAAGAAAGCTCTGTTTGTGTTTGGATACTTTTTGCCTTTAATTACTGTGGAAGGCTCCAGTGGCCCATAGTGATGAATGGTAAAGGTAGAACCTTATTGGCATAGTCAACATCCTACTTATGAGGACAGTCAAGGGTAAAATGGGGCAGAGCCCATTTTCAGTACCAATAGGGGAATCCATTGTCAGTACCATCATGGTAGAGGGAATAGTTTATTCTAGTTGGAGTCAAGAGTTTTGGAGACCAAAGTATCTCTCTCATTCATTCATTTTTCTCTTTTGCAGTACTGCAGGTTGAACTCAGGGGTGCTTTTCCACTGGGCCACATGCTCAGCCTTTTTATTTTTAATTTTGAGATAGAGTCTCCCCCAAGTTACCCAGGCCGGCCTTGAACTTGACTCTGCCTTCTGAGTAGCTGGGATTACAGGTGTTCCCTAGTTCACATAGATTTTTATGTTCAGTTAAAGTTATAGAAATCAGTTTGGGAAAACCTCACAATTCTAAAGAAAACCAGAAGCAACATCTTCATTGGTTTAAAAAAATGTATTTCTTCTGGCAGTTTGCATATATTTTGCTTTGTTTAAGTAGTTTTTTTAAATGTCTATTTACAGAACACTGGGATTAAGAAGGGTATTTTTTCTTTCAGTGCTACTTTCAGTCCCTTCCTGGAAAGTAAGATATCTGTATCCCTCCTGTTTTCTTTTCTCACTCTCTTGCTCAGGGAGGTTACTGTTGATAGTTTTATTGTACTAGTCCAAAAAGTAAGTCTACATATGAAATTCTCAAGGAAGGCAAGAGAGATTATTTTTCATCAGAGTAAAATAGTACTGGATTACACACTGGTATATGGAGAATCTATTTGTGTTAAATTTGTTGTTGTTGTTGGTTTTTGTTTTTTAAAATGTAGTTTAAAATTGGTGACACTGGTTCTACTCTTGTACTTAAAAAGCTTCATTTTATAGTTTAGGGGAGGATTTATACTTAATTTAAAAGTTGGATTAGCAGCAAGAAAAATACATACCAATAAACATCTTAATTAGTACTTTTAGAAATTGTGACAGGTGACTGAGGTTACCAAAGTTCTCTGTGAATGCCTATGCCAGGCCTTGGAGTCCAGCCGCAAGTTCTGGATTTGCCACAGAGTGTTTGGGGGACCGTTGGTGTGGTGTTCAGCATCTATAAGCCAGGCTCTATAGATAAGATGAATGGAAAGGGAGTGAGGCCTAAGTGAGGTCAGGTAGCTAGTGCTCCTGGCAACATTCCTGAGGAGATAGTTCTATTACCAAGGTTCCTGCTTGGGCACCTCCTCGCCCTACCCTAGTCCATTCTCCTAGTCAGGTCACTTTGAACACTAGGAGGTAAACTTGCTTTGGGCAATCCCAGGACTGAAGTCAGCAGCAAATTGTCTACTCATCTACCTACAAATCTATATCCATTGATTTTTAAACATGAGTAACTTCCTGTAGTCCTCTTACTAAGCAAATTATGTGTATCTTATTTACTATTCCCACGAATTCTATAAAGTAGAGGTTTATTAAAAAACAAAACAAAAAAAATAAACAGCGCTTACTGTGAGCCAGATACTGTTTTGTTTCTTTTTTCTTTGTGGTGCTGGGGATTGAACCCAGGGTTGTGCATTGTAGAGAAACACTGACCACTTAAATCCTCAGCCTTCAAATAATGTTTTACTCACTCAGTTCTCAGCATAATCCTATGGGGGTGGGTTAAAACAACAACAACAACAACAATAGGTACTGCTACTATATGCATCATCTTATAAGTGATGGGATTGAGGCACACAGAGGTCATGTCATGTTCCAGGGTCACACAGACAGGAAGTGGGGTTTAGATCAGAACAGCTCTATCTGGAGTTCCTGTTTCCTTTAATCACTGTGCTCTTATGTAAGAGCTGGGATTCTATCCATTATTGGACTCCCAGCCCTTTGCCTGAGGCAGGGTGCCATAAGAGTCTTCGCTTCAAATTCTGCTGTAAAACTATATCCTATCTTTACTTGGAAGTCTAAAATAGATCATGCCGCTTAGTTTTTTTCTTAACTCTGACAAATAACTTCTTCCCGTTACTTGTGGAAGTGCTAGGGAGCTCGAGCCCCTCATCATTTTTAAACTCTTGCGATGAGGCTGCTTGACCCACTCAGAATGAAGCACAGCAAATGAAGATCAACAGATTGAGAAGCTTCACTGTTCCTGGGTGCTCACACAATACCCTTTACCTTACATTTATGAAGTGCTTTACAAATGTTGTGATGCTCTATCACCTTTGTTAATGTTTGAGCCTCAGAACATATTTGGCATGTAGTAAAAAACAAGTAATGCCCTTACTTTTCAGATGAAAAAGGAGACATCGTGGCCTGATCCTGGCCAAACTCTGTTTGGAACTGTGAGTCTCGACAATGCAGCCTGCCTTGTTCTGTTTCCTGAAGTAATAATTTCATTCTTGGAGTTGATGTTAGATAAGCTTCAGAAACACTGTTATCAGCAGAAAAAAACACCACCAATATATTTAAAAGCTGCCATGTAATGACTACAGCAGATTTCTTTTCCTACTCCCAGTTCTTTCTCCTTAACCTCTTGAATAATGCCTTACATACCTGTGTTGTGGCTAACCCCAACTCTTATCTGTCCTATATCCAAGTATCATGGAAACTGAGTGGTTTGGTGGAGCAAGAGGCAGGGCCTTCTGTCATAGTTTGTATCTGTGGAACTGCCAAAGAAAAAGCTGAGCTCGTGATTGCTTTCCCTTCGCTAACATTCTTCAGGAGTCCTGGTAAGAGGGGTTGTTTCTAAGGGGCAGGACCTGGCAAGTCTTGGATAATTGGGATTCAGTGGGCTAATGGCCATGAGTCTGATGGCCCTTGCCTGTTGACCAGCAGTGGTAATGGCAATGGGAACAACCCACATTTTGAAAATATGTGAAAATTTATGTCTGTGCTCCAGAATTCTCTAAAATCTGCTTGTTAGATGGATTGGAGATTTGCATAGAAAAGTTCATTTTTTATTTTCTGAAAATAAATCACCTCTGAAAAAAATAAAGCCTCTTTCCAGACATAGTTCTCCGAGTCAGGAGTAAAATCCTTCACCCAGGAGTTTCATTGAGTTCCAGTTGCCTAAAATGGCTCTACTGAAAGGCTACCAGCTGCACTGTGCAGGTGGTCATCAGTTGAAGGGCAGTGTTGCCCACAGTGTGTTGTAGGTCCCTTTGTCCTGCCATGTGGTTGTACCTACGAAGTGTGAGTCTGCAGTATGTGCTGTGAGAGCAAAGGAAAAAGAAGTGTTGTGAATGGGGAGGCAGCCTGGGGCTGTGGAGAAGGGTTTGGGAGCAGCACCGGTTCAGGCTTTGTTCATCTGCATGCAGATCTGGGTGAGTTTGTTCTTCTCTTGGTTTCCATTTTCCTAAGAAGGCTGTTTGTTGGAATTTACCATCATCCCTGGTCATTTCTCAGCTTCTAAGCATTTTTGCTATTTAATATTCCAGCTACTGGAGACTTAGGGAAAATGGATTGGAGATGGGGGGAAAGACATTCTGAAATGTACCTTAATCCAGTTTCTTCTACAGCCTTAGACAGGCAGAGAGGTTGGCAGAACATTATGTAAAAAGTCAAACCGACTTTGCTTTCTCTAACTGTTCCAAAGGCTACAAATACCCCAGAGCTGTAAATACATAGTCCTGCATACCCAAGCCTGTTTCTCCCATCCTCCTCCAAGAGATCAAGCAAGCTGAGGCCCCTCAGGAGTTCTGCCAGCTGGGGAAGGTGTCTGGCTTTTCAAGCACAGTTAAATGATTCAGAGTGAAGTAGGCTGGGTAAGGCCCTGGGAGCAGAGAGAGCCCCGGGCCTATGTTAGTCCACAGCAGCAGTGAAAGAGAGAACAAGCTGTTTTCTCCTTGGAATACAGATGAGTGGGTGAGACGGCTGGCTTTTTCTGTGTTGCTGCCAGCTGGAAGCTTGGCCCACAGATGTGGCCTGTTTATGTATGGGTTTGATGTGTTTGTTTTCTTTTTCCCTAGGACAGGGTGAGGGAGGTGATGGGATGAATGGAGAGGGGGGAGAAATTTCAATTGGTTAGGAAGACAGAAAAGCCAGCAGGGGGAGAACTGGTTTCCTTTAATTGCCAAAAATGTTGGAAGTCATTTCTCAAAATCACCCGTAACTCCTAAATTCTATTCAGTGCCTTTTTATTGAGGACTTAGATAGTGCCTAGCAGGTAAAATGGATTCCATCTATAGAGTAGGTCATTGATGCTTTTATATAATTTACAAAGGGAGAGGGGACAGTTATGGACAGAACTGTATGTAAGCATTTAATTAGACACCAGAAACAGAATGCTGGGGAAACCCCAGAGGGGAGGGGAAATCCCGTAGGGTAGGCATTGTTGACTAAGGAATGCTTCATAGGAAGAGTTGATGCTATTTTAAAGATGAAGGTGAGGCTGTACATTCCTGGGTGGAAGGGAATGAAAAGAAGTGGAGCGCTTTCTGTGGGCTTGTACACTCACCTGAGCTCTGGTGTTCCAGGGTAGTTGCTGGTTTGTCCCTTTGCCCCGACACACTGGTCATTTTCAGCCAGACAGGATGACGTTCTTTCCTCCTTGTTGCCTTTTGCTTCCTTTGACTAGATCAGAGGCACAGAGAGGGAGGAAAAATAATTGCAGTAGACTTGTATTTAGTTTGGTATAGACTGAGTAGGGTTGAGAACCAGAATCAGTATTTTTTTTTTACTTCATAAATATGTATTTATTAATTTTTTTTTCATTTATTCTATGTGGTGCTGAGGATCGAACCCAGTGCCTCACATGTGCTATGCAAGCGCTCTACCACTGAGCCACAACCCCAGCCCGATATGTATTTATTTATGAACAACTTTTTTGAAATATACATACAATGCAGTTTACACTTAGAGTGTATAATTTAATAGTTTTTTTTTTTCTTTTTTTTTTTTTTAAAGCAGATTCAGAGTTGTGTAACCACAACCTAAATTTAGAACATTTTCATCACCCCCAGAAGAAAAACCATGTGCCCAATTGTGGTCACTTGTCAACCTTACACTCTTCCCAACCCCAGGCAGTCACTAATCTACTTTCTGCCTTTGTAATAGATTTGCCTGTTGTGGTCATTTTATATAAATAGAACCATACAGTATGTGGTCCTTTTTGATTGGCATTTTTTTGCTTAACATACTTTCACGTTCATCCATGTTGAGCATGTGTTAGTACTGTTTCTTTTTATGGCTGAATAATATTCCATTTTATTTTATTTAAAATAAATCATTTAAACATTTTATTGAAATAAAAAAACATTTTTATCTGAATAAAAACATTTAAATAAAATTTTTAAAATGTGAATAATAGTCACACTTTATTTTTCTATTGATCAACTGATGAGCTTTTGGGTTGTTTCTACTTTTTGATTATTGTAACTAATGCTGTTATAAACGTTTGTGTATGAGTTTTTGTTTTTCCCTAGGACAAAGTGGGGGAGGTGGTGGGTTTGTTTTCATTGCTCTTGGGTACATACCTCAGAGGGAAATTATTATGTCATATGGTAGCCTTTTGTTTAACATTTGGAAGAACAACCAGTTTGTTTGCATGGCAGCTGTACCATTTTACATTCCTACAAGCAGTGTGTGAGGATTCTAATTTCTTTACTTCCTCACCCACATTATTGTTATTGTCTGGCTTTAGTGTACCCGTCCCGTTTGGTATGAAGTGGTATCTCATAGTGGATTTTTTTTTGTGGCGGGGGGGTGGTCCTGGGGATTAAACTCTGGGGCATTTAACCACTGAGCCACATCCCTAGCCCTATTTTGTATTTTATTTAGACATAGGTCTCATTGAGTTGCTTAGTGCCTTGCTTTTGCTGAGACTGGGTTTGAACTTGCGATCCTTCTGCCCTAGCCTCCTGAGCCTATGGGATTAGAGGTGTGTGCCACTGAACCCAGCTTATAATGGTTTTGATTTCATTTCTCTAATGACAAATGATGTTAAGCATCTTTTCATATGTTTACTAGCTATTTGTATGTCTTTTAAAGAAAATATTTATTTAGATCTCTTGTCCATCTTTTAGTTTTTAATTTTTTTAACAAAATTACTATTGAGTTGAAAAAGATCTTGAATATTCTGGATACCAGATCCTATCAGACATATGGTTTGCAGATATTTTCTTTCATCCTGTAGGTTGTTTTTCTACTTTCTTGATATTGTCTTTTGGTGCACAGAAGATTTTAATTTCTGTGAAATTCATTTCATCTATTTTTTTCTCTTATTGCTGTGCTTTTGGTGTCATACTTAAGAAACTGTTGCCTAGCAAAAAGTAATGAAGGGGGGCTGGTGTTGTGGCTCAGTGGTAGAGCGCTTGCCTAGCATGTGTGAGGCACTGTGTTCGATTCTCAGCATCACATATGAATAAATAAAAATAAATTCCATTGACAACTAAAAAATTATTTTAAAAAAAAAGTAATGAAGGGGCTTGGGTTGTGGCTCAACAGTAGCGTGCTCGTCTAGCACATGTGAGGCACTGTGTTAGATACTCAGCACCACTAAATAAATAAATGTCCAACTACAACTAAAAATATACTAAAAAATTTTTTTTAAAAAAATAATGAAGATTTATTCCCCCCCCCCTTTTTGGTAAGTTTTATCTTTTTAGCAATTACAGCTTGGTCTTTGATCCATTTGAGTTAATTTTTCTGTGAAATGAGGAAGGGTCAACTTCATTCCTTTGCTTGTGGGTATCTGGTTGTTTCCACAGCATTTTTGAAGAGATCATTCTTTCCCAATTGAATTATCAAATTGCCCTTAAATATGTATTTTTTTCTTGACTCTATTCCACTGGTCTACATGTCTAGGATCAGCATTTTTACAGCCCCTGAAGTGATTCCATGTACAGTGAAGGTTGAGAATTATCTGGATGGGACATGGAATTTGGGTAGTTTGATAGGAAGGCAGCATAGTACAGGTTTTCTGTGATATTCATTAAAGAAGCTAATGCCACTATTCTTCCCCAAACCAGTGTTTCCCAAACTTGCCTGATAAGAATTGCCAGGCATGCTTACTAATAATAGCTTTCTTGGTAAGAGGGTGGGGAAGGCAAGTTTTTGCCTGGTTGTGACTCAGGGCTCTTCCACATGGACACCTGCTCCCTTTTGATTGCAAGTTGATCAGAACACAGGTTTAGTGACCTCTCCAGGTGAGTCTTATAGTCAGGTTCAGTGAGTTAGTGCTGAATCTGCAGCGTCACCTCATAGAGGGCATCCCTTTAGAGGCCTGTATGCCCACACTGCCTACAGAATTGCCATTCCCAAAGTCATCTTGGGATGCTGTTAACACTCTGTGTTAGTGAGATTATAAGAAACAACCTCCTGAATCTTATTTGCCATGTTTATTGTGAACTCTTCCATGACCATATTATTAAATATTGCCTTCTGTCAAATATGCATAAATACAGTTATACCAATATCTTCCCCATCTGTGTTGTTTGCTTTATTTAAATTACCATTGTACTTTTCAAAAATATTGAATTTATTTATCTTGTCTGTACTATTAGATCAAAATCTTCATGAGGGAAGAATTTTTATTTTCATCTTTTCAGGTGGCCACAACCTTCCCTAGCATCAAGAACAATGCCTGCATGTAGTAGTAGGCACTCAATATTTGTTGAGTAAACAGAGGGGAATTATTGGGGAAAGAAAGGAGAACTTATCTAAAAACACCAGAAAGAATCATTTTGCTTGTCTTTCACATCATGATGCTGTGAATCATTGAATTACATGTTTCTGTCTGCATGGACCACTCAGAATTATCACCATATGTTCACACTCTAACGAAAATGTAGGACTAAATGGTTTATTTGTTGTGGATGTCATGGATTAACTTTTGTTTTTTCAATTAAACTTGTTTTGTGTGCATCTCTGTAAGCTAAATCCTTTTTGGAAATTAGTAGGCTATAAGTAAATACTGCTCGATTAGAAACTCTTAATTTCAGTCTTTGTATTTGGTCTGAAAATTAAAAATTTGAATTCTAGGTATGGGGAGGGAGAGGAGAAATTTAAAAAAATAAATCCCTTTTTTGTTTGTTTGTTTTTAGGATAGAATTTTTGCGGCACTTGAAGAGCTTTTTCCAGATTATGTTTAAAATTGAAACCAAGCCGTGTGGTGAAGAACTTAAAGGTGGGGATAAAGTGCTGATGACCTGTGTGGGCATTGGCTTCTCCAACCTTAGCAAGACTCTCAAGTGATACTGTCACAAGATAAAGCCCCATTATCTACAGAAACTGCCAAAGACACCAAAGGGACTAAGTCCACATGTATTGATCCAGAGCAGGATAGCCACTTATATTAAGGATTTCCTACTAAAATATCAATATGCAAATAAAAGGCATCTCTCTGCTGTGTGGATTCCAGTTATTTCTTCAGTGGCATTGACATTCATTGGAGGCCTGGTCGAAGTACATGTTCCCTGGCTGACCTAGAGGAACAGTGTCCTCAAGACATGATCACGCTTCTAAATCAGTATCACAGAAGCATTCTGTACTTTTTCAGCTCACATTCATGGACTTCTGGGCTGCAGCTATCTTCCAGACCTGTGGAATCCGTTACCTTTCTTTTTGCAAGGACCCACCTCTTTGACCGTGGTATCTATTGTAGGGATTAAATGCAACAATATGTGTGGGAGCTCTTTATGTGTCCTGCAGTGCCATGCAAATGTCTGAAGTTGGTATAGTAGACCATTTTATCTGTTGTCTTCTGACTGGATTGCTATCATGAACATATGCTTTTTCTCATCTGGTTCATGGTGTGTATGAGGAATGGGTAGCTGGGGTGTCGGGGTTGAGCAGTTATTGGGTGTTTTGGATGTCTTCTATATACCAAGTGTGCCATACTATATTTTATTCTTATAACAGCCCTATGATATAAATTTTATTATCTCCAGAAGAAAATTCAAAATGCGTGTTTTGTTCCTTTGGTATTTATAATGTAAAAACGTAAGATCTCCTTCCCAGTGTTGTAATTGGTTCAGTGAATATCAAACCTTTAGTGAAATGCAGTGAAAGAATCACAAAAAAAAAAAAAAAGTAAGATCTCCTGATTTAAAGGTCTAAGTATAATGAAGTCAGCATCTGGGATTTTACCTGTGCATAAGCTGATAAGGTTGATTACTGTTTCATGGATGCTAGAAGAAGACATGAAAGTCCTGGGTCAGAAACAGAGAACTGTTAGACTCAGCACAGAAAGCAGCATGAGCTTCTTTTTTATATTGATAGCACCTATCTCACAAGTCCCACAGTGGACATGAAGGGGCCCGTCTAAATGCAGTGCCTAATTTGGAAACTCCACCTCTTTTTTTTTAGCAAGACTGTTCTTTTTTCTACCTGGAGACATTACTTCATCTCTCAAGAATATTTGCTGCAAACACAGTTCTAAGAACGGATTTGATAAAGGCTACCCAGTAACCATGTACAGAAATACTCAGGACCCATGGTAGATTCTCCCTGCCAACAAATAGATTTCATATTTTGGTATGTATGGGGTTGTGGTTGATAGCAGGGGAAGGATCTAATGATATTCTCCACCTGGGTGGGCTTTGCAGAAAGGAATGGTCTTTGCCTTACCAGTGTTTCTTGGTACCATTTTTTTTTTTAAAAATCTTTTTTGTTAGTGAAAAAGGCCAATGAAAGGCTGTGTTCTGGTGAGCATAGGATGTGGGAGATGTGGAGATGGAGAGCTAAGCTTGGGGAAGGCCTGGCCATATGAGCTGAGGCACTCTACTGAAAACTTTAAATATTGTATTGGTATTCTGTTGGTGCATAACAAATGAACTCAGACTTAGCAGCTTATAGTGATGTCCATTTGTCATCTCATAGTTCTATAGGGTGGAAATCTGGGTAGGTTTTATTGAATTTTCTATATAGGGTCTCACAAAGCTGATGTGAGAATGTCAGTTGCATCAGACTCTCATTTCAAGACTCCAGGAAAGAATGTGCTTTGAGCTCATTGAGATTGTTGACAATTCAGTATATATGCTTAAATCTCTACTTCCTTGCTGGCTGGCTGCTGAATATAATTCTCAGCATATAGAAACTCCTCACATTTCTATTTACTTGACTGTCTTCATCTTCAAGCCAGCAATGGTGAACTGAATCCTACACATTGCTTTTTTTTTTTTTTTGTGGCAC